>NC_063358.1:32211412-32266729 GCF_021869965.1 Rhincodon typus | reverse complement strand
CTACACCCTGTTAACGCTTTATCAAAGGGTTTGCCTCAATTTAATATGACATTAGTTGCTATACTGCTCGAGGACTGTGAGTAGCTAGAGAAAGATGCTGTACTGCAGCAATTAAGAAGAAATGTATAGCTGCCACCAAGGCAGTATGGCCGGAGGTCATCAGCAGTGGGCGCACTAAGCAACATTCCAGGGTTCAATTCAGGAATACTTTAAGAAAAGATGAGTAGAGCTACACGTTCAACAATATCCTACTCAGGGCATCACCTCCCATCATTGTCAAACTTACTTTGTCACATCACTCCTCACACCCATTTAATGGACAAGCCTATCCATCCTTTATTTTTATACAATCCCTTACATCTCCATCTATCTAACCTGAATTGGCGTTTGCTCTCACCAACATACAATTTTGCGCCTCACCATTAGCAAATGCATTGCACCCAATGGGTGAACATATGCCTTTACAGATACAAACAAGTCTGTTCCTTCCTTCAGGAGATGAAAAGCAAGGAAGAGGGAGAGAACCAGACGTACAAAGTGTTGCACAAGAGAATCTGAGCAAATGCAATGCCATTAACATTCATTGTTGAGTTCAATCATATAAAGTTTCATTATTTTACACTGCTTTCTTGGGTTTCCCATTTTTTTTTGTGTCAGGGTGACAATTTCTGTTTTACTTGATAGTAAATAAGTGATGTGGGGTGTTTGAGCAGTTGGGGAATATGAATGCATGAGATGATGTACTCATAGTGGTTGGTTATTTGCAGGCATGCTTTTTGTCAGTGGCATTCATGGAGTAGAATTGGGGTAACTGAGAGATAACTTCCGCTAGAATGCCTGGGATAACTTGCGTTTTTTCAAAATAATGTCATGGGATATTTTATGTCCACTTGAGACCACAGACAGGGCCTTTGACATCTCATCTGAATGAAAACACTTCTGCAGACAACGTATCAATTTCTTAGTATAGTATTGCAGTATCAAATCAGATATTTATGCTCAAAACTCTTCAGTAGGTGTTTGAGTCTAAAGAGTCTCCTCAATTGCCATTATGTTCTCACCTTGCTTTAGATGTCAGGTTTTAAGAAGTCTAGGAAACCCTTAGATACGATTTTAAACTTGGAAATGTGTTGAAATATTGGTCCAATTGAGCAATTGATATATATTAATGTACAGTCCAACACTCTTGAGGGAATTTGTTACTGGCATCCTGGCTAAATTAGCACTTGCACTTTTGCCAGTTTTAACACCTCACCCACGCTCAAACCTACATATCTTTGCAATTTAAACTCTGTAAAAGAAGTCATGCACTGAAGCTTGTCATCTTGCACTGATCAGGACACAAAGAAGAATGCCAAATTTCAAAAGGAGCAACAACTTATACTACAAGGGAAATGAGCCAATCGACATTATTTCCTTATGTCATGCATATTGATTCTACTTTGTAATTTGGTATTCCCGCGATCTGACTAGTTGGGTGCAAAAGAAAAGCTTCAACTGCGTGTTTCTTTTTTTCAGGAATGCTGAAGTTCAAAAATGCAAACTGTCCACTAGTTGCCTGTAGGATTCACTATGAGCAGACCTGAGTTGAAATTCAGATCCTGACACACCTAGATATTGATCTAAGGAACATAACAAGTGAAATAACATATAAGTCAATGCTAAAGCAAATTTTCCCTGATACATTTTAAAGTTGGTTAAAGAGAAATATGATTGCACTATAGTTCCTTATTTTAGAATCAAAGAAAATAAATTGAATTATTTTGACCACTACTTTAAAAATGAGGAGCTGGCTTTGAACGTTGATTTCTGTTGCTATGTATCTGAAAAAAAAAGTATCGGTCAGCAGTAGCTCCTTGTGATATATTGTTGCAACGGCACCTCAAGTAATAGCAACAAGGCTTGGGGGACTTTGAGCAATGCTCCCTATGATTAGCATTTGCTTCTTTCTTATAATGAACTTCACAGATCACTAACAATGTAAATTTATATAGTATGATTACAAAAGGATCCCAAGGCAATTCAAAACAGAGAGAATATTTGGAACAGGTAGGAAAAGAATTCAGAAAATTGTCTGAATGTATGGTTGAAAAGATACATTTTGTGGAGCTGCTTACAGACTGATTGTTCTACAAAGTACAAACGTTCACAGCTCACAGGAAGCCATTCAACCTTTTGTGTTCACATTGCTCTTTGCTAGAGCAGTTCAAGACCACTTCCATTGTCCTAGTCTTCCTTCGTACTCCTTATGCTCTCCAATTCATAAAATCCCTACAGTGTGGAAGCAGGCCATTTGGCTCATCACGTCCACACTAACCCTCCATAGGACATCCCACCCAGACCCAACCCATCTTTGTAACCTTGCATTTCCCATGGCTAATCCACCTAGACTGCACATTGTTGGATGCAGTGGACAATCCACCTAACATGAATATCTTTGGACTGTGGGAGGAAACCAGAGCAGCCAGGTGAAACCCACTCAGGCACAGGGAGAATGTGCAAACTCCACACAGACAGTTGCCTTAGGATGGAATCGAACGCAGGTGCCTGGTGCTGTGAGGCAGTGGTGCTGACCACGGAGCCACTGTGCCTTATATTCCTTTGGGTTTGACTGAAAGTCATTCATATGATGACAATCTTATGACATTGGAGCAAACTGAACACAAAGACAGATACCATACCAGGAGATCTAAATGTAGTGGAAAGCATCACTAAAAATCCTGAAAGAAAATCAGATGTATTTGAAAAAGAATGTAATTAACCAGAGATAACAAGGTGTAGATGAACACAGCAGGCCAAGCAGCATCATAGGAGCAGGAAGGCTGACGTTTCGGGCCTAGACCCTTCATCAGAAAACTGGTTATGTGTTGACGTTTGAACTTTGTGAGGGAAAAACCCCCAGAAATGATGAAAAAAGACTGAAGACAAGCAGAGAAAAGTCAGTTGGGACTATTGGATGTGGAAGGGGAGATAAATAAATGCAGAGAGGTGGGAATGAATTGATGCAAAGTAACTGGCATCAACAGGTTTTGAGAACAGAACAATGACATATAATAGCACTATGTGACAGAATCATTATAACTGGACAAAAGAGCTGTTGCACTCAATTCAAACAGATAAAACTCATTCTGTTGCTGCTCTATTCATTTGAAGGAAGGTGTCAGCTGAATTTACAATTAGAAATGGATTTGCTGTCGCTATTGTCACAATGGAACTCATGACATACAGAGAATAAAACCCAAAGAGATTTATTATGATTAGATTTTCTCATTGTAATTTATTTATGTTGGGCATGACATCATGAAAGCAGTATAATTCTGTGCATTCATTGTGAACTGAATACAATCTTAATGTCTCATTAACTGGGTTTCGTGATAAAATACAGTTGTGTATAGACTAGAGTTTTATTATCTTGGATTTAGAAAGTTAGGTGCTTATCTAATTGAGGTATTTAAAATAAAGGAGTTGATGGTTTCTCTCCATCCAAACTATTTCTCTTCATCTACATGTCCAAAACAAATGGGCTAGCATCAAAACTAAAGCAAAGCCTTTTAAAGGTCATGTCAAAAAGCACTTGTTGATACAAAGTAATGTAAAATTGCCCTCTACACCACTCCTCCTACCACTGACTCTGAGCTCACCACTTTTCCCAAGGTTGTTGAGGTCAGATCAGTTGAAAGGATCAAAACTGACATTAATAGATTTTCTTTGGGAAAGGGATTACAGGCTGTGGAAACATGATAGGTAAATGCATGTGAAGATACAGATGAATCATCGTCCGATGAAATGAAAGGAGAGGATCGATGGGTTGAAAGGCCTACTCCTGTTCCTATGTTCTTGGTGATCGTGGAATAAAGGATTAACTATATCTTTTCTCTAGTAATAGCTAATAAATAGCTACTGAGCATGTGTGTGAGGAGTCAAATCATATTGATGTTGGATCACATGGAAGTGGGACCAAAGTGTGTTAGGTACCAGAAATGTCTTCTCTTAGCATCTCTTGTATATAGTTGTACTTAATCAAGCTTACTGCTTTATTCACTGCCATGATTGGGTCTACATTCTATCAAAAATTCGGCCACGATCTTACTCCCCGAAAAGCCAGGAGGCAGTTACAAGATGAACAGAAATGATGGTTTATAGTAGCAGAAGACAGAATCAGAGGAAGAAAACATTATAAAGGTGTACAATATGTTTTAAGGAAAGAGAGAAAGTAAGCCAGGAAAAGGAGCTCCAGATGCAACAGGGCAGAAGGGGATGTTGACACAGATCTAGCATGTGTAGGAAGTAAATTTTGGACAATTAGAAACATTCCATTTTACTCGACGGAGATGAACAATTGGAATTGATTGGTTCGATAGGATTGTTTTAAAATACTGGAGTCATTTAGGAAATACCTAGATGTAGGTAAAAGAAAGTTCTCAGCATTGGGCTTCCAGAAGGACCAGATCAAATAAACTAGAACAGCTGTCTTCGTCCACTCTGACTATTTAACATAACTGACAGCCAGTGCAACTACAAAACTGGGCTCAATCAACAGGACATGTGTTACACATAACAGTAAATACCGGGAATAGATTTTAAGCCTTATGTTCCCCTTTTAAGGGAACGGGTGAAGTCATAAACCACAAAATGGTGCAGTTTACTAGCAGCTAGCCAAACTCCAGTGTGCAAAGATCAAGAGACTGATACTTTTTTGCAATGTTCATCTGTTATTATTTAAGACTTTCTTATGTCTGAGCAAAGGGTATGAGGTGTTTGGTGAGGCACAAGGATAATCGTGTGTCATTAATATTTTCTTAATTTTCTCAACCTTCACATATCTCTCCCCAGAAGTTATTGGTTACTAATGAGAAAACAACTGTCTAAATTCAATAAATCTTATAGCAGGAGTAGTTGCTTGCTTTACTCCATGGCCAGTATAACATAAAAGCAATCACAGTGTGGCAACTGAGCAGAGCTTACAGTACTCTGGCTTTCAAAGCTACAGGAGAACGGATCGATTTGCTATTACTGGGCTTCTGAAATGTTTGTTGCAATAGAAATTCATTTGTGGGTTCAATTCCTTCTAAACATCTGAGATTGCAGAATATTATTTTGAGTTCAGACTGAACTCCTGATACTCTGTCTAAGTACTGGAATTAAGTAACTCAACAATATTGGCAGAGATCTCAAATTATTTATTATTGAAATAGATAACTGATGAATGTTGTATAAGCTAATAGGCATAGACTCATAGACTCAGAGATATACAGCACAGAAACAGACCCTTCGGTCCAACTCGTCCATGCTGACCAGGTACCCTAAATAAATCTAGTCCCATTTGCCACCATTTGGCTCATATCCCTCTAAACCCTTCCTATTCATATATGCATCCAGATGCCTTTTTCATTGTTGTAATTGTACCAGCCTCCACTACTTCCTCTGGCAGCTTATTCCATATACGCACTAACTTCTCCATAAAAAAAATTTGCCCCTTTGGTCCCTTCTAATTTTTTCTCCTTTCACCTTAAACCTATGGCCCCTAGTTTTGGACTGCCCCACTCCAGAGAAAAGACCTTGTCTATTTATCATATCCATGCCCCTCATGATTTTATAAACCTCTATAAGGTCACCCCTTGGTGTTTGAGCTCCAGGGAAAATAGCCCCAACCTATTGAGCTTCACCCTATAGCTCAAACCATCCAACCCTGGCCACATCCTTGTAAATCTTTTCTGAACCCTTTCAAGTTTCACAACATACTTCGAACAGCAGGGAGACCAGAATTGCACGCAGTATTTCAATAGTGGCCTAACCTTTGTCCTGTACAGCTGCAACATGACCTTCCAACTCCTATACTCAGTGCACTGACCAATAAAGGAAAGCATACCAAATGCCTTCTTCACTATCCTATCTACCTGCGACTCCACTTTCAAAGAACTATGAACCTGCACTCCAAGATCTCTTTGTTCAGCAACACTCTCCAGGACCTTATCATTAGTTGTATAAGTCCTGCCCTGATTTGCCTTTCTAAAATGCAGCACCTCATATTTTTCGAAATTAAACTCCATCTGTTACTCCTCAGACCATTGGCCTATCTGATCAAGATCCTGTTGTACTCTGAAGTAATCTTCTTTGCTGTCCACTACACCTCCAATTTTGCTGTCATCTGCAAATATGGATGTGCATATGTTCACATCCAAATCATTTATATAAATGAGAAAAAGCAGTGGACCCAGCACCGATCCTTGTGGCACACCGTTGGTCACAGTCCTGCAGTCTGAAAAGCAACCCTCCTCCATCGCCCTCTGTCTTCTATCTTCGAGCCAGTTCTGTATCCAAACAGCTATTTCTCCTTCTATTCCGTGTGATCTAACCTTGCTAACCAGTCTACCATGCGGAACATTGTCGAACGCCTTACTGAAGTTCATATAGATCACGTCCACCAGTCTGCCTGCATCAATCCTCTTTGTTACTTCTTCAAAAAACTCAATCCGATTAGTGAGACATGACTTCTCATGCACAAAGCCATATTGACTATTCTTAATCAGTCCTTGCCTTTCCAATTACATCTAAATCCTCTCCCTCAAGATTCCCTTCAATAACTTGCCCACCACCAAAGTCAGGCTCACCGGTGTATATTTCCCTAGATTTTCGTTTCCACCTTTCTTAAATATCAGCACCACATTAGCCAACCTTCAGTCTTCCAGAACCCTACTGGTGGCTATTGATGATACAAATATTTCAGCAAGCAGCCGACCAATCTCTTCCCTAGCTTCCGAGAAAATTCTAGGGAATACCTGATCAGGTCCCAGGGATTTATTCACTTCATGCATTTTTAGATGTCCAGCGCCTCCTCCTCTGTAATATGGATGTTTTTCAAGATGTCGTTATTTATTTCCCCACGTTTCTATCTTCCATATCCTTCTCTACAGTAAACATTGATGCAAAATACTCATTTAGTATCTCCCCAATCTCCTGTGGTTCCACACATAGGTGGCCTTGCTGATCTTTACAGGGCCCTATTCTCTCCCTCGCTACCCTTTTGTCCTTAATGTATTTGTCGAATCCCTTTGGATTCTCCTTAACCCTATTTGCCAAGGCTATCTCATGTCCCCTTCTTGTCCTCCTTACTTCCCTCTTAAGTATACTCTGACTGCCTTTATACTGTTCCTGAAAGGGTTATTGTTGAAAACTGCATTTATCTCCACTCAATCTGTTGAATCATATGAACTTGGGTGGAGAACAACTTAGGATGTTGTAAAGTGAAGATGTCTATTAAAGGTTTCCTTATAGACTTAGTAACAATGTCTACCTTACCAATATAACTTGTACCTAATTGTTATCATACAATAATCTGCATCTTGTTTAAGATAAGAATCATTATGACTTAGTAGTGATTTTCCTCTACCACTGAAAATCAAGTTAATCCTTAGAACCTTTGAAGGAAAGAGGATGATGACAACAAACCACCCAAACGGAAAGTGATGATGGTTGACATTACAACACATACAGCATGGTAATCAGCAGTGAGCATTATTGCTTCATACTGCAAGGTAACAATGGTGAGAATTCTAGTTGACTCAGAAGCAGAGCTGGACATTTACAGTTTTAAAGACTTTACAGTTTTAAAACCTAGTCATACGGGAAGATTGCAAGAGAACCAGCCCCTATTAATTCAGCTTTTTATTTCAGCATTGGTCAGAAGCAAGCGTGAGCTGGAAGCTGGTCATGTCTGACAGTCACAGGTTCCATCAGGAATTGAGGACATGTAGGGACGGTCCTGATAAGAGATTCAGCTGAGACGCAAACCAGCATCAGAACTAAAACAAAACAAAACCAAAGAACTGCAGATGTTGGAAATCTGAAACAACAACAGAAATTACTGGAGAATCTTGACAGGTCTTAGAATAAAGAGAACAAAGAACAAAGAAAATTAGAGCACAAGAACAGGCCCCTTGGCCCTCTAAGCCTGCGCCAATCTATCTAAACCTGTCGCTTATTTTCCAAGGATCTCTATCCCTCTGCTCCCTGCCCATTCATGTATCTGTCTAGATACATCTTAAATGACGCTATCGTGCCTGCCTCTACCACCTCCGCTGGTTTCACATTCCAGGCACCCACCACCCTCTGCGTAAAGAACTTTCCACGCATATCTCCCTTAAACTTTTCCCCTCTCACCTTGAAATCATGACCCCTAGTAATTGAGTCCCCCACTCTGGGAAAAAGCTTCTTGGTATCCACCCTGTCTTCACCTCTCATGATTTTGTAGATCTCAATCAGGTCCCCCCTCAACCTGCGTCTTTCTAATGTAAAATCCTAATCTACTCAACCTCTCTTCATAGCTAGTGCCATCCATACCAGGCAACATCCTGGTGAACCTCCTCTGCACCCTCTCCAAAGCATCCACATCCTTTTGGTAATGTGGCGACCAGAACTGTACGCAATATTCCAAATGTGGTCGAACCAAAGTCCAATACAGTTGTAACATGGCCTGCCAACTCTTGTACTCAGTACCCCGTCCAATGAATGAAAACATGCTGTATGCCTTCTTGACCACTCTATTGACCTGTGTTGCCACCTTCAGGGTACAATGGACCTGAACACCCAGATCTCTCTGTGCATCAATTTTCCCCAGGGCTTTTCCATTTACCGCATAGTTCGCTCTTGAATTGGATCTTCCAAAATGCATCACCTCGCATTTGCCTGGATTGAACTCCATCTGCCATTTCTCCGCCCAACTCTCCAATCTATTCATATTCTGCTGCATTTTCCGACAGTCCCCTTCACTATCTGCTACTCCACCAATCTTAGTGTCATCTGCAAAC
This sequence comes from Rhincodon typus, assembly GCF_021869965.1. NCBI lineage: Eukaryota > Metazoa > Chordata > Chondrichthyes > Orectolobiformes > Rhincodontidae > Rhincodon > Rhincodon typus. The sequence continues at coordinate 32,257,922 of NC_063358.1, read as the reverse complement.
TTGCTAATCAGACCATCTATACCTTTCTCCAGATCATTTATGTATATCACAAACAACAGTGGTTCCAACACGGATCCCTGCGGAACACCACTGGTCACAGTTCTCCATTTTGAGAAACTCCCTTCCACTACAACTCTCTGTCTCCTGTTGCCCAGCCAGTTCTCTATCCATCTAGCTAGTACACCCTGGACCATATGCGACTTCACTTTCTCCATCAGCCTACCATGGGGAACCTTATCAAACGCCTTACTGAAGTCCATGTATATGACATCTACAGCACTTCCCTCATCTATCAACTTTGTCACTTCCTCAAAGAATTCTATCAAGTTGGTAAGACTTGACCTTCCCTGCACAAAACCATGCTGCCTATCACTAATAAGCCCATTTTCTTCCAAATGTAAATAGATCCAATCCCTCAGTATCTTCTCCAGCAGCTTCCCCACCACTGACGTCAGGCTCACCGGTCTATAATTACCTGGATTATCCTTGCTATCCTTCTTAAACAAGGGGACAACATTAGCAATTCTCCAGTCCTCTGGGACCTCACCCGTGCTCAAGGATGCTGCAAAGATATCTGTTAAGGCCCCAGCTATTTCCTCTCTCACTTCCCTCAGTAATCTGGGATAGATCCCATCCGGACCTGGGGACTTATCCACCCTAATGCCTTTTAGATCTTTTAGGTCTTGCAGCATTTGTTGAAAGAAAGCACAGTCAATGTTTTGGGTCCTGTGACCATTCTTCAAAACAGTTCTGAAGAAGGGTCACTGGACCGAAAATATTGAATCTGTTTTCTCTCCTCAGATGCTGCTAGACCTGCTAAGTTTCTTCAGCAGTTTGTTTTTGCTTTAAGATATAAGACTAAAGTTAAAAATTCCTTCAGAGATAGTAGGAACTGCAGATGCTGGAGAATCTGAGATAACAAGGTGTAGAGCTGGAGGAACACAGCAGGCCAAGCAGCATCAGAGGAGCAGGAAAGCTGACGTTTCGGGCCTAGACCCTTTTTCAGAAATGGCCATTTCTGAAGAAGGGCCTACGCCCGAAACATCAGCCTTCCTTCTCCTCTAATGCTGCATGGCCTGCTGTGTTCATCCAGCTCTACACCTTGTTATCTCAATTAAAAATTCCTGTCGGGCAGGGTGAAAACTTTAAATTAATGATGAAGAACTGTCTGTGTTGGCCACAGATTAAATGAAAAAGCACTTACGACTCACAATGGGTGTTGCTACCATAACAAGTGTCAACAAGCACAGTTACAGAGGGAAAGTCAGGGCCATAGAAGCAATTTAAATCAAGGTTGCAGCCCCATTAACATTGCAAAGCCAGAATTCAGGTGATGAAGAGACAATTTAAAAATATAAACAGAAGAGCCTACCATAAGAAGATTGCATGGAAAACACTGAGCCTGTCAGAAGAGCAAAAGATCCGTTATTAATCTGTGGCTCAGAAATGAAACATTTATTATGGAAATAGGCTTTATTTGGGAAAGTTGTGAAAAGGACAGACATTGTTTATTAGGTTGTGAAAGCTGGGTAACCATCCATTTTGTCAAGAATATCAGGAAACTTCTGCTTTGACCAAAGCAAGTGACAAAACTCCCAATCATCAGTACAGAGATATAGCATTGCAGAGTTTTAAGGGAAGGAAAATAAAGCAACATTTCTGTAAATGGAAAAATAAGAATCTAATTTGGAAAAGCGATTATAACAACATTGATACTGCAAGGTTAAAAGCTTTTAAAGCCAGGAATTAAAGCAAAATTGAGATACTGTAGAATTAAAAAGCCTTAAATTAAGAAAATGAATTATCACCTTATGGCAATGATATTCTGAGAAAGAATTGATTTCAGAGGTGAGCCAAATAAATCATTGAAAAAGAAAAGAGTTCTTCAAGTACAGAACTATTTCCAAGTTAGGCACTAAATCATGAGCTAAACAATTAACTATACAATTTTGTTCAATAATGCCCATGGCGTATGATATTACAGCTTACCAAGGCATAAAACAAGACACAGGCACATTCGATAAAATTCTGCAAACTTCCAACAAGTACATAAACTGAGAACATTCAAATCATCCTCCTTTAAGAATTTTAACAGAATAGTTCAACATTCAGGGGATGCAATATTTAAGTTATATTAGTGGAAAACTGTGACTGTGGAACTTTTAAATGAAATTCTTTCAAACACAAACAGAATTGACATTAGAAATACTGATAAGTCTTTGTCAGAATTATTGCAGTCCAAAGAATATTTGACTTTGGAGAAAAATATTCAAGTTGTATAGGAAGCAGAATGCAAGAAAAATGACAGTAAAATCCTGAGAGAAGAAGAGCAACCTTTTCACAGCAGTGTAAGATCATCTACTCAGTTTATGTGTGGGATATAAAACTAAACATTGTTAGATATATTCAAGAGGGAGCTGGGTGTGGCTCTTGAGGCTAAAGAGATCAAGGGGTATGGACAGAAAGCAGGAGTGGAATATTGAAATTGCATGATCAGCCAAGATCATATTGAATGGTGGTGCAGGCTCACTAAGTGGCCTACTCCTGTACCTATTTTCTATGTTCCTAAAAGACGTGCGACTAGCCACAAAAAACACCAGGCTAGACAGCAGATTCTAAGTGTCAGTATCAGTTCTATGGAACAATGAAGCTCCACAGTTACAAGCAATACCTGGCAACCAAAAGAAAAGCTTATGCCTGTAAATTGTGAAACCTGCATACCAGCCAGAATTGTTAGTGCAGAGACTTGGATGGAGTAGAGGTAGTAGTAAATGTAGTTGCATACATGAATATACAATGTGGGGATAAAAGCTGCAATGGGAGTATTTTGCAAAAAGTAATAGTTCTAAAGGATTAATGTGGACAGTTGTATGAAGGCAACGATACGTAGAAACATAAAAGATAGGAGCAGGAGGAGGCCATTCGGCCCTTCGAGCCTGCTCCGCCATTCTTTACGATCATGGTTGATCGTTCAACTCAGTAGCCTCATCCTGCTTTCTCCCCATAACCTTTGATCCCATTCACCCCTAGTGCTACATCTAGTCACCTCTTGGATACATTCAATATTTTGGTATCAACTACTTCCTGTGGTATTGAATTCCACAGGCTCACCACTCTTTGGGTGAAGAAATGTCTCCTCACAGCCGTCTCTACTCCAAATCCTCAGAATGTGAGCCCTGTTTCTGGACACACCCACCATCGGAAACACCCTCCCTGCATCCACCCTGTCCAGTCCTGTTAGAATTTTATAAGTCTCTATGAGATCCTCCGTCATTCCTCTGAACTCCAGTGAAAACAATAGTAACCTGGTAAATCTCTCCCCATACGTCAGACCCGCCATCCTCAGAATCAGCCTGGTAAACCTTCGCTGCACTCCCTCGAGAGCAAGAGCATCCTTTCTCAGAATAGGAGACCAAAACTGCATGCAGTATTCTGGGTGTGGTCTCACCAAGGCCCTGTATAATGGCAACAACATATCCCTGCACCTGTACTCGAAACCTCTCACAATGAAGGCCAACATAACATTTGCTGATATTATTATAGATTTGGTAGGGGGAAAAGCAGAACATCTTAGAATCTTGTGGAGTGAAGACTTATATCCTAGGTCTCCTTAGCCCTAGTATGATGTAACTTGCATCGGATTGTTGACATGCAACTTGTTTAAGACAAAAGCCCCTCTTTGTTAAGGCTCACTGGTGATTTTCCTCTACCACAGTCAAACCAATAAGCCATAGACCCAAAAAAATACAAAAGAACTGCAGAGCTGGAAGTCAGAAACAAAAACATAAACTGCTGGAAAAACTCAGCAGGTCTGGCAGCATTTGTGGAGAGAAAGCAGAGTTAATGTTTCAGGTCCAGTGACCCTTCTTCCATTGGAAGTTGTTGAATGGGACTGTGGTGTATTTCAATTTTGAACCTAACATCTGTTTGCTCGTTTACATTGAATGTTCCAAGCTGAGCAAGAAGCCAGTGCTTTGATTTGTATCAGTACAATCTGGCTAGCATTGGTGTATGCTATTGTACAGACTGTATCAATCTCATCTGCAATTGCAATAGTCTCAGTAATGGTGTGTTAATTTCCAATGTGTACCTCTGACATCTGCTAACGAGGACACAGATACAAGCAAAAAACCCGTTGGTGGCATGCAAGACAAATTAGCACCTTATATAATATTTCAAAAACACTTTAATCAAACTGAAAGGGCATCAAGCTAGTCTTGAAAGGAATCATTTCAAAAAGTCACATGACACTTTTGTGAATTGGAGATTTTGGGGTTAATTAACGATGACTCATTCTAATGGTTAATAGAATGGCAAAAGGATCTGTGAAATTATACTTTGAATGTTGCCTTCAGGTACATATTCTGGCAGCTCCTAATAAACATCACCACACCAGGTCAGCATCTGATGGTTCAGCTCTGCAGGTAAAGCTCAGAATAATATTCTGACATTGGAAGAAAAATTTACAAAGTATGGGAACCACATGTGAATCTTCATTTCTTATTGTTTCAATACAGCACACAAAAAAAACAGTTCAAATTGTCTTTATTCGTGTTAATGCTCCACACAATCCTCCTTCAAAGCTGCTTCATCTAATCCTACAAGGTGTAGTATTGCTACACTGAGTGAATGTAATGACTGAGAGCAGATACAACACAAGGATTGAACATAATGCTTTGTAAGTGCATCATGTTGCATTTGATAGACAGCGTGGCCATTTGACTTTCAGAATGTAGCAAGTAGATTCTGGAAAGGAATACGCCATCCATAACAGTAAAGTCTTCCTGCCTTGGGGAGACAGTACTTGGAATACCGTGTACAATTTTGATCTCCCTTACCTAAAGAAGTATGTAACTTGCCTTGGAGGGTATGTAATAAATGTCCACAGATTGATTTCTGGGATGAAGAGACCATCCTTTGAGATGATGTTGAAATGGAAGAGGATCGGTCATGTTCCATGAAGATTCTTAGAGGCTGGCACATGTCTGATGCCAACGCTCATGGATGTAGGTTACATGTGGCCAGTGCCAATGGAGCATGACCTGAGATTTGTTCCCAGCTTCCAGCATGGAGATCATCTACTGAGCGTGGCGAGCTGAAAGCATCAGGTGCTCGACCTGGTTTCCTTGGCAAATTTTTCCCAGCATCTAGAGTTTTTGGTGAGACTGGTAAAATAGGAGGCTGAATATTAATGATGTGTAGACTGTTAATCAGGCATTTAAAAATGAATAATGAGCATTGATTGGTGACTCATCACTGCCTAGTGAGAATCTCACCTTGTCACTTGTCAAAAGCATAAAAGATGGTTCTGGTTGTTCCTGACATCGTGATGAACTTTGGCACGTTCATTGGTCAATTCTTGCACACATCTGGGCACAGCACACATCACTCAAACCCCAATAACAGACCTCTAGAGTATATTCAAAATAAAAGTATCAGATATAAAGGGATTTTTTTTTAATTCACTTGTGGGATGTTTGTGGCAAATTCTGTTTCCTATCCCTAATTAAGGGATACGGTGACAATGAGGACAGGGGAAGTTGATGTCAAGGATCAGCTATTAGAAGCAGTCAAACCAGTGCCATGTGCAAATGCGCCATCTTTTTTTAAAATTTTAATTCCAGCCCAACCCTGGGAAGAGACACTACCATTTAATTACCCCTTTAACTTTTTTTTTTGAACCTGTGTAGAAGTTTTAATTTCTGCATACTTTAAAAAGTCTCCACTTTCCTGCTGTTCCTAGGTTCTTACACTTTGTGAAATATCTGGTCTATTTTTCTAAGATCTAAAGTGCATGACCTCTCACTTCTCCATGTTAAACTCCATCAGTCACAGTTTTATCTACACACTTAATCGTCGAAGAAAGGACACTTAGTGATGATATTTTTTTGTCCTGAGGAATGGGATTTCTGAAGAGTTTCTGTGATTCATCATTAGTCTGCTTTGTGCGTTGCTTGTGGCTGTTCACCAAAGAGTAAAAAGGATGTACAATACAGCCCATTTCTCTCCTTTGTTTTCTGTCAACTTTCTACCTGCTTTCCTGCTCAACTGCAGCCCTCAACTCTCTACTAGGACACAGTTCTATTGGCAATGCCTCTGCTCCTCAATGAGCCTTTACAAAGGCTGATCTCCATCTATTCTCACTTGACCATCATATTTGCACATTTGCCAGCCAAGGTCCCTGAGTTGTAATAGAAATAACGTGACCAAGTTCACCTCTGCCACAGTCACTATTTCCCTACACATCCACATCTTGAGAGTGTTTGTGGCACTCCTGCTATTAAGATCAGCCTGCTCAACACAGATAAGAAGTTGAGCCCTGTATCCTCGGTTTTTTTGTTGAGCCTTCAGAAGCAGTTACGTGAACATTAATTCAACAAAACAAATATCTCACCATCAATGAGAAAAGCACAGACATTGAACAGAAACAGCAGCAAAAAGTTTTAAAATTAAAGTGGAGAAACTACCTCCCTGGGCATGTCTGCAACAGGTATCAACATCAGGAAATTGACTTTCATTATCAGTAAGGGTGAAACAGGATGCTGACGCATTTGAGCATATTTGTATTTTCCTCAACAAAAAAAAACTGTACTATATTTTAAAATCCTATTCAGTGATTGTCACATTTAATGATGACACTTGGCAGGCCTGAGAAATTATTGAATCAGAAAAGAACATTTGGTACACAAGAGTGCTCTCTTTGACAAACATGCTGTAATCTGTAATAAGAGATAACATAGTGTGGAGCTGGAGGAACACAGCAGGCCAGGCAGCATCAGAGGAACAGGAAAGCTGATGTTTCGGGTCAGGACCCTTCTTCAGAAATGGGGAGGGGGAGGGGAGCTCAGAACTAAATAATGAGAGGAGGGGTGGGGCTGGGGCTGGGGAAGGTAGGTGGAATGGTGATAGGTGAGTGCATGTAGGCTATGGTCAGGATTGGTCAGTGGGATGGGTGGGGCAGATAGGTGGGAGAGAAGATGGACAGGTTGTGTCAGACCAAGGAGGCAGGGATGAGAGGGAGGGTTGGTCATGGGATGAGGCCGGGGGGTGGGAATATTTTGAAACTGGTAAAATCCATGTTTAGACCATTGGGCTTTCAGCTCCCAAGGTGGAATATGAGGCCTTCTTCCTCCAGTTTGTGTGTACTGTCATTGTGACACTGAAGGAGGCCCAGGATGGACATGTCACCCAGGGAATGGGAGTGGGAGTTAAAATGTTTCGCGACCGGAAGGTGTTGTTGTTTGTCATGTACAGAGCACAGATGCTCTACAAAACGGTCTCCGAGCCTTTGCTTGGTCTCACCAATGTAGAGGAGGCCACATCAGGTGCAATGGATGCAGTAGACCACATTGGCAAATGTGCAGGTGAACCCAAGTCTGATGTCAAAGGTTCGTTTTTTGCCTTGGATGGAAGTGAGGTGGGGAGGTGTAGGGGCAGGTGTAGCCCTTTCTGCGGTTGCAGGGAAAGGTGCCAGGGGTGGTGGGGTTAATGGCGATTGTGGAGTGGACAAGGGATTCGTGGAGAGAGTGGTCTCTACGAAAGGCAGATAGGGGTGGGGAGGGAAATATATCTTTGGTTGCGGGGTCAGATTGTAGGTGCCGGAAGTGGCGGAGAATGATGTATTAGATGCAGAGGTTGGAGGGGTGATATGTGAGGACAAGGGGTTTCTGTCTTTATTTTTGTTTTTGTTAGGGGGAGACAATGTGAGGGCAGAGGTGTGGGAGACATTTAATCAATGTAGCGCACAACTAAACTTTCCTTGGTGTTCACTCCACACTTTTATGGAAAAGAGGAATCTTCACAGTTGACATTCAACTATATACATATCTTTTCCCTTGAGCATTTTATAGACTTTGATTAATGCTTATATTTGCAGTGGAAGTGGCACCAATTCTGTTCCTTTGGTCTTAGAAAATGATATTTTAATTTTGGCTCTCCCTCTTTGTTTTGCGCAGCACCATCTTCATCATACCCAATGTGGTTTTGCAGCTAAAATATTGAAACTGGACATAACATTCTGAATGCAGTTTCATGGGTGTTATTTTGGATGAGACTGACTTTGTCAAAACAGACAATGCTGAAAATATACAGCAGTGAAAAGAAACCAGATTGGTGTTCAAATGTAGAAACCTTGGAAGAATATGTCTGTTGTAGCCTATTTTTGTCTAAGCTGCTGATGGATGCTGATTATTGCTTAAATTGGTGAGAAAGCTTCAGTGAATGGTCAATACCAGCAAGGTTTTATTTTAACCGAGTACCGAGAGTTTACCTATTTTATGGAGTCCTGTTTAAACCCACTGGTCAATTAATACATTAAGCTAATACTCAACTAATACTGTGCAAACAATAATTTCTTGTCCTTGATCCCAGGGTTTAACATATTGTAGAGATTCTTCTGTTGTTATTGCATTTTCTTCTTTTTTCCATTTCATTGTCTTTCTACCAGCTTTTCTACCTGACGTATGGTACCTGTGTTGAGTGATAAAAAGTCTCTCTGCTACCTCATGTGCATTCACCTAATGTTCCGGCTTTGACCTCTGATTCCAAATTTGTTGATCTAAGTTCCTCACTAAACATAGTTAGGTTGTATACATTGTAAAGACTGCATCTTTTTATTTTACTTTGTTTTCGATTGTGACTAAATTAAGTAAAAACAAAATCACAGAGTCATAGAATCCCCACAGCATGGAAGCAGGCCATTTGGCCCATCAAATCCACACCGACCCTCTGAAGAACATCCCACCCAGACCAACTCTCCCCCCCACCCTTTCTGAGTAACCTTGAATTTCCCATGGCTAATCCACACAGCCTTTACATCCCTGAACATTATGGGGCAGTTTAGCATGGCCAATCCACCCAATCTCTACCCCTTGGGACTGTTTTACAACAAAGGACTGAGAAAGGAATTGCTGTACTTCTAAAAAAGCAAGCTATGAAACCCGTTGTGAGTGCTGTTTATGCTGCTGCTTTGCTAAAGCAGTCAGAGGAGCTGTTTGTAGACAGGCCGACACCAGGGAGTGTGGGCAAAGTGAGATTTGGCCAGCAACATGTTGCTGATTGGTTTGTGGAGTTATGACCAATGGCCATCAGCTTCCGGGTAGCTGAACAGCTTGTAGGTGTGAATGATACTGGAGAAGTCTTTGGACTGCTGAAAGGGCAGATGGTCTCTCTCTCTCTGTCTCTACAGTACAATATTTCAATCCTAAAGAAAGCCGGTTTATTTTCTTCCACCAGCTGCTTTTAACTAATAAGTCAGAGATTTTATAACTCATGAACTAGTCACTCTATGCCTTCTGTGAAGAAGTGAGATAATCTGAACAAAATGTTCAAGGAACTAAGTGACTCAGATAACAAAAGGAACATTCCATTGAACCCTGAGGACATGTACTATTGAGCTGTTTCCCCACCATTATTCCCCTTCACCTATAACACCAATAATTTTCTACCTGTTTGTGTTTGCCTGTATGTGTAGGAAGGGTTTAGAAGGAAATTAGAGTTTCAACTAGTACAGTTACACATTTCAGTTCATTGTTACCTACTTGTGGTTAGAATCTAGTTATTTCTAACAAATAATAGTTGTTAAATTTAGAAATTTATTCTGTGTTTTCTGTTAACATTGATCTATCTGACAGGAAAACTGGGGACCTTGATAAAAAAAAACTTTTGTGATGACTCTGCGAATAGCAGGGTCTGATTTCCAACTTACTTCCCTAGTGAAGCATGACAAAATTTGGGTGCTCATTCAGGTTTGATTTGAAATAGAGATAATAACAATTTGGGCACAGTATTCTTCAAAAACACTGATGAAGATAAATGCTGTGATCTGTACTTCTGTAGGAAATGACACTGAGAACAGCAAATGATTACCTTCAGGTGACAGAGTTTTTCTCGATAATTTTAAATTAACTTTAAAAACCCAAGCTGATTAATTTGGCAGGTAAACGAGAAACACATGACAGAAGATGTTAATGTATTTTTTTAATCAATAAAATGGCTGCAGAGGGCAACTGATGACATTCAACCTCATTTAGAAGTTGAAGTAAAGAGCTTACATACTTCAACACAGATATATCAGTGGATTGAGAAGAAAGATTTGTTTACACAGATTGAAGATGGACTGTATACAATTCCATGGAAGCCAACATTGAGTTGGATGACCACTGTCTACACAGGCTCAGGACATGCTCAAGAAGTAACTATTTGACTCACAGATCCAGGATACTGTCAAAGAAATTACCTGGCTCGGAAACCAAGGACACTGTGGAAAAGAAAAAGTAAATACCTGTTTCATTAAAGCAACTGTGTTCCATGAAGGCAATTATGAGGTTAAAAGTTCCCTAGGGCTTCTCTAGGAGCTGCTACCTGTTTCAGTTTGGAAAAGCTATTCTGTGAAAGGAATTCAGGGGATTAAGATCCAAATAAGATAATAGACTGACATCTTCAGTGAATGACATCCAAGAGATAAAAGGCCCTCCAGTGTAGATAGATTTTAGAGAGCAGACAGTCAAGAACAAAATTGAGGTCAACAGTCAACAAGCCAACCAATCTTCCAAGTCCAAAGCAAATGCATTCTGGGAAAATTGTAAAGCCTGCACACCACCTGGAATTGTCACCACAGAGTCTTGGGTAGAGTAGGGGGAGTCGTAAATGTAATTATATACATGAATATGCAAACGCAACTGTGAAACAAGACATTTGTGGCTATATTTTGCATTAGGTAACAGTTCTGAAAGGGTTAATGTTGAGAACTGCAATAAACTCCTTAACCTGATGATGTCATCCAGACTTGGGTGGAGAAAAGGCAGAACATCAAATTGACAAGAAAGGGAAAAGGGTTTTCATTTTCTTTTGGTGATTTCTGTAAGGGGGAAATCTCCTTCACCCACATTCAGATTTTAGTGAACGATTCTCATCCAACAATATAAAATACTAAAATAAAGCCTTTCATATATAATATAATTGCAGCAATTCAACATTACAGGCACAAACTGATAAATAAGCACAGTTCTTTCTGTGCAAAATGAACAGAACACTTAAGACCTGATATCTGCAGTTCACAAAGCCTCCTTATAAGCTTTCATTGACTAAACCACCTCCTGAGAGTGGAATAATTGCTGTTCCATGCTTTTCATCCCACCCCAGGCCCATGTGGCTTAACATTGGCAGTGGTCGATGTGTTTCATTAACATTGGCAGCGGTAAATGTGTCTCAAACACATTTGAGATGTGTTGGGTTTTGACTTCACTGTATATTGGGTGCTCCAAGCTGAAGAAGAGGCCAGAGTTTGCTTTTGTATCAGTACAACCTGACTAACAGCACCATGTGACATTGCATAGTGGGCATCTAACCTACCAGCCACTGCAATGGTCTTACAGATGATGTATTAATTTCAGATGTGTACCTCTAATATCTGTTCACATGGAACACAGACACAAGTAAAGTAGCTGCTCGTGGCATGCAAGAGAAATTGACACTTCATATAATATTACTATAAAATCTTCAAACATCGAATGAACTGCCAGTGGAAGTGGTGGAGACTGGTACAATTACAATGTTTAAAAGGCATCTGGATGGATACATGAATAGGAAGGGCTTAGAGGCATTTGGCCCAAATGCTGGCAAACTGGACTAGATTAATTTAGGATATCTGGTCAGCATGGACAAGTTGTACCGAAAGGTCTGTTTCCATGCTGTACATCTGTATGACTCTATGACAAGATCTCTGAAGAGCATCAAGATAGTTTTGAACAGAATCATTTCAAAAATGTTACATAACTGTTTTGTGGATTAGAGAGGTACTCCACCAAAGAGGTCAATCAGGAACTTTGCAAACTTTGATAAATATGTTTACCTTTGTGATGATTAGGAATAGTAAGGACTGACTTCTAGCAAGCAAACCCTCCCCCCCCACCCACTCCCCGCCACCCCCTCACCCCCCGATCATGAGGCATATCAGTATTGAATACTTGTCAACCAACTGGATTCCTGCATGAGGACTCATTCACTTTAGAGATAGCAAACATTTAATAGATGCTGTCAGCCTTTATTTCAAAATCCCATATGGCTTTACCAAGACCTAGTGCAGCGATGTTCCATCAATACTTGAGCTTCAGATCTTCTGAATGCATGTCCATTCTGCTGTCAGAAGAAACAAAAGCATCTTTCACAACAATTTACAATGACAGAGATTAAGCCTCTCTTCTATCATCTAAGAGGATTGCTTTTTGAATTTTCTTTACAGTTGACGATTTGAGAACTCTGGTGGAACACATATTGGACCAGACAAAATATATTGTGTGTGTGTCCATAATTGCTAAGATGACTAGAAATTTGACTATAGAGTGTGATTGCATAGCCCACTTGATGTTTCCAAGGTCAATAGGAACAGTAGGACATTGAATTTTCCTTTTACACTCATTACTATATTGCCATTTAAACTTAATCCTGCTCATTTTTACTTAGTATGGAACTTCAATTTTTTTTTCTTTATATATAATGCCGGTGGTCTTTTTCCAGCTCAATTAGACATATCAGAGGATAACAGAATTAGTGTTTCAAAGATGTGCTGAAAAGCCAATATAAAGAAATGCCACATTGACATTAACTCCTGACAGACCATAGCCCTAGATTGAATCAGATGGATGCAGAGTCTATGGGGATAGTCCTAGCAATTTGACAAAATGAAGAGGAAATATTAGAATAGTTAAGAAAAGGACACAAATGAATAATGCACAATCAACCATTCCTCACAATGATAAATGGCCTACGTGCATTCAGTCCTAAATCAGAATCTTTAGAAAGCTTTGGACTCAAAGAAGCCAATAATCCTTATCTGCCAGTCATAGGCAATGTTTTAGACACAGGAGGCCGGTTACCCCCTTGACGTGGTGTGTGCTGTATCACGCTCCTGCTTCTCAAGTTGCCTGTTTTCCCTAATTGGATCCTATACCACAAGAATAGCCGTAATTGGATTGCTTTCCATAAGACTGAACCAGAAAACAACCTGCTGCTGCCAACGGGATAATGACACAAAGATGGCCCTCATGGCTGAAAAACTTTTAAGTTTGGAAAATTCTGCCCTGCAGTTTGACTGAAGCTGTAAAATAAAGCAGCTTCTGAATTTTATCTTGATTGCATTTCATGAGAATACTCACAAGTTTAGTGTAGTAGTTTAAGAGAACCATCTGTATGGACACAATTGGAGGACTGAAGAATTCATACATAAGTGAACACCTTGTTATGTCTCTGCCAATTCACAGTATAATGTGTAAGATGGCATTGCGATAATATCAGAGGACTATTAAGCCAGGCTAATATTCTGAGAACATGTATTCAAATCACACTACAACAGCTGGTGGAATTTAAATTTAACTAATACAATCGAGAAGTGGAAGCTAGCTTCAGTAATGGTGACTGTGAAACTATCAGCCGATGTTGTGAAAACCCATTTTGTTTGCTTATGTCCTTTAGGGAAGAAAATTTGCCTTCCTTACTTGATCCAGTCTGTATGTGACTCCAGACGAACATGAATGTGGCTGTGTCTTCATTGGCCGAGAAATTCAGTCCATTCAAAGACACTTAGAAATGGGCAACAGATGCTGACTCCATTAAAATACAAAATAAATTAGGCAGTTAAAATAAACTTACGATTATGAGGAAGGTGGCTATGCATACATGACAAACCAATCACCTCACAAATCCAAGAGAATAATTGTAACAGTCCCAAAATTTGTAACAGTCCTTTTGCCTTCAATTATGTGCCGCTTGTTAGCTGGAAGGAACAGTTCACTGGCAAGGGCTAGCATTAGTTCAACAAATTCCTTGATTTAAGACATTTTCTCTACTTGACCCATTCCCCCATGCCCTCTTCCGGTTTAGAAATTAAGAACAGGTTCTTCTTTTGTAACTTGTCTGGGGAAAGAGTGCAAACATTACTTTTCAAGTCACAAATGAAAGAAGCTGTCAAATGGTAAAATGAGACAGGCTTTTTTTCATGCAACTTGTTTACCTTGTGTCAAAGAAATAAGATTGTGCTTGAGATTATAGCCACAGAACATCAAGTCAATGTGCTATTTGTTTGAACTATATTATATTGTTCTAATGCTTGAAAAATGTGAACTCACTCAGACGTTCTTGTCATTGTTCTTCCAGAGTGCAAAATTGAGAACTGCGAGGCCTGCTTCAGCAGAAACTTTTGTACTAAATGTAAAGAAGGACTGTACCTGCATCGAGGGAAATGTTATGACAGCTGTCCAGAGGGGTTTGCAGCCACAAATGGCACCATGGAGTGTAGCCATGCTGGTGAGTATGAACCAATTTAACACTATTTACTAAAACTTTTGTTGAAGTTTCCACAGAGACACTGGGACAAGATGTCCACAGTAGGATCACATTTTGAATGCACCCCAGAAAACAGATAGTTTCCTTGACTAGTTTCGCCGCACCATCTTTGAATGAAAGCGTAAATCACACAGTTACTCTGATATCAATAGTTTACACTTACAGTGCTTGCAGGAGGCAGTGGCCCAAGGCAGCAGGAAGCAACAAGGTGTTTCTGTCCATAAGCATCTGGTTTAAGGTTTTATTATACCTGGCAGACAAAGCAAGTTATAGCCAAAGAATGTGGTTGTGGAAAATGGCATGTCAAAATAGGGATTACGCTGTTCAAAATGGAATGTGACCAAGTGTTGGAGCAGTCTGGTGGAACAAAAGCAAAATACTGTGGATGCTGGAAATCTGAAGTAAATGCAGAAAACCTCAACGGTTCTGGCAGCATCTGTGGAGAAAGAAATAGAGATAATATTTTGAGTCTAGTATGACTCTGCTTTGGAATTTGGGGTTCAGGGTTCTAAAGGAGAGTCACACTGACTCAGGCCATTAGCTCCATCACTGAGGAATATCTGATCCTGAGATAGGGAGCTAAAAGTGTAAAATTGTTCTCATACTCTTCTCAGACATCACTCAACTTCATAGATGAAAGATACCTCTCCACTTTAAATAGGTTAAAAAATTCAAAGAGAATAGATACAAAAAACTTTAAATCTAAACAACCATTTCCTTCCAAATTAACCCAAAATGCCACACTTATCAAAACTAACTCATTTGATTTGGCAAATGCCGAATTGAAATAAATCCATTGCTACAATGCTAGTTATTTCAATTCTAATCAGGTTCTTTGGGCTGATGTTAATCTCTCCAATTTGCTAACATCTGCTCTATACACTTGGATTCCAACTCCATAATTTGGATGTGAATATAGGAGATACGGTTAGTAAGTCTGCAAAATTAGTTGTGTAGTAGACTGTGAAGAAGTTTACCTCAGAGCACGATGGGACCTTGATCAGATGGATAAATGGGCTGAGGCTTGGCATATGGAGTTTAATTTAGATAAATGTGAGGTGTTGCCTTTTGGTAAGGCAAATCAGGGCAGGACTTAGACACTTAATAGTAAGGTAGTAGGGAGTGTAGCCAATCAAAGAAACCTTGGAGTGCAGGTTCATTGTTCATTGAAAGTGAAGTCACAGGTAGGCAGGGTAGTTAAGAAGGCATTTGGTATGCTTGCCTTTGTTGGTCAGTGCATTGAGTATAGGAGTTGAGATGTCATGTTTGGCTATATAGGACATCAGTTAGACTACTTTTGGAATATGCATTCAATTCTGGTCTCCTTGCTATAGAAAAGATGTTGTTAAACTTGAAAGATTTCAGAAAAGATTTACAAGAATGTTGCCAGTTTTGGAGGGTTTGAGGTATAGAGAGACTGAGTAGGCTGGGGCTATTTTCCTTGGAGCGTCAGAGGTTCAGGGGTGACCTTTTAGAGGGTTATAAAATCATGAGGGACATGAACAGGGTGAATAACCAAGGTCTTTTTCCCAGGTTAGGGGAGTACAAAACCAGAAGGCATAGGTTTAAGTTGAGAGACCAAAGACTTAAAAGATGATCTAAGGGGTAATGTTTTTACACAGAGGGTGGTGCGTATATAGAATGAGCTGCCAGAGGAAGTCGTGGAGGTTGGTAAAATTACAACATTTAAAAGACACCAGGATGTGTATATGAATAGGAAGGGTTTAGAGGGATATGGGCCAAATGCTGACAAATTGAAGTAGATTTACCTAGTTATCTGGTCAGCATGGACAAGTTAGACCAAAGGGTCTGTTTCTGTGCTGTACATCTTTGGACTCTCTATGACTACTGCCTACTTGTCTGCCCTCATCCTGTCTGACAAGGGGGAGGCTGGCAGTTAGGATGTCAGGCAGAAAACCCACCTTGTGCCCATGAAGACCCTTAAGTGATCAATTAATAGCCACTTAAAGGCTTCGTTCACACCTCACCAGTGTTTTACCTGCAGCGGGGTGAGGCCTATGTTGAATGGCAAATGTGGAAGCTTTAGCTGGTTTTGGACAAGTGCCCGTCAAAGGCATCTCTTTCTCCAAAGTCCTGCTCCCACTTTTATACGCTCACTCCGTTCCCCTTTCGGGCCCATCAAACCTGGTCATGCCCAGCCCTCATTCCCCTCACCAGCGCCTGCCAACCAGTCAGACTCCCCTCTGAATCCTGGAGACTTATAAGAAGTCTACTCTCCCACTTGGCACTGGTCAGCTGTTGTAAGGTAGAATCTTCTTCTATGATAGGGGTTGAAACTCTGACTTTTAAACAATTAACACACTTCCTAAGATTAAATTGTTTTAAGGCAGCTTTCCTTATGCTGGGTCTGCTCGCCACTGTCATTTTAGCCAGGGAAAGGTGGTTAAGCAGAGAGGGACAGGAATCACAGTGACCAGTAAAATACCGTCCCATGCATCCTTATTAGTTTTGGCTTTACACTTAAATCTTTTTCAAAATAATTTTCTGCATTTGGACAATAACATTTATTACATGAATAGGAAAGGTTTAGATGGATATAGGCCAAAATACAGGCAAACAGGATTAGTTCAGTTTGGGAAATTTGGTCATCATGGACGAGCTGTATCAAAGGGTCTGTTTCTGTGCTGTATGACTCTATTTACTTTTTAATTTCTCACAGCTCAATGTGAATTGAGTGAGTGGAGCCCCTGGGGCCCATGCACCAAAGGACGGAGGACATGTGGTTTCAAAAGAGGGACAGAAGTAAGGACCAGGCAGTTGCTCCAAGGACCTTCATCAGAAGACGTGACTTGTCCCCCAACCCGAGAGAGCAGACGTTGCACTGTGCAAAGGAAGCCTTGCTCAAATGGTAAGTGGCACCAAGTAACCAAATTATCCCAAATTGGTTTAATATTGTGGCTCACAGCATCATTGCACAACAGCCAAAAGTAATCCCTTTAGTTGGACTGCATGATCAATTTTACAGAAAGAGAAGTTCTATTTCTTACAAAAGCTTACAAACAAGTTTAGTCCTTCTTTGGATAAAATGAGACTTTGTTACGTCATCTCTTGCAATATACCATGTTATAATTCGTGAAACAATACCAGTCACCAGGGAAGTCATATTTAGATATGACGAAAAATACACGAGTATTTAAGGATAAATGTGCATTAAATCATCCGATGCATAGAATACTGTTAATTGTATGGGTAAAGAGTTGACACACAACTCACCCAGTATATAATTGAGTGGTGGGAAAGCTCAAGGACTGAATGCCATTCTCCTGTTGCTACATTTCAAACTAATGTGTTTGGGAATAACTTCAGAAACATGAGAGTGTCGAGAAAGCTTTGTTCTGTGTCTAATCTGTTTTGTATCTGATATAATGTCATAAGGAAAGATGGAGCTTTTTGCATTAAACATGTATTAAATAAAAAATATACTTCACTCACCAATTCAACCTGCTCAGGTAAGGTTTTGCAAAGTTCCTCTCTCCTGTTTCTCCTCCACAAAGCTACGTTGAATAAGGTTTTAGATTATTAGCTTTGCCATTTTTAGGTGAAACATGTAAGGTGACACCTTGAGTAGCAAAATGAATCATGCAAGGAATCATCAAGGAAAAGAGCTGGCATTTACATAGCAGCAAAAAGTTAAGTCGCCATCGTCCCAGAGGATCATAAGGCTGCTCTGTTAGAGAGACAAGACTGGTGGTGGTTTAGTCTGAGGGTCGCAATGCCTCAAGTGAGGTTGAAAAGGTAGGACCTTCATGATAACGTCCGCCTGTGTGGGAAGTGACTTTGAATATCACTTACAATATATAGCACCTCAGAAATAAGAAACACCTTTGACAATTCGCAAATTGTTCCTCTGGAATTCCTTCCCTAAATCCTTTCACCTCTCGACCTCCCTTTCCTCCTCAAAGCTTTGGATAAACTTTTGGTTACCCCTTGTAATATTTCCTTATCTGTCTCAGCTTCAACTTTTTGACTACCCCTCTGTGAAGCAGTGCTGGTTTATTTCTTTATGCTAAATCTGCTACATCTGCCAGCTTTTACAATGCTTAAAACTGTATATAACTCTTCATTTTTAATTATAACTTGCATTTGAAACAAAAATGGATCAAAATTTTACAGTGGAAAAAAATGTACATGAAATGGTTTCAAAAATCTCACAGCCCTTTAGGATGAGTGTGTGTAAAGGGTGTAGTGATGGTGCAAATGATGCTGTTTCTATCTTACAACTCATGCCATTATAACAGTATGTTTTAGCCCCATGTTAATCACAGTCCAGCATCTTATTATGATTAATGTGATTGTTTCATAGCTGGAGATTTACAGGAGGAAGGGTAGTTGGTATATCTTAGTTCTTTCTATCCAAAACAAACTTACAATTTCCAATCATAGCGGCCAACTGTTTCTTCAGTGATTCCAATTTTTTTGTTTACCTCTATGCTTTGTTGGCAAGTTCATCCCATGTGTTGGTCACTGTTAATTTGAAGAAGATATTCCTGGTCTCAGTGCCACATTTGCTTTTCACTGGTGGTGGGGGAATCCATAACAATGATGGAAAACCCCCAAATTATAGCTGGGCCACTCAGGGTTGTGTCAGAAAGCTGTTTTTCACAGCATTGTTGCAGTGTAGAAAGAGACCATTTGGCCATTGTGCTTGCACCAGCTTACAATTCTTCCAAGTTTTGTGCCATCTTTGAAACTTTGAAACATCAAGACCCAGCTTATTAATATTTATCATGAAAAGCAAGGGTTCTTCCTCCAGCCTGAAAAGTATCCATTAACCATTATTCTATGTTTCTCATCATCCAACCAATTTTGAATCTCTTTTGCCTCTGTCCCTTTCATACCATGACCTAGAACTTTTCTCACAGGTCTGTTGTGTGCCACTGTATCAAACGTCTTCTGGAAATCCATGTATACCATATCAATAGTATTACACTTATTGGACTTTTCCGTTGTCTCTTCAAAAAACTCCAGCAAGTTACTTAAATACAACTTTCCCTTCAGGAATTCGTGCTAACTCTTCCTAATTGATCTATCTTTTTCCATGTGACTACTAATTCTATCCAAAATAATTGTTTCTCAAAGATTAAGCTGACTGATCTATAATTATTGGGATTACCTTTTGCAGCCTTTCTTGATTAAGACCATAATTCTCCAGTTTGATGGCACCTTTCCTGACTCCAGGAAAGACTGAAAGTTTTTGGCTGATTCATTGAAACAGTAATGGAAATCACTTTGAGGTTGAATCAGTTGAATATTTCAACACAATGTTGATAGATTTATATCATTGCACAGAAAAGGGACATGTAATATCAAAAGAAAACAATGGTGCAATAGAAATGTTATGGGACTAGTAATCCTGAGGCCTAGGCTAAGGCTTTGGGGAACGTGGGTTCAAATCCTACTATGGCAGGTGGTGGAATTTACACTCTTATTAAAAACAATCTCACAATCATCAATTATAGTAAACGTCCATCTGGTTGATCAATTCCCTGCGGTGATGGCAATCTGTAGTCCTTACCTGGTTTGCCTTATTGGTGTGCCCTCCATTCCCATAGCAATGTGGTTGACTCGGAAAAGGGATCAGAAAGATATTCAATGTAAGGACAATTAGGGATGGTCAACAAATGCTGGCATCTCCAGCAATGCTCACGTCCCATGAATAATGAAGGAAAAGAGAATTGTGCATGATCAAATTAAATCGTGGCACAGGCTTGATAGACAGCTGTTCCAATTTTCCTGACAAGACTTTATCTGTATCCAATTTCATCATCCATTTATTGAAATCAGTTTGCAGGTTCTTGTCTGCCTCTCATATCCTATGTCCCTTTGAAATAAAGGTTATGATTAAGGTTAGGGTGTCTCCCCTACTCTGATTGGCCTGGAAGTAGGTTTTTCATCCAATTAAGGATGGCAAGAATGCTCTCAAAGCCAATCAGAGCCTATGACGCCTCAACTATGTGATGTCCCTTGAAGTCATCTTCCACAGGCCTCTGGAATAGAAGATCCAAAAGGTTCACCACCTTCTAAGTGAAGAAATTCCTCATTTCAGTCTTAAGTGGCTTACTACGTTTTCTGAGATTATGTCCCCTGGTTCTAGACTTACCAGTCATCGGAAACAGCATATCGAGCCTGTTACATCCTGAAAGTATTTTATAAATTTCCATGTAATAACCTCTCATTCCATGAAACTCTCAAGAGTACAGGCCAACATTTCTCAATCTTTCCTTATAAAACAATTTTGCATTCACAGGAATTAGCTGGAAAACATCCATTCCACTCCCTTTCTAGCAAATACATCCGTTCTCTTATAAGGATGTCAAAATTTCACACAATCTTCCATGTACAGAGCTTTGGTAAGAATGAACATATGCAGCAAGACACCTTTACATCTACATACAAATCCTATTATGATAAAGGCCAGCATATCATTTGCCTTCATTATTGTCTGTTGCAGCCATATGCTTGCTTTTCATGATTCATTAACAAAGATACCCAGAAGCCTTTGGACACTGACACTTCCAAACCTCTCGCTATTTAAGAAATATTCTGCTTTCTGCTTTTTCTATCAAGGGGAATAACTTCACACTCATTTATGTTCGATTGTATCTCCCATGCAATTGCCACTTCATTTAACCATTCCAGGTCCTCTTGAAGTCTCCTTGGATCTTCCTGACAACTTACATGCTCTGGAACGTGGAACAATCTCTCTTCCAAAGCTACACTGGCCCTATCCCCCATCTCTTCCTCCGTTACATCGATGATTGTATCTGTGCCGCCTCGTGCTCCCATGAGGAGCTCGAACAGTTCATCCACTTCACCAACACTTTCCACCCCAACCTTAAGTTCACCTGGACCATCTCCGATAAATCTCTCTGTTTCCAACCACCTGGAAACCAATATCCATTTCACCTACCAACTCCCACAGCTACCTAGAATACACCTCCTCTCACCCACTTCCTGCAAAAATGCCATCCCCTATTTCCAATTCCTTCACCTCTGCTGCATCTGCTCCCAAGATGAGGAATTCCACTCCCGGACTTCCCAGATGTCCTTATTTTTCAAGGACCGCAACTTCCCCTCCACAGTGGTCGAAAACACCCTTGACCGCATCTCTCGCGTTTCCCGCATTCATACCTCACACCACCTCCCCACACTAACAACAAAAACAGAATCCCCCTCGTCCTCACGTACCACCCCACCAACCTCTGGATCCAATGCATCATCCTCCGACACTTCCACCACTTGCAATCTGACCCCACTACCAAAGACATTTTTCCCTCCCCACCCTTATCTGCCTTCGGAGGGACCATTCTCTCCATGACTTCCTTGTCCGCTCCACACTCCCCTCCAGCCTCACCACCCCTGGCACTTTTCCCTGCAACCGCAGGAAGTGCTACACCTGCCCCTACACTTCCCCCTCACCCCCATCCCAGGCCCCAAGAAAACCTTCCACATCAAACAGATGTTCACTTGCATATCTGCCAATGTGGTATACTGTATCCACTGTTCCCGATGTGGCCTCCTCTACATCGGGGAAACCAAACAGAGGCTTGGAGACTGCTTTGTGGAACACCTACGCTCGGTTCGCGACAAACGACTGCATCTCCCAGTCGCGAACCACTTCAACTCCCACTCCCACTCCTTGGACGACATGTCCATCCTGGGCCTCCTCCAGTGCCACAACGATGCCACCCGAAGATTGTAGGAACAGCACTTCATATTTCGCTTGGGAACCCTGCAGCCCAATGGTATCAATGTGGTCTTCACAAGCTTCAAAATCTCCTCACCCCCAACCGCATCCCAAAACCAGCCCAGCGCATCCCAGCCTCCCTAACCTGTCCGTCCTTCCTCCTACCTATCCCCTCCTCCCACCTCAACCCCCACCTCCACCTCCTACCTGCCAGCCTCATCCCCGCCTCCTTGACCTGTCTGTCTTCCCTGGACTGACCTATCCCCTCCCTACCTCCCTACCTACACTCACCTTTACTGGCTCCATCCCTGCCTCGACCTGTCCGTCTCCTCTCCATTATCTGCTTCTTTATCTATCTTCCATCCGCCTCCCCCTCTCTCTCTATTTATTTCAGAATCCCCTTCCCCTCCCCCATTTTCTGAAGAAGGGTCCAGACCCGAAACGTCAGCTTTCCTGCTCCTCTGATGCTGCTTGGCCTGCTGTGTTCATCCAGCTCTACACCTTGTTATCTCAGATTCTCCAGCATCGGCAGTTCCTACTATCTCTTACATGCTCTCACATTGTTTTATGTTGTAATGATATTAAATTCTGAAAATGAACTAAATAATCAGGTAACTTAAACTCTAGGAGTAGAACGTGACCTTAAATGCTGTTAAATTACCTTAAAACTTGTTCACTAATGTTTCTCAGGGAAAGGAAATCTGATTTGCCTGTCTGAGATTTCAGTCCTATTATAAGCAGTTGATTCAGATTAAGTGTGGGTGGGCAAAAATTGCCATTTTGCCAGCATTCCCCATTTCAAGAAGAAACATCTTAATACTTAATCTGTTTGAAATAAGCTGAAGGAGAATTGATGACAATGTTGATTGAGAGTAATAGTATGAAACAGATGCCATTTGTGGGTTAACACAGCAGTTGTTGCATTCTGTGAGTTGTTGCACTATATTTCTCACCAAAAGATAAATATATTTTTAGCTTAATATTAAACATAATATGATCTGTGATTTTTATAAATGTTGACTGCTTAGCAAAATCAAATTCTGTCGATGTTTTTGCGAGGTGAATAGTGACAGTTGACGGCTGGGACCAAGCGTAGGTTGAAGGGTCAAAGGGGAAGTTCTAAATGGATGAAATTTCATTCCGTCTTCTCCCACCTAAAATATATAAATACTTTATTTCTGCTGTTGTGTGTAAGGTCAAAACTCCTTCTTAACAATTTATGGGATGTAGCAAAGGAATTGCTTTTGTCAGGGTTCCTCATGGAAAACACTTAACTCTGTTACTGACAATATTGGGGCCAGTAAAAAGGTTTGTTATGGTGAGAGGCCCTTATTGATAGGTCACTGGGTGTACATGTGCTTTAGCAAGTATGCAGTACAACACCAGGCTTGAGATGTTAGGACTTTCCAGTGTTGTTTTTCTCATTCCTTTTGGCAGTAGTTTATGAACTAGCTTTTTATAGTCGCAAAAACTCAAAATTTAAGACAGTTATAGCCAACAACAAATAGTGTTCATCAGAAATAAGATTCAACATTTCTTTCACACATAGACTGTGCTGGATTTTTTTATGGTTATGTATATATGAGAGCAAAGCAAATCACTTAAAATCAAGAGGAATGTGTCGATTATAGAATCTGTCAATTACCCTTTCACAAAGCTGGCACCCTTGCATTTGTTGGGGACTGTATAGGTGAACACTTTAAGTGCATTTACTTTTGGCTTAACTTTTCTCTTGAGTGAGCAACTTGTAGTATATCTGATACCTACAGAGGCTGCACATACTCACTTTAAAGGAATGGCTAGACTAATAGGTTCTTGATAGAAATAAGTAGAATAAACATTTATGAGATTTTCTGCTTTGTATGCTTGGCAACCGCTGTTACACTTTTGCACAGAAGTAAAGAATTGATGTTAGGAGAAGTGCATCTTTAGATAGGAGGTGAAACTTGTCACACCCCTGTTGATCTATTCATTTTTAAAGCCTACGTCAATATTTCATGAAGAATTCAGAGTTCTCCCACTGCCCTGAACAATAAAGCTTACTCAACCAACTAAACAAAAGTATCTTCTTACTTATTTTGTTATTGTTTTGGGTTCCTTGCTATAAGAAAAATGGTTGTCATGCTTGCCTATATAATAATGGTTGCTGTACATTGAAGTAATTTGTCAATTGTGAATCACTAAGGTGTGTTTGAGATTTAATATGGCATTGTCTATAAGTGCATCTTTTCAAATATAATGATTAGCGTAAGTTGATACAATTTCCTACACCCATTAGACCTAATGTTTACTCAGGGTCAGGAAGAAAGAGGTAGGAGAGGGGCATGGTGTAAGGGAGCTTATGGAATAGAAACCTACAAAGAACCTTTTTCCACACATCCAGCTGAAATTAACCCAAAGGATGTCTTAACATTTCTTTTACAAGGTTCGGGTCTGCCCATTAGCTAGATTGACAGGCTGGCTACATACCTGGCAGTTATCACTTAAGTCTGAGATCATGAACAGCTAGACAGGTTGGATATCAAGGAAGGATGGTGTTTAGATATAAAACCAAAAGGATTGCGGTTGCTGGAAATCTGAAACAAAAACAGAAATTTGCTGGAAAAACTCCGTGGGTCTGGAAGCATCTGTGGAGAGAAAGCAGAGTTAATGTGTTGGGTCCAGTGAAATTTCTTTGGAACTGTTCTGAATTCTAAAGAAGCGTGTTGGGCCTGCAACATTAACTCTGATTTCTCTTCACAGATATTGGCAGAGCTGCTGAGTTTCTGTTTTTGTTGGTGCTTAGCCATGATTTGATTGAACATCTTGGTGGAGTCAATCTTTTTGATGATGGTGGGAGGGCGTCAAATCAGATATCATGGCTGTAAAGCAGTTGGGTAATCACAGCAGTGGTGATTTGGGAGGGGTTGCAGGAAAGGCATTCACTTGTGGAGGGTATCTTGTTGGGCCTGGATGAAAAAATCCTGCTTCTTCTGACCCATAAGCAATACAATAAAAATACTTACCTTATGAATGCAGCTGTTGTTACTTTTAAGGTGTGTGACTGCTCAGCAATCCAGGAGTTAATGCATGGGGATCAGAGAATGGCTACAAGCAGAAGTCATTGTATGATGTATCCATGTGTAACCAGGAGAGATAGGGAGGGATAATCTACAAAATAAAGCAACACAAATCAGCAAACAGACCATGGATAACAAATAGAAATTAAAGGGATAGTAGGATTTTTCTGAAGAAGGGTCTAGGCCCGAAACGCCAGCTTTCCTACTCCTCTGATGCTGCTTGGCCTGCTGTGTTCATCCAGCTCTACACCTTGTTATCTCAGAAATTAAAGGGAACATCTTGTTCCTTTTCACCCATTAGGAATACTGGGCTTCGTATGTTAAAGATGGAAATACAGTTAAAATTTAGAGATAATGCTTCCTTAATTGTTTTTAAACAAAACAGAAAATGCTAGGAAATCTCAGCAGGTTGGGGAGTGTGTGTGGATAGAGAAACATTACGTTCTTGATAGAGAGAAAGATAACAAAATAATTTTGTCCTGTGTTCCTGGGAAACCAGGAAGATCTAGGTCATCTGAAGCTATACATTCAGAAGAAGAGTCAATGGCCTCAAAATGTTAACTCTGTTTTTCTCTCCATGCATACTACCAAACCTGCTGAGTTTTTCTAGCATTTTCTACTTTTATTTCAGATTTCCTGCAGCTGCAGTATTTTGTTTTTCTTTGTATTTAATGCTTGAATTGCCTCCTGAGAGGAAGTTGGTCACCTGCCTTCCTGACCTCTTTTCCAATAAAACTTGAAGTGGCTGGTTTGGAGGCAGCTCAAATGGATGTGAAATCAGATTCTATTTCACCTTCGCAACTGCTCTTGACAAATTGTCCTTGTGGGGGTGGGGAAGGGAAACAAGGGGTACTGTGAAGAGGATGGTAAACAATGTCTGCATGAAACAGAAATGTTGAAAAGAAAATTATTAAATTAAATCCACTGTGAAGAAATTGGACATACTTGGATTGAAAGAAAAATGAGAGAAAACATAGATGGAATATTATATCATGAAAATGAAAGTACAAGAGCAAAAAATTGTTTCAGAGGTTTCAGGAATGAGATCAAAGCCGCAGGCTGGAAACAGGAAAAAGTAATTACTTGGTCAATCTCAATCATTTGAGGCTTCAATCAGTTGTGTAGAGATCCAGAGAAAAGAAAATTAAACAATGAAAAAGATGTTCGAAACTATGGATAAGATACAGAAAACAAAACTATTTTAGGTGGTTGGTGAGTTGGTAACTAAAGGCCCCACCTCAAAGCCTGAAGAGATAATGTCTCTCTTACATACAGCATTGTTGGAAATACCATACCAGGAAAAGACATTGAAACACGATTTATGAAAACTTTTAGAAGTAACATGAATGAATTCTTGAAAAAGTGACAGGTTGAAAATGTATGCAGAAAGAGCAGGGCAGTGGAGAGCTTATTCAGAGAATCAATGCCAACACTTCTGTGCTGTTTCTCTCAGTTTTCTTTTCTAGTCACTATTGAGTTGATGTGGAGGTGAGTATACATCATTGTCGTATACTTGAGATAACAATGTGTAGAGCTGGATGAACACAGTAGGCCAAGCAGCATCAGAGGAGCAGGAAGGCTGACGTTTCGGGCCTACTTGTTTTATTTAGTTCTTGTCATGTTACAGTCAGGGGGACTTTGCTGTCATAAGTAATTGCTGGTTAATACTTGCAGTGACTTTGTTTATTTGGACAGCAGTGATCAGAAAACCATGTGTATGCCTGATGGATAGGTTTTAGTAGGATTCTGATGGGTTTCAATTATATTCATGGTAACTATTAGATTCTACATTCTGTCCATACATCTGTGAGGGGAAAAAAATGCAGTTTTAACTGTTTTGCCACCTGACTAGAAAACTAGCGGGTTTTCAAATTGTTTGAACGGTGAGGAAGGGAATCACAGCAGCTAAATAAAAATAAAGTGTATGACGCAAATAATTAAAATTCTCAACGCAAGGATCGGAGTGAGACGACATGGTGCCTTATAATACAGTCACATCTAATTGTGCCCATATTGGTTCTTGTGCAATTGAACTAAAGGTCACGTGGCATGTTATGTTTGAATGTTTACGCTGTGACTGTGGTAATTGTACAAAAAAAAATGGCTGGAAAGAAAATGACTGTAACTAAGCAATTTGCATTTTCTAATATGTGGAAGGTATTTGGCAGAATAAAAGTCCTGATATTAAGTCATCCCAATCCTACTTTTAAGAACGAATTGATTCCTTACTGTCAGATTTGTTGTTATCTGCTATCTTTTCCAATCGATCGTGTTTTGTGTAATAAAACACAGTTATTATTAGCTGCCTGATCTTTCAAAGGAGTAATTGCAATCATCTACATACACACAAACTTAGACACAAGGTTCCCAGATAGTACACAGGAGCAGGGGTCGAGGGATTCTCCACTCCATAGCCAAGGGTTGATGAGATCAATTGTACACACTGGCACAACTTTGCATGCAACCCGACATCTTCCTGATTTGTATATGATAATAGAAGGCTATAAGAAGTAGGAGCAGGAAGTAGGCCATTTGGCCACCCAGCCTGCTCTACCATTCAATAAAATCCTGGCTGATGTGATTGAGGCCTCAACACCATTTTCCTGCTTGACTCCCATAACTCTTTTGTCCATTAACACTCAAAAATCTGACAACTTAGCCTTGAATTTATTCAATGACCTAATCTCCATTGCTCTCTGGGAAGAGAACTCCAAAGACTATCAACCTTGTGAGAGGATAGGTTTCCCTACATCCCAGTTTTAAATAGGAACCCTTTGCATTGAAATTTTTACCCTTATCTCATCTGCTGTATGGAGAATGAACATCCTTTCAACAGTTAACCTGCCTTCAGAACTTTATCTGTTTCAATAAAATTATCTCTGATTCTCTATGGTTCAGTTATTCATCGTCTTAAGTCATAGTTTACCTTTTTAAAAATCTTATATTCCCTTTCCTCTCATTCCTGTTTTCTTGGTCTCAGTAAAACACGTCATACTCTGTTCAAAGAATGGAAATTCAAATACTTGATGTTCTAACGAGAATGAGTCTAAAATCAACAAGCATCATTTTGAATTATATTGTGTCCAGGATTGAGGGATTAGCTATGGATGCCTAAAGTGGTCGGGGGTGCTCCTGTTAAACAGGGCATCCGTTATTCGAGTCAAACTAGGAATACCAGAAAAGAATACACAGTGAAATACAATTTGTAGTCATCTAACGCAAGGCACTGAAAAGAAAGATCTATATGACTCCTGAGAAAATATATTATTAGGAAAGCTTTGTGTAACAGATTATGTTACTCTTATCACTCCTTGTCATTTCTATTTTGGTGGGATTCCTTGGGCTGTTTATGTTAACAAAATATGAAGAAATTCTGCACAATATTTTCAAGGAAGTGTATTTTGTTTTGACTCAGAAAGTGCTCCCGTTAGAGATTGATTATAGTAAAGCAGTTGCAAGATGGGATTGTCTAACCTTGTATCAAAGTACATAATTCCTCCTGCTGCCATTTTAGTCACTCTTCTTGTCTTTTGCTGATCCAGCTAATAAACTCTGCTGCATTTACTTAGTTAGAAACTATCCCCTGCTTCTGTATGGGGCACTACTGTAATCACTTCTGGCTCAGTTTATAAAGGAATCCTTCAAATAGATTTAAACTGTAGACATCTATGAGTCTATAACCTTCAGATTTTGGAGTTTATAAATAAAGCTGAGTACAAACATGGTCTGTTAAGGATAGAGATAGTAGGAACTGCCGATGCTGGAGAATCTGAGATAACAAGGTGTAGACCTGGATGAACACAGCAGGACAGGCAGCATCAGAGGAGCAGGAAGGCTGACGCTTCGGGTCTGGACCCTTCTTCAGAAATGGGGGAGGGGAAAGGGACTCTGAAATAAATAGGGAGAGAGGGGGAGGTGATGATGGAAGGTGGATAAAGGAGCAGATAGGTGTAGAGGAGACGGACAGGTCAAGGCGGCGGGGATTGAACCAGTAAAGGTGAGTGTAGGTGGGGAGTTGGGATGGGGAATTGGTCAGTTGAGGGAAGACAGACAGGTCGAGGTGGCAGGGTGAGGCTTGTAGGTGCGGGTGGGGGTAGGTCAGTGAGGTGGGAGGAGCGGATAGGTGGAAGAAAAGATGGACAGGTCAAGGAGGCAGGGACAAGCTGGGCTGGTTTTGGGATGAGGTCAGTGGTGGGGAGATTTTGAAGCTTGTGAAGTCCACATTGAGACCATTGGGCTGCAGGGTACCCAAGCGAAATATGAGGTGCTGTTCCTGCAACCTTCGGACGGCATCAAAGATTGCAGCGATTGCAGCTATGAGACAAGACTATATTTGTTACATGATTGAAAGATAAAAGAACAGGGTAAACACATGATTTTTTTTATAGAAGATGAACAGGATAAAACCAATATGGAGATTGGATTTTCATGTACACTGTCTGGATGGTGATCTTGTCATGTGGATTTCCGGCCTTCAGAGAATCTGTCTGATTTTCATTGTGCTGAAACAATTGAATCAAAATCAGTGGAGTCCTGTAAAGGGTTGTCTAATGAGTCATATTACCAACCAGGTAATGATGACATAAATGTACCCCATTGACTCATTAGGTGGAAGAACTGAGTTTTTTGTTATAATTTCCATGTTAAAGACACTGTCTGATCTCCAACTTGTGTAGTCCAGGTGGCTGCAGTTAATCAATTCCATCCCATTCACAATCTCTGATCATTTCAGCTTATATCGAGCTTCTTGAACATCGGCCAGCCTTCAGCTTTGAGCCACGTTTATAATGACCCTTCACTCAGAAGCTTCCCTAAGTCTCCAGGGATGGTCTTGAGAAATTCAGCTTTTCTTTTACATAAAACCTCAGGTTTAGTCTGATGCATGTCTTGAACCTCCCACCTCTCCTCTTCAGATTGGTTTGTTTGTCTTCCAATCTCTGTTTATCGCACAAATAATGGGCTCGTTCAGCCTTGATTGTATAGTGCAGCTTATCTGGCTGTCTTTTCAGCCATATGAATTCCTCAGAAGCTAACATAATCAGTTCCAAACGTTAGTCACAACATCAAACACATTTCCTCTCCTATGTAATGGGGTTGATTTTCAACCCATCTCCCTGGGGAAAACCAGGTGGCTGAAAAGTGAACAGTTTTTTTTAATAGACTCAGATCCCGACTCCTGCCAACTGTTTGAATCCATAAGCTGTGGATTGGTGCAGGCGGATAAGATGCTGTCTTAAAGTTACTGGTAGCTTCATAAACTTATGCCAACTAGCATTCTTTAATATTGGTAGACTAACACTTTCCTTTCTGGGAGTTGAAGAAACAGGGCTGAAAAAGAAATACAGTACCCTGTGTGCACCCCACCAGTGCGTCCTCCTGCCATCATGACTGTACTACCCCACTCCATCTTTACTCCCTGAGATCATTCCAAAACACTCTTCCTGCTATTTAGCTGGAAGCAGGATGGTAATCTTTCACTATTTGTTTTTCATTTTCAGGCGGTTACGGTCTTTATGCAATTGCAGTCAGGAATTTCTAGCATCTCTGATGTTCTGAAATGAAACTACAAGGTGTTTTGATAGTAACCACTCTGCAAGCTATTACAGTGCTTCACAAATTCAAGAAACTTTGTTTTTTTTTGTTTTAAGGAAGCAATCAGACCAGATTAATTTCTGGCACCTCAGGAATTCTTCAGTTGTTGACTCGATCATATTCATGCTAATATAGAATTATCAACCAGAATCTTAGGACATCTATTCTGTTTACTGTGCTGTGCAAAGTAACATTTGCTGTGTTCTGCAGAAGTTACAACATTCCGGTTCACTTCAAAATTCTAACAGAAGACTAAACCTCATTTTTCTTTGCAAGCATTAACCCCATTGTAAAGAACAGTGCACTGTTAAGTTTAATGCGTTGGAAACCCCGGACCAATTTTCTAGTCAGGCCTGATCTGGAAGGAATCCAAAACTAACAGTATAAAATTCTTTATTTTGGTTTCCTGGTGACTATTTTTTTTACAAGAACTGCATTTCACGATGCATGTTGTTATGTTCGGCTTTAAGCTCTTCTGCACAGCACAAAATGAACCCCACTAAGACTGAACAGTGGGAAAAAATGTAATAAAGGTTTCATCCAAAACATATAAAACTTTGATTGAGCACCAACAGTGATGTGTCTGTATTCCACTGTGGGATCAAGAGTAATCCTACCACAATAGGTCTATCTTCTTAAAACAAGCATATTAGTATTATGTTAGATTCAATAAAAAACATGTTTTTAAGAAGGTTGAGTTTATATAGAACTCTCAGATTGGAGTTCAGGAAACAGCTGTGCCCTGAATCCCAGCAAGTGCAATCAATCCAATGCAGCCCTGTCATCACTTTCAAATCTTTGATTCAAATCTCCATGTAGTTTCATTTAAATAACATAAGAGAGATTCATTAAGCACCACCATGTCTCCCTATGATCTTAGTGTTATTGTTATCCTGTTTGTACCAATGGTTTAATTTCTGTCAGGTATTTAAATGCACCAATCCCAGAAAGGCATCAGGCACCTGGAAGAAAAATTAAGGACTGGTATCTGACTTATTATTTTACTTAACTTCATCAGGTCACCTCTAAGTCTATCTTCATTCAGCTGTTGAACTCTAACTGTAGATAACTAAGGTTCTATTGACTAGGAATTGTTGTTATAATTCATCACTGCACTATTTCCAATGCAATTATGTCATTCACTGTGTGAGAGACCAGAAGTTCAAATGTTGTTCAATCAATGATTTCTATGTTGACAAAATTGCATTCTTTGATTTGATTTGCTTTGAAAGGTTAGCTTTAGTGAGTTTCTTTCCACTGATTGTGAATTGCATTGATCTGTTCAGCTTCTTTAATGGTAAGTATGCAGTGTTGAACTACGTGTATGACACTACATTGATCTACATTTCATGGGCTGATAATGGTGAGCCTTTTCCTGCTACAGTCTATGCAAATAGTCACAAGTATCATATGTAAATAGCTAAATAAAAATTACAACAAAACTGTCTTTGAATGAATCTATATAGTGTGGAAACGGGCCAATTGGCCCAAGGAGTCCACACTGACTCTCCGAAGAGCATTCCAGGCAGATCCCTGTAACTCTGTATGTCCCATGGCCAATCCATCTCACCTGCACATCTTTGGACTATGGGAGGAAACCAGAGCGCCCATAGGAAACCCACACAGACAGTTGCCCAAGGCTGGAATTGAACCTGGGTCCCTGGAGTTGTGAGGCAGTAGTGCTAACTACCGAGCCATCGTGCCACCCCAAATTATTGATTTAAATAATGCAAGGCAGTCATTTCTTATTGCACTCTACTGATTTATCTCAGATGATTTCTTCTGAAATAATGGGACCAAGAGTCACAAGTAATGACCAATATCGAGACAAATGATCCTGAACAGCAAAAACTGGCTTCTAACCACACAATGTGCCTATTTTCCCAAAGATAGTAGTTGAAATGTTTGTGGCACTGACCACATTGAACACAAAAGAACTGCAATAGATTTTTTTGAAAAATTCTCTATATCCAATAGAAAATTTCATCAGCATTTCATTACTTTCTCTCAAGATACTGGAGTGGTGGAAATGTTAGCAGAGTGATAATCCAGAAGTGTGTGCTAATGCTTTGGCAACACTGATCCAAATTCCTCTGGACTAGTAGTAGGGTTTGGATTCAATGAACAACCATGGACTATAAAGCCAATAATAGTAATAGTGATTGATTGTTATAAAACAAAATCCAGAATCTGCCATCCTTACCTGGTTTTGCTGACATGTGACTCTGGACCCATAGCAATGTGGTTGACTCTTAACTGCCCTCTGAAATGGCCTCTCAAGCTACTCAGTTCAAGGGCAATTAGGGATAGACAGAATTGTTTGGACTTGCCATTGATGCCCACATCACATGTAAGATTAACAAAGGACATAATGGACTGTATGATTCAAGGAACACATGTTACTTTGTTGAGAAATTCATAGAATTTTGTGTTTGTCACAGAGTACCACTGCACAATACTTGTTGGAATAAAAATAGAGGTCATGGAATTCTTTAGACCTACTCCCCATTTCATTTGGATCAATTTTAAATTTCATGTCAACTCCATTTTCTTTGCTCTATTCCCTTTGATGCACTTAACTTACAAACATCTACCTATTCAATTGCCCCAACAATAACTTTTGGGTAGGGTTCCAAATTTCCGAAGCTCAGAGTTAAGAAAATTGCATGGTCCACAAACTAAGCCTGTAACAAAGTGCCCCAGATGGCCTAATTCTTTTTGAGGGTTTGAGTGTTGGGGGCAGGGAAAGGCATTTGGCAGCAGTGTTGCTGGTGTTAGCAGGAGTAAGGCATGCTGTCACCAGAGACAGTGCCAAGGTAGCTACAGGTCCTGCCAGATGCTGAGCTGAGTTGCCTGAAGGCCCGCCTTGATGATCCAGGATTTTTGAGGATGTTTAGAAACAACTGAATTTAAAACCCTCCAGCCTTAACCTCTCACACCCCCAAAGAAACATTCCTTATGCCCTGTCCACACCAGTCAATTGCACAACATGCCTCTCTACCCACTCCCATGGACCTTCATACACTTCATGCCAACCTATGTCCCGTTCATACCCTCCAGAGACTCTTTATAGCCTCTTTGCCAAGTAAGTGCCAATTCATACCAACACATGCCCTCCGCACCCATTGGCCTTTCATTGCCGGCTCACCCAGTATCCATAACAGCTGACCTAAGGAATCGTCTGAGATGAAGTAACATAACCTTCTGTCTCTTGATGAATTATTTTAAAAGAGTCTTATTGATAAAAACCAATTACTTCATGTAACTTAATTCAAATAATGAATCACATAAAAGCAAGTATTTGTATTTATGACTTCACCTCAAAAACTTCATAAGGTTTTCGACCTGCAAATCAATAATTAAAGTGACAGGCATTCTAATGTGGTAGGGAACGGTTGTGAAATCCGTCATGTAACAAGAATTTTAAAATAATAGGTCTCAGAATAATGTCTACAGGTAAGATATACTGCAAGCACCTCTCCATCTTTATCAAAACTTAGGCCATTATATTAGACTTAGTTTATGCAACCAATGCTCATAATCTAAAATCTATGCCCCAGGATCATTCAAATAAATCTAGGGCCAATTAAATATTGAATACGTGATCTGGATATCTTTTCAGCACTGAATTTATACATTGTTGCTGCATACAATGGAATGGCAAGATAAACATTGTTAAATAATAAAAAAAATCAATCCAATAAAGTGCAGTTAGGGTAAAAATATGGATTATAACATTTGCTATTTTTGAGGTGGAAATGCCACAGCAACATCTGGCAGGATAAAATATGTGACCATGCATGGAAACGTACCTCACAGAAATGCCACCCCAGTGTTACCCAACCAACTGTCTCCCCATTGAAACACATCAATCAAACTGAAATTTCTACTCTTGCTCTTTAGATGAGTGGTAGACTTGCTGGAAAGCTATGCCATTTCTAGTCTAATACCCTTTTTAACAATGCGGTCATTGTTGATTTAATTGGAGATGCGTAGGGGAAAGCAGTGGCACAGTAATTGCAAGTCCCAGTCCAAAGTTCTGGGGATATGGGTTGTAATATCAACTTGGCAAATGGTTGAAACTTGAATTCAATAAAATTCTGGAATTGAAAGCTAGCCTAAATTTGGCCATTTAACCATTGTTATAAAATACCCATCGGGTTTACTGATGCCTTTGAGGGAAGGAAATCAGTCAGCTTTACTAGGTTCTGGACCACAGCAAAGCACTTGATAATGACTACTCTCCGAAATGACCCTAACAAACCAATTAATTTCAGGGGTAATTAGGGATGGACAACAAAAACCGGCCCAGCTAGTCATGGCAACATCATACAGTTGGAGAAAGAATAGAAGTCACATAGATTTTCCATGGAGCTGTTTGACAAGAAAGCAATGAAACTGAATGGTAATAGAAACTTAAAGGTTCCAAAGCAAGCATTAGACAAAGGGAAAAGCTTCAGGAACTATTTATCAAGCTGCAGAGGCCAGAGTAATCTATCTTTATCTGTGGATCTTACTTAAGACTTGTGCTTGGCCAATTTTTTTTCTTTCCCTCCTTGAACCGTGCGAAAAAAAAAGAAGAAACATAACTGGCAATTCTTCATGGAGGAGTTAGCCCCTGGTACAGCAGTGTCAGTTCTGCTTGAGAAATGGGACTGAGATTTACATTGGGTGACGCCTGCTTGCTGGAAAGAATTCTTTTCCAAGTGAAATGGAATAATAAGAATGAAATATTATAAACTGCTCGAGTTGTTGTGAGCATTGCCAGACTTTAAGATTTCAGTTCTCCAAGGTTTAAAGGAGCTCTATGTTTTACTGAATCTCCATTGAGGAAAAAGAGAACATATCATACACTTATGATCCAAAAGTACTTTAAAGAAACATGTGTACATACATATGAAATGTTTAAACATTTATTATCATGTCAAAAATTACTGAAAGTCCTCCCTCCCCTGATCCAGCCTGCTGCTAGTTAAAAAGCCTAGTGAATAAGATTGGCTAATGCAGACTGACCTCAGATTTTACATTCTCCTCAGTAGCCTAGGACACAAATGCAAGCTATAGGCGATTAGGAGTCAGTGGCTCACCTTTGGGTTAGTAATGCAATCACGTCATGAGATTCCCTATCACCGTTCTCATGCATGCCCTCAACATTTTGCTCACCATGTTGAGCACAGGCACTTTACTGAAATACTGAAAGAATCACCATTTTGCCAAACATTTTGGAACCTGGGTCCATGCTACAGGTGAGAAAGTTCTATCCTGGAAATGCTCTTCGCAGAATCTTCCCAGGCTCCAAACAACAAATGTCAAAAAGGAGCCCCTACTGCCTGAAGAGGATGTTCTGGAAACATTTAATATTATGATGAAGAAGGTGGTGGTGAGGAAGACTAAGATTATGATCTCAGTCAACTGCACAGACATCTAGATGCAAGGCCTGAAGTTGTTCGTAAAGACTTGGTTCCAGTATTCATGGGACTACAGTATTGGCCATGCCCAGCAAGCCCAGGTGAGATTGGCAACTTTATTGATGAGAATTTGAAGACCACAGATAATCATCCAACTGGTCCTCCTTCAGACTCCCTTTTGGTGTTTGATTATGAAAGTGATAGGTCAGAAGCAGAATCTTTGAGTTCAGTGAACTTGTCCATCAACTCTGATTTAGTCCAGGATTATGACCACTTGAACGATTGGGGACCAAACTTCAATAAACTAGCAGAGATGTATGGTGGTGGGGAAGAATGAGAGGATGGCTTCAGTTAGCCATTTTAGAGACTACTTTTTTTTTAAATCACTGTAAATTCTTAAAAGAAATGTGAGTGCAGCAGGTGCTAGGAAATGGATATATGGCACTACTGGTGGCAGAATCGGGTCAAATTGTAATTACATTCCAACAAGTCTTGCGTCAGTGCTTTAAAGCTGGTTACTAAATTGCCATTAAAATTTAGATGACTAACAAATTTATCTAAGCTAGCCAGCATGGATTATTTCTGAAGAGCTTTATTTCCAATAGTCCATAACTCATGCAGTTAGATTTTCCCAAAGTTTAAATGAGCCAAAAGTTGTTCCATTTGATGTAGCCCTAGTGGACTTTCTTCCTCCTCCAATATATTACTATGAACTAATTGCAACATTATTTTGTTCTTTCGAGTAAGAAACATAACATGAAGAATTTGGAAATGCCAGATGAAATTTCAAAGTAGTGTTGTATTAGTTAAATTTATATTGCTTTCAATAGATTTAAGAATATACTGTGTTGGGTTGATTTCCTTCATTTATTTCTATCTCTTGTATAATGTGTGTACTGTTGTAAAGCATTGTGGAGCCAAACAATTATAACTAACAGCCAAAATGCAATAAGTTACCAGCACATGCATTCTCAAGAAATGTTCATTTATGAGCTTTTAAGAAAAGCAAAACTTTTAAGAAAAGGTATTATTTTCCCAATTTATGACTAATATCTTGGGTTGTCAATATTTTTTTAAAAAGTTTAAAACAAAGAAAAAGGGTGGCATGGTGGCTCAGTGGTTAACACTGCTGCCTCACAGCACCAGGTACCCAATTTTTGATTCTACCCTCGGCAACTATCTGTGTGGAGTTTGCACATTCTCCCTGTGCCTGTGTTGGTTTCCTCCAGGTGCTGTAGTTTCCTGCCACAGTCCAAAGATGTGCAGGGTAGATGGATTGGCCATGCTAAATTGCTCATAACATCCAGGGATGCATAGATTTGGTGGATTAGCCATGGGAAATGCAGGGTTCCAGGTTAGGGTAAGGGGGGTGAGTCTCAATGGGATGCTCTTGGGAGGGTTGGAGGGACTTGTGAGTCGAATGGCCTGTTTCCACACTGGAGGAATTCTAGGAATATGGACTATGATAAAATGAGTAGTGGGTTTAATTGAGATGTTTGGAGAGGGCCATCTTGACATCAAGACCATCTTGCCACATCTTGTTCACTTTTCTCAAGTAGCATGTCGGGATTCTTGCTAGGCAGCAGCAAGTTCTCAGCTGGCCCTCATTGTTGCTTGTTAAATTCTTGTTTGCAGCCCAACTGACCACAGGGGTGATCTCACCAATCTTGCCAAAGAAACTATCCATCGAGAACACACAATATGGGGGAAACTAGATCGAGTTCTTGACGGGTTCAAGTCACCACTTGCTCCATAAGACCTCCATTCTGGAAATTGTGCACTGAAGTGTCATAAAATCCCTCCAGGGTAGAAACAGGCCATTCAGCCCGTTGTGTCCACACCAACCCTCTGAAGACCCACCTAGTGAGTAGTGAGTTGTTCCAGGAACACTGCATGGCATGATGGGGTGGAAATCAGATGTGATTCTCACTGGTCAGAGCTCAAATGTCAATTAATGTGGCATGTTTGGTAAAATACAGCAAGAAAACTCGCTCGGTCTTATGGTGAGAATCAAACTTGACGTGACCCTCACTTAGCCAAAAACTGCAAGCAAAAAACCTCATATATCAACACTAATGGCTGACAAAGCAACATTTCTAAAGACATTGGCGATATCAATCTCGTGCTTTTAGCAATAGGTTTTGTTAAAATACTGCAGGTGATTTAATGTTGTCCGATATGGTTAAACAGGAGACAAAATCAGCAGTGTGTTGCTATGGTAGCATGACATCATACGTATTTATAATGGTTTTCTTCCAATGGTTTACACTTTCACATTTCCTTTATTGTCCATGCCAGTTCTAAAGGTGTGGCACAACAGAGCATTGCATTGGAGAGAGTCAAAAATTGAGTTGCACTGTGTATACAAAGTTGTTCATTGCCAAATTTCAAGATGGAAAAATGCTTAAACAAAAATATCGGTAACTTTGTGACAGCGGGATAGAATTCAGAAGACTGTGATAAATCAAGCTATCTTTATGTTTGTGTAAACATTAGTTATATTGACTTTCAAATTGACAGTTTGTTGTCATAACTCCCTTGG
Organism: Rhincodon typus; assembly: GCF_021869965.1. Taxonomy (NCBI): domain Eukaryota; kingdom Metazoa; phylum Chordata; class Chondrichthyes; order Orectolobiformes; family Rhincodontidae; genus Rhincodon; species Rhincodon typus. Next base: position 32,219,273 of record NC_063358.1, on the reverse strand, counting down.
GTAAAGTGTACCATTGACCAAGTGCCACTATTCGGATAGCAATCACAAACGTGTAACTGAAAAGAAAAACCCAAAAGAACTGTGGATGCTGTAAAATAGAAACAAAAACAGAAATTGCTGGAAAAGCTCAGCAAGTCTGGCAGCAAGCATTTTCAGCAATTTCTGTTTTTGTGACAAATGTGTACCTACCCATCTAAACCAATCGGATGATCAATTTTCCAAACAGACTGTTATTCTGGATTAAAATAATTACACAATGCTATTTATAGTAAATAAGTTTATTCTTTAACAATTGTCTAAAGTTGGAAAACTAATTTAATATTGTGATTTTACCTATGCTCCTTTAAAACCCCAAGCTCACGCATGCATTCATTCATAAAAAAGACGGCATAAAATAGAGTTTGATACATATTACATAGAAGTTGGAAAGTATACACAGGGCAAAACAAATTCTGTTGTGCATGAGTCCAGACTAGAATGCTGGAAAGTTAGGTCTCAGTTCTTTTTTTGAATTTAGCAATGATTCGTTAGAGAGAAGAAGGTTAAGAGGTGACTTAATAGAGACATACAAGATGATCAGAGGATTAGATAGGGTGGACAGTGGGAGCCTTTTTCCTCGGATGGTGATGGCTAGCACGAGGGGACATAGCTGTAAACTGAGGGGTGATAGATATTGGACAGATGTCAGAGGTAGGTTCTTTACTCAGAGAGTAGTAAGGGCGTGGAATGCCCTGCCTGCAAAAGTAGTAGACTCGCCAACTTTAAGGGCATTTAAATGGTCATTGGATAAACATATGGATGATAATGGAATAGTTTAGGTTAGATGGGCTTCAGATTGGTTTCACAGGTCGGCGCAACATTGAGGGCCGAAGGGCCTGTACTGCGCTGTAATGTTCTATGTTCTATGATACAATGTTGTCTGCAGAGCAATGGCGAATCTTTAATTCAGTGGCTACTAAGGTGGACCCAGGTTTTGTTTCGTATTAGAATTCCTTGTTTAGAGTCTGTAGATGTTTGTTTTTTTCACCTCACAGAGAAAAATGGCAACAGAAGTTTGTCCTTTGCAGGCTTCTGTATGTCTCTCAGTGCACTATACTCATAAAAACTGAAAGAACTGTGGATGCTGTAAATCAGGAAGAAAAACAGAAGTTGCTGGAAAAGCTCAGCAGGTCTGGCAACATCTGTGAAGAAAAGATCAGAGTTAACTTTTCGGGTCCAGTGATCCTTCCTCAGAACTGATGCTAGCTCAGAAAATGTCAGTTTATGTGCAGAAGTTATGGAAGACGAGGGTGTACGGAGTAAATGATATGTGAGGATAGAGCCCAAAGAGAGAGAAACACAGTTAGACAGACAAAGGTGTAGATAATGATATGGCTAGGAGGGTGAATACCTGTTAATGGGGACTGTTAGTGACTAACAATAAGTAGTATGAAATGGTAGACTATGTGATAACAAGTAAAAACCGAAAGAACTTCAGAAGCTGTAAATCAGGAACAAAATCAAAGTTGCTTGAAAAGCTCAGCAGGTCTGGCAGCATCTGTGAAGGAAAAATCAGAATTAACGTTTCAGGTCCAGTTCTGAGGAAGGATCACCGGACCCAAAACATTTATTCTGTTTTTTTTTCCTTCACAGATGCTGCCAGACCTGCTGAGCTTTTCCAGCAACTTTGTTTTTGTCTGTGATAACAAGGCCTGGTATGTGGGTTATGGGACTAGGACATGGGAGAGTTCAGGTCCTAAAATTATTGAAGTCGATATTGAGTCTGGAGGGCTGCAGGGTCCCCAAGCGGAAAATGAGGTGTTGTTCTTCCAACTTGCACTGAGCTTTGCTGGAACACTGCAGCAAGCCATGGACAGAGATGTTGGCCAGGGTACAGCGTGCTGTGTTAAAGTGGCAGGGAACTGGAAGCTCAGGATCGTTTTTGTGGGCAGAACATAGATGTTCTGTGAAGTGCTCACCCAGTCTATGCTTCGTTTTCCCCAATGTAGAGGAGACCACATTGTGAGCAGCGAATGCTGTAGACTAGATTGTGGGAAGTGCAGGTGAAGTGTCGCTTCACCTGAAAGGTATGTTTGGGCCCTTGGATACTGGGGAGGGAGGAGGTAAATGGGCAGATTATTCCGGCTCTCACCCATAACTGTTTCTCTGACATATCAATGATATCATCGGTGCTGCTTTCCTCTCTCGTCCGGAATTGGAAAAATTCATTGATTTTTCTTCCAATTTCCACTCTGCCCTCACCTTCAGCTGGGTCTATCTCTGGTTCCTCCCTTCCCTTCCTCGGCATCTCTGTTTTTATTTCTGGGGATAGACTGGCCACTATTATCCATTATAAACCCACTGACACTCACAGATACCTGGACTATACATCCTTGCATTCTGCTTCTTGTAAAGACTCCATTCCATTCTGTCAGTTCCTCCGAATCCGTCGCATATGTTCAGATGAGGCCAACTTTGACAAGGGAGCCCTTGAACTGTCCACCTTCTTCTTCAACCGAGGATTCCCCAGCACCATTGTCGACAGGGCCCTCAAATGGGTCTGACCCATCTCCCGCACGTCCACCTCACCCCCTCTCTTCCTTCCCCTTGTTCTTACCTAGTATCCCACCAGCATCCAAATCCAGAAGGTCATCAGGCACCATTTCCACCAGCTCTAGCGAGATCCCACCATCCCACCACCAGACGCATATTCCCCTCTCCTCCCTTGTCCGCCTTCCACGGGGACCATTCCCTCCGGGACACTCTGGCCCACTCTTCCTTCACTTTCAACAACTGCCCCGGCCCCCCATCCCCCCCCCCCCCCCCCCCCTTCCCCACACCGCTGCACCAACAACCCCATGGCACCTTCCCCTGCAACCGCCAAAGGTGTAACACTAGAATGGAATGTTCCACATACCATGGTTGTGAAATCCCTTTACACGTCCATCTCCCACCAGGATGGTCTCGGGGTGCTCCGCTTCTTGCTGGAATGAAGGCCTGAACCACCCCATCCACCACCACCCTCCTCCCCTTGGCCGAGCTCGTCCTCACCCTTAACAACTTCTCTTTTAACTCCTCTCGTTTCCTTCAGGTCAGAGGGGTGGCCATGGGTACCTGCACCCAATTATGACTGTCTATTCCTGGGGTACATTAAACATCTTGCTACCACAAGACACATATTCCCCTCTCCTCCCTTGTCCACCTTCCGCAGGGACCGTTCCCTCCAGCACATCCTGGTCCACTCTCTTTTTACTTCCAACACACACACACAGCCCCACGGCACCTTCCCCTGCAACTGCTGAAGGTGTAATACCTGCCCATGTACATCCTCTGTCGCCACTATCCAAGGGCCTAAACACACCTTCCAGGTGAAGCAGCACTTTACCTGCACTTCCCACAATCTAGTCTACTGCATTCGCTGCTCACAATGTGGTCTACTCTACATTGGGAAAATGAAGCATAGACTGGGTGACTGCTTCACAGAACATCTATGTTCTGCTCGCAAAATAGACCCTGAGCTTCCAGTTGCCTGCCACTTTAGCACACCACCCTGTTTCCTGGCCAACATCTCTATCTCAGGCTTGCTGCAGTGCTCCAGTGAAGCTCAGCACCAGTTGGAAGAACAACACCTCATTTTCCGCTTGGGGACCCTGCAGCCCTCCGGACTCAATATTGAGTTCAATAATTTTAGGGCCTGAACTCTCCCATTTCCTAGCCCCCTTCCCCACACACCAATCCTTTTTATCACGTAGCCTGCCATTACACACTACCTATTTTTAGCCACTAACAATCCCCATTAACAGCTATTCACCCTCCTAGTTATATTGCTATCTACTCCTTTGTCTGTCTAACTGCTCTTCCCTCTCTTTGGGCTCTGTCCCCACCCATCTTTTGCTTCTTATGCCCTCACCCCATCCTATCTTCTGCATATAAACTGATATTTTCCTAGCTACCATCAGTTCTGAGGAAGGGTCACCAGACCCGAAACATTAACTCTGATTTCTCTTCACAAATGCTGCCAGACCTGCTGAGCTATTCAAGCAACTTCTGTTTTTGTCACTACACTCTTGGTCTCGAGCTGGACCAATTTGAAGGCTGTTGTGAAGTAGTTTTTCCTTAATTTACAGAATCTTGGTGTCACGCTGTCGCATGAAGTACCAATCTCACTGCTCTAAAAATTATGTTTAAAGCACATACCAGTTCCTTGCACGTTTTGGGCATATAGCAGTGTGCAACTTCCATTTTCCATTTTATAGTCAAAAAGGAAAAAGTATATGACTTCTTACATGTTACCTATAAAAGTCAACCTTCCAAATTCTGTCCTGAGCATAACATATACAGCCACCATTTGAACAAAGTTCAACAGGTCATCATCCTAAAAGTCATGATTGCTGGTGGGTATCAAAAGTGACTCATGCCAGAGTTGGCAGCACATTACATTGGCACTGTACTCACCTGTCCCATATGCCAGATAATGGGAGGTTGTCATGCACAACTCTAATCTCCTGAGTAAGGGGACTCATCCAATCAATCATTATTATGTTCCTGAAGAATATGTGTGTAGATTTTTGGTGAGGGTGGCAGGGGATGGGGTCCAGGCATCTTGCCAGGTCTTGAACTCCACTTGTTGACTGCACATGTGCCCTTGCATATGTTTCACTTTTCTCCATTTTCCAGCTCTCCCACTGATCGGGAAACCTCAGCTTCTGCAGTTCCTATCAAATTCCCATCGTTGGCTTCAGAAAAGGTGTGAAATGTTCTACCTTTTATCAGGCATTGTGTAAAGCAGCAGTAACCTGTTATGACTGGTTCTACCCTATTTCCTCAGGGGGTTGCGCAGTTGCCCATTTGAGTTACAACAGAATTTTGTAAAACTTTTTAAACTTTCTATCTGGTGTTTAGTGCTGTTTCTCTATTCCAAATGGACAAGGCTACTTAATCTCCAAGGGTGAATTCGGAAACAGAGAACAAGAATACAAAATCGTCAAACAACAAATGAAACATGAAACTAGAAGTTAGAAGAATTGTCTCCTTTGCCCAGACAAAGTGATTAATATCTGGAATAAATTGTCACCAAAGGAAAGCAATATTGAAGAGAGGAAAGACAAGCTTCTAACTTGGAAATAGCTTCAAGGTTACAAGAGTAAGTGGTGTCACTGATGGTCCATGGATTCAGTCTTTTGGAAGATAAATTATATACAAATGGGACTGGTTAACCTCCCAACTTTCTTAAGGGCTTTTTGTTGGAGTGAATAGGGAAGACTTATTTTCTTTTGGGAGTCTTCAATAAGGGTTTGACAATTTAAAATGGAAATCAAGTTTAAAGGCAGAGATGTTGTGGGGGTGTGGGGTGGAAATTTTTTTACACAGATTGTTTGAGAATTGTAGAATACTTTGCTGGTAGACATATGATTCAGGAAAAGTTTATTGCTTAAATAAAATTGGAAGATAGTTCACGATGTAAAGTTGTCATTGTCCCAGAGGATTGCTCTCTGAGAGAAATGGCTGATGGTGGTTTAGCCTGAGGGTTACCACACCTCAGGTGAGGGGAGAGGTTGAGAAAGGAGGACCTTCAGGGTAACCTCAGCCGATATGGGAATGGAAACAACGCTGTCAGCATCACTCTGAATCACAAACCGACTGTCTGTCAACTGGAACTAAGTGTTAAGCTAATTGACCTACAGTTACTGTTCTTTTGTCTCCCTTTTTAAATAAGGCTGTTACAAAGGCAGTGTTCCAAACTGCTAGACTTTTCCAGAATCTAAGGATTTTTGGAAGCTCACTGCCAGTGCATCCACTGTCTCTGCAGATGCATCTTTTAACATCCTAGAATGCAACTCATCAGGTTCAGGATTTATTTGCCTTTAGACCCATCACCCCTTGACATTCAATGGCATTACCATCACTGAATCATTCACTATCAATATCCTGGGAATACTAGTAACCAAAAACTGACTGGACCAGCCATATAAATACATTGGCTACAAGAGCAGCTAGCAATTCTACAGGAACTAAGTCATTCCTGTATCTACAAGCCAAAAGTTAGGAGTGTGATTGTATACTCTTCGCTTCCCTAGATAAGGTGCAAATTTTACAAAACACAAGAACTTTAGCACCTTCTGCAAAGTAGTCCACTTCATTGATGCCCATCCATTACCTTCAACATGCACTCCCTTCACCACCCATGCATTGTGGTAGCAGTGTGTATCAGATGGCATACAGTACTTCACCAAGGCTCTTCTAACACCAACTTCCAAATTTAGGCCTCTACCATAAAGAAGAACAAGGGCAACAGATACATGGGAACACCATTACCTTCATATTCTCCTCTCAGCCACATACCATCGTTACTTGGAAATATGTTGCACTGCCACTGGGTTAAAATCCTGGAGCTCCCTTCTTAACAGCAATTAGGATGTCCCTTCACCTCAATGACTGCAGTGATTGGTGCAGACAGCTCATCATTACCTTCTCCAGGGTACTTGGTACTGTGCAATGATTCTGGCTCAACCAGCAACATCTACATCCCATGAAAGAACACTTTTTAAAAAAAATGTTTAATTTACATTTTCTTAGCAAATACATTCTTGCGCTTTGCCCCCTTGACCTGTAAAGACAGACACAGATTTAACTGTGAAACCAGATCTACAATAAGAATCCTAAAAGTACAGTGGCAACAAAATCTTAATTATGTTTGCCCACTTGGGACTATGGGTTTAGAGATGTTTCACAGTTTGTAGTGTGTCCTCCTAATACAACTGAAAGTCATGCCTACATTGAGTTTGATATGTTGTTATGGCACGTTGCTTTGGATTCATTCTGGTCTCACAAGCACTGGTATTCAATTGGCACAAATCAATTTCTGGACAATGACTAAATGCTTTTGTTTGTCACTTCAGAAGAATTTTATTTTAAAAATGGTTGCCATTTGTATGGTCTGCCTGTTTATCATAAGTAACAATGGGTTTATCTTCATGCTTGGTCCATTATAAAACTTGTGTCATGCTACGAATCACATCTATTTGTTTTTTTTTGTTTTTAAATTTAGAATTTGTTTTACGTCATGTGTGAGCTGAGGAGTATCTCTTACAAATTAGCCTGAGAACATTTTGGACTTGAGCTGATTTGGTTGCCTGTATACTTTTTACTGAGATTACTATCTACCTACTTACTTAACAAGATAAGAGCGCATGGTGTTGGAGGTGGAATTTGAGCATGGATAAAGGACTTACTTAGTAGAAGACAGAAAGTTAGATATTTATTTTCACAATTACAACCTGTACCTGCTGGTGTTCCAAAGGAATCAATGCTGTGACCACAATTATTTACAATATTGTTTAAAGATGTGGATGAGAAAGTGAATGTACCACCGCAAAGTTTGGAAGTCACACAAAAATAGGGAGAAAGGCAAAAGGTGAGGATGACTCAAAGAATCTGCAGATGGATATAGACAGATTAAGCCAATTGGCAAAAAATGTTGGCAGACGGAATACAGTGTGGAAAATTAAGAGGTTATGCAAGAAGAATAGAAGAGCTATGATTTAAGTTGAGGAAGAATGCAGAAAGCTTTGAAACAGAGGGATTTGGGAGTGTTCATTCGTGAATCACCACAGAAAAAACTAGGATTCAAGTTCAATAGATGATAGGGCAGGTGAATGGAATGTTGGCCTTTATTTCAAAGTAAATGGAATATAAAAATTAGGAGATAACAAGGTGTGGATCTGGATGAACAGAGCAGGCCAAGCAGCATCAGAGGAGCAGGAAAGCTGACGTTTCGGGCCTAGACCCTTCTTCAGAAATTTCTGAAGAAGGGTCTAGACCCGAAACGTCAGCTTTCGATGCTGCTTGGTCTGCTGTGTTCATCCAGCTCTACACCTTGTTA
>NC_063358.1:32161479-32196412 GCF_021869965.1 Rhincodon typus | reverse complement strand
CGGAGCAGGAAAGCTGACGTTTCGCGTCAGGACCGTTCTTCAGAAAAAGGGTCCCTGAAGAAATGTCCCAACCTGAAACGTCAGCTTTCCTGCTCCTCTGATGCTGCCTGGCCTGCTGTGTTCCTCCAGCTCCACACTGTGTTATACTTTTGCCCTTGTTAATCTTATTCTTCATACATTCCTGTTGAGGCTTTACAATCCTTTCTTTTATGTATCTTGCTGGCTCATAGTCATATTCTACTTTCTCTTTCTTTATCAGTTTCTTGGTCCCCCTTTACTGAATTCTAAAATGCTTCTAATCCTCAGGCTTACTACTTTTCTTTGCTACTTTATATGCTTCCTCCTTTGACTAAGAGTTTGAGATTGACTTCCAAGCCATTAATAAGTTTAATTTGTTTCATGTTTGGGTTAATTCCATAGTGAAGTTGAATTATCACTGTTTTTGGATTGGTATGTTATGGGTTACCACCTCGGCTATGTCGACATGTGTAAATTGTATTTCTATTTACTGGAATAGAATGTATTTTATTCAATCGGTTTGTTCACTGAGGAGGGTTTTTAATTTTATTTTCAAAGGAAAACAGTTTTTGCAATTTTTCTAATTGGATGCTGGAAATAAGATGGCAAGAAAAAAAGCAAACAATGTACATCTCAGTGCTGTCTGCAAGCCAAGTGGCTTCAACTGCGCCAATTTTAAGTCATCCTGGTGCTATTTAATCTCAATAATGTCAACTTTTCCATCTGTGGGACAGTGACCAAGATTTCTCAGAGGAGGTTTACAGCACTCTCCCCTGCCCTGGTCACCCTAAGCACAAGTAATCAGGCACTGCTGCCACATTCTCATGACATATGGAGAGGAACATTTTTCTAAAATCATTTCTTTTTGCTCTGCTCAACACATGTGTCAATTGTTGTGTAACTAACTATTTAAAGCATTATTTTTCCTTAGTGGCGAACAAAGATACTACCCTATTTGAATCACAAAATGTTTAGCTTACCAGCCTTGTTGCATTTTTTCAAAAAAATCCAAATCAGATTAGTGATGTTTTCACCAAATGTTTGAAATGTGTTTGCCCATTAATGTCAAGGTTGATAAAATATTTAGTCCTGGGCAGAGTGCGCACTCTGTGTTTACTGTAATACTTTTGAGCAATTTAGGAACTTTTTGGTACAGTTTCTGTTTTGAGCAGCTGAAATGAAGAAAAAAATTTCCCTGAAAAACATGTAATATTAGACTAAACATGCAGACCAAGATAAAGTCATTTGGTTTTCAGTTTGTCTTTATCTTATATCATATACTTAAGGATTTTGCTGTCTAATAGTGGAGTTTGAGGAATGATATCTTCTTGGAAAGAGAGAGGGCCTTGACTTTTGTCAGTTGTTTAAAAGGACTGGTTAATTTGACGTCACCATAGCGCCTTGGGAGTACTTGGTCCCCAGGCACAAGGCAAAAGGCTGCTGTAACGTAAAGGCAGGGAAAGGACACTTCTGATCTTCTAGCATATACCTTCTCCCAATATGGGAAAGGGAGTCACCTTGTGGATGTTTCTGCCTGTATTCTCAAACTCATAGTTCTGGCAGTAGACAACCCTTTGTTTGGATCAAGCTGATATGTTTAGGTTACTGCGAGCAATTTGTCCTTTTGGTTAACTGTATCTGTCTGGAGTTGGGCTGCAAGGGTTCAGGAAAAATTGGATAACTCATTTGTTGTGAAACAAATAAAATGTTGTTCTTTCTATCTTCATCATTCAAAGATAAGGTTTGACAAACATTTCTTCTGGATCTTTAGATGAGTGTAAAGCAGGGCCTCAGTGAAACTGACACAAGTGACAATGTTACACAATTAAATCTCAGTACATCAATTTATCAAATTGCACGTGTAACTAATATGAGCAGTTATTTTCAGGCACATAGGGAATACCTCATTGTACACACTTAAGAACATCCCTAATAAGGGAAAGCATGTTTCATGGAATGGTTTAGCTTTTCCATTTAATTCAGTTTTAATTCCATGTGAGATAACAGAAATTTGCTCTTCAATAAAGAAATGTATTTTCCATACATATAGATATCAGCTGTGACAACAATGAAGCTCACACTGCTATGGAGATCTTCATCTTCTCTGCAGAAGAATCAATCATGGATTTTATTGCTATAGTTCTTAGAAAGTCTGTTCACTTCACAAGACTCTTCACTGAACATACACGATTTAGAATTAAACTGTCCATAAGGGCCAGTTGGCAATCAGAGAATGAAGTGAAAAACAATTCTGATAGTAGTGGGTTTTCTTTCTTTGTAAACTGATCTTAACTCTGAATAGAACGAGCTATATCCATCATGCTAACAGAAGGGGAGGGATTTTTGCCACTGAGGCAGGTCGATTGAGTCAGAAAATTTTCTAAACTTGTCAGCTCTGGCTCCAAGTAAAGTGATCCATTCAATCTAATTTTCATACTGGATAAGGGTGGGTGGGATCAAGTTGGGGCTGCCATCCTCAGAAGCAGTTTCAGGCAGCCCCGGTACTGGGGAGGACTGTGATGGTGTGGTGGAGGTGACATGGCAGGAAATGAAAGGAGGCCTGCCTTGCTTCTCTGGGATATGGTCCATTTGCTTTAGACGCTGTTAGGCCCTCTAGCTGTCACAAGTTAGCCTGACAGGCAATCTTGGTCACATATCCACCTCCATGCCACCTTCATATCAACACATGAGTCCTACCCACTCCTCACGTCCCCTCAGACCCCCATGCCACATCTAGTCCAACATATATCTCGAATCCACCACCATATTCTTCATACTCTTGTCACTTTGATGCCAACCAATTCCCCCAAGCTTCCTCCAGCTCCATGCCATCTGTATATAAATTCAGGCATCCAGCCACCTTCATGACTTCTCATAACTGTAATGCACCTCCATGATAACTCATGCACCAAACCACCCCTCATGCCCCTCATATCTCCATGCCAAATCTGTTCCAACTCATGGCTGGACCCCATGTCCTCGAAAACCTCATGCGGCCCCTGTCACATCATCAGATATCCCTATGACCCCTCATACTACTTAGGTTAATTCCACTACCTCCTCTTCCCAATAATAATCACTCATCCAGTATCCACCATGAACAAACCTCAGAAGATATGTGGAGGGGAAATAAACATAGACTTCTAACAATCTAATTTGACTCTAACCCCCCACACTGTGGATTGTGAAAGAAACTCCCATTTGAGACACCCATTAAAAACTTTTAAATCTTCTCAAGAATTTAATCTGATACAGACCCCAGACCAGACAGCTAATGCTTTAATAAATTATTTATGCCAACAAACAAATTGTGAATTCACAGTTATTTGCTGAGATAGTCGTACCTTTTGAAACTGATCCAAGCGTTCACAATGGCAACATAGTTCATGGAAAATATCATCAATGACCTCTAATGAAACAATAATACCGGATTTTAACAGCTCTTTTTTTTCTAACCGACACCAATGACCTGTCAATGAAACTGTCTCAGTGGTTAGCACCTCTGCCTCACGGTGCCAAGGACCCGGGTTCATTTCCAGCCTCCGACGACTATCTGTGTGGAGTTTGCACATTCTCCCCGTGTCTGCATGGGCTTCCTCTGGGTGCTCTGGTTTCTTCTCACAGTCCAAAGATGTGGATTGGCTGTGCTAAATCATTCATAGTGTCTGGGGAGGTGTAGGTTAGGTAGAATAGCCATGGACATGCAGGGGTGAGTCTGGGCAGGATGCTCTTCGAAAAGTCGAGTGGATTTGTTGGGCTTAATGGCCTGTTTCTACACTGTAGGGATTCTATGATTCTACGAAAGTCTTAAGAGCATGATAGTTAAACGTGCCCCATCCAGCCTTAAGATCATTTATCTGTGCTGCATTAATTCTTGACTTCCACTTTGTGCAGTTAGCCTCTGCCAACAGCTTGAATTTAGCTACTGTTTCAATATCCTGACCGAGCTCGGGTTTTCCTCCTGTGTGAGTTACATCGACCCCCTTGCGGCTGGGAAAAGTTGTATCTGTGTAAAATGGAACGTGGGACCTCCATGTCCGGGTCCTCTCCACCTCTTTTAAATACGTGCAGAGTCTGTCCTGCTTTGTGAAAATCTGGTCTAAGATATCCTGTTGAAGTGAATTGAAGTGGTAATTTAAGAATGTGAAAGGTACAGTGACTTATAAATAGATCAATCAAAGTTAGACTGGTGAAAGAGTGGGAAGCAATTTGTTCATGCAACAATAAGAAAAGGGAGAAGGGACATTGGGAATATTTAGGGTGGTGTATAAGATGGGAAAATAGGCTGGGAAATTTAATGAAGATATTTGACAGCTACATGACCTTGATTGAGCCCTGTATACATTCTTTTATGGGCTGAAGATGGCACCAGCAGCTTGTTTTTCTGTACTAGCAAGCGGGTTTGTCTTCAGTGTCTACTTTCTCTGTGTTGGCTGTTTGTTACACTGTCTAAGAGAGAGAGTGAATTTTGTTCCGAGAGTTAGACTTCACCTCAGACCGGGATCGCGAATGGTGCCAGGAACCAACCTCAACCTCCAGACCAGTTGTTGATCAAGGGGTCCCCGACGGCCAGGAGAATGTGAGGCTTATTGTTTTCTTTTCCCCTCTTTTTAATTCTTTTTATTTACTCAATAAATATTCATATTTAAGCAAATTGCTGTTGTCAAGCCTTCTCTTCACTACATTTGACCAAATCTGAAAAGAACCGCTTGGATACACTCTGATCCAAGATAGGTGGAAATTGGATCCAATAGATTTCTTCTTCCTTTAAATTCTGATGCAAATTCAAGCACTCTTCAAATGCCAAGACTTAGGCAAATTACATGAAGTTCAGAATCCCGCAGTTAGTAACTAACTTTTGTCTCTCCGATGCCTGTTCACTATCAAAAAGACACTAATCAGTAGTGTGGCAGAAAACTCTCCCTTTGCCTGTACAGAACAGTTCCTACAAGTCAAGAAACTCACAACCATCTAGTTTAAAGCAGCCTGTTTAATTCACACCCCAGTTAATACCTTCAACATTCATACACACCATCACCAATACACAGTGGCAGCAGTGTGTACCATCAACAAGTTTACCGGAGTAACTCAGCAAAAATCCTTGAGAGCACTTTCTAAACCAACAATCTCTACCATTGAGAAGGACAAGAACCACTGTGCAAAGTTCCCTCCAAACCACACACCATTCTGAATCGGAATTAGATTGTCATTCCTTCACATCACTGGATCAAAGACTAGTAGCTCCCTTTCCAATAGTATAGTGGTTATAACCTGCACTACATGGAGGTTTAAAAAGGCTGCTCACCACCATCTTCTCCAGGGCAATTCGGGATTGGGCTTATCAAACTCTTTTTTAATGCCAACAGCACTGATAGATCTGAGGCGGCACTGCATTGAGGTACACGAATCTTACATTTCATTTGTTTCCCTGAAGCCATCCATAAAGTTTCCTGGCTCATTCACTTTGGTTTTTCTGGGGCCCCAAGTCTGCCATTGACAATATATGTGTTGCTACTTTGATTTTTCTTATAGACGTCATATGGGGAACCTCTCTTACAGTTGTTGCAAGCACAGGACACCTGTTCATTAGGATGCTGTCTCTACTTTCCCACCAGTGGAGGACTCCTAGAGTTTTGTGACTGGTGTCCTTGAAGCAGGGAATAAAGGCTAAGTATTTTCCCAAAACAACGACGGAAGGACAAATCATGGAGAAGTTCCATGTGTTCCAATAGGGGAGAACCTTTCTCATCCAGTGTGTTGAAGATCAGATCTAGAAAACAAATGCAAGACAAATTTAAAACAGGCTTTTAATTAGATAGTGATATAACAGCTGGAATAAAAGAAATATATTTATTGATGTCAGGGTAGGCATGAAGGTTAAGTTGGTGCCACAATCTGATCAGCCATGATTTTGTTGAATGGCAAAGAAGGTACAAGGGGCTGAACTGCCTATTCCTGTTGCTAATCCAATATGGTAGAAATCACTTTTTCTCAAGACTGAATGAATGCTCTTGATGAGAGAGTATATTTACATCTCTGCATTTGCATATACCTTGTTTGTTAATGGGTAATTAAATGCAATCCCTGCATTTCATTCTCCATTATGGTCCAGCCTCTGTTACTCCTGCTTTCACATTTACACACCCATTCTACCCATTCAGCCATTTCATTAAACTGATGTGAAAACAATGGCATGGCTTTAGAGCAACTAGAACAGAGACATGAATAACATTTTCTGAAGAAGGGTCCAGACCCAAAATGTCAGCTTTCCTCCTCCTCTGATGCTGCTTGGCCTGCTGTGTTCATCCAGCTCTACACCTTGTTATCTCAGATTCTCCAGCATCGGCAGTTCCCACTATCCATGAATAACATTCACTTTTTAAGGTAGCTGTTAGAACAGAAATTATGGTTGTGTTAACACATTTATTAGAATGAAACGCTTAGTTCACTTCAATGAATGTTAATCTCCTGATTCTTTGAAGGAGTTTTCCACATTTCTAGATTGTTAGCAAACTAAGTTGCAGGAATTGGTTCCAGAGTTGAATAGTTCAGTGTTTGATGGTTTAGATTCCTTTCCTTTGGCTTGATGCCTTGATGGTCTTTGCCGGTGAAGATTGAATGATCTTTCTTTGAGTGCTCGGTGACATTCTCCTTGTAGGTAGCCAGACAAATCCATTAATGTCTTGTTTGTGTTTCACTGCATCATATATCAACAATACTTCAAGCCTTGGAAAAATTCCAATCAGTTACTGACAGGACAGCTCAAAGTCAACATGATTTCCACCTTACTTTCAACCTGTATCTTTATCCGTAACCTTGTTAATATCATATGCTAGGAATAATAAATTAAATGACATACTAAATGTGCATCCAGCTTTTTTGCAGATTGTAGAAGTGATGAGAGATTTATATCAAGTGCTTGCACAAGACCTTAACTTCAATATTCAGCTCAAAGCTCAGCAGGAGGGAGATGGCAAGGTAGCAGTATTATCACTGGACTAGTAATTCAGAGCCCCGCGCTAATGTTCAGATGCCATGGGTTCAAATCCTATTATAGAAGACGATGAGCTTTGGATTCAATTAAAAAGAAAATCTGGAATTAAAAAAAGTATATATATATATATATATAGCGCTAACCTAATGGTGACCCTGTACTGACTTGATTGTCAGTAAAAACCCATCTGGTGGTGTGCTTTCAGAAAGGAAACCTGCCATCTTCACGCGTGCATGTGATTCCAGATCCACAGCAATGTGGTTGACTCCTGATTCTTCTCTGGACATTTAAGGTTGGCTCAAACAATGGCATCCACATTCCATAATTGTTTTTCAAATATGAACTGTCATGAAAATAAACTTTGCTATGAAATTCATTCACATTCATTAACTCCACATTCATTGTATTCAATTGTGGACTGTGTTGCAACCACGCGGGAAGGGATGGAATACTTCTCCACTTTTCCCATTCCTCATTTGATGGTACAGGTTGCACTATTCTCAGATCCAGTGTGTTCTGCCAGCTTGAACAACACAATAGTTCCAGTTTTCCAAAGAACTGGTGAAGAGGTAATCTACATTGTATTTTCAAAGAGCAAATTAATTGACACTCAAGAATGCAAAACAGACAAATGTTGAAGTACTTTGAGTGGTATGTAATAGTTTCAAATGAGCATAAATACTGGCATAACAGGGGCATTAATCCAAAGCAACATCCTGCCACACATTCTTTTGGTGTTAACTTTTGTGTTTTTTTTTAGTGATGGCTATTGAAAAGTGTAAAAGAAAAAGTGAAGTGGGACACTCGGAGAGACTACAACCAACACAATAGCATTTTTCACATCTTTATAAGTACTTCCAATATATGAATATATTAAGATTTTTCCAATCCTGGATTTGTCGGTTTACAAGATATAAAGCACGTTCAGAAATTTAAATTAAACTGAATTTGACCCTCTGGTCATGTAGTGGTATTGTCCCTACCTCTGGCCCTGGAGGCCTGGGTTCAAGTCCCACCTGCTCCAGAGATCTGAAATAACATATTTGAACAGATTGATTAGAAAATAGGTCAGTTATAAAAAAAACTCAGCTTTGGAAAATAGCAGAGTTGTTATTTTTGAGGAAAATAACAAATAAAAAAAGACAATAGCAGAAACCAATGACAGTTGAAGAACTGGATCAAGTTTTTCTTTTCAGTCTAATCGTGCACATTGCTCTGATTCTGAATTAAATAAACATTGTTTTGACTGAGATGATCCAAACACCTAAACTTTAACTAGTGGCAGAAAAGAATTGATATGATCAAATCTACAGAGAAGTAAGTCTGTAAGAATATTATAAGGTAACGAATGTCTCATATTTGTTTTGGAACATTCATCTGATGAGTATAAACATTGTATAAACAGAGTGTAATGATTCAAGAAGACAACTCATTACTGCCTTCTCAAGGACTATTAGGGATAGGCAGTAATTGTTGGCCCAGTCAGCGATGCCCACATCCCATGAATGAATTGAAAATAATTACTGTTCTTTATGCGCAGCTATTTTACAAGGTATACGTCATTTTTAATTTGTTTTATTGTTGCTGAGGTATTAGTAACTCATTTTGATATGTCTAAAGCATTGTAACGCTACCCCTTTGTACCTTCCTTTACCAGAAAAACTTAAACAAAAGTATTCTGAACATTATGAGAAATAGCAGGCATGAAATTAATCGGTAAAACCCTTTATCGCAAAGGCTGTGCACCTAAACTTGGCCTGTCTTTTTTGATAGATTTTCTTTGACAATCTTCAGATCAGAGTATATTTGCCATTTTTGAGGGCTTTCTAGGATTAGGATTTTAAACTCCTCCAGGTTGGAATGTATCCACCAGTTACCTCCAGACAGAAACCAGATATCATACTTTTAGAAAGGTGGAGTGTTGGCTTTGTCATCTGTTCGCTGTAACAGTTCACTGTATTAAATAAAGAACCACAGCATGTTTGTATGTAGTCATGTTATTTACTTGTAATGATTGAGGGGGAGTTCTTGTCATTCTCCATGCAGGGTTTGACTATATTTGTAAAATCCCCATTGATACTTTTGCCATCCCCCTACCTCTTGATTTATTTCCATATAAAACCATGAAATGTTTTCCATCTGGTGCACCAGATGAACTCTCTGCCATAAATATGACCTAATTAAGGTTCTTTCCAATGGAAAGAATTGTTGGAATGCTAACCCTGCTAACAGCAGCAGGTTCTATTATTCAGCAATTTAATAAATTATCATTTAATAGGGATACTGTTGTGCTGGACTGAATGGATGATAGGATATCTTAACTGCTTGGGATTCTGATTCCTGAAGGATTATAATTTTCACTAGTCAATGAAACCAGTTTGTTTTAAGGAATTACTGCAAATAAAATATTTGTAAGTTCAAGACGTGTTGACAGTTTCTGAACATTTAATTCTGAATATTTTATTGAGGCAGAACTGTTAAATTTAGGCGATTGCATCTTTTTCTCAATACAAATGAATATCACACTAAAAAAAAAGCTTCAACATCTTTCAGTGCTAACACAATACCATACAAAAGTGACCAGCAATGTGATGGAGGGAGACTCAGAATCCAATTTACATACAGCAAGATGCTACAGCAGTAATGAGTTGAGATAATTTGTTCTTTTTGTTAATGATGTGGTTTACAAATTGATGCTGGCCAGAATAAGGCTGCATGTTCAACTGAGGTGGGTTCTGATTTTGGCATTTCACATTGTTAGCCAGATCAGCTCACTGCACAGAAGGACAGTCTATACACTGTAGAAAACCGCACTAAATGTTTGAGGTTTACTAGTAGAATCAGAGAGTACAGTGAAATTTGAAGGTCAAACAACAAAGCCCTTTTTGATAACATATTTAACAGTGACAGTGAGTGAATGCAGCACCCAGTGTAGTGTGGAGTCCATCAGACTGGAGAGATCCCATAATTAATCCTTGGCCACAGTTTAGCTCATTGGTCTAAAGCTGGGAATACATTTGCAGTTTCACAATTGGCTTCACAGCTGGGCCAACGCAAAGAAGAAACGTGGATCCTGCTCCTTTTCACTGCAACAGATCGTCACAGACATCATTTAAAAAATACACGTGCATCCAAATAGGATAGTACTCCACCAGAAGATGGCTCTCTGAGGAAGAAGGATCAGAAAATTGGGAAGGAAACTAATCACTTAAACTGGAATTTAAAAAGCAAATGTAGCACATGTAATATGGGTGGTGGTACATAATATATCGATTCTAAAAGTATTAAATACGAAATTGAGTTAATCTCCACCTAATATGATGATGTTACACAGTCTTTGGCTGGAGGATCTGGCAGTATAGGATGAGGTCCAGATAGAGGCAGTGTGTCATCTCTGGCCCCTGACTGCCTTCAGTAACTATGCCTAACTCATCACTGTAACTTGTACCATTGCTATCATTCAAGAAACCATCTCTAGTAATGTAAGACATGTATCTCTTAATGTTAAAACTGACCAGAAATCTATCCTCAACCACTGATAATTAGTAAAGCCCTGTCATTCCACATAGAGAGGAGGATTGCTAGTCGCACTGTACCTAAATCTACAAGCTGCCAGTGGTAGGTAACTTAAAATCCACTATGACAGTTGGCAGTGTAGTTAACAATAATAAAGCCAGCATTGTAGAGGTCCATCAGCATTGTTTTCATTCATTCAGGATGTGGGATTCACTGGCTTGGCCAGCATTCCATTGTCCATCCCTAAGTGCCCTGGAAAAGGTGGTGACGAGCTACCTTCTTGAATCACTGCAGTTAATTTGGTGTGCATACACCCACAATGCTGTTAGAACAGGAGTTCCACAATTTGATCCAACCACACTGAAGAAACAGCAATTCATTTTCAAGTCAGGATGGTAAGTGGCTTGGAGCAGAAGTTGTAAGTGGTAGTGTTTCCATGTATCTACTGCCTTGTGCTTCTAAATTGTAGTGGCTACAGCTTCGGATGGTGTTTAAGGAGCCCTAGTGAATTTCTACAGTGTATTTTGTAGATGAGACACGCTGGTGAGTCAGGAGGTGAGTTATGTAATGTATGATTCCTAGCTTCTCACCTGCACTTGTCATCGTACATTTCTATGGTAAGTCCAGTTCAATTTCTGGTCAACGGTAAGCACCAGGAAGCTAATAGTGGGAGATTTAGTGATGGGAACTGCCTTTGAATGTCAAGGGGTGATACATAGAATTTCTCTTGTTGGAGATCATCATTGCTGGGCACTTGTCTGGTTACTTGCTACTTGTCAGCCCAAGCTGATCTTTGTCCAAATGTTATTGCATTTGGATATGGATTGCTTCAGTATCTAATGAATTATGGATGGTGCTGATCACTGCCTGTTAGCAAACATAGCCACTTCAGATCTTATGAAATGAAGAAGCATTCAAAATAGTTGGGCCTAGGTCACAAGCCTGGGGACTTCTGACAGTGCTGTTGAAGAAATATCTGACTTCCAACAGCCACAAACAACTGCCTTTCTTTCTGCTAGGTATGACTCCAACCAGTGGCGAGCTGGCCATCCTGATTCCCTTTGGCTATAGCATTCCTCAGGCTCCCTGATTTTTGCTCAACTGTGCACTTGATATCAAGGGCTGTTCAATCTCCCTTCACCTCTGAAGTTTAATTCTTTTATTGATTTCTTTAACAGTGGTTGTAATAAGATCAAGACTCGAGTGGTCCTGACAGTAACCAAACTGAATGTCAGGGAGCAAGTTATTGTGAAGCAAGTGCGACCTTGTAGCACGGTCAATGACCGTTTCATCACTTTACTGATAATTGCGAATGGACTTACGGGGCTATAACTGGCTGGGTTGGATTTGTCTTGCTTTTCCTGCATAGGACATAGCTGGGCAATTTTCCGCATTGTCTTAATTATCTTTGGATTTGCCTGTTTTGCATGGTCAGGACATACTTTGATAAATTTTCACATTGCTAGGTAAATTGCAATGTTGTTGCTGTATTGGAAAAGCTTATCTACAGATGTGGAAAATCCTGGAGCACAAGTTTTTGGTACTCCAGCTGGAACGTTGTCAGGGCCCACAGCCTTTGCTTCCAGTATCTCTAGCCATTTCTTAACGTCACGTAGAGTGAATTGAATTGTCTGAAGACTGACAACTGTGATGCTGGGGACCTCTGGAGGAGACTGAGATGGATCATCCACTCAGCACTTCTGCATGAAGATTGTTGTGAATGCTTCAGCCTTATCTCTTGCACTGAGGCTCTGAGCTTTCCAATCATTGAGAATGGGAATATTTTTGGAGCTCCGTCCTCCAGTGAGTTGTTTAATTGTCCACTGCCAATCATGACTGGATGTGGCAGGACTGCAGTGCTCAGATCTGATCTATAGGCTGTGGAATTAGCTCTGTTTATTACTTTCTGCTTAATCTGTTTGATGTGAAAGTAGTCCTATTTTAGAGATTCACTAGGTTGACACCTCTTTTTTTTTCATTATGCCTGGTGCTGCTCCTACACTTGCTCCTGTACTGTCCATTGAGCCAGAGTTGATCTCCTGGTTTGTTACTAGTTGTAGAATGGAGCATATGCTAGAGTTTGAGGTTGAAGATTATGTTTGAGGGCAGTTCAGTTGCTGCTGATGGGCCACAGCGCTCTATGGACTAACAATTGTGACTTGTTAGATCTGTTTGAAATCTGTTCCATTTCCCATGATGCAGTGCCACAGCACATGATGAGAAGTTGTGACTTTGTCAATGCTCACTCCTACTGATACTGTCATGAACAGAAATATCCAAGGGTTGCTGATTGGTGAGAAGAAGGTGAAATATGTTTTTCTCTCCTGTGGCTCCCTCATCATCTGTAGCAGACCCATTCTAGCAGCACTGTTCATGATGAACTCAGCTGATGGAATCCTAGTGGTTCTGCCAAGCTACTTTGGCAGTTGACATTGAAGTCTCCCACTCAGAGTACATTCTGCACCCTCACCATTCTCAGTGCTTCTGCCAAGTGGTGTTCAACATGGAAGAAGACAGATACATCAGGCAAGGATGGGAGGGTGCTAGACTACCACATTATCAGCAGGAGGTTTCCTTGCCCAGTAAACGCATCAGAAAAAAAGTTAAGGTAATCGAACTTGAAACATTAACATCGTTTTCTCTCCATAGATGCTGCCAGACCAGCTTGAGTTTCACCAGCAAATCCGGTTTTTGTTTCCGATTTCAGAATTCTTAGTTTTTTTTTTAGAAAAAAAATGTTAGATATTTTCTATTTTCACAAATAACCTGTTTGGTACTGAAAATGCAAGTGTGCAGTCCCATTCCTTCAAATTTGTTGGAGATTTCAAAGAAAATTAATTTTTGTCACATTATCTTTGGCTCATTTAACTGCCCCCTGTAATCCCATCCCTTTCTTTGTTTTCTTTATTTCACTTTCCATAATGGTGTTCTGCATAACAATTCCTGCTTCAGTTTCTTCATTCCACAATATTTACTGGCGCATAATTTCCAAGTTGGGTGAGAGCAGGGGGTGAGGTTGGTAGCAGTGAACTAATCTAATCCATAGGAGAGAGGCAGGTTCATGAGCAACTTTGTCAAGCAGCCTTTGCTCCTCCTAGATCATAGTGCTGGAAATGCATTAACTCTTGCACACAACATTCCTTGTCCTAATGTCCAGGAAATTTGTGGACACAGTGTTAAGTTTCAAATAAAGATCAACTTTGAGTCACAAATCCAATCTTTAAAATATTTGTTTAACCAACCAGCTCCTGGGAGTGGCTTGATTGCCTAACTTCTGCACTGTATATTTGAAAACCTGAGTTCCTTACCACATAGCTTCACCTAAGACATGAAATCTTCACATCCATCGATTTATGGGAATTTGAATATTGCTGCATGTTTACACGAGCATTCTTCTACCTGATTTGTTGAAGAGTCTTGCTGTTTTTGTCCTTATACACATCTCAGATCCACTGCAGAGTCAGCCAGAAGAAAAGAACCAGTATCACTTTTTGATAATAGAAATAAAATGTGCAACTTGGATGAATAAAGATCTTCAAATGCATCTGCTTTCTACTTAACTAACAGTTGAAATGCTTTTGACAAGAGATTCCTGGCTGATCCCCTGTCGGTTTGTTCCATGGGTGCCAGGCCATTTCCTTGCAGTTTATAAACTCTAATCCTTTAAATAAAACTGTAAGAAGTCAATTTGGACAAATGAGATAAGAACTACATTTATTTTAATGATACCATAAAGTTGGGAGAATCTCTTCACAGACCCTCTCACTGACCTCTCGTACTTTCTTGAGGAAATTCCACAAGTTTTTTTTTAAACAAATGATTTTCAGAACGATGCTACATGTTCATTTTCAGCAGGTTTTCAACCCACTGCACTTGCAACCAAAGCTCTGTTTCTGCTCAGGAATGCAGGGCAGCATTGAAAAGAGAGAATAAATAAATCAGGAACATTTCTGAGCCAAGGTGTTTGTCAGTTTTTACAGATAATATAAAAGCTTCACTCAACTTTGAAATAATAGCTGTGCAATTCCAATCAAACTATATACATGGAACTTAGTTAGAACATCAAGTCATGCCAGCAGACTGTTGAACTGTTAACCTTTACCCTTGTACTTGAATACGTTCACTTGATTGAAGCATTGTTCATATTACGTTTATTTAAAGTTGTAGCACCATAATGTTTCTTTAACACCGATCTCCAGTATGAACTGTGTTGCAGTGAAAACGTCCTGAATTGAAGCAAAATATCTCCATTCAATGTTCCGAATTTTCAAATCACTTTGATGTAAACTGAAACGATGAACTGATTGTGTCAAATATGATAAGCCAGACAGAACATTATCACTGAGTATGGAATTTTCTCTTTAATATCCAGTAAGATAGTTTGCCAAGCTACTGATATACTTCTAATCAACTTTTTCTGGCCTAGTTATCGGTTTGACCCTGAATGTCAGAGAAAATATTTAAGTTATGTATGAGCTGAAATTTAACCAAGGAGGAAGTAGGTAATTTTAAAGGGCAAGTAATGTCTTAAGGACAAATCATTTAGAACAGATGAAGAGCAGGAGGAAGTCTGCCTTATTTATATTATGATAATACATTATGAAGGTTATGTAATTTAGGCCACTTTGTTTGAGGTTTGTGAATAAATTGTACGGTAAACAGAAAGGGGTTATTTTGCAGAGAGTTTTTCAATGTAATCAGCCATTCAGATGACTGGATTAAGTAAAGAAAAACAGAAAAGATGTATTAAAGGGGAGGATAGCATAATGGCAATGCTATTGGGTTAATCATCCAGATGCCCAAACTAATATCCCAGAGGTACAAATTCAGATCCACCCCACCATGGCAGATGGGAGAATTTAACTTCAATGAGTTAACAATTCTGGAATTAGAAAGCTGGTTTCAATAATAATGATCTTTAAAATATCAGGTTGTTGTTAAAAACTCATCTGGTTCACTATTGATTCCCAGAAGAGGAAATCTTCCTAATGTTACCCAGTCTGGCCTTTAGATTATTCCAGATCCACAGCAATGTGGTTGACGCTTAGCTGGCATCTGAAATGGTATAGCAAGTTATTTAGTTGTATCAGAGAAAGTGACGTGTGTGTACGTATACTACATTGACTGCAGTGGTTCAAGAAAATGGCTCATTGAGTTATACAGCTGGAAACAGACCCTTCGGTCCAACCAGTCCATGCTGAACAAAATCCCAAACTAAACTAGTCCCACCTGCTTGTTCCTGACCCATATCCCTCCAAACTTTTCCTATCCATGTACTTATCCAAATGTGTGTTAAACATTGTAACTGTGCCTACATCTATCACCTTCTCAGGAAGTTCATTCTACACATGAACCATCCTCTGTGTAAAAAGTTTGCACCTCATGTCTTTTTAAAATTTCTCTCGTCTCAACTTAAAATATGCCCCCTAGTGTGGAAATCCCCATCCTAGGTTAAAAACACCTGTCTATATTCCTCATGATTTTATAAACCTCAAAAGGTCACCTCTCAACCTTCTACGCTCCAGTGAAGAAGTCCCAGCCTATCCAGCCTTTCTTTATAACTCAAACCTCCCAGACCCAGCAACATCCTGGTAAATCTCTTCTGAACCTCTCCAGCTTAATAACCTCTTTGCTATAACTGAATGACCAGAACTGGACACAGTACTCCAGAAGAGGCCTCACCAATGTCCTGTACAACCTCAACGTGACTTCCCAATCATCTCTTTCTTGAGGGCAATTAGAGAGGCAATAAATGCAGTGCTTCACATTTCAGGAACAAATTTTAAAAATAAGTTTCATTACCTTAATTGGGTTTTTCGATGAAGGGACAGATAGGATGAGGATAATACACTTCATGCACTTCCAAAAGGTAGTTGACAAATTGCTACTCAATCAGCTTCTCATTATACCTACTGAATAAAAGGAACAGTGGCAGCAATTAATACAAAGACTAGTGATAAACTGTTGTTTCGAAGACTGGTGGAAGGCATAAAGTGAAGATATGTTACTGCCATAGACTAGGTTTGAAGTTTAAAATTTACAGATTACACACAACTTGGATATATTCTGACCAGTGTGTTCTGAATGTTTTGAAATAATGTGGTGAAGATGACGTTCTTCACCAGGAACAATGGATAACTGAGAGTGAGCATAGATTGTAATCCAATCATTGAACTTGAAAACATAGCACTTAACCTTTAAGCTTCTTATGAGTGAGCATTACCAATAGATATCGTGGATCCATGGCAAAAGTTAGGAACATTTCTTTTGACTGCATTTCGTATTTGAAGCCGACATTTTTGCAGATTTCACATTGTATTCGTCCTGTTAAATACATTTCATTCAGTATAAGTTTGGTTTCTGTATGATACCAGTTCTATTGCTTTTGTATTGTACATTTGATGCTGTAGTCAGCCTTGTTTGCTATCAAATGATGGCAAAAGTCTAGCAGAGCATGTCACATGAGTGTAATGCAATGAGATTGTTTGAAAGAGCCAGCACCGACAAAGAAAGAAAGGCTTCCGTATAAAGGACATGAAACACCATCCAATAAATTCAAGGAGATAAAAATATACTGACTCATGTAGTAGGAAGACAGATTTGAATTTATATATCGCCTTTCATAACTTCAGGACAACACAAAGTGATTTAAAACCAAAGTATTTTTGAAGCGTAACCACCTTAGTAATAAATGATACATGACAGCCAATTTGTGCACAGCAAAAACAGCAAAGTGATAATGACCAGATAATCTACTTTTGATTAAGTTCAATATTGGCCAGGGCATCAAGAACAACTACCCTGCATTTCTTCCAAGTAGTGCATTGGGTTATTTTATGCCAATTTGACAGTAAACATCGCCTCAGTTGAATATCTAATCTGAATGCCAGTCATTCCAACAGTGTAGCATTTGCTCGGAAATGAATAGTACTTAAGCTTAAATGTTTTTCTCCTCAGATCTCTGGAGTAGTCTTTGAACCCACAACTTGCCAACTCCAAAAGTATTTTGTTTATTCATTCAGGGGATGTGGACTTTGTTGACTGGCCCAGTATTTTATTGCTCATCCCTAACTGCCCTGGAGAAGGTGATGGTGAGCTACCTTCTTGAACTACTGGAGTCCATTTGGTGCGTGCAAAGTCATAGTGCTGTTTGGGAGGAAGTTTCAGTGAAAGTGAAGGATTAGTGATATATTTTCACATCAGCATGATCAGTGGCTTTGAGATAAATTTTTGGTGATGGTTTCCACATATCTGCTGCCTTTGTTCTTTTAGTGATCAGGGATTTTGAAGGTACCATCTAAAGAATCTCTGAGATGCCTCTTGTAAATGATACACAATGCTGTTATTGTGTGTTGGTGATGGATGGAGTGAATGTTTGTGGATTTGGTGCCAGTTAAGTGGGTTGCAGCCAGTTGTATCTGGGCTGATTAAAATGTTAATCTTGAATTTAAATTTGTTAGTTTATTGGCACACGCTGCTTTTGGTTTTCTAAGTCAGAATGTTTTCTTTAGTCTTAGGGCTGGCAGTATTGTTGCTTCTTAGTGTTTTCCTTCTGCAATGTGTTGCCAGGAAAACTCATGCATTTAGAATTTTTTTTTCTTAAATGATGATTGCATTCACTCTAACATCTCATTCTGGCTACTTGCGCTCAGACCTCCAATTAAGCTCTTACATCTTGAGCTATTTCTGAAGATTTTATTTACCATGTATGATAAGTCTAAATCCAAGATCAAAAAGATTTTTTTCCCCCAATATAAAACAGACACAGCTAAATGCCAAACACAAAAATACCACAAGTGCTGGAAATCTGAAATTAAAAACAGAAAACACTACAAATGCTCAGAAGGCCTGGCAACTTTTTATGGTGAGATAAACAGGGTTAATGTTTCAAGCTGATAAATTCTGTTCGGAACTGGGAAATGTTAAGAGTTAAGTTTTAAGCAAATGAGATAGGAGAAAGTGGGAAAAGAACAACAGGGAAGATCTATCATGGAATCAATGACAGGAGGGATTAAAAAATAAGAAAGACTTAATGGTGCAGGACCAAAGAGGGTGATAATTAGATGAATAGGCTAACAAAATGCATGAATAAAGGAGGTATGAGTGGCAGAACAATAAACAGCATATGAAATCAAAAGCAAGTTCAAAACTGAAAAAAAGCAAAGAAAAGGAAACACAATTGGAATGGAGCCAAGTCCACGTCCATTAAGGTCAATCCGATAAATGGTTCAAGTATCGTTACAATTCTTTTTTTTAGACTGACTGCCAGAGATATTCCAGTGTTCTAACACTGGTGAATGGAAGGGAATGGCTCGGATATGCCCTTGCTGCTTGAGATTTGCATTGTTGTCAGGTGGCCACATAAGGTGCTCAATTCATTTACAAGTTCTTATACACTAGGATTGCAAAAATTGACTATGACACTTAATAGTTTCTAAATTAAGCTTGCCATCTGAAGATTAGTATTCAGACATAAGATAAATTGATTGTAGTATGATGGCTGGATGTTCCCTTTGCTTACGATCACACAACAGGTGAAGGATTGTAGCCGAATGTGGTCAGGAAGACAATCACACGTTTGTCTTCATTTTGTTCCTCTTCCCGTTGACCGATTGTTTCAGTCCTTTAGGTTTTGTACCTTCAGCGGGGTGGCTGCTATGTTTCACACACAAAATATCACGTCTCTTTGTCCTTTTATTTCCAAATTCCTGTTGTAATGTTTCAATTCTGAACATTCATATTGCAAAGATTACCAGGGCAATTGACTTCTTCATCAGACTTTCCCCTTCAGGGCGAAGACTGAGATGGTTTGATGCTGATGCAACCAAGCTAAAGGCCAACCCCAATTTCTGGAAACATCAGCCCCAGTCCTTTTTATCAGAGTAAAACCCTCCTCATGCTCATCCCATTAACACCACTGTCGTCTTCACACCTTCACTTTTCATCTCATCACCATCTACTATCTTCACCATTCATATCTCCAAGCCCCAATTCCTCTCCTATTCCTTTGCTCCTTACCCCTACTTCACCTTACCTACCCTGTCACCCATATTTCACTCCAATATGTCTACTTCCTTACTCCCTTTAATCACACTCCCTTTATTTCTTACTTCCAATCACCCCCTTATCCCTATTCCCTAACCTACTCACACAGGGTTCACTTTAAAATTGAACTTGCAAGCCCTATAATACAATTTAGAAATCATCAAAAATCTCACTAATCTATTAAATAAGCAAACGTCACTAGATAAACACTTGAAAAAAATTATCTTCTTCAGAATCTGATACATATGTCCAAACCCATTAACCTGAAAGTTCCCCACTGAGCCACTCACACCCTCTTGTTTGGAAGTACATTGCCATTTCTTCAATATCACTGAGTCAAAAGCCTGAAACTCCCTCTCTAATCCATTGTGGATCTATCTACACCAAGTGGACTGTAATAGTTCAAGAAGGTAGCTCGCCAATACCTTCTCAAAGGCAAATAGGAACAAGCAATAACTGCTGGCCCAGCAAGCAGTGACCGTATCTCATGAATGAATAAAAAGAAGACTCTTATTCCCCAAGACAGCTGAATAAACAAATGTTGCACTACAGAATACATTAGTACTTTTGTAGTAAGTCAAAAGCTTATGCATCCGTCAACGTTTAGAAGCAAATGGCTGAACTGATTGCTCAAAAAATGAACAAGAGATCAAAATCCAATCGCAATTTTTAAACTGCCAAATTAATGTTTGGGTTGTTCTGCAAAAAGTGAATGATAGCAATGTAGGGAGTTTAAACAATTAGGTCCGAATGTCACATTGGGCTCACCTTTCAATACTGAATAATGCTGTAATTTTATCCAATGGATAAGCTATTCTAATGCATTTGATTTTTTATTTTCCATGTTTGCAATGTTATCTTTTCACTTGACAGTCGTAACAAATAGCAACCTGGGAACTACATTGTTTAGTGGTCACTTTTCCTTCTTCTTTACAATATTGTCATTACTCACTTTAAACAGTACACATAAACCTCAGACTCTATTTGTATTCATCTTTCGTACTATTCCAGACTGTAATTCATGCTTCAAACCCCCACTCAGCAGTTGTGATTTGGAAAGGCTTTCAAAATACCTACCTCTATGATGGTGTTGACAACTTCTCAAAATTATCTGTTCTCTTTCTCGGTCATCTGGGAAAAGCTAAAATTGAAAGTGTTCATGCTGTTCCACCTTCACTCCTCGGCCACTGTTTCTTCCACATCCTGAGTTCATGCTGTTCTGCACCAGGGCTGCAAAACCTCCGCCCATATCAATGTAGAATGTACACCATGCTGATCTCTGCAGAATTTCTTCAGTTCTGACATCAGGCCTCCTTGCATAGTCCACAGGATCTTAATGATTCAAACATGCTCAGTTCTGACAGGTCAGATAGCACTCTTAAGATTTGGTCAACTGAATTGATTGCAGCTGCAATTTTACAGAAGGAAGAGTGAGCCACATGTATATTTCAAAACTAAAATGTCAGCAGGTGTTTAGAGAAAGCATCAGAGTGTCCATTTGGCTCAATATTGAAACTTTGAATTTGTATTCTACTGGATGTTCTTCTTTAGTGCTGGGGTTATTACCCACTGTGTTTGACAGCAGCGCTCTGTTACCTTTTTTCAATGTCTGAGTGTCCTCCTTCCCACTTAAACTGTCAAATGTTGATTTTTGGTATTTGCATAGTTTCATGCCCAGAATTCAAAATCAAATCCAATTTATTGCATAAAATAGAGATCTCCTTTTGTCTCTGTATCCTCACACAATAAGTATTACTTTGATAAAGAGTTTTAGAAGCCTTTTCTTTGAATAACTTTAGAAATAACAAATGGACATTATTGGTGATTGAAGAGAGGAATTGCATTTAACTGATTGCTAGGGGGAAGCCTTCAATTATTAATCTGTCAAGAGATTTCCACTGTCTTTGAAACAACAGTCTATGCAAACTTTTCTCAAGCACGATAGTCCCTTAGGAAGAATCTTCGGGTGAAGCAAATTAATATGTAAGTGACATGTTAAGACTTGAAGGAAACTATGCAAATACCAAAAATCAACATTTGACAGTTTACTGGCTGAAAGTCAAATTTGATTAAAAATGCTTTTATGCAGAGCAAATCGGTCTTTTTGATCTGTGATGGAGAAAGACTGCATGGAGAAGTACATGTACTCCTGGCTTTCTGTACCCAGTTATGATTTCTCTTTTTGGGTTATGAAATGGGACATTCTAGTCCAAAGCAAATTTATGTTACAAAGATCAATGGATCAATTTAATGACCTTGGGACGAATGTAGGATTTTTCTCCCCCCATCGACATAATACCTCAACAACCTGTGATAGTTTTTCCATCATCTGAACTCAATGCCCCTTCCTCCAGCTACCTATCTGACTTATTCTTTACTATTGAAATGATCTCTTTTCAAATCATTAATTACAATGGTGCATTCTATCCTGGGCACAAAAACAGACTCTCTTGCTCTCAGAATATAACTTTAGAAACAAGTTAATATGAACAACTCAATGCAATATTGGCTATTGGTTTATAAAGTCATGGAGCTGTACAGCATGAAAGCAGACCCTTTGGTCCAACTCGACCATGTTGACCAGATATCCTAAATAAATCTGGTCCCATTTGCCAACATTTGGCCCATATCCCTCTAAACCCTTCCTATTCGTATACTCATCCAGATGTCTTTTAAATGTTGTAATTGTATTCTGCTACACTCCCATGTTCTCGATGTGTGATTAATAATACCACAAATGCATTTATAAGACCATAAAACATTAGGAGCAGAAATAAGCCATTCAGGCCATTGAGTCTGCTCCGCCATTCAATAAGATCAGAGTTGTTATGATAATCCTTAATTTCGCTTTCCTATTTTTCCCCATAATCCTTGATCATCTTACAGATTAAAATCCTGTTTTTCCCATCCTTGAATGTTCTTACTGACCCTGTCTTGATAGTCCTCTGTGCTAAATAATTCCACAAATTCATTGCCCTCTGAGAAAAGAAATTCCTGTTCATCTCTGTCTTAACTGTGCGACCCCTTATTTTGAAATTCTGTCCTCTGTTCCTAGACTCTCCAGCAAGGAGAAACAATCATACCTTGTCAAATCCTCTAATAATTTTGTACCTTATCTGTCTCCTATCACCAAACCAATTTTGGATCCAACTTTGCAAGTTAACCCCAATCCCATGGGCTTTGTCATTTTTATCAGTCTCCCATGTGGGACCTTATCAAAGGCTTTGCTGAAATCCATGTAAACTAACATCAACTGCATTACCCTCACCTATATATCTGGTTACCTCCTCAAAATTTCAATCAAATCTGTTAGGCATGACCTTCCTTTCAAAAGCCACAT
Source organism: Rhincodon typus (assembly GCF_021869965.1). Lineage (NCBI taxonomy): Eukaryota > Metazoa > Chordata > Chondrichthyes > Orectolobiformes > Rhincodontidae > Rhincodon > Rhincodon typus. The sequence goes on along the minus strand of NC_063358.1, from coordinate 32,173,499 downwards.
TGACTATCCCTGGTTAAATCTTGCTTCTCTGAACAGTGAGTTATTCTCTCTTTCAGAATTTTCTCCAATAATTTCTCTGTGTGGCACTGACTGGTTTGTATTTCCTTCATCTACTCCTGACACCTTTCGGAGCCCCAAATTCCATAGACATTTTTCAATTATGCTCATGTGACAAAAATTAATTGTTCAGCCCGTTTCCTCTAATATTTTTTCAAAAATCATAATGACCACCTTATTCATCATCCTAACTTTGATGACCACCTAAAGTTAGTTATCCCCCAGTTTAATAAATTCAAAACTTTCAGTCTGATTTATAGAATCCCCATGACCTTGCCTCCTTGAATAGCTACAGACTCCACCAGCAGAACATCTCAGTTTTTCCTCTGTGGTACTCTGATTTTGGACTTCTGTGAACTCCATGCTCCATTAGATGTAGATATTCCAGCTTTTTGAGGCCTATTTTACAGAACCTTCTCCTTAAATCTAACTACTACCTTCTCTTCCTGATTTTAAGAAATTCTTCAAAACATACTCTTTCCAGCTTGCTTTTAGGCATTTCTCTACAATCTTCCCTACTGCTCAGCATCTATTTGCCCACTCTAAAGTACTTCAACTTCTCTTTATTCACAATCCAAGTTAGGGTATGTTTTGCATCAGAATGAATAACCTACACATGTTCCTATGTCCATAGTTAGAACTAGATTGATCAGAAAGAAAGAATTAAGGCCGCTAAACAGGATACAGGAGCTATTTACACATAATTAATTAACCTTAAGTGACCTGAGGCCATCTATCATGCTTAACTACTACAACAATTAGAACTGTTGATCTGTTTCTTCCCGGGAGCTTCAGATGTGGTACCGAACTGAACTGATTTCTTGGAAAATATGCAAAGAAACCATTGTCTGAGATCAAAGTGAAAAACAAATGGCTATAATTAGTTTAGTTTGCCTGCGAAGAGTTGAAGTTGCTCAACATATTTTAAACAAGCAAAGATGATGGCTCTTTAATAAAGGCTCTATTTCAAAATGAATGTTCATTTGTTTTTTGCAATAAAGATGCTTAATGGAATGGTCATACTTGAACAACAGATAATCAGGATTGACACAACACATTAATTTTGCTGAAGATTCAAAGGGCATTACAAGCAATGGACATCATTTATCTGAACCCTTAAATAAGATTACAACTTAAATGTCAAAGGCAAATATATTTTATTTATAAAAATGTGTACTGGTAATTTAATAGGGAAAGATTATTGGTCCAAGATTAACTGCTAAAATAATCCTCATAACTGGTCTGCTACATTTCATTGACATTCTGGTGTCGCCTGAGGTCTCCTTGGCTCCCCATTAATTTTTTCAAGTACATGCAGCTCTCGTAGAGACATCTGAGACCACAGCATCAGTTTTCATAAGTGTGCTGGTAGCACTCAACTCTGTCTCAACACAACACTTTCCTGCTTTTCTAATAACTGTTTCTGTGAAATCTGGCAGCACATGAGTAGAAATTGCCTCCAAATCATTTTTGGGAAGACTGAAGCCATTGTCTGATCCATGAATCAAACTCAGTTTACTTCCATCTCCATTTCCCCTACTGGCAACTGTCTAGGACTAGAATCATAGAATCCTTACAGTGTGGAAGCAAGCCATTCAGCCCAACAGGTCTACACCGACCCTCTGAAGAGCACCCAATCAGATCCGTTCCCCTTGCCCTATAACCCTGCACTTCTCATGGCTAATGCACCTACACATCTCCAAACAATATGGATAATTTAGCATGGCTAATCCACCTAACTTGCACAATCTTTGGTCAGTGGGAGGAAACGCACGCAGACCCAGGGAGAATGGGAAAACTCCACACAGTTGCTCAAGGCTGGAATTGAACCCAGGTCCTTGGCACTGTGAGGTAGTAGTGCTAACCACTGAGCCACCATGCCACCCCAAACCAGACAATCCATAACCTTGGTCTCAGTTTCCTCTCTGAGTTGAGCTTCCAACTACATATCTGTGCCATCACTGAAATTGTTTATTTTCACCTGTGTAGCACTGCTAAATGTAATCCCTGTCTAAGCTTATCTCCTGCTCAAATCTTCATTCATGCCTTTGTTTCCTCTGGACTTGACTATTCCAACAGTTTTTGGGTTGTTGTCCCATATTCTGCCATCTGTTAATTTGAGGCCATCCAAAATTCTGCTTGTGTTCTTGCTTATATTAAGCCCATTTACCTATTGGTCCTGTAGTTGTGATTGACATTGGCTCCCCATTAAGCATCACTTCAATTTAAAGTTTTTGTTCTCTTTTTCAAATCCTTCTCTGATCTTGCCCTTCCCAACCTCTGTAATCTCCTTCAAACCCATGACCCTGCAAAATACTGCACTCATCTAATTTTTGGCCAGTTGGGCATCCCTAATTTTAATCACTGCAATTCGTAGCTAAACTTCCAGTTGATTGGGCCACAAGGTCTGAAATTCAATCCTTACCCTTCCTGGCATTTGTACATCTCTCTTCTGCTGAGGTATTCCTGAAAAACAATCTCTATGGCAAACATTTGATCACCATCCCTAATATCATGTTATGTAGGTCAGTGTCTACTTTTGTTTCATAATACCTTTGTAAAGCATCTTGAGATGTTTCATTATGTTAAATTATTAGGTGATATATGTTCTGATTGTTGACTCTCCACATAACTGGCTCTTGACCTCATGGTGCATATTTTCCAGATACACCTTTTCACATCTTAAACATGTGATCATATCAAGTAAGAGCCGGAATAGGACATGCAGTCCCTTAACCTTATTCCATTATTCAATAAAATCACGGCTTCTCTGATTTTCTTCTTAGCCTCACGTGGTTGTCCCAAAATGCCCAAGTTCTTCATAAATCAGAAATTTCAAGTTCAGCCTTTAACGTATTTGATGTCCCAGACTATTTTCTGGGAACACAATAGTCTTATTGCTAGTTTATTAATCCAGAGACCCACGTAATGTTCTGGAGACCTGTGTCTGAATCCCACCATGGCAGATGTGCAATTTGAATCCAATAAAAAAGCTGGAATTAAGAATCTAATAATTACTATCAAACTGTTGCTGATTGCCAGGGGAAAAAAAAATTCTTGTTCACTCAAGTCCTTTGGGGAAGGGAAAGTGCTGTCCTTACTTGTTCTGGCCTACATGTGACTCCAGATCCACAGCAATGAGCAACTAGGGACAGTCAGTAAATGGTTGCCCTGCCAGTGATACCCATGTCATGTGAATGAATAAACAAATAAAACTCCAAAGTTCAATAACTTTTGGGGAAAAAAAAAATTTTTCCACATCTCCATCATAAATTGCAGTTCCCATATTCTGAAACTGCATGCTGTAGTTCTAGATTGCCCCCAGAAGTGAAACAGCCTCTCGGGATCCGCTCTGCCACTCACCTTGTCCTTCAGAATCATTTATGTTTCAATCTTCTAAATGGCAATCTGTCTAGGACCAATTTGCTCAACCTTTCTTTGTCAAGACAACTCTCTCACCCTAAGACTGAGCCTAATGAATATTCTCTGAATGCTTCCAACGTAAGTATGTTCCTTAAAGCTCCTGGTGTCAATCTCACATTTGGTGGAGACTGAGTAGGTTTTATCACTTTCTTTCCAATATTACTTAATTGGGGTGGGTGCCAGCGGGTCCCTAAAAGCAGGAGAAAGAAAAAACTGAAATATCAAAACCATGGATATAGGAAGCCCATGATAGTGTTTTGGAGATCGAAATGTAATTTATTGGCACCTACAGATATTTTATCCCATCTGTTTATTTCTGTATTCATTCAGCAGATTTGATGCCTGGGCCAGCATTTATTTCCCATCTTAGTTACCCTGGAGAGGGTGATGTTGAGCTGCCTTCTTGAACCACTGCAGTCCTTTTGGTGTAATGTAGTCAGGGTGGGAGTTCCAGGATTTTGACCGAGGGACAGTGAAGGACCAGCAATCTATTTCCAAGTCAGGATATAGTGAGTACTGTGTGGTTTTGAGAGGAACTTGCAGATGGTCATGTTCTTCTGTATCTGCTGCCTTTGTACTTCTAAATGGTAGTGATTATAGCTTTGGAGGTACTGTCTAAGGAGCTTTGGTGAATTTCTGTAGATGACACATACTCCTGCTATTGTGGTGTTCTTGTTACAGAATCAGAGTCTACAATTCCATTACAGTTAGTGAATGGAGGTTAAAAACACCCTCAGATACTCTGATTTGAGTTCTTTCATTATCTTTGTGTTGGAGATAAAGCAATTTTCGAAATCCTGTTTGAAAAATATACAGCCATAATTGATGGCATCCATGGCTCATATCCTCTGTACAAACACAAAGTCAGGAAATATTTGTGCACATATAGTGTAGCAATACTTTTACAAGGCTCAGACAAAACTTGTCACCCGATGATGGATGAGTATCAATTCGTGTACAATAGTGCTCATTGAACTCAGTAAAGTATAAACATCAACGGAAATATAGTCCCCCTGCACTGTCAGAATACTCTAATTGCAGTTCATCAAATGTCACTTAAAAACACTCTAACTCTAACACTAACACAAAAGACCACTGGTGCTAGAAACCCGAAATATAAACAGGAAGTACTGGAAATATTCAGCAAATTAGACAACATTTGTGGAGAGCAAACATAGATGAACATTTAAAGCTGATGATCTTTCTTTCTGGAGATGGTAGGACTGTCCTATGAGCAGAAATTGATTTGACTAGGCCTGTATTCACTAGATTTCAGAAGAATGAGAGGTGATTTGATAGAAACATATAAAAATCTAACAGGGCTAAATAGACTAGATGTAGGGAGGATGTTTCCCCTTTTGGGGAATCTGGAACCAGGGTTCACAGTCGTAGGATATGGAGTGGCCATGTAGAACTGCAAGGAGGAAACATTTCTTCATTGAGATGGTCAACCTGTTGAATTCATAGTCACAGAAGGCTGTCTCAGCTGGATCACTGAGTATATTCAAGGAAAAGATTGATACATTTTCAGCTATTAAAGACATTCCATGAGTATGAGGAGAAGGCAAGAATGTGGCATTGAGGTAGAAGATCAATCATTGTTGTATTGGATGGCAGGGTAGAATTGAAGGGCTGAATGGCCTACTCTTGTCTCTAGTTACTATGGTTCGATGTTTCACTATAGCGATGTTACAGACTTTATGCAAGTCCAGAGACAAAGTAAAGGGAGGTGTTCAGTGCTAAAGGGGAGAGCAGGGGTTTTTAACTGACACAAGGATTAATGGCAACAGCAGAACTATTACCAACAGAATAAAGACATTAAGATTCTAGTCAAGAATAAACGAGAATCTTATTTTAGATGTAGACAACTTGGTTCAATTGAATCTTTTAATCAATATAAAGGGTGTAGGGATATTCTTAAGAAAGAAATCAGGAAGGCAAAGAGGGGAAATGAGATAGCATTGGCTGATAAGGTTAAGGATAATCCAAAGAGATTCTACAGATACATTAGAAGCAAGAGGGTAACTAGAGAGAGGGTAGAGCCTCTTAAAGATCAAGGAGGTCATCTTTGAGTTGAACCCCAGCAGGTGGGAGAGACAGTAAGTGAATGTTTCACGTCAGTTTTTACTGTGGAGAAAGAAATGGAGTCTAGGGAATGCAGAGAAATAAACTTTGATGTTTTAAAAAAAATTCACATTATAGAAGAGGAAGTTCGAGAGGTGATAAAGAATATAAAGGTGGGTAAATCTCTAGGACCTGATTTAATATATCCCAGAAAATTGTGGGAAGTAAGGGAGGAAATTGTGAGACCCCTTGCAGAAATATTTGAATCATCTATAACTATGGGTGCAGTGCCTGATGACTGGAAGGTGGCTAATGTACCTTTGTTTAAGGAAGATTGTAAGGAGAAGCCAGGGAACAATAGACCTGTGAGTCTGACTTCAGTTGTGGGTAAATTTTTGGAGATGGTCATAAAAGATAGGATTTATGGACATTTAGAGATGCAAAAATTGTTTAGGTGTAGTCAGCATGGTTTTGTGCGAGGAAAGTTGTGTCTCACAAACATGATTGAGTTTTTTGAGGAAGTTTCCAAAAATATTGACAATGGCACTGTAGTAGACATTGGTTATTTGGAGTTTAGTAAGACCTTTGATAAGGTTCTGCATGGTGGAATAATTAGTAAAGTTAGTCACACAGGATTCAGGGTGAGCCTGCCAATTGGATACATAATACTAGGTGATGGCCTAGTGGCTTTATCACTGGACTGTTAATCCAGAGACCCAGATAATTCTGGGGACCTGTGTTCGAATCCCGCCATGGAATTTGAATTCGATACAAATCTGGAATTAAGAATCTAATGACTACCATGAATCCATTGTTGATTGTTGGAAAAACCCATCTGGTTCACTAATGTCCTTTAGAGCAGGAAACTGCCATCCTTACCTGGTCTGGCCTACATGTGACTCCAGACCTACAGCAATGTGGTTGACTCTTAACTGCCCTCTGGGCAATTAGGAATGGGCAATAAATACTGCCTAGCCAGGGATGCCCTCATCCTTTGAATGAATAAAGGAATTGGCTAAATGGCAGGAGACAGAGAGTAATAGTGGAGGGTTACTTTTCAGACTGGAGGCTGATGACCAGTCACGTTCCACAGGGGTCGTTTCTGAGTCCTCTTTTGTTTGTCATTTATATAAATGATTTGGTTGAGAATATAGAAGGCATGGTTGGTAAGTCTGTGGATGACACCAAAATTGGTGGCATAGTAGACAATGAAGAAGGCTTTCTAAGATTACACAGGGATCTTGATCAAATGGGTCAATGGATTGAAAAATGGCAGATGGAATTCAATCTGGATGAATGTGAGTTATTGCATTTTGGTATTACACAATGGTAGGGCCTTGGGCAGTATCGTAGAACAGAGAGACCTAGGGGTGCAGGTACATAATTCTTTGAAGTTTGCATCATATATAGACAGGGTGGTTAAAAAGGCATTTGGCATGCTTGCCTGTATTGCTCAGTCCTTTGAGTAAAGGAATTGGGAAGTCATTGTTGAGGTTGTACAAGGCAGTGAGGAGGCCTCTTCTGGAATACTGTGTCCAGTTCTGGTTGCCCAGTTATAGGAAGGATATTATCAAGTTGAAAAGGGTTCAGGAGAGATTTACCAAGATGTTACTGGAAGGTTTGAGTTATAAAGAAAGTCTGGATAGGCTGGGACTTTTCTCAGTGTAGGAGATTAGGAGGTGGCCTGATAGAAGTTTGTAAAATAATGAGAGATATAAATAGAGTTGATGGTAGTTGTCTTTTCCCTAGGATGGGGGATTTCAAATCTAGGGAGGCACATTTTTAAGATGAGAGGAGACAGATTTAAAGAAGACGAGAAGCAATTTTTTTATACAGAGGGTAGTTCGTGTGTGAAATGAAATTTCTGAGGAAGTGGTGGATGCGGGTACAATTACAACATTTAAAGACATTTGGATAGACACATGAATAGGAAGGGTTTGGAGGGATGTGAGCCTGGAGCAGGCAGGTGGGACTAGTTTAGTTTGGGATTATGTTTGGCATGGACTGGTTGGATCGAAGGGTGTATTTCTGTGCTGAATGATTCTATGACTCTATCTGCTGTCTCAAAAAAGAAATGGAGCGATGAGAAATATGATGTGAAATTGGTGAACTTAATATTGCAGCTGGAAGGCTATAAAGTGACAAATCGAAGGACGAGCTGTTCTAATCATAATTATGGTTTTATGAGTGGTTTGATTAATTTTGCAATTGCAGCAGTAAACAGCAGATCAAATTGAATCAGTCCTTTAGCCCACAGTCAGATTTTATCTATTGCCCCTCCAGTCCACGCTTATCATCTTGTAGATGTAAGTGACTGAACATTAAAACCTCTGCCAATTTTGCTGTGTATTGTCAAAAGCTAAATACAACCTTGAACAGGGATGAAATGTAAGAGTCGTGATCTATTTTGCCAAAATTCAAAGAAACAGCCCATTTCATAGCTACTATTTATTCACAGTTAATTTACAGCAAAAGAAAACCCTATAGTTGCTGATGACATGTAGTTCACTGTGTTGGGTTGTTCACCCAAAGCAGCATATATTGATTTTGGAGCAAGGGAGGAATGGAAATAACGTGCATTGAAAACTTTGGAAGTAGTCCTCACATGGTACCTTGGTATGTAGTTTATAGAATCTCATCTAGATGAATTAGCATATCTTTACAGAAGGCTACTCACCCAGGTACCTCGAAGCTCTATTTCCATTCACCGTGATTTCCTATTGTAGCAATACTGAAGAATTTCAGTGTCTGGGATCTTCCCATTTTCAGACTAAGTCCAAACGTGAGAGGATTTTCAGTAAAGAAACTTGGGGCATGGAAAGGTGATAAAGCCAGCCAGACCTTCAAGTATTCAGGCAGCTGACTGGATACCGTTGTATAAAGTAATGGCTATGAAGGATTTAATGATGATGTTACATTAGTTCCATCCATTCTGTTCATCTCACATATAACCAAAGAGTTCTATTTTAGCATTCACAAGGAGCAGATATGTCTGTATCAACTCACTAAAATCCAGTAATTAACTTGTAATCTAAGAACGGAGCCTCTTCGATAGATAGTGTATGTCAATGTACCTCCATCACTAATCACTAGATAGGCTGTTATGGATCAGACCAAACCCCCTTCAAATATATCAAGGAGATAGCCTACACCCTTAATTTTCTTATTTAAAGGCAAGTGTAAGATGCTGTATTCCAGATGTAATCGGATTGGTTACATCAGCTTAAGAGAACATACTTTATTCTTATCCCTACAGTTAAAATACAAACGAAAGAAAGAAGAATTGATTTAACTTTCACTCTACTGGAAAACTTAACAGAATAATAGATTATATAACTACTAAACAGCAACTGTTCCAATATAGTAACATCCAATAAACACACCCTTGGCAAAGGCAAATTCAGTGAAATAGATTGTAACATATGCAATTCTCGCAGCAGAGAGAACTCCAGCTTCTAGCTACAACAGAGAGGAACAACATAGATTCATAGAGCTGTACAGCATGGAAACAGACCCTTTGGTCCAACTTGTCCATGTTGACCAGATATCTTAAATTAATCTAGTCCCATTTGCCAGCATTTGGCCCATATCCCTCTAAACCCTTCCTATTCATGTACCCATTCCGATGCCTTTTAAATGTTGTAATTGTACCAGCCTCCACCACTTCCTCAGGCAGCTAATTCCATACATGCACCACCCTCTGTGTGAAAAAGTTGCCTCTTAGGTCCCTTTTAAATCTTTCCCCTCTCACCTTCAACCTATGCCCTCTAGTTTTGGACTCTGCTACCCTAGGGAAAAGACCTTGGCTATTCACCCTATCTATGCCGCTCATGATTTTATAAACTTCTATAAGGTCACCCCTCTGACACTCCAGGGAAAAGTCCCAGCCTATTCAGTGTCTCCCCATATCCCAAACCCTCCAATCCTGGCAATATCCTTGTAAATCTTTTCTGAACCCTTTCAACTTTCACAACATCTTTTCTATAACAGGCAGCTTTCACATGCAGCTTCAAGACCTCAGAAACTGCCCCTACTTTATATCTTTGCCATTTTAAGTCGACTTTTCTCTTTCATTTCCAATTTCTGAAACTCAAAAAAATTTCTTTTTCTCGCTTTCTTCTCTCTTTTTTTGTTTTTCTTCATTTTCAATCGTAATCCAAGCTGTTTCATTTCCTTTTCACGTTCAAGCTGCTTCATTTGAAATTGAATTTTAGCCACTTCCAATGATACAGTTTGCATTCCTGATGATTGTATATGCAGAGCTATTACCAATTATTTCCCCTTTCCTCATACACACAGGCAACCCCAACCTCAACTTGTTTGCCAATTCCTCCATGCTCACTTTCTGTAAAACTCCCAAAGTGACTTCTTCCAGCCCAGGAATCTCTTAGCCTCTGAAGGAGCCATTATTACACAAGGCACACCCTATTTAAACCAACTGAATGCAATACCTGAAAAGGAACATCAACACTCACCTTATACAATGAAGCACTACTCTTCTCACCACAAATTCCAAATATTACCACCTTTTCTGGCAATACTCCTTCCAAAGTATATACATTCTCATCTCTCACCATCAGAGATTGACTTGTTCCTGTATCTCTTAAAATTTTAATTTCTTTACCTACTTCTCCTGGTATACATGAGTAAACTTTACCCACACAGGTAAATTTTTTAAAGAGATCTGTCCAGGCTGTAGATTCTTTTTGCAGCTCTTTAGCTTCCAGTGGGATCTCCTTTACCACTTTAATAGACCATACAGGTTTATCGTGTTTACCACATCCGTCTTCCCAGTGCTTTTCTCAGACCACCAACACTGTGACTTCAGGTGTCCAACATTATTACAGTTAAAACACTTAAGCTTTTTTAAAAATTCTCTTTCACCCTTGTGGGTATCTTTTTTAAGCTGTGGTTAACCTCTTTACTACCTTCAATGAGATCTCCTTTTCCATTACCACCTGAGAATTTTTCTTTTCCCCAATTTCTATCCTTCACAAATTGAAATTGATGTTGGAACCCAAACTTTGATTTATCAACCAACTCATAATCATCTGCCATTTCTGCTGCTAATCTTACAGTTTTCACTCTCTGCTCTTTCACATGAGTTCTCACTACTTCAGGAAGTGTATTTTTGAACTTCTCCAAAATAATTGTCTCTCTAAGAGCAACATATGTTTGACGTATATTCAATTATCAACCTATCAAAATTTGTTTGTTTCTTTCTTTCAAACTCTGTGTACGTTTGGTCAGGTTCCCTCCTTAGATTCCTAAAATATTTTCAGGCTTCTGGCATTAGCTCAGCTATGCAATTAAGATGGCATTTTTCACCTCAGATACCTCCTCTGATAGTGATGCAAATACCTCACTAGGTCTACCTGTCAAATTTGATTGGATCAATAATACCCAAATGGTCACTGACCATTTCATTTGTTTAGCCACTTTGTCAAATGAAATGAAAAAGGCTTCTACATCCTTCTTGTTGAATTTAAACAATGCTTGGACATATTTGAACAGATCTCTACCAGGCCTTTGACTACATGGGATTACTCTCCATCACTGTCCTCATCACAACTCCTAACTTTCAACTCTACCTTTGACATCCCAGTTCACCAACTGGAAAACAAAACCTGCGAACCCTGGGTCTATGTGTTCTTGACTCCACCCGCTCATGCTTCATTTTCTCAAAAAAAAAATGACAAAGCTAGCTACATTGCTGGGCTCAGAACAGACAGCTTGCCTCCATGTTAAAAACACATGCTTTAAAAAGAAATATGACAGAACAAATCCTTCTTAAAGGAACATCTTGTAACAAGGCCCAAGGCAAAGCAAAGATGAAAGGGGATTTGTAACAGTTAACTACTTCAAACAACCCTTACCTAGTACCACATACTGGAAAAGTGGCAAATATTGCAACTTTCCAGGAGTGGTTATCGAGGCAAATACCACATGGTTGCAGTGTCACAAATTTTACCTGCATCATGAGGAGAAAATTTCCAGAAGATCCAGAAAGAAAGATAAAACAAGTTTCAAGTGAGTGAGTTTACCTCTTTAGGAATATTAGTGCTTTGAGAAGACACAAACAGTCAATCTGCAGCTGAAAGATAATAACTAGTGGGAGATGGTCATTAGCAGCTGTGGATGCAGTAAAATGGCAAGTTCAGTACTACAAAGGCAAGACTTATTTCAAAAGCTGGAAAGAAGCATTGGGACAGGAGTGTCTACAGAATCAGGAAGGTTTCAGAACTTTAGCAGAACTTTAGTGAAAAACAAACAAATTTAAAGTAGCCTAGTGAAAGAATCTGGTAGAACAAGACATGTTCAAAATATTAAAGTCCTGGGACTCAGTAATTAAGTCATAATTTCACCAGCAAAACTTACAAAGAGAACAACCAATATATTTTAGACAACAAGGCGTAGAGCTGGATGAACACAGCAGGCCAAGCAGCATCATAGCCTTCCTGCTCCTATGATGCTGC
>NC_063358.1:32053462-32156479 GCF_021869965.1 Rhincodon typus | reverse complement strand
GTCAGCCTTCCTGCTCCTCTGATGCTGCTTGGCCTGCTGTGTTCATCCAGCTCTACACCTTGTTATCTCAGCTTCTCCAGCATCTGCAGTTCCTACTATCTCTGCTTCCATGTGCCCTGTGCTGCAGCCTGAAGTCCATCTCCAGCACTTGTGTCTCAAAGTTTCTGTCATATTTCATAAAGACCAGTTGGAGGAGCTTCCAGTCTGAAAGAAAATATTTTAGTCACCAGTTCTAATACTTCCATCATTAACACAGTTTCAGTGTTCATGGAGTTTGCAGGCCCTTTGAAAGGTTTAATTGTATGAATGCAAGATGTCATTGATGATTTAAGAAAAGATGAGAAAATTAAATGCAAATGCTACTGTGGGAACAGCAAAATTATAAAGACCTTTTAAAAATGTTCAAAAAAAAGCTACTGCTTGTAAGACAAGATAAAGATCAATAAGGAGAAGGGAATTCTATCTGTATATAACATACATATTAACCTACATTACATATTAACCTTTTAACTAGCCAGTATTGTCACAGGTTCAGTCAGTTATCTAGTCAATGTTATAAGTCAATATCTGTAAAGCAGCTAGCACTGTATAACACATTTGATTTTCCACAAATAAAAACTTGCGCACGTGCACTTCCCCAAAGCTGTTTATACCTATATACAGCAATTGCTCTACGATTAGGAATCTCTTAATGAGTGTGATATTGTTGGCGGCTGATTACATTGACATTCCTTCTTTCTGTGTACTACCAGGTCACGCCTGACCTGTTGTGATTGAGTGCAGCTAAAGAACCAGGGAGCATAATGATCAGTGAGACTTCAACTGTTACCAATACAACGTTTCTCCCTGTCAGAACCTGCCTTCTAAACTGAAGCCTTGTCTGCATGATTCATCACCTAATTTGAGATACGTGCCCCGTACAAATTGGAGTTTGTGGCTACCAGTGAATCAGCACAGAGCAGCTTTCCTGCAGTCTGATCTTGATGTCATTTGTTTGAATGTTCTTCATTTCTTTTCCAAGCCTTTCACGCTGGGAGCTTCTCATTAGCAAACTCATCATAATAATGGTGCTGAGGGCAAATGAAAATCTCCCAAAACAAATATACATGAGAACTTAGTCTGCAAACAGTGATGAATGAAGTGAACAAGTATGCTTGTGTCCGAATATGTAGCTAGATTTTTCTGGAATAGATCACCAGCCTATCACCTGAACCAGGCATGATTCACAACCTGACTTTGTTGCTCTTATGAACATACAAACCAGGAGCAGCCATAGGCCATTCAGTGCTTCAAGACCATTCTGCCATTCAATAAGATCATGGCTGATCTGATTGCAACCTCAAATCCACATTCCCACCAACCCCCCATAACCTTTCAACCCCTTGCTTAACAAGAATCTGTCTTAAAAGTGCTTCCAGCACGTTTTCACAAAGTAGGTGGCAAAGATTCACTACCTTCTGAGAGAGGGGTTTTTACCTCAGATCTGTTTTAAATGGGTGACCCTTGTTATTTAAGCAGTGACCTCTTGTCTTAACTTTTCCCAGAAGAGGAAATATCATGTCCTGTCTACCTTATCAAGACCCCTCAGGATTTTATATGTTTAAAATCAAATTATTTTAAACTCTCCTGAACCCCAAATGATACAAATTCAGGCTGTCCGGCCTTTCCTCAACCTGCCTACTTTAGGTAATAGTACATGTCCTCTGAACTACCTCTAAAACATTTTCATCCTTAAATAAAGTGACATTACTCCAAACATGGTCTCACTAGTGCCCTGAATAACCAAAGTACAACATTCCTACTTTCATATTCAATTATCTTCATGATAATCTATTAGTTTTCCTAATTACTTGCTGTACCTGCATGCTAACCTTTTGCGATTGATGCACAAGGACACACAGATTGCTATCCATTTCAAAGCTCTGCCATCTCTCACCGTTTAGATCATTTGCTTCTTTCTTTACTCTCTGCTAAAATGAGCAAGTTCACATTTTCCCTCATTATACTCTATTACCCTCATCTTTGTTCATTTATGTAAACTATCAATATCTTTTGAAACCTCCACATATCATCTTTGCAACATACTTTCCTGTCAACCTTGTGTCAGCTGCACATTTGACAACCATACTTTCCAAACCTGCATCTAAATTATTTATTCAAATTATAAACAGTTGAGGTCCTAGTACCAATTCAGCAGTGCACCCCTCATTATGTCTTGCCAAACTGACAAAGATTTTTTATGCTTACTCTCTGCTTCCTTGGAGACAGTCAGTCTTCTATCATATGCCAATATGCTACACACTGCACCATGAGCTTTTATTTTCCACAATAACCTTTTATGCAGCACTTTATCAAATACCTACTGGAAATCCATGTACCTTCCACCAATTCCTGTTTACCACATTCCATGTTATCTCTTCAGCAAACTCCAATAGATTAGTTAAATATGATCTCCCTTTCTCAAAAGCATGTTGACTCTTCCTGATTATTATAGAATTATAGAATAAAACAGTTCAGAAGTGGCCCTTCTGCCCATCAAGTCTGTGCCACCAGAAATATGCTATTATTTACACTAGTCCTACTTTCCTGCACTTGGCCCATAGCATTGAATGTTATGACACTTAAATGTTCATCCAAGTCCTTGTTAAAGGTTGTGAGATTTCCCACCTCAACTACCTTCTCAGGCATTGCATTCCACACCCCCAAATCTTCTGGGTGAAAACATTTTTCCTCAGATCTTCTCTAAATCTCTTGCCTTCCACTTTAAAATTATGCCTTTTTTTTTTTACTAGCCCTTTAACTAAGGGGAATAGCTATTTTCTATAACTTGTCCATGCCACTCATAAAATTATAAAGCTTAATCAGGTACCCCCTCAAATTTCTCTGTATCCTTTCCTTTTTTAATAATTGTGTTACATTCACGATCTTTGAATCTCGTACAAGAATCCCCAAATCAAGGGAGTTTTGGAAAATTTAAGCTAATGCATCAACTATCTCACTAGCCATTTCTTTTAAGAACTTATGGTGAATTTCATCATGGCCTGAGCACTTGTCAGCTCAAATAATTTACTTCTCAGGTAAGAGGCACTTTTCCTGAGATTCTCCTTCTCTTCCATTTCCTGATTTATTTCTGCCTTTGGGATGTTACTTGTATCCTCTATCACAAAGACCATCAAAATATCATCTGCTATTTCCTGATTTTTCATAGCTAATTCTCCAGTCTATAGGATTGTTTTTATTAGACCAACACTCCCACTGTTCGCACTTTTCCTTTTTAAATATTGAAAGCAGTTCTTATCTGTTTTGTACTTCTGATTAGCTTTCACTCATACTCAAATGTTTCCTTCTGTTAATTTTTTGGTCTTTTTTTCCAACTTCTTTCCATTTTGCCCAATCATCATCTTTCCTCTTGTCTTTGCACAACTACATGTTTCTTTCTTTAAGTTGGGTAAAATTTTAAATATTTCTAGGTAACCACAGATGCCCCCTTTGGCTTATCTGTAATAATTATCCTGTTTTTGTCACAGAATAAGCCTTCCATGGCCATCAAATCCTGGAGTAGACTTTTCTTCTATTCACTCACGGGATATGAGTGTTGCTGGCTGGCCAACTAATTGCACATCCCTAGTTGCCCTTCAGATAGTGGTGGTGAGCTGTCTTCTTGAACTGCTGTAGTCCATGTGCTGCTGGTAGATGCACAATGCCATTAGAGAGTGAATTCTTTAACCTAGATCTTCTGGCTCAGAGCAGGGCTACTCACAAGCACCACAAGATCTCCATGAGGATGATGACCAGATGTGCCTTCAGGATTACTGTTGTGCTCCAATTTGGCCCGTTAACTAATTCCAGCCACAAGCAGCATGAAGCATTCAACTGCATTAGGGCTATAAAAGAAATGGGAGTTACCATGATGCTAGTGTGAATCATTTAATGTGATAATACTGGTCTAGACTGTTTAAAGTGGAAACTTCCCTGACCTCCTCAAACGCCCCCTCTCCTTTCCATTCAAACCCACTGAAAATGACTTGCTTGTCCAAGAGGCATAGAGCTCCAGCATTGTCCATTGTTATCCCTCTCCTCAATGACTAACATTCTGTGACACACAGATCCATGTGGAACATTATAGACAGGAAAATCCTGCCCATAATAACAAAATGTGGGGCTTTAGAAATGAAGAAGTGTTCTGACCCGAAACGTCAGCTTTCCTGCTCCTCTGATGCTGCCTGGCCTGCTGTGTTCCTCCAGCTCCACTCTGACGCCAGCATCTGCAGTTCTTGCTATCTCAAAATTCTGCCCATGATGTTTTCACACTGTCATGCTAATGCAGGCACTTATTTTGAACTTTGGCAGAATAAACATGGACTGGTCTTTTAATCTCAGTAATTTACAGAGGATTTCACAGGGCAAAAATATTGTGTTAACCACAGGAACAAGTCTTGGCCTTTACAGCCTGTTCTGCTCTTCAATTAGGTCATGGCTGACTTATGTTGTGATATGGTTAATGATGAAAGTCTTGGCCAAATCACACAACCATTATTCTTTTTAACTTAAGTGACAATCGGCTGTTCTTGCAAACAAACTATTGAAGTGTTTAAACTGCAACAAGTTTGCCATGCATACCTACCTGTTTCCATCAACTCTCCAGAGGCTTTCTGGGGCAATATTGACTTTGTCGGTCGCAGAGTTTATTCTTCTCATAAAGAATTCCAAAACGGTAATGCTGATATAATCTTTAATATTAAATCTTTTATGTTCAAAGGACCGAGCATCATGAAAGACCTCCTGTGATTCCGTTCTATCATCTTTTCCTGAAGATTCTGCTTATAGATGTGCAATCATAATTTATTAAAAAATGCATAAATTGTAACATTTGTGATCAATTAGTCATGAAGAAATCCTAATAGGCTGGTTCGTCATCGGCAATGTTGTGTAGTCTCAACTAATCTAAGCACAAAGAAAAAATTATTCTTTGAAAGAATATGATCTTATCAAAGGAGAAACTATAGTCATAGTAATAGATTGTAACATCCAAACAACTGATTGTTTTTTAACCTAAAGACATAACATACTTTTCATGGTTATATGCAGTAAAATTCTAGGGTTGTAATGTATTAATATTCAAATAATGTTTGCAAAATATTCCATCTGAAAATCTTTATACCCACATCCCACTACAGTATTACCCCTCACCCTGGAGACCAGAGTGAAGTCAGCAACTTCCATCTTCCTCAGGATCAACCTGTTGTTTCCCTGAATCCTCTTTACGTGCAATTCCTATCTTCCCCACCACAGTCTTAATATTTTCCAACATACTATTCCTTTTTCTAAGCGTAATTAGTTCACATTTATCAGGGGAAAGTCCAGAGTAAGTTTAACACAGTTGCCCATCAATATGTTTTGAATTTATCTTTGCCCTATTCAAAAAGCTAACACAAACATTAAAACCATCATGACTTGCAACATTTCTGAAACTCCAACTGCTCACAAAGCTATTGGGAATTTTTAAAGTGAAGCTCTCAGCGAAACTATATTTTCAAAGATGTTCACTTGTGAAATCATTGACTCGCGATTTCCGGGATGACTCTTGGGCAGAAATTATGCTGATCTCACCGATAGCCATTTAATTTGAAATCTCCTATGAATCTCATCTGACAAGGATGGAATGTAAACAGATCTGGAGCTTCGAGGCCTAGTCCCTGTACCATTTGGAAAGCAAGTCACTCTATGATTAATTTAATAGTGTTATAATATTTAAATGTTGCTTTCTAACAGGTCCATGAGTTTCCTTGGAGTTTCCTTAAATGTGGCAGAAGCGACAATCATTGTATTTCAGAGTAATCTATTGTGTATGGAATGCTTTGAGATGTAATACTATACATTATAAATGCTCATTTTTCTTTATGTCTTTCTCACATAGCACAGTGGAGATCATTGCTGCCTTGCTACGATGAAACCTATTTAGAATGCAAATACAATACTCCACTAATGTGCCTCCCGATTCCAGCTCAGACTCAGATCAATAAAGACACAATATATGTTAGACTGTTATCCTGGGAGCTTGTAACACAGTTATTGCTACCTATCAGAAGGTATTCCGTTATGTAACTCATAACTACATTTTGAAAAATCATTTTTGTAGAGAACAAATGATCGTTTCAGGTTGACTGGTTATTGGAATAAACACATGATTGATATTGTTTTCCTTCCTTCCTTCCTGCTGTATCAGTATCAATGACAATGATGGAACAGTAAGCCATTGCAGAAAAGAAATACTACCGAACAAGGCAGTTAATTTTACTATTTTCACAAACCTTTGATTTATTGCAAGGGCAAAAAAAACCAGTCTTCACTGACGTGCAAACATGACACTTGATATCAATGCTATCTTGTCAAGAATTAAATCGTAAAGAACACTCAGGGGCCTTTTTTGAACTTGAATTATTGAGGGACAAGTGCACGATTTACAAAACAAATAGGCAGGAATGTTCTTAATTCTTTGGTGTGGCCAAAGCAGCAGGCACTGTTGTACTATAGTTAGTAACTCCTTGGGATTTTCTGTTCATAAACACTCACCTTGTGGGTGGATTCTTAGTCTCCAATAGCAGGAGAATTGCTGTTTTGTCATTTACAGTTGACCTGTATATTACCATCAGCCACAAAACACTAAAGTAAACAGATGTAGAACTGTTCTGATTTTTACTTTGGCTCATTAGAATGGCTCAGGCTGTAAGAAAATGGAATGTTGGATTACTGGAGCACCAGGAACATTTTAGATTCTTCCATATTAAAAGAGAGATCCACAATTGCATGACTTTCCCAAGCTTTCTTGCACACAGGCAGGCAGACCTTGTGCATATGCCGAGAATAGTTTGCAAAATTGGTCAAAGATAACTGTTTATGATGGAAAATTCATACCGAATGTGGAAACATTCCTGTAATCAATTTTTGTGAATGCAACGTGTGATGTTGAAATGGAAGGTTGGATTAATCTTGCTTCTCATGTGAATAAAGCCCAGGATGTAAATCTAGAAACTACTCATGAAGCAATCAAAATTACGCTGGAAAACACATCAGTGTCCTTTGGACATGGCTATGGTTTTGTACTGAAATGGAAACACTTCAAACTTTAGTAGCACTGCTCTGGATTGACTACAAGCCTTGTCAATATCATTTGATAGTGCTTCAGCCAGTAACAGAAACCATTCCAGTAATATACATTCTGCATGAAAGCTAAAAGCTGGGAACAGAAAAATGACACATGAGCTGTCGAGACTCAGACTTAAAGTCTAGTTCAGGCCAGCCAAAATGATCATGTCAATAAGGACCAACTGTTCAACTAAGCAGTTTCCTTAAGAGTTAAGTAACATTTCTACTTATCTTCTGAAGTGGGATACAGAAAATGATCTTTCTTAATCCATGCAAATGCAATAAAAAATATAATTACCTCTGTTAAGAATGTACTTAGCAATTTGTTTACATGGCACACAGAAGGAATATTCCCCATGATGAACAAGTGTTGAGAATACAATCAATTTGCCACGAGAAAGTGAACAGTTGCCATTTCTATACAGAACAGTAGAGGGAGCTCTTACCCCAACTATTGGTCATGCTGTTTTCTTCCGGATCAAGGTCATTCGCCCTGTGATATTTTTTAGTGTGCTTATTTCTTGGATACATTTACTACCTCTTAAACCAGCTCATTTTGTGTTGTTATTGTCACCAGTAGAAAGGAGTTGGAGTGGTATTTTCTCAGTCAAGAACTGATGCACCTTGTAGCATTTGCCAACTCTACCAGCATGTAGTACAGGGTCAGGATTGTTTCAGGTGCTGCCAATCCTCCTTTGTTTTGGGACTACCTAATGATTAGTTGTGAAGGATACACCACTGTACAGCATCTACAAACAGGCTCTGTCCTTAGATAATAAGTATGTTTAATGCATGACAGTAATAAGTGCAGCTACATTTAATCAGGCATAATTAGTAGGAATTTAGGGAGATGGTACACAGACATCTACTCCCTCCAAAATCTAGAGTAGAACTCCTTGTTGTTGGCACGCAGACTGTTTGTGACATTAATGGAATTGGTGGAGTTAATGTAACATCAACATTAACCCCTTCATAACCATTATCCAATATAACAGTTGGTTTATAGGAAACAAAATAAATTGAAATTTGGTAATACAAAACTTGATCATTGCTGTAACAAAACACATGTTTTACAAAAGCTCTTGGGCAGCTATGGACAATCAGCATCTAACTGCTGGTAATGTCTCTACCAATCAGAGTCCATTTACCAATCAACCAACACTCTCCTCTCTCATACAGTAAAAAAGTTACTCCCTTTCACATGTATATTCTTGTGAATGTCCTGATGAATGCAAGACAAAAAGCTTCAACGAGATGTTTCTTTCCTTTAGCTGTTCTCAAAAACATTGAAAAACAGCAGCACCTGATTCTTTGACCAAGGATTTCCCTTTATTTATGCACGTAGATGACTATAAGTGAGAAACGATTTCAGATGGGAAATGTTGGCAGTCACTATACTCTTAATATATTGCTTTAGTTCACAGATTTGAATATCCAGGCTGTCCCCACTTGTTCCTTGGATTGAGTGTACTGATACATTTCACACCTCTCTTCAGCAACAATGCGCATTTACACAACAATTTTAACATAGCAAAATGTTTCAAAGCATTTCAAAGAAAGATGGGAAATGTATTGAATTTGGATATGAAGAAAGGATTTGAACAAGAATCAGGAAAAGTAGCTAGAAATAAGAACCAAAACAGAAATTGCTAGCAAAACTCAGGAGGTCTGGCAGCATCTGGGCGAAGAAAGTGAAGAGAGGTAATATTTCAAGTCCAGTGACTCTATATCAGAATTGTTAGCCGCTAGGAAAAAAGTGCTTTTTGTGCTGAAGATGGGACATAGAAACATAGAAGATAGGAGCAGGATGAGGCCATTCAGCCCTTCGAGCCTGCTCCACCATTCATCACGATCATGGCTGAATGTCCAACTCAATAGCCTAATCCTGCTTTCTCCCCATAACCTTTAGTCCCATTCACCCCAAGTGTTATATCCAGTGACCTCTTAAATACATTCAATGTTTTGGCATCAACCACTTCCTGTGGTAATGAATTCCACAGGCTCACCACTCTTTGGGTGAAGAAATGCCTCTTCATTCTCCTCATCCTAAATAGTCTACCCTGAATCCTCAGACTGTGACCCCTGGTTCTGGACACACCCACCATCAGGAACATCCTCCCTGCATCTACCCTGTCTAGCCCTGTTAGAATTTTATAAGTCTGTAACAGGACTAGACAGGGTAGACGCAGGGAGGATGGACAGGAAGGAGAGAATGGAAGAGGTGAGCAGATAGGTGGATCTGGAGCCCAGAGAGAGAGAGAGAGAGAGAGAGCAAGTTCTAAGAACAACATCTCATTTTCCACTTGGGGATCCTGTAGACTCTAAAACTCAACACTGAGTTCATAACTTTGGGTTCTGATTCCATCCTTCCATGTTTTTTACCCACCCCCACACCTGGTCCTGTTATGAAACAGATTGCTTTCAGTACAACTTACCCATTCTCTTCTAGAATATTTCCTAATTAACCTGTTCAGAATTGTTAGGACAATCTCTGGAGCAGGTGGGATTTGAACATAGGTCTTCTGGCTCTGAGGTAGGTGCACTACCACTCTGCCACAAGACAGCCCCTCTCTAATGCTCTCCTACTCTTAGTTATTATTACTACTTATTCAGCTTTTTATTTATCCTGGCCTGCTAGCCATAATCTCTTTGGTTACCTAACTCTTTTGCATCTTTCTCTCTCTCTCTCTGGTCTCCATCTCTACATATCTACTCATGTCTCCCATTCCTGCCCCTCCCCAATACTGCCCCCAAACTCGTTTTTAGCATAACTACCTTTTTTTTTCCAGCTGCTAACATTTCCAATGAAGAGTCACCAGGCTCAAAAACTTAACTCTGCTTTCTCTCCTCAAATGCTGCCAGACCCACTGAGTCTTACCAGCAGCTTCTGTTTTTGTTTCAGACCACCAGCATCCGCAGTTCTTTGTTTTATTTAACTAAAAATAAGACAGTTTTGGGTCATTTGAATGTGGGAAAGAAGGATTTAAGGTGGCAGAGCTTAAGAAGGGAAGAAACTTAGCCAGTGGTAATTAAAATAATAACTTTCATTTGGATTGCTGGTATTTCCCAATTTTCGAGTGAAATTTCACAAGTTTATTTTGTCAATTCAGTAGCGTAAATTGGTGATAGTGAATCTGGAAGTGTGTTTTAACAAGTGCTTGTGGTGATACTATTCTGCTCAGCCAAATGATTGGGCAATTTCCCTGTTGGTCATGTCTAGAAACCAGATGGAGTTCTTGCAGTGCAGTGCTAGTGTCCTGACCACTCAGCCAGAGGGTTTACATTCAAATCACATCTCCCTCAAAGTTGTGGACCCGAAATGTCAACTCTGCTTTCTCTCCACAGATGCTGCCAGATCTAGTGACTTTTTTCCACAAATTTCTGCTGTTGTCCCTGAAGATTGTGTCCAATCAGGTTGATTAGAAAGGTTTCTTTGGCTGGGATAATGCTGCTGTAAATGACTGACATCGATTTTATGCACATAATTTGTATATAACTTCCTCTTACTGAAATTTTTTTGGACAATCAGTCTAAAGATAAATTATTGTTATGTGTAACAATTGATCATAGTTTAATGACCAAAACCCTTTAAACAGGGTTAAGGATTCTGATATATCTTGCAGAGAGACAGTGTTGTGACATGCAGCCTAAGGTTTGCATCCAACATGTTGTCAATTTCACAGTCTGCATTTCTGGTATTTTATGATTTCTGAGAAAAATAAAGATCTTAGATTATCCAGCCACCCCAAGTCTTCTGAAAACCCAAGTTCAACATTGTATTGCAGAGAAAGCTGAGAATATAATCTGATGGTTTATATCATATTTTGACTCTCATATTTGGTTTAGGTTGATTGAGCGATTGCAATGTCTGTCCCGAAAATGCTTCACAATGTCTACAAAATCTGTTTGCTTAACGCTCTTGTCTCTGAGTCCAGAAGTTGAATTCCCACTTGAGTCAGAAAGTTGTGCAATAGCATTCTCAGAATTGAGTGCATCTGTTAATATTGCAGTGTTGTGTGTCTCACAACCTGGGAGAATCAAGGGTAGTTTCTGTAGGTAAGCATTGCAAAAATTATGAGTAGCAATGCCCCAGAGAAACAAAGTATGTTTACAGATGTTCTGTTTTTGGTGAGGCAAATTTGAGCACTGGAAGAACTCCTTGATTTCTTCAAACTTAATGTTCACCTGAGCAGGTATGTAGATGTGGGGTTAAATTATCACTTGGAAGGCAGCACATAACAGAGCACTCCTACTGTTCTGCATTGCCGTGTGCACATGGGCTATTTGGTCAAGCACAATCTTTCCCATCTCATGTGGGACTTTTACCAACTGAGGAAGATTGACAACTTGATCCAGAGGACTGTGTTGAAAAACACATGTACCTAAAGATCAAGTGAGGAGGGGACTGAGGCTTCATTCAGTCAGAAAGACACCACATAATCAGTGCTTAACTGGGAATAATGGCTACCTATGCCTTGTTAATGAACCGTTGCAACACAGAATAGGAGAAAATTCCAGTTTCAAAAAGAAAAATCAAGAGCAATGGATAGAAGCAGGGCTCAGAATAAAATAAAAACTGAAAAAAAAGCTGTGGATGCTGTAAACCAAAAACAAAAACAGAAATTACTGGAAAAGTTCAGCAGGCCTGGCAACATCAGTGGAGAGAAATCTGAGTTAATGCTGTGGGTCAAATGACCCTTCCTCAGAACTTGTAATAAAATACATCATCGGATGAAGAAGCCATAAAACAAAATGATCAAAGGTCATCACATTAAGCATGATACCTGGTTCTCTTCTATTGTTTTCCATGATTTTGACATCATTAAAAGTTTTAATCCTTTTAGTGTTTCTTGAACCAACCATAGTAATTCCTTGCATCATTTTGACGAACAAAATTGAAAAACTATTCTTAAAAAGCACTTGTACACTTTAATTTGAAAAAAGCAACAATCTGGTTTGAATTGAACAAAGATGAAAAGAACTAAATTTAACATTCTGTAGAGCTGGATGAACACAGCAGGCCAAGCAGCATCAGAGGAGCAGGAAGGCTGACGTTTCGGGCCGAGACCCTTCTTCATTGTTATCTCAGATTCTCCAGCATCTGCAGTTCCTACTGTCTCTAAATTTAACATTCAATTGATTTATTTGCCGAGTTGATATATATTTGTTGTTGACAGATATAACTTTGCATACCTTGCGGAGAAAAATGTTTAAGAAGTCAGTCCAACCGTAACTTGTAAAAACTTAGTGTATCTTTGCCAGTTGTTTCTGAATGTATACCAACCTTCCCAAAGCAAATTGCAAATCGAGTGACATCAGTGATGATATCCATTCCCACCTTGCATAGTTACGATTGCTGTCAAATTCTGCGACTGAGTCCAAATTGTGTTTTATGAGGAAACCACAGATGCTTGGCAGTAATTTAATGGTAGAGGTTTGATCTTATAAGATCCCAACATGTCAGGAGAGCTGTTGAATCATTCGTTGCTGCTTCTCTCTCACCCATTTTATTTCCATTTAAGCATTTAAACTCTTAAGTTTTTGAGCCTAGTTCCCTCTATACAGTGGGTGCTTTGAACATGGTATCTGTTGAGGCTGACTGAAACAAAAAGAAAGATGATCATTTGAAGTGTAGTGCTAGAATTTGGCATGCTGTGTAGATTGATAGGAAATTACTGCGCATGCATTATGGTAAATAAAATAAGCTCCTCCCACTTCTGCTCCTAATTCATAAATTATGTTCATATAACTGCAGGATCTATTTGTTTAAAAATTAAATAAAACAATGTGGATTAAGTGAACTTCATTCAGCTTATATTTTACATGATGTTGATCATGCTTTGTTTTTCACAGATTGCCAGTAAAATTCATGTTCCAACCTTATAGGTATATAAGGTGGTGAATGTCAGAGCTTGTAGAATTGAAGAGAAGTAAAAGAAGAGCTGCATCAATATAGCACCTTTTATGATCTCAGGGGGTCTCCAAGTGCTTTACAACCAACAAAATACTTTTGCAGTGCAATCACTGTTATAATGTAGAATACGTAGAATGAAATAAAGTAACATTGCGTCACTTTGGTAGAATGCAGAGTATGGCACAGCTTGTTTCAGTATTCAGTTGATTCCTGCTTTTAGATTCCCCTAAATTGAAATGCCAGAATGTTTTTGAATTGCACCATGTACTGTTTACACCAATGGTGCTCCACAGCCACAGTGTGAACCATCTGTAAGATTGTGCTCTCCAAGGGTTCTTTGTCAGCACCTTCCAAATCAATGATCTATGCCACCTAGAAGTCCAAGTACATCAAACACTTGTCAACACCACCAATGTGTTTGCCTCCAAGTCACATGACATTGTGACTAGACAGTACACTAGCCTTTGTAGGGAGTAGATGTATTACATACAGTTCTGAAGAGTCCTAGTAATTATGCCCCACGAGCAATGCAATTGAACGCATTGCTATCACACAATAAAATATCTTGTTAACTAAGAACAGTGCCTCTTTTCTAAGGATTCTATGGTCATGTATCCTCTACCACCAATCATTAGACATGTTGCTGAACAAAGTATAGATGAAAAAGGATTGCTGACAACAAATTGCTGCCAGCAATCTTTACTCTGAATCTCACACTGGCAGAACTGGAGGATACTATAATGTGTCAGTAATGACAATCAAGATAACAGCACAGGAAATCTATTGCTGTTCCTTCATTCTGGCTGAGTTGAAAACTTCAATTGGTCTTCCTAACAGCTCTATGAGTATGTCTATACCACACTGTATTCAATGCTTTCAGAAAACTGCTCATCATCATTGCTTAAGTGTAACTAATGAATGGCACCAGCATTGCCCATATCCCAGGAATGAATGAAATAATTAAGAACTTTCAAGAGGTGATCTGAGACTAATTAGGTTACTATTCAATAAAGCAAAGAGATATATCTGCAAATTCATATCAATACAGTTTTGAGCAATAAAAATCACATTAAAAATTCTCTAATCACAATTGTCTGGAATGTTTTGGAGCTAGATTTGAATTTGTAATGGCTTTCCAAAATACAAAATTGGGTAACCTTTTCTCGACACCATCTGTAACAAAATTGTGTGTAGCTATTTTGAACAGGTAGATGATGTTTTACACACAGAGCACAAAGAAATCTTTCTTTCTCCCACTCTTTCCAGCTGATTCAAGATCGACGGACTGAAGTAATTTATTTTTATCCTGTTGTCATAAATGGCTTTAAGGTTCAAGTTTAAATTTCAATGGATCATTTTAACTTAGTTTGTCTCTCATTCATGCTCTTTCACTCTTGTAACAAGCTGCCAAAGATCAATCTCTTTGAATGAGCTTTTTGAATTGAATTAGCTTTATTGTCAAATGAGTACAGTGAAAAGTTTACAAGTCGCCACTTACGACACCATCTTAGGTACATCTGTACCTAGATACAGATTCTTCAGTACAAGTTCTTAGGAAAAACAATTAGAAAAATAAAGAAGTAAAAAGTACACAATTACAGATCATAGGAATAAATGAATAAATTCCTTTGAAGCAGGTTTTGCAGTGACAGTTATCATTTTAAGGTAATTTTATTTTGACTGCACTGTTAGAAATTGAACTGAATGATCATTTCATTTGCCTCATTCCCACACACCACAAAGATCTTATTTGTCCTCACCTCTAGGTTTCTCTGTGCCACACAGCATCACATGGCCAAGAAGTAATGTGTCTCCCTGGCAATGCCTCATAATCAAATGCTAGGAGGTACTAAGAGAGCAGTTAAGGCTTGATCCTGCCACTTACACAGTATATCTTCAATATACTTTCCTAGATATATTTAGGCAGCAATTACAGTGTTACAGATGACACCTTGGATAATAACTCAAAAGCCTTTTCTTAAAGGAATACATTTTGAAACTCTTAGCCCAATGATGTTCACAGTCACATGCACGTTTAACCCTTCAGCAGCTAATAGCTGCAGTTGGCCCTTTTCTCAGAGCAGTTTGTTGACTGATGTGTTGGGATTATTCGCTGCTTTTATCTGAAAGCATTTGTGAAGCTACTTAATGATGTGGAAACATCTGAGGCGTTTGGTCAAAAATCAGACAATTTGCTGAGATAAAGGGCAAGCTGCTGTCAGGGATTATTACTCATTTGCTAACACGAGTTAAATGTTCGTGGTTTAAGTACACCTAACCTTGTCCTGTTCGCACACATTTATTAGACAAGGAGGTAAAAATCTATCAAAGGATTAAGTTTACACTTAATTGAAAATTATTCTTATCTGATTTTCTGTCAATGAGAGAACATTGCAGTGAAGAATTCAGCTGCTTGGAATAAGCTTGATACAATGATGGTTATTCAGTATATTCTTTATGAAAAGAGGAGTAATGTTATAAGTGGTTGCGAGGGTGGGTCCTTTCTCTCCTCTCATGGGTCCCAGCATGTGAACACCCACCCTTATGTTTTAATGAGGGAAAATGGAACAGAAGCAGAATATCTTAAACTCCTACTGTGTTAATTAACTCACACCCTATTAAAGGACTGATTATATAATTTTTTTAAATGTCATACCTCCAATGGATTAAATGCACTTTGTCTGTGTAAAGTTTTTATAAAATGACGGGCTTGACATAGTGGGCATGGAAAAATGTTACCTCTAGTAAAAGAATCTAGAACTAGGAATCATCATTTAAGACAGAGATGAAAGGAATTCTTTTTCATAGAGGTTATGAGTCTTTGGAACTCTTTTCCACAAAAGGCATTGGAAGTAGAGTCTTTGCGTATTTTAAGGCAGCAATAGGTTCTTGGTAAGCAAGGAGATGACAGGTTTTCAGGGTTAGTTGGTAATGTTGGGTTGAGGTTGCAATCAGATTAGCCATGGTCTTTTTAAATGGCGGAGCAGGTGTGAGAGGCCAGTTGGCCTAACTTGCTCCTAAATCATAGCTTTGGTTAGGCCTCAGCTGGGGTAGCGTGGCCATCAAACTGTTGGAAGGATATCAAGCCCTAAGATAGGTATGAAAGAGATTTACTAGAATAGCATCAGTGATTAATTACTTCAGTTAGGAGTCGAGACTGGAGAAGCTGGGAATTTTCTCCTTTCAGCAAAGAAGATTAAGGGAACATTTAATAGACATGTTCAAAATCATGAAGAGCTCTAATCAAGTAAATAATAAGAAGTTGTTCATAGTCTTTGAAGGAGACGGGTTTAATGTAAATAACAAAAGAACCAGAATGAAGGAAATTCTTTTTATGATATGAAATATACTACCTGAAAGGGTAGTGGAAGCAGACTCTATAATAACTTTCAGAGTAGAATTAGCTAAGAATTGATAAGGAAAATGTGCAGGGCATGAAGAAAGAGCAGAGGAGTGGGACTAATTGAATAGCTTCTGCACTTTAGAGCACCAACACAGGCATAATGGGCTGACTCAACTTCCTCTATCCTGTAGCATTCTCTAACCTACCAATGTGCTGACATGTACAGCTGTATTCAAAAGCCTTTTGAATATAGCAAGGTCAACACACTCTGTCTACTAATGCATTCACAGAATGCACTTATTTAACTCTCCCTGTGGCTCACTTGTTTAGATTGTTGCTGCTTCTTTTGCAGGATGAGTTTTCCAATGTGTTTTATGTATGTCTGGGGCTTCTGAGCTAATGAAACATTTGCCACTTTTCTTTTGCCTACTCAAGCACAAAACACTCTAGCATTAAGGGGAGGTGATGGCCCAGTGGAATTATCACTGAGTTATTAATTCACAGGCTAAGGTAATGTTCTGGGAACCCATGTTTGAATCCTGCCACGGCAAATGGTAGAGTTTGAATTCAATAATTTAAAAAGAAAATCTGGAATTAAGAGTTGATTGTTGGGGAAAAACCCATCTGATTCACTAATGCCCTTTAGCAAAAGAAACTGTCATGTGAATCCAGACCCACAGTAATGTAATGGATTCTTAACTGCCCTCAGGGACGGGCAATAAATGCTAGCCTAGCCAGTGATGTTCTCATCCTGCGAATGAATTAAAAAAAACACACTAAAGTATTCATTGCAAACAGAAAAGGACAAATAATAAGCTGTTACACCTTTCCGGTGTTAGCTATAATGTGTTTGCATAAATTTAAACTGATGTAAATTGTAGTTCTTCTATTACTCCAAAGGAGTACACATGATCCTTGGCTAAAAGTGCTGGTCCCAGTTATCTCTTGTTTATCATTAGGGGGCAGTATTTGACCATATTCTGCCAATAAATATTTTCTTTCCTTGAGTTGTTCTTGTCTCTGTGATATTTGACTGACTTAGAATTGTCAGTTGTTTTGACACAATCTGTCACATGACAGACAGTTGAATTTAAAGGCAGACAATGATATTACTAAAATCATTACTCAGTTTTGAAAGATATTATTCCCGAAAAGTTGATACATAAGTATTCCAGAGCCAAAGAAATTGGCAAACAAGAGTGTTGTAACATATTTTAAGATGATTCTTTTGCTTCATTCAAGAACAAAATATTCCTATAGGTCACTTAAGCCTTATATGTACTGAATTCATGCAGAGTCTATGTGTGAATACAAATTAGTAGATGGTATTGGTGGAGGTTAGATTGGCTTACCTCTGAAAACAATAAGGGAATTATGAACACAGGTTAATTACATATCAATCATTGTATTGCAGGCTTCATGTACAATTTGTGCTGCCTGCTGTTTTAAATCATTTCTGCATACAATCAGTGCTCCATGTATACCGTAGCTGCATACATTAGCAGGGACCTTTATTATCGCTGGGTACTGTTGCTAATACAGCTTACAACTCTTAAAATGAAGATGCATTGAGCTAACAGGTTTGGGAGTCTTTGGAAAAGTGAATCTGAACTGCATTACAGGGAAGAATGATTGTGCATGTGAGAGAGTGAGCACCAGGAGTTTCTAGATACACAATGTGAAGGGGTGGTATGATGTCCAGAATCAAAAGGGACTTTGGAAGTCCATCAGATATAGAGTCATAGAGACTTACAGCACTCAGCGCACCTAGTCTGTATCAGTCTTAAACAAGCACCTAACTATTCTACTCCAATTTTCCAGCGCTTGATCCATAGCGTTGTATGCTTGGCATTGCAAGTGTACATCTAAATACTTCAAAAATGTTATGAGGGTTTCTGCCTCTAGCACCCTTACAGCCAGTGCATTCCAGATTCCCACCAGCATTTATGGGTCACATGGTGGCTTAGTGGTTAGCTCTCCAACCTCGCAAGGTTAGGGACATGGGTTTGATTCCACCCTCAGACAACTGTGTTGAGTTTGCATGTTCTCCTCATGTCTGCGTGGGTTTCGTCCAGGTGCTTTGGTTTCCTCCCACAGTCCAAAGATGTGCAGGTTAGGTGGATTGGCCTTCTAAATTGCTCCTTAGTGTCTAGGGATGTGCAGGTTAGGTGGATTAGCCATGGGAAATGTAGGTTTACAAGCATAGGGAGGGAAGTGGGTCTGGATGAGATACTCTTCAGGGGGTCAGTGCAGGCATGACGGGCTGAATGGCCTCTTTCCACATTGTAGGGATTCCAAGATACAAAGTGAAAACACTTTTCCTCACATCTCCTCTAAACCTCCTGCCGTCTTCCTTAAATTCTGGTCCATTGCTTTACAAGCTACAGATGCTACAATAATTTATGGAGGTTTCTTTGAAAACACCTGACAAACCTACAATCTCTACCTTCTAGAAGGACCGGGAGAGCAGACGGATGGAAACACCACCACTGCAAGTTCCTATCCAAGCCACACACCATCCTAGCATGGACATATATCGCCATTCTTCATACCTGTTGGTTCAGAGTCCTGGAACTCTCACCATAAAGCACAATGTGTATCCCTCTGGTACATGGACTGCAGTGATTCAAGAAGACAGTTCACCACCACCTTCTCAAGTGCGACTACACCCCACAAATGAATAAAGCAAAAGTAAGGGTGTGCTTACTTTTTCCTCCTTCCACACCACAACACAAACCCTTATGATTGCTCCTCCTGCATTTCTTCAGCAAAGTTAGAAGGCACCTGATACCAGATTATAGTCCGACACGTTTATTTGAAATCACAAGCTCTTGGAGCGCTGCTCCTTCGTCAGGTGAAGTGACGAAGGAGCAGTGCTCTGAAAGCTTGTGATTTCAAATAAACGTGTTGGACTATAATCTGGTGTCATGTGACTTCTGACTTTGACCACCCAAGTCCAACACCGGCACCTCCACATCATTTCTTCAGCAAAAGTGAATTAAGTTAATCTGATCACAGATGGATGGCATGGTGGTTCAGTGATTAGCACTGCAGCCTCACAGCGCCTGGGGCCTGGGTTTGATTCCACCCGTAGGCGACGGTCTGTGTGGAGTTTGCACAGTCTCCCTGTGTCTGTATAGGTTTCCTTCGGGTACTCTGGTTTCCTCCTACAGTCCAAAGATGTGCAGGGTGGATGAATTGGACATGCTAAATGGCCCAAAGTATCCAAGGATGTGGGGACTAGGTGGGTTAGCCATGGGAAATGTGGGTGTACAAGGATAAGGTAGGAGGCTCGGTCTGGGTAGGATGCCCTTCAGAGAGTCAGTGTGGACTTAATGGGCCAAATGCACTGTTTCCATGCTGTAGGGAATTTATGAATATGCATGGAAAACCTCAGTGACTTCCCTTATACAACAGTGTATTGAAAACTGGGAGATGTTGCCCATATCTCTAGCAGCAACCTGGGAGGAGCTAGACAAACAGAGAAATTAAAAACACACAGTCACCTTGACAACACCAAGCAATGCATTCATACCTTGTTTTCAGATTACAGTTGTGGCTGCAAAACTTGTTAGATTTCAATGGCATCTCTCGTAAAGAGTTGATGTCTCACCATTGATTACTATTAAGTTTAGTTGAAAGAAAAGCTCACAAAACTCCAGCAATGAATATATCATAGTAAAGTTAAATCCCTTGCCCATGTTTTCCTCCTCCTGATGTTCATTATCTTAGATATGCTCAATTTCTAGTGAAAACCCTACCAGAACACACATGCCTAGAAACAACTTGTTTCAGAAAAACCTATTAATTAAGCAGAAAAATATTTCAGGGCTGATACTGGTGGAAGCTCCTGCATTCTATTTAACATGTTCAATTGGGCCAGGTTAAGATAAGGTTTAGACTGGAAGTTGAAAGACAACAATGCTGGCATCAAATCAGTGTGATACATGGAATGGGGTCAGAACCTACTTTGCAGGGTTTTGTCAATAACAATGTGTACCTTGAAATAACACTTGACCAAATAGAAGTATGCTCCTGCATGTGAAACCCTACTTTTGAACTGGTATCTAAAAAGTGAGTGCTATATAACTCAATGTTGCGCCCTGAGTGTCTACAGCCAGCACTAAGTAGTGCAGCCTCATGGCTGGCATTATTTTATTTAGTTTGATCATGAGTAACTTTTGTCAGATTCGCACGCAAGTTCATTTTTCACCTTTTTGTCCCTTGAGTTGGCTTCAATGAACTGGCACAAAAATCAAGTAGGGTCTGTCAATAGGAGGAAAGTAGCTATTAATGTTACAGTCCCCCTGCTATTGCATGAAACCTACTCCAGTTCGAATTTACTTTTGGCTTGTGCAAATTTATAATCTCCCATATCAAAAGTAATCTTCCAACGCTCCTTGGATAACAGTAGTGTGAGGGGACTGGAGAATTGCAAATGTTACACTTTCTTCAGAAAAGCGTGTATTGGTCAACCTAATAATGACAGCCAGTCAGTTCAACCTCAAGTGTAGAAAAACGTTTAGGACTGAGTCCAGGACAAATTCAACTGTCAGTTGCACGACTGTGAGTTCATTATAAAATTGCAATGTTAAGTGCAAATTGTGTTTAACCAACATGATTGAGCTTTTGAATGAGGTGATAGACACGGTTGATGTGAGTAATGCAGTTGAAATGGAGTATCTTGACTTCTAAAAGGTATTGGGGAAAGTGCCTCATAAAACGCTTAAAACAAACTTAAAGCTTTCTGCCAATGGCAATGGTTTCTCTGTATCTGCTTTTTCCATGTCCCTCGATAATATCTCCACTGACCCTTCTCCTTTCTAAGGAGATTGCAATAAATGCCTCTCATCACATTCCCATAAATTTATTTTATGTATTGTGTAGTTAGAAGCTAGAGTTTGTGAAGAAAATTATAGGTTTTCGAAGGGAATTGTAAATGAAGAGAGAAAAATGCAGGGCTTGGGGGAAAGACAAGGGAGTGGGAACTAGATGAGGCTCTTGAAAGCCAGCTAGAATACGATGACCTAAATTGTCTTTTTATGTGTTGTAGAATTTCTCTGATTCTGGATTTGGCGCAAAGCATTTATGTAAGGGAAGGTTTTGGTTTGTTCTGGAATTGGTTCTCATAAAAAAACCTTGGGAGGTTTGGAATACATGATAATTGAATACAATCCAAACAATGAAGGCTAGCAACTTGGATTAATCAAAATGAATTCATGAATTTTCCAATTTGTTTAATGTAATAAGGGACAACATTACATTCCCAGAATTTTCAGGCACAGAAAATAATTGAAAAGGCTAATGGTATGCTGACCTTAATAGGCAGAGGACTGAAATACAAGGGCATAGGAGCCATGCTTCAGCTGTACAAAACATCGTCAGTCCATCAGTGCTGGGAGTAGTTATGCAATATTGCATAGGCATGGTATGAAGGATGGTAGGGAATCCTCCATAGATTTACCCAAATTATACTAGACTCAAAGGTTTACATTGCAAGAAAGGTATTACACAAACTAAACATGTATGCCCAGTGTTATTTGATTGAAATTTTCAAGCTATTAAGGGGACGAATAGGGCAGAGAAACAGCAACCATATGTGTTGTTAGTGGAGACCGGAACTAGAGGGTTCCATCTAAAAGTTAGATCCTGATCTTATTTGAAAAGCTTAAGAAACTCAAAAGATGATGGAAACAGCAACTGAAGCAAGATTAATCATTTATGACCATACCTGCATGAAATGAACTGACCAATTTTTTTTTAATCCTTCACAGGGTGAAGGCATCGCTGGCTAGGTAGCATTTATTTCCCATCCCTAATTGCCCAGAGGGCAGTTAAGAGTCAACCACATTGCTGTGGGCCTGGAGTCACATGTAGGCCAGACCAGGTAAGGATGACTGTTTCCTTTTCTAAAGGACATTAGTGAACCAGATGGGTTTTTCCAACAATCGACAATGGATTCAGTCTCAATTCCAGATACTTAGCCTGCACATTTGATGCTGAATTAGGACACAACAAAGCCATCCTGCAGGACTATGACTGCCCTGATTAAATCATTTCTTGCTGTATATTGGAAAGAAAACCAGGGAAAGCCCTGAGACAGTTACTCTTGGTCCTGAGAAGTTCTCAACCTACCTCAGATTGCCCTGGAAGGGTAAAGTATCTCAAAATCTTGAGCAACAGGTGAAGTTAGTTGGTTCACGGTGCTTTTGTGCAGTAACAACACAAGCCACCAAGCCAGAAAGATGTCTGCTGTCACAGAAATGAGTAATATGGTATATGAATTCCAATGACAGTGTTATGCCAGATATAGCACTGGCTAGGCTAGAGGATCAATGCTACATGTCCCTTCAGCTGTTAGCAACAAGCAAAGTAATGACCATTCCTCACTAGTCGTGCTTGCAAAGTTCACAACATGGTGTTTAACATGAGGTATAATTCTGCAAACGGTCAGCATTTGCTGGATAATTTTCGATGTCCAAGGAAATATGCTGAAAACCAATTTAGGACTGTTAGTGTGTGGCCCACTAGAGTGTGCTGTAACCTACAAACATTAATATATAGACTGTGTTTTCCTAGATAGAAAGAACATGTACACATACTCTGCCTGTTTCAATGCAACAAAATAGGTGAGGTGATTCACTGTTTCATTTTTCAGGACAAAGCCCTGATCAATCAGTGTCAACCTACATAGCTTAAAACCAAACAAACTCTGGCTGTTAACTGTCAATCAGCACCCATGAGTGAATTCTCCATGACAATGCCTCAACCAATCAGAATCCACTTGCAAATCAATCAGCTCTTTTCATGGAGTATAAAGATTAGCTTTTTCCTTAAATTCTTTTCTTTCAAAATAGGCCTGTTGAGTGCAAGATGAAAAGAAAACTTTAACAAAATGTTTTTTTTTCCTTCAGCAGTAGTTGAGTTCTGTACGGCCAACTGTCTGCTGTCAGGATCAATTGTTCATTTTAAATCTGAGATTTGCTTACTGAAGTTATTACAGTATGTGGTGTAAAGGTAGGTATATGTAGTTAGGTTGTAGATTAGCTATGATGTTGTTGAGTGGCAGAACTGGCACAAGAAAATACTGTAATTCCATTTCTCAGGTTTCCAATTGTGAAGAAATACTGAACAAAAACAGAAGTTGCTGGAAAAACTCAGCAGGTCTGGCAGCATCTGTGAAGAAAAATCACAGTTAACATTTCAGGTCCAGTGACCCTTCTTCAGAACACTCTTCTTCATCTTTCCCTCCTTCATGACTTTTATCCCTATATTTTTCTCACTCCCTTAGTTTTACAATGCTGAGGAAGGTTCACTGGACCTGAAATTATTTTTCTTCACAGATGCTGCCAGATCTGCTGAGCTTCACCAGCAACTTCTGTCTTTGTTTCTGATTTACAGCATCCGCAGTTCTTTCAGTTCCTTTTTTGTAAAAAAAATACTGTGATGAGTTAGAAATTGACAGCATGCCAACGTTTGAACGTCTGTTTCTAACTTTCAGTGAAGCCAGAAAGCTGTATGTACGTTAACTTCTATTATGATTAATGTCTGTATTAAAAGTACCTCGAGAAATTTGCTTCATTGTGCCTAATGCAAAATGAAAATGCTATTAACTTCAGCTTGACCACTTTCAACAAAATTAGAAAATTGAGCAAAACATGAAATCCAATAAAATATTCAATATCAGTTCATGCAGGAGCAATTGTGAACCATTACAATAGCAACAATGCACTTGTATTTTTATTAATGAATTACCTAAAGTGCTACATTATTCAAAGGTGTTGTAATGTGTCAAGGATATTGTAGACTTAATAGTCCAAGGATTTTTTTCTTGTATTTTTGCCAGTTCCCAGATTCTCCCTACAGTTTCATTACTTTTAACTCCTCACACTCTTCAGTCCTGTTATTTCCACTCATTTTCCTCACTCGTTGCTCTTCCCGGCTTTTACCCACTCCTCCTTTTCCAATAGTTTCTTGGTCAATGGCAACTTAATGTTTTAATCCTAACTCTTTTCTTCATCTTTCCCTCCTTCATGGTTTTTATTCCTATATTTCTCTCACTCCTTTGGTTTTACAATGCTGTCCCCTTAGCTGCTATAGGCTGCTATTTCTCCAATTTCTTTCTGTATTTGTTTCTACACAAGAGTAGAAATAGGCCACTCAGTTCAGTTGCCCTCCTTTGGCCCATAATCCTTGTTACCCAGACCTAACGAACAAAATGATCTATCTTAGTCTTGAAAAGTTAGCTTGTCTGAGCACCCACAGACTTTTTAGGTAAGAATGTTATAGCTTTTCACTAACCTTTTTGGAAAAGGACTTCCCAGTATTATTCTTGAGAATCATAGTTTAATTTTAAGATTTTCACTGCTGTTCTTGATTCTCCAAACAGATGACATATTTTCCCTGCATTGTCTCCGCTCAGAACCACTATGCTCAACGAAAAGCAAGCTTATCTTGTAAAATCCATTCTCATCAGTTAACTCTTTACGACCTGGTTGTAGTCTGGTGATTCACCAACTTTCAAGAAACTTCTTCAGGTACAGTGCCTAGAAATGAACGCCATATTCTAAATGAGGTCTGACCAAGTATTGAGACAACTGAAGCATCTCTGCTAGGTCCCTTGAGATAAAGGCTAACTTTCCATTCCTTTTTTATTCATGATTTTTTTCATACAATAGCACTATTTTTAATAATTGATTTACATGGATGTTTTAGGGCTGATCCCCATGACCAAGTGATCTTCACCCTAGACTGTTGAAAGAGGTGGCTACAGAGATACAGTATTTATTGTTGTTCAAATTTCTATCAGCAATAACACCTACAGATTGGAATGTTGCAGATATAACCCCACAAAAAGTACAAGAGAGGAAATGGGGAACTACAAAGCTGTTAACCTAATGTTGCTGTGAGGGAAAAGTCAGCATATATTATAAAGAATATGATTGCTGTACATTGAGAATTAAATTGTATGATTAAATCACATTAACATGGATTTTTTGAGAATGTTGCTAGCGGTATTAATACAGGACAATCAATAGATGTGGTGTATCTGGCTTTGTAGAAAGCTTTCAATAAAGTCCAATTTTACAAAATTACTAAAGAAAATATTGATACTTAGTATTGGGGTAATATACTAGCATAAATTGTCGATTGGTTAACAAGCAAAATGCAGAGGCTACAAGTAAATAATTCATTCTCACCTTGGCCAGCTGTGAGCCATGAGCCACTGTAAATCATGGTATTTGGGCTCAGCTGTTCACAATTTATGTCAAAGATTTGGATGTGGTAACTTTGTAACATTTCTGAGTTTGCATCTTGTACAAATTTGGTGGGAATATAAGTTGTAAGAAAGATAGAAAAAGGCCCCAAGAAGATTTAGACAGGCTGGGTGAACAGTCAAAAGCATGCTAAATGGACTATAATCTGGATAAATGCAAGGTTATCGACTTGGGTAGGAAGAAAAAAGTGCAGAATATTTCTTAAATTGGAAGAGATTGTAAAGTGTCGATGTTCAAAGGGACCAAAGGGACATAGTAGTGTAGCTTGATCAAGTGGAATATGTGGCCTGCAATTTGTGGGAAGTCATGAACACTTCTGGTATCCTGGGTGATCCTATATTCCATGTGCAGACACATTGAACCAGGATTTCAGAGCTTTTTGACATTTGAAGTCACTGTGGTAAGGTTGACAGCGATTTGGATAGAATATTCAGAGGGGTAGTCACACCATAGCTTAAGGGCCTAGAAGCAAAAGGTTTATGGGCCACCACCAAGCAGGCAAAGTTCTTAGAAATGAGGTGGGTCAAATAGATCAAGAGTGGATCAAGAGACGTTTAGGAATCAGTGACCATTATATAATAAGGCCAAGGATAACAATAAAACAATACGCAAGGTAGAGTAAAAATAATTAACTGGAGAAGAACTGACCACAATAGGACAAGTTGGACTAGAAAAGATGAGTGGAAAATCAATATCTGAACAATAGGCTACAGTTCTAGTTGCCCTGCTATAGGAAGGGTATTATTAAATTGAAGCAGGTTCAGAAAATATTTACTAGGATGTTGCCCAGACTAGAAGGTTTGAGTTATAAGGAGATAGGCTAGGACTTTTTTTCACTGGAGCACAGGAGGTTGAGGGCTGACCTTATAGAGTTTTATAAAATCGTGACGGCCATAGACATGGTGAATGGCAAATTTCTTTTCCCTAGGATGGGGAAGTTCAAAACTAGGGGCATAGGTTTAAGGTGAGATGAGAAAGATTTAAAAGGGATCTGAAAGGCAATGTTTTCACTCAGAGGGTGGTGCATTTATGCAATGAACTGCCAGGGGAAATGATTTATGCAGTACAGTTACAATATTTAAAAGATGTTTGGACAGGCACATGAATAGGAAAGGTTTACAGCATTATGGGGCAAATGCAGACAAAGTTTGGGGAACCTGTTTGGCATGAACAAGTTTAACAGATAAGTCTGTTTCCATGCTGTATGACTCTATCATTTTAATACTGTGTCTAAGCAATGGTTCAGGTTCAATCACAGAATATTCCTTCGAAAGCAGAATATCTTCAAAAGGGAAAGGCAGACAAAACAAATTCAGAGTTCCCTGTATGTAAAGATAAATAATAAAAGATCAAGATAAAGATGAAACATTGTCTCCTACCAGGTGTCAGGTCAAAAATGCAACTGAGAACAAAGAGGAATACAGAAAGTTCAGTGGAGAGGTGAAAATTTATATTTGAGAGGTGAAGAGGGAATATGAGAAAAGACTGACAGCCAACATCAACGGGAATCCCTGAATTATTTGGGTTTTTAAAAAATGAATACAATGGTAAAAGTGGAGCGTGTTGGGCCAATTAAAGACAGGAATGAGAATTTACACATGGAAGAAGAGAGTATGGCTGGGGGATTAAATAAGTAATTTGCATCTGCCTTTATTAAAGATGTGTGGATGCTATCCAAGCCAAAGATGGAAACTTTGCTATTGAAGGGTTCAAAATTGATAACACTTTAAGACCTTTAGATATAGGAGCAGAATTAAGCCATTCACTTCATCAAGTCTGTTCCACAATTTGATCGTGGCTGATCATGGCAGTTCTGAGGAAGGGTCGCCGGATCCGAAATGTTAACTCTGTTTTTTCCTTCACAGATGCTGCCAGACCTGCTGAGCTCTTCTGGCAACTTTGTTTTTGTTCTTGATCATGGCTGATATGTTTCTCAAACCAATTCTCTTGCCTTCTCCCCATAACTGTTTATCCCCTGACTAATCAAGAACCTATCTATCTCTATCTTAAATACACTCAATGACTTAGCCTCTATAGAAATGAGTTCCACAAATTCACCACCCTCTGGCTGAACAAATTTTGTCCTCATCCCAGTTATAAAGGTTCATCCTTTCATTCAGAGGCTGTGCCCTCAGGTCCTAGTCTCTCCTACCAATGGAAACATCTTCTTCACATCCAGTCTATCCATGCCTCTCAGTATTCTATAAGTGTCAATCTGATCCGTCCTTATTCTTCTTGATTGCATCAAGTACAGAAACAGAGTCCTCAACTATTTTTCATATCACAAGCCCTTCCATCACTTGTAAACCTCATCTGGATTACCTTCAAGGCTAGCTTATCCTTCTTTAGGTATGGGGCCCAAAACTGCTTACTATATTCCAAACACGGGTATCTTTGCTCTTGCATTCTCACCCTCTCGAAAAAAAATGCAGGCATTGCATTTGCCTTCCTAACTGCCAACTGCACCTATACATTAACCTTAAGAGAATCCTGGAACTGAGACTCCCACATCCCTTTGTGTTTCATATTTCCAAAGCCTTTTCCCCATTTAGAAAATAGCCTATGCCTTTATTCTTCCTACCAAAATGCATAACTTCACACATTCTCACATTCTATTCCACCTGCCACTTCTTTGCCCACTCTCCTAACCTGTCCAAGTCCTTTTGCAGCCTCCCTGCATCTTCAACATTACTTGTCCCTCCACCTATCCCTTGGTCATCTGCAAATTTGGCAACAATGACCCCTGTTCCTTCACTCAGAACATTAATGTATAAGGTGAATAGTTGTTTCAACACTGAAATCTATGGAATTTCACTAGTCACTGGCTGCTATCCTGTAACAGTCCCCTTTATCCCTACAATCTTCCTTCTGCCAGTCAGTCAATCCTCTATCCATCGCCAGTACCTTCTCCCTAAAACCATGAACTCATCTTATTTAGCAGCCTCCTCTTGTGCAGCACCTTGTCAAAGCCCTTCTGGAAATCCAAATAGATCACATCTATTGGCTCTCCTTCATCTAACTTTCTGGTTACCTCCTCAAAGAATTCTAACAGATTTGTCTTGTGCTCCACAATTTCATCCTTAATAATGATTTTAAAATTTTATCAATAACCAAGGTCAGGGTAACTGGCCTATAATTTCCCATCTTCTGTCTACTTGTCTTCTTAAACAGAGGGGTTATATTAGCCATTTTCCAGTCCTCTGGGACCCTCCCTAACTCCAGTCATTCCTGACAGATCATTACCAATACTATCACAATCTTTTCAATTATATCCTTCAGAGTCTTGGAATGTAATCCATCTTGTCTGGGTGATTTATTGTCTATCAGACCTTTTAGCTTTCCCAGTACGTTCTCCTTAGTTATGGTCACTGCACTCCATTGCCCCCTGACTCTTTTGAGATTCTGATATGCTCCTGATGTCCTCCAAAATAAAAATTGATTCAAAATACCTGTTCAGTTCCTCCGTTGTCTTTCTGTATCTCATTACTACCTCCCCAAACTCATTTTCCATCAGTCCAAAGTCCACTCTTGCCTCTCTCTTACCTTCTACATGTCTAAAACAAGCCTTCTATATATTAAAACAATTTCTAGCAATCTTCTTTTGTAGTACTAGATTGCTGTCATATTTCATCTTCTGCCCTTTATTGCTTTTTTAGTTATCCTCTGCTGGTTTTTAAAGGCTTCCCTATCCTTTGGCTTCCACTAATCTTCTCCACATTGTATGCTTATTCTTTTGCATTTAAGCTGTTCCTGACTTCCCTTCACCTTCCCTTAGTAATTTCTTCTTCCTTGAAATGAATTTCTGTTGTGCCTCCTGAATTACCTCCAGAATCTCCTGCCATTGCTGTTCCACTATCTTCTCTGCTGGACTCACCTTCCACTCAGCTCTGGCCAGATCTTTCCTCAAGTCTTTGCGGTTACCTTTACTCAATTGTAATCCTATTACATCTAATTCAATTTTCTCCTCAAACCCAAGGGTGAATTCTATCACATTGTAGTCACTGCCCCCAGGGGTTACTTCATCTTCACCTCTGCCTCATTACACATCACCATGCTGTCCCTTTATTTGCTGTGCCTGAAGTTAGATTCCAGATTGTTTCCATACTCTCTGTTGCGTGTTCTGAAAAAAATAATAACCTCTCATGAGCCTGCCCTCCCCTTAACTTTTTCCATAGTTTTCTATGCAAGTGAACCCACCCCCCCACTATTTAGTTTAAAGCCTTATCTTCAGCTGTGGTTATGCAATTGACCAAGAGCCTGATCCCAGCATGATTCAGGCAGACCTTGTCTCTTTAGAACAGCTCCCTCCTTCCCTGGTACTGGTGCCACTGTCGTACGAATTTGAACCCATTCTCTCACAATCAATAGCAATGTGGATTCAAACTTGGCTGAGTGATAAGAAACAGAAAGTGATGACAAATGGATATTTTTCCGATTGGAAGCACATTTGTTTTGTAGTTCCTGAGGTGTCGGTATTGGGAACTTTGCTTTTCCAAATATATATTAAAGACCTAGATTTTAGTGTGCAGGGGACAATTTCAAAGTTTACAGATAATACAAAACTTGGAAGGATTGCAAACTATGAGGGGGATAGTGCAGTTACTCGAGGCTAGGTGGAAGAGTGGAGTGGGTTGGAAAGACTGAACATTTTTGTCTTTATTTTTCGAATTTATTCTTGTGGTCTGTAATGCTGTAATTCTTGAACTCTACATGCCGATAAACAAAGCCCAGGATACTTCTTTTTTTAAAATTTGTTCATGAGATATCAGCATCCTTAATTGCTCCAGAACTAAATGCCTTTCCAGAGCCATTTCGTGGGACAATTAAGAGTTAACCACATTGATTTCTTTACTTTTCTAATTTTTTCCCTCAGAATTTGTTTTGAAGAATCTGCACCTAAGTACCTTTATACCTAAGACAGCACCATAATGTGGCAACTTGTAAACTCTTCACTGTACCCATTTGAGTACGTGACAATAAAATTAATTCATTCATTCAAATTCATTCAGGATTCTAAAAGGACTCAGACAAGTTGATGGAGTGAGCAAATAGATGGCAGATGAAGTTCAACGTGGAGAATTATGAGTTTGTTCATTTTGGCAGGAAGAATATGGGGTAAACAACATAAAGTAAGGGCAAGAGTTCTTAAGGGAGCGGAAAAGCAAGGGGATCTTAGTACACATTTGCATAGATCATTGGAGGAGACAGGACAGGTGGAGAGAACATTTATTAAAGCACTTGAAGTATGGGGAGTAGGTGGCATACTGGTAATGTCGCTGGGCCTATAATCCAGGGTGCAAGGCTCTAGTGTTCTAGGGAGGAGAAGAATTTGGATCCTACTACAGCAGATTGTGAAATTTTGAATCCAACAAAAAATCAAAACTTTAAAGTTAATCTAATAGTAACCAGTATAAATTGTTGTAAAACCAATCTGGTTCATTGAGGTCCTTTAGAGAAATAAATCCACTGTCCTTACATGTTCTGGCCTACATTTGACTCCAGGCTCACAGCAATGTGGTTAACTAAAGTTTTGGAGTAGATCTGTAGCTCGGGTTGTGGGCAGAACAACAAACCAGCTCGGCGAGCCAACCAACCTCAATGTGGTTAACTCTTAATTGTCCTATGAAATGGCTCTGGAAAGGCATTTAGTTCTGGAGCAATTAAGGATGCT
The DNA here is from genome assembly GCF_021869965.1 of Rhincodon typus. Taxonomy (NCBI): domain Eukaryota; kingdom Metazoa; phylum Chordata; class Chondrichthyes; order Orectolobiformes; family Rhincodontidae; genus Rhincodon; species Rhincodon typus. Next base: position 32,125,127 of record NC_063358.1, on the reverse strand, counting down.
GATATCTCATGAACAAATTTTAAAAAACGAAGTATCCTGGGCTTTGTTTATAGGCGTGTAGAGTTCAAGAATTCATACAAGATACTTGTTAGACCTCAGCTGGAGTATTGTGTGCAGTTCTTGACACCACATTATAGGAAGGATATGAACACCTTGGAAGGACTGCGGGAGAGGTTTACAAGACTGCTTCCAGGGATGAGAAAGTTGGGACTGTTGATCTTAAAGAGAAGAAGTTTAAGAGTGATCTGATAGAGGTTTTCAAAATCGTGAGAGGTGTGATAGAACTTATAGGGAGAAACGGTTCTTGGTCGTAAAATGATCAGAAACAAGGGGGCATGGATTTAAAGTGTTTTGCAAAAGTAGCAAATGTGATGCATGAAAACATTTATTCACACAAGTAGTGGTTCATGTCTGAAATGCACAGCCTGAAATTGGGAAGGGAGGTTCAACTGAGGCATTCAAGAGAGCATTGGGTGATTATTTGAACACAAGTAATAAAAAAGGGTATATGGGAAAAGGAGAACAGCACTGAGCTGGTGGGAGGACTGGTGCTAATTAGCTCCATTCGGTCATGTAATACTTGTATGATTCTGTGATTTCTGGGATGTGGGATCATCCTATGATAACAGATTGAGGAGATTGGGCCTGTATTCTCATAAAAACTTACTAGGTTCTTAAATTGCCTAGAGAGGACAGATGCAGAAAGGATATTTCCAATGGCTGTGAGGTCCTGAACCAAGGCACAATTGCAGAATAAAAGTCAAGTCATTTAGGTCTAAGATGAGATACATCTTAGTACTTATGAGCTGTGGTGAATATCTACCGCAAAGGATGGTGGAAGCACACTAATTATGTCAGTTCATGACAGAGATTGATAGATTTCTACTAACCATTGACATCAAGGTTTATAGTGATGGTGTGGGCACATGGCGTTGAAGTAGATGATCAGTCATAATCTAGAATGATGGAGCATGCTCAAGGGACTGAATGGCCTGCTCCTATGTTTGAAAATCTGTTTCTTCGTCCATGGCTCCAGGATTTTCATCATTGAGAAACTACTCTCTGATTTCTCTTTCGTAGATCTGTATTGGATAAACACATAGATACTGACAGTGAATTTCATTCATTAGAGTGTTGTTCACTCACTTAATCAGTTTGGTTTACATTAAAACTTCCTGGCCCCATTGATACAACTTGTTGTTTCCCAATTTGCCATCAACTACAAGCTTGGATACACATGTAATCCTCACCTTATATTGCTCTGATTAAAGTTTTTGTTTCGCTTTAGCGTATATTTTTTATGACGTGGTCTCCTTACAATGTGTCTTTATTTCTGGTGAACGTTGCTATGCATATCATTGCATCAGCACATTGTACATCATCATGTGGAGACCTGACCAATGGACAGGCAGAGACACTGCATTGAAAAGGGAGAATGAGAGAAACAAAAGTGGAGGATACAGAAGCCATTGCATTGTGTCCTTAATAAACTGATGTGTGTTATCTAATTGCATTTATACAGTATTCCTGATATATTTAGTCATTGATTCTATTTTTTAAGTCATTTTAGCAAAGAGTGCCAATTGCTGGACATGTTTGGTGCAGTATTTCAACTTATACATTGGTTTTGCCGAGGAAGAAAATGTATGGAGGAACCTAACTCCAGGCTTAGCAATGATTCTTATGGAAAATTGATTGATTGATGATTTGATCTATTGTCACATGTACCTAAGTGCAGTGAAAAGCTTTTTCTGTGAGCAGTACAGGCAGATCATAGTAAGCAAGGACATACAGATCATAGGGTGAAAAAAATCTTGGACAGAGTAAGGCATACGGGTTATACCTTTCTACAGTGCATCTGTAGAAGTTGGTGAGGATCTTTATGGACATGCCGAATTTCCTGAGCTGCCTGAGGAAAAAGAGGCGTTGCTGGAATTTGACGCTCTCGCCCTCTCAACCTCCACTCTGTTGATGTAGACAGGGGTGTGCGCTCTTCTTTTCTTTCTGAAGTCAACGATCAGTTCTTTAGTTTTGCCAACATTGAGAGACAGATTGTTATCATTGCACCATATCACCAAGCCCTCTCTCTCCTTTCTGTGTTCTGACTCATCAACATTTGATATCTGTCCCACCATCGTGGTGTTGTCAGCAAACTTGTAGATGGTGTTTGTTTGGAATTTGGCAACACAGTCTTGGGCCTACAGGGAGCACAGTAGAGGGTTGAGAACATATCCTTGGGGGGCTCCAGTGTTGAGAGTTATCATGGAGGATGTCCAGTTGTCTATCTTCACTGATTGCGGTCTTTGGGTCAGGAAGCTGAGGATCCAGTTGCAGAGGACGGAGCCGAGACCTAGATCTCAGAGTTTTGAGATCAATCTGGAGGGGATAATGGTGTTGAAGGTGGAACTATAGTTGATGAGCAGGAGTCTGATGTAGGTGCCCTTGTTGTCCAGATGTTCCAGGGATGAGTGCAGGGCTAGAGAAGTATTGTTCACCATGGACCTGTTACATTGGTAGGCAAATTGCAGGGGATTGAGGCAGGCTGGGAGGCTAAAGTTGATAAGAGCTATGACCAGCCTCTCGAAGCACTTCATGATTGTGGAGGTCAGAACCACTGGACGGTAGTCATTAAGGCACATTGCACCTGCTTACTCAGGCACTGGGATGATGCTGGTCTGCTTGAAGCAGATGGAGACTTTGGCTTGTAGGAGGGAGAAGCTGAAGATGTCAGTGAGTACCTCTGACAGCTGGTCCACGTAGAGTCTAAGTGTGTGGCTGGGGACAATGTCCGGGCCCTACGTTTCCTTTGGTTAACTCCCAGGAAGACTGATGTGGTGTAAGCAGTGGTGAAGGAGGGAACAGGTCTGTCTGGGGCTGTTAGGGCAGATGTCGCTGCCTGCTGCCATTCTGCTCGAACTGACCATCGAAAGCATTGGGCACATCAGGGAGGGATTCACTTAAGGTTGTTTCACTTAAAGTAGGGTTATTCAGGGATACAACCCAACTTTAAGTCAGGACTAGATGTACAAGCATCAGTTCCTGTATCCTTTAATGAATTTGTAATGTGGAAACAATAAAGCTCAAGTAGAGATCCCTGCAGCACACCACTTCCAGCTCCTATGTTTTCTCTGCCCCTCTCTGCTTCCCATCTTCTAACCAAGCTCCAGCCTTTGTCACAAGATTAGGAATGTAAAGAAATTTTTAACAAAGAGCCACAGTAGACTATTTGGCCTCTTGCGCCACCATTCAATACAATCAAGACCCATCTTCATCTTCATCTTCAGTTCCACTTTTCTACCTGGTCCCCATAACCCTGATTCCCTGAAAAATAAAAATAAAAGTCTATTTCAACCAACAGAGATGGAGCATCCATAACCTTGTAGGGTAGCAAATGCCAAAGATTCTCAGGCTTTTAGAGGAAGCATTTTCTCCTGAACTCAGTTCTAAATCTCTTAATTATCCTGTGACAGTCATCTTATATTCTTTATTTCCATGGAAGCAAGCAACCACCAGTGCTGATGTTGTCAAGTCCTTTAAAAATCTGTATGTATCAATTGGATCACCTCTCATTCTTCCAAACTCCAAAGAATATTTGTTAAATTTGATCAACCTCTCATACTTTGCCTTACTGTTGTGATTGAGTGATGAAGGATGAATCAACTCCCGTCTTTTTCACCTCTGCAATTGTCTATAACAAATATTTATGTTGTTTTAGCCTTTGGTTATATGTCTCTCTGAAAAAAAATGTAGTTACCTGATGTCTACTGTGCTAGTAGAGAAATAACTACAAGGTTTTATTGAGTGAAAGAAAGCAATTTTATTATCTGCCATAACCAGGTAAAGTAATAAAGATAAGATATCAAACATATATATGCAAAGATACAAAGTTAAAAGGGAATGGCATCTAGTAAAAACGAAGATTAAAGGAATATACAATCTAAAGCCTTCAGAGTGAATTTGAGGCATAAGATTTTAATGTGAGGCCATGGTTGTTTTATTTTTATCCTTACCAAAGTACATACTTCAGTGTTTCTTTGAGTCCACAGTGTTTTGATATTTCTTTGTAATCAGTTCTATCTCCAGACACCTTCTGACACCAGGAGAGAACTTTCTCTAGTTTCACAGTCACAAATCCATCTTCTCTGCTGTGCCAAAAGCAGTTCCCTGATACACAATAAAAATAGAAAGTTCTGGCAAAGCTTAATACGCCTGGCAACATTTGGAGAGAGACAGAAACAGATATAAGGTTTCAAGTCTGACATAACTCCTCTTCAGATGTTGCTAGATCTTTTGAGTTTCTCCTGCATTTTCTGGACTTCATTTCTGATTTCCAGAATCTGCAGTATTTTATCTGTATTAGCTGATATACAAGATGGTTAATGTATTTCAAAGACTGAGTTAATTATTTCCAGGCTTGATAAATGCAGGCGGTATCTTACATCTCCAATATGTGTAATTTATCGTACAGGTGTAAATCAAAATAGTGAGGGTCTTTTCATGGTTAACTGGGTAGACTAGTTTAAATATCTTTTTCATAAAATGTTAATTTCAATTCATATAATTTCAGCTACTTCCACATTGGTTCATGAAGCTTGGCTGACTTTTGTGATCATCTGATTGTTGGGGTCATTTTAATTTAATGATTTTTTTCTCTTTTTAAAACAATTCAGTCCATAAAAGTCCAGGAGTTTAAATCAAATGATAGAATTCAAAAATCAGTAGTCCACATTTTATCACTATAGTGACAAAATATGTTTCTTTTCTTGATAATCTCTGATGTCAAATCTTATCAGAGGTCTTCTGAAGGTCCATAAAGTAAAAACTTCCATCGACATTCTCTTATCTACCATGTTTGTGACCTTCTCAAAAAATCAATTAGATTAGACAGATATGATTTATTCTTCACAAATCTATGCTGACTCCTACTTTTCAGCTAATAGCTGTCAAAGTTCTCTGATGACAGATTCCGGTAACCTTTGTGCAACTAACACTGGACTGATGACTCTCTAGTTATTTTCTTTCTCTCCCGCTTTCCCTTCCTGGATAATGGAGTGTCATTTGCAATTTTTCAATCCAATTATACCATTGCTGAATCGAGGAAGCTTTGTGAAATTCCGACCAATGCACCTACAATTTGCTTATTGATCCCTTATAATACTGTGGGATAGAAATCCACCCTGTCTTAAGTCCCTATTTTTTCCCATTACCATTTTATCATTTACATAAATCCAGAGGATCTTTTTTCTATGATTTATGTTATTTTCTCCTTTACCACTGATATGAGAACCTCTTCCTTGATTCTGAGGATGAATGTAATCTTGTCACTGTAAAAGGAGGTCAGAGGCTGGGATTTCTATAGTGTGTAACTGACATTGTCCTTCTCCAATGCATATACATCATCTTAAACTCACAAATTAAAAATATGACGGAATACTCGCCATTTACCTGGATGAATGCAGCTACAACAACACACAAGAAAAGCTCAACATCTTCCAGACCATTGTGTGATATAACGTGTATGGTCTATACCTCTTTTGATGTCATTTAGTTTAGAGTTTGGATTTGAGCTAGAGACATTTGGAGTTTAGTCTGCGTGTCTGTAAGGGTTCAGTGATTAACATGTAAATATTTCTGCAGCCAGCTTTTTTAAGAATATAACGGTCTGAGAGAGATAACCTTAGAGGTTCATGTGGTTTTATATTTAATGGGAGAGTTTATAAGCAAAAAACGTAAACAGTTGTGCATTAGGCCTTTATTTAGAAGGTCAGAGTTTGAGATTTTTTCTTTGTATTGGTGAAACACTTCAAGTTTTGAAAAAAAAAAGGCATTTAAGTTTTAGTCTGACTGTTTTTGTAGAAGTTCTGAGGTGGAACAGTTGGTCATGACAAAGGAAATGGTTTAAACTAGTTACGAATAGGTTATATAGTGTACGTAGTTTGGATTGAAATTTCCAGATCAGAAGTGCTTGGTTGCAACCCTGAGGAAACTATTCGAAGCTGAGAAAGTCCAAGATCAGTTGTATGAAGGTTCCTGAAGAGGTTATAAGATTCTCCAGATGGAGAATTGAAGCTGTAGTTAAAATAAGCCTTATAGATATCAAAGAGGAGGTTACAATGTGTACTGTATAAGAAAACATTTGGCATGAATTGTATTATACTTTACTGGGTGTTTCTAAATCTTTAAATATATTATATGTAAATAATTTTTATTATTCCATTTTATCATCTTCTGTTTTGCACAATAAACTTTTGTTTATTGAAAAAAACTGAATCGGAAGCATTGTGTGTGTGTCTGTGTTTCAGTGATAGACAACTTTGCTCAAAACAAATCTATCAACCAGATTTCAGTCAGTGATCTGAATTGTTCAGTAATAACATCAGCTGTGATCATAACAACAGCTACTCATTTGATTGGCATCCTGTCTAACATCTTCAACATTCACACCGCCAGCACTACCTCCACCACACAGTGGCAGCACTGGAACAACTCACCAAGCCGCCTTCATTTGCACCTTTCAAACCCATGACCATTATCATCCAGAAGGTCAAGGGCAGTGTGTGCGGGGGACTATATCCTTCATTCTACTGAGTCCAAATTATTGAATTCCTTCCCTCTCAGTTCTCTGCAAGTCACTACTACCTGCTTAGGGTCAATTAGGGCAAATGCTGGCACAATGCAGGATCCTCACATCCTCAGAGTGAAAATAAAATTAGAATTTGTTCAACAAGTTGTCTATTTCCTTATTCTTGTTTACAGCATCACCTGCCTTTAATAGTCATATATCCCTCCGAAATTGTTTTAGTTTTAATGTTTTTTTTTTACTGTTCCATTTGTTATCACTGAAAGTGGCAGCACAGGTAGATAAGATGGTGAAGAAGGCACAGAGCATGCTTATCTTCATCGGCCTGGGCATCAAATATAAAAGTTGGCAAGTTATTTTACAGCTGTACAAAACTTTAGTTAGGCCACATTTGGAATATTGCACACAGTTCTGGTTGCCATACTATCAGAAGGATATGGATGCTTTGGAGAGGGGGCAGAGAAGTTTTACCAAGATGTTGCTGGTTCTGAAGGCTTTCAGTTATGAGGAGAGCTTGGGTAAACTCGGATTGTTTTCACTGAAAATATGGATGCTGAAGGGTGATCTGATAGAGGTTTACAAAATTATGAGAGGCATGGATAGGGTGGATAGAGGCTTTTTCCCAGGGTGGAAAGGTCAAATTCCAAGAGGGCACAGTTTTATGGTAAGGAGGGACAGTTTAGGGGAGAAGTGCGGGGAAAATTTTTCACACAGAGTCATGTGTGAAACACACTGCCAGTGGAGGTGGTGGAAGCAGGCACATTGGCAATGTCTAAGGCATATCTTGATGGACACATGACCCAGAGGTGAACAGAGGGATAGAAACCACATATGGCCAGTAAGCAGCTTATCTAAATAAGGATTAGAAATTGGCACAGGTTTGATAGGCTGAAGAACCTGGTCCTGTGCCGTATTGCATTGTAATGTATTATTAGGCATAACTGGGCAGAAACAGCAGGGTTCCTACAGGTAGCACAGTGACTCAGTGGTTAGCACTGCTACCTCACAGTACCAGGGACCCGGGTTTGATTCCACCCTCAGATGACTGTCTGTGTGGAGTTTGCACATTCTTCCCATGTCCGTGTGGGTTTCCTCCAGTCCAAAGGTATACAGATTAGGTTAGATTGTCCATGCTAAATTGCCCAAAGTGTCCAGGGGTGTGTAAATTAGGTGGATTAGACAGAGGAAATGCAGGGTTACAGGGAATAGGGTGGGTCTGAGTGGGATGGTCTTTGAAGGGGTGGTGTGGACTTGTTGCACTGAATGGCCTGTTTCCACAGTGTAGGGATTCTATTGTACTTTGTACTTTTTTATTGCACTTCTTAGAAGTTGATTTGTATCTATTTTGTTACTTTGTACAGCATTCCCAATCAGCAAAGTGTAGCTTTTCCTCACATTTGCGTAAGCTTTTCTTTTAGCTTGAAAATGTCTCTTAATTTATCTGTGGACCATGGTTGCTTAACTGCATAACCTTTTATTGACATGCACTGTTCTTGTATTGGACTTGTACTTTTTCAGTACTGTGCACTGTTCGTCTGTAGTGATGCTCATCAGCAGTTTTGCACAGATTGCTGCAGTCAATTTATGCCTTGTCCATTCAAAGTTTGTATCTCTTAATCTTAAACCATGATTTGTCACTCTTCCTTCCAACTCTCAAATTTAAGATCTGATTTGATCACATCATTCTGTTAGCTCACAAAACGTTCCTGAACAATCAGACTTAATTACCCCTGGCTTATTCATCAAGAAAACAATAATGGTCTGTTCTCTTCACAACTTTAAAATTGCCTCAAAATACCCTCAAGAAATTCAAAACATTTATAGATAGTAAGAACTAACGACGCTCAGAGATAACACAGTGTGGAGCTGGAGGAACACAGCAGATCTGGCAGCATCAGAGGAGCAGGAAAGTTGACACTTTGGGTCAGGACCCTTCTTCAGAAATGAAAAAGTGTCCCGACCCGAAACGTCAGCTTTCCTGCTCCTCTCATGCTGCCAGACCTGCTGTGTTCCTCCAGTTCCACATTTTATCACTACTATTGGTTGGCTCATGGTCTGCTAAGGTTATAGAGAAAAGAGTAGGTTATTAGCCGCCTCAAACTTGTTCCACCATTCAATTGGATAATAGTGGTCTCTATCTTCATCTACAGACCTTGATTCCATAACCATTCATACTCTTGCCTAACAAAAAGCTGCAAATCTCAATTTTCAGATTTTAAATCGAACCCCATGCCCCCAGCATTTACAGTTTAAAGCTGGAGAGTCTTTCAGATTTCTGCCACCTTTATTATGAAAATGTACTTTTTGACAGCTCTCCTAACAGCCTAGCTCTCATTTTTAGTTTATGCCTCCTTGTCCTGGATTCGCCATCCAAGAAAGATAATTTTGCTCATTCTACCCTGTTAAATCTCTTAGTCATCTCAAAGGTCACAATTAAATCATCCCATAATCTTCTGTATTCAGGGTTTCCACAAAATCATTACATTTGTTGCTATTACTTAATTGGATGCCTCCTAATGCTCTTACTGAAAAGCTTTCTTTCACTTTAAATCTTTTCCATGTTGCTGCATTGCTGTCACTCACGTTCCCCGGGTTATTTTAAATTGATTCTGATTATGCTCCGAGCCTTGCTAACCCACTTGATCTGGTACAATATTTAGGCAGTCGGGAAAGCAGTTAAGACATCTGTCATGGATAGAGGAAGAGATAAATTGACCCATTTTACTGTCTTCTTCTCCTGTCAGTATCAAACATTGTTTTTAATCTTTCCGTTCATTTTTCCTTCATCTTTTAAAACATAAGATGGTAGCATGTTTGCTAAAACCACGTTGGCAAAATCCATTTTAAAAATGACACACAGTAAATTATTTTAGGTTGAAACAAAGTCACGTTCATTATTGCATTCAAAACCTGAGGAGAGTTGTTTGCAACGCATTCAGTAACACATGAATCCAGTATGGAAAGAGGGAGAATAATAAAGAAAGAAGTTAAAATTACCTAAAATCAAAGATATTTGCATGACTTTCTATGACATAGAGAGCCCATCATGGTGTTTCAGTTAGCTGTACACAGAAGTTCCTTTATAGATGTTGATGAATAGCTATGAAGGTGCAATGGCTGTCAGCTGAGAATTCACTTTTCAAGCAAAATGTCGAATTCTTGCCAGGAATGAATGGATGTTTGTGGATATGGTGCCAATCAAATGGGCTGCTCTGTCCTGGATGGCATTGCAGGAGCTGCACTCATCCAGGTGAAGGGGGAGGATCCCATAACACTCCTGACTTGTGTATTGTGGATGGTGGACAGGCTTTGAGGAGTCTGGAGGTGAGTTACTCACTTCAGAATTCCTAGCCTTTCACCTGCTCGGGTCACCACTGTATTTATATGGCGAGTCCAGATCTGTTTCTGGTCAGTGTTCATCGTGAAGGATTCACTGATGGTAACACTGCTACGTGTCAATGGTTAGATTTCCTCTTATTGCAGTTGGTCGTTACCTAGTAATGAATGTTATTTGTCATTTTTCAGACTAAACCTGGATATTGTCTTAGTCTTGCTGTATTTGGACACGGACTCCTTTAGTATGTAAGCAGTCACGAACAGTGCTGAACATTGTACAATCATTGGCATACATCCCACTTCTGACTTTATGATAGAGGCAATGTCGTTGATGATGCAACTGAAGATGGGTTGGGCCTATGACACTACCTGAGGAACTCCTGCAGAGATGAAGATAAAAGATTGATGAAGGCAAATATATGTCTCTTAAACTCAAAACATAATATGAAACAAAAATATAATTAAAGAATCCCTCTAGTGTGGAAGCAGGACATTTGGCCTATAGAATCCACACCAACCCTCTGAAGAGAATCCCACCCAGGCCCATCCTACCTGTCCCTGTAACCTTACATTCCCAATGGCTAATCCACCAAGCCTACACATCCCTGAACACTATGGGCAATCTAGCATGGCCAATCCACCTAACCCACACATTTTTGAACTGTGGGAGGAAACCCACGCAGACACAGCGGGAAATGTGCAAACTCCACACAGAGTCGCCAAAGGTGGAACCAAACCCGGGTCCCTGGCGCTGTGAGGCAGCAGTGCTAACTGCTAAGCCACTGTGCCGGCCACACCTGACTGGCCAATTGGCAACAAAGAAATGGCTGACTAACTAAATGCACACTTTGGTTCCGTGTTCACAAAGGAGAACACAAATAACATATAGAAATATTGCAGAACACAAGGTTTAGTGAGAGGGAGGAACTGAAGGAAATCAGTAATAGTAGGGAAATGGTATTTGGGAAATTGATGCGTTTGAAGGCCAAAAAATCCCTAGGGCCTTCCAATTTATCTCCTAGAATACTAAAGGAAGTCACTCTAGAAACAGTGGATGCATTGGTGGTCATCTTCCAAGATTCTATAAACATCTGGTACCATTCCAGGATAATTAACACAGCTACACTATTTAAAAAGAGAGGAGTACACAGAAAATTGGGAATTACACAAACAGTGTTGTGAAGTTTTACCAGACTGATTCCTGGGATGGCAGGACTGGCGTAAGAGGAGAGATTGAATCAGGATTATATTCACTAGAGTTCAGAAGAATGGCTGGGGATCCCATAGAAACCTATAAAGTTCTAACAGAACTAGACAGGATAGATGCAGGAAGGATGTTCCTGATGGAGGGAGAGTATAGAACCACCAGTTACAGTCTATGGATATGGAGTAAACCATTTAAGGTTGAACTGAGGAGAAATTTCTTCACCCAGAGGATGAGCTTGTGGAATTTGTTACCATAAAAAGCAGTCAAGTTCGAAGCTTTACATGTTTTCAAGAAGGGATTGGATATAGCTATTGGCTCTAATAGGATCAAAGAGTAATGGTGAAAAGCCTATTGGTTTGATTGATCAGCTATGATCGAAATGAATGGTGGAGCACACTTGATTGGCCAAATGGCCAAGTCCGCATCTCTTGCATTTCCCACACTTCTGCCCTCAAAACCTCTCCCCCAAACACAAATAAAGGCAGAATCCCCCTGATCCTCACATATCACCCCACCAACCTCCGCATCCAGCATATCATTCTCTGCCACTTCCACCACCTGCAATACGATCCCAACACCAAAGATATATTTTCCTCCCCACCCTATCTGCTCTTCACTACTCCCTCGTCCACTCCACACTCCCCACTAGCTCCACCACCCCAGGCACCTTACCCTGCAGCCACAGGAAGTGCTACACTTGCCCCTACACCTTCCCCCTCACCTCCATCCAAGAACCAAACAAACCTTTCACATCAGACAGAGGTTCACCTGCACATCCGTCAATGTGGTCTACTGTATCCACTGCTCCCGATGTGGCCTCCTCTACATTGGTGAGACCAAGTGTAGACTCAGAAACTTTTATGTGCACTATATATGACAAGCAACAACACCTTCTGGTTGCCAACCATTTTAACTCCCCCTCCCACTCCCTGGGTGTCATGTCCATTCTGGGTCTCCTCCTTTGCTACAATGACACCACACGCAAACTGGAGGAGCAATACCTCATATTCTGCTTTGGGAGCCTACAGCTTGATGGCCTTAACATAGAATTCACCAGTTTTAAAATCTCCCCATCCCCGGCCTCATCCCACTCCCAAACATCCCTCTCATCCTGACACAACCTGTCCATCTTCTCTCCCACCTGTCCGCCCCACCCATCCCACTTCCAATCCCCACCACTCCCTACCTGTATCCACCTATCACAATCTCACCTTACTTCCCCAACCCCAACCCTCCTCTCTCTATTTATTTCCCAGCTCCCTTCCCCCCGATCCATTTCTGAAGAAGGATCGCGACCCGAAAGGTCAACTTGCCTGCTCCTCTGGTGCTGCCTGGCCTGCTGTGTTCATCCAGCTCTACACTTTGTTGACTCTGACTCCAGCATCTGCAGTTCTTGTTATCTCTTTTGTGATACTGGGGACTTTTGGAGGAGCCTGAGATGGATAACCCAACCAGCTGTGCTGGCTGAAGACTGTTGTGTATGCTTCAGCCTTACCTTTTCTATTGATGTGCTGTACTCCAGCATCACTGAAGATAGGGATATTTGTGGAAGCTCCTCCAATGAATTGTGTATTTGTCTACCACCATACGAAATTGGAAGTGGCAGGACTGCAAAGCTTAGATCTGAACCATTGGTTGTGGAATACTTAGCTCTCTTGCTAGCAGAATATGGAAAACTGTCAAAAAGAAGCCAATATAAATTTAAGACAATTCAAATAAGTTAGCAGTTGCAGTCATATGACCATGGCCTCTAGATTAGTGATCCAGCTATCAAAAATGGGTCTCCATGTCCCGACTAAAACCAGTTGGGCTTTGTTGCAGATAGCTCTGGGGGACCAAATGGGACTGAATGGTTTGCTTTGTTTCAAACTGGTTGCTAAAGACGTCACATTTGCAGTTCTTTTGTGTCGACTTAACTGGATTGTTCTTACAATGCAAGAAGGTTGACGTTCCAGGGGTGATGAGTACTTTTTATTCCTGGTATTGGCTGCAAATTTCTAAAAGCAGCTAACTTTCCTGTTTTGTGTTCAATAAAAGCCATTTTGAAATGCAGAAGGAGTCAATGTTTTCTCAAATACTTAAACAAAACAACATCATTTTAAAAATCAATCTAGGACCTCTCGCTTTCTGCCTCTGAGCATTATAACATCTCATTGGAATTTCTGGAAAAGAAAAGCCAGTGGCTTTGCTAAAAACAGGAGAACAAACTAAGACATTTCAATTAGAAGTAAGTGAGTAATAAAGAAAGAATATTAACCAACTAAGAGAGATACAAAACTGTGGCAATGAAGCAAATCAAAACTGCAGTAAAACAAAGAGGAAAGAAGTTGGCAAAGTTATTAGGATATGAAATGAGAAAGAATAATTGGGACAATAAATGCAGAAAAAAGGCACTTAGGAAGAAATTATACCTGTAAATGCATTTTCCATTAATAAGCCATTCTTTAACATTATAAGGCTAATTAAAATATAGAATAAATTATACACCGTAAATGGCATTGGTCAAACTTGTTTAAGCATTGCTTTAATTATTTTGACTAATCATTTATATGCTAAAACTAGTGCACCATTCAGGTTGACATAATGTTCTCTGATGCAGAATTAAAAGTGATTTAGTGATGTGCTTCTGTTGTTGAATTTTAAGTTCTTTTATTTTAGCACTGACAGATTGTAATTTATTTCTGCATAAAAGCTGTGGGTCTGTTACATAACTCAATGTTTTATTTTGCTGAGTCAAATAAATTAATGTTTAATTCTCTACATTTGCAGTGAATTTCTGCCATTAATGAGTTGTTTTTAACCAGCAGATCACAGCATTCAGGTTTCAGCACTTCAACCGTTTAGAATTGTCGCTGTCAGAGATACCATCAGCAAAGTATTCAAAAGCATAGAGTCGTAGAGTGAGAAAGCATGGAAACGGACCCCTCAATACAACTCATCCATGCCAGGCCGACATCCTAATCTGACCTAGTCCCAGTTACCAGCTTTTGACCCATATCCTTCCAAACCCTGCCTATTCATATCCAGATGCCTTTTAAAGGTTGTAACTCTACCCACATCTACCACTTCATCTGGCAGCTTGTTCCATACACATACCACCTTCTGTGTGAAAAAGTTGCCTCTTATGTTCCTTCCATATCTTTCCCTCTCACCTTAAACTTATGTCCTCCAGTTTTGGACTTCCCTACCCCGGGAAAATGATCTTGGCTATCCATGCCCTTCATGATTTTATAAACTTCTATTAAGGCCCAGCCCCTCAGCCACTGATATTCCAGGGGAAAAAAAGCCTCAGGCTATTCAGCCTCTCCCTATGTCTCAAACACTCCAACCCTGGCAACATCCTCGTAAATCTTTACTGACCCCTTTCAAGTTTCACAACATATTTCCTACAGCAGGGAGATGAGAACTGAACGTAGAATTCCAAAAGTGGTCTAACATTTGTCCTGTGCAGCCGCAACAGGACATGTCACTTCCTGTGCTCAATGCACTGACCAATAAAGGCAAGCGTACCAAACGCGTTCTTCACTACCGTAGCTGCAACTCCACTAGTTTCTAACCAAAGAGCAGATTGTGTCTTGGATCTGACTATGTCTCAAAAACTGCAGACTTCACTGGCTTTCATCACAAGCCCAGTCCTAATCTCACACTGTTTGTGCTAACAGTGATGTTAGTTGATAAAGATCGGGGCTGAGTGGGAAATAGAGAGACAAAGAGAGATATCCCTGCTAATTCCCCCTCTTCAACCCGATCTCCATCATGAAATTCACTGCCACCAGCAAAAAGTAAAAGTGAGAGTCAAATTTGTCTAAAAGTCTTATAAAGAGATTATATCAGAGATAGGTAAACTGAGGAATTATAGAACAGCAGCCTCCCTCCAGGTTGTAGCATTCTGTTGTGTAAAACCAAAGCGAGAGATGAATAGAGAATTGATCAGGAGCAGTGATTCTGAGGCTGACAAGCTGTCACTCTACAAAGGGGTAAAAAAAGTTACACCCTGCAGTGCCCTGGATCAGGGATCTGCCACCTGTGGATCCAGAACCATGTGCAGCTCCTTTGACATTTCATCTGTGACTTCCAACCTTTTCCAAATGATTAACGTTAATTTGAAAAGAGGCCTACAGAGAGGAAAGGCCTGAAAAATAAAAGGTTCTTTTTTATCGTGGAGATAGGAAGCTAAGCTGCACTTTATGGCTTCAAATGATTATTTTAACATTAAAAAAACTACCATCGTGTTCAAAATGGACCTGTTTGAGTGGTATAACTACACGAGTGTCAGAGGTCAGGCCTTATGTTTGAGGAACAGGTTTTATGGCTGTGACAGTCACTGTTTCTGGCACAGCTGAAACTGCTAAATTATTCTCAAAGTGCTGTCACAAGCCTTTGTATAAATCACAAGAATCTGTAGCCAAAAGGATTTTCAATTTTACTTGTCTCAAATTAAATTTTTTTTAAAAGATGATGTTACTGTCAAAAAAATAGCAAAGCAAAACATGATAATTCAGAAGTAGGTCTATTTCAATTCTGATTTTTTTGAATTATAAATTTAATACATGCATTTTATTTATTCTATATGTAAATGATGCATTCCACCATTTCTTAAGTATTTGGCTAAAAGTTTTCATCTTGCGTTTCCAGTGGCTTTTATTTCAGGCATTTTTTTTGAAAAAGGTTCTTCAATTTAAAGGAAGGTTTCTGATCCTATTAAGTTCCCTGAGATTGGTTGCCAGTTAATGATGGAAAGTTGAGTCTATCACCTGGACAACAGTGGGAGGAAGAATTAGCAATTAAAATCTGTGTGAACAATTTTTAAGAAGGCTTCTTGCCTTCTATGGGCTCACTACTCCTGCTACTCAGACTTATGCAGCTATCTTATGAACCCTGTAGACAATGACCATTTTTAAAAAGTAATTTGAACTGCTCCTTTTTACCTGAAAAATAGCACAAATGAAATTTCACATTTGAAGACTTTTACTGTAGCAATTAGTCTAACTACACTATTGACCGAACACTACTTTAAAAGCCGGTTGTACTTTAAATGACAGATTAGAACTGCTCACTTTTGGTTTTGAACTCAAATAAAACACTAACAGGCATACTTCACACTGCCCATTAAGCACTTATTTTATTTTCCAAGGCCCAGTCCAAAGTAATTCTTAGCTCCTGAAGGTTTACTTTTATCTTTCCTTTCTTATCTCAATAATGTTTAAGGGAGCAATGTCTTTCATTTTGAGGGTTATGCCTGGTGTTTCTATCTTTGGCTCAAGCTAGGCGAATCTACCAGGCTCAGTCCAAATCCTTATAAGTTTGGTCCTTTCAATTCAAAGTCCTACCTGTTCTTTGAACCAAAGAGACTTTTGGCTTTTAGCTCTTCCCTTGATCCCAGTTCCTGGCAGACAGGGATACGCCTTCCTCTCTCCAAGATTATTGCTATGGCAACAAGAATCAAGTGAGCCTTGTGACCACATGAAAGTGCTGATGAGACCCCAATTCTTTCTATCTTGGAAATAAATAGACAGTCTGATGCATAAACTATTTACAGACTAACATTTTCAACACCTTTCTGACACTTTGGAGCCTAACAGTCTGTCCAATGTAAACACAGATGCTCTAGTCATTGTCTCCAAATGTGATCACTTCACACTTTCTTTCCAGAAACAATCCAGGCCTACATCTATTCATTAAAACCACTTCACTCAGGCTTGTTGTCAGGCAGATTTCAAAAGATATTCCATATTCCATTTCATTTAATCCTGTATTAGGGGCACAGTCTCAAAATATAGCAATCCTATAAAACACCTCTTTTGTTGTAGGTGCTTCATGATGTAATGTCAAATTTCTTCCAGTTTCTGGGAAACATAAATCAGTTAATCATGATGCTTTTTCCCCTTCCATGGAAGGGAATACTTGGTCCATATTCAAAATGACCTCTGTTAGGAAAATTATTGTCATGGGAATTACGTGACCCCATTGTTTTTCCTTTGATGGTGCTATCAAAACAAAAGGAATTACCAACATTCATTTCATTTGCAGTAATGAAGTGCTTTGTTATCAATGCATTGTGTCTGAGTTTCAGACACCAGCAAGCTAATTGTAATGCAGCAATGCATTAGAAGCAGGAAATGAATGAGCCAGAAAAGCAATTGTCTTTGGTCCTGTTAATTACGGGAATTATATTGGCCAGGTCATTGGAATAACTGTTCTGAAGAACGGTCACTGGACCTGAAAAGTTAACTCTGATTTCTCTCCATAGATGTTACAAGACATGCTGAATTTTTGCTTTAATTTCATTTTTTTGTTTTGTTTCTCATTTCCAGCACCCGCAGTTTTCTCATTTTTTCTTCTTTGCAATAACTTCCTGTCCTTATTCAAACAGCATGTTCGGATCAGTTACATATAGTATAAGGGGGGGAGGGCACAGACATAATGACAATGCCAATTGACTATGGAAAATATTCACCTCACTAACATCTTGGAATTGTGCCAAAATTGAAACAGGTTAGTCAAGGATCAGACTAACATATTCATACTCACAGAATCATATGTTACATACAATGTCCAAATGTTACCATCAATGTCTGCACCAATGATGATGTAACCAATAAGAATGACAAACCTATCTGACCTCATGCTTACGAATGTATCTCTTGTACTTGCATCTGTCCACAACAATATTTGAAAGTGTGAACATTGCACAGTGGGGACAAAGTCCCATTTTTATAGTGAGAATAGCCTCCATCGTGTTGTATGGTCTAACCATCATGCAAAATGGGATAGATTTTAAACAGATGTAGCAACTTAACACTGTTCTTCCAGCACTGTGAGCCATCAACAGTAGCTGGATTGTATTCCAGTATAATTTGTGAATGCATTGCTTGGCATATCCACACTTCACAGTTACCATCAAGCTGAGAAATCAACCCTGGTTCAACGAAGGTGACAGAAGTGGTAGTACCGGGCATACCCAAAAATAAATTGTAACATATGAAGATCCCACACAGGGCTATTAGCATGTCAACATAATGAAATTAGCATGAAATAAGGAGAGCTAAATGATTAAGCAATCAATGGATCCAATCTAAGGCCTAATGTCCTGTCATATCTAGTCATGAATGGTAGTGGAAAATTAACAACTAACAAGACATGCTGGTTCCACAAATATCCCCATCATCAACAACACATCAGTGCAAATGACAAGGCAGAGGCATTTGCAATGAGCTTCAGGCAGAAATGCAAAGAGGCTGATCCATCTCAGCCTGCTCCTGAGGTTCTTCAGCATCATAAATCAGTCTTCAGCTAATCTGACTCGATCGACACAATATGAAGAAATCGCTGAAGGCACAGGGGACTGCAATGCCTCTGGATCTTGACTACACAGCTGGCAACAGTACTGAAGGCGATGATCTAGCCACATCCCTAACCAGGCTACTCCAGTACAAATAGAAGGCCATCATATATCTGATAGTGGGGGGATTGTCTAGCTATGTTCTGGCTGTCTAAAGCAATGCAAATCCAAACCAGCCAATTATCATCCTATCAGTCTGCTATTGATCATCAGTAAAGTGATGGAAGAGATCCCCTATAGTGTTATCAAGTAGCACTTGCTTAGAAGTAACCTGCTTACTAATGTTCAGTTTGGGTTCTATCAGGTCCACACTGCTGCTGTATGACCTCATTTTGGTCTTGGTTCAAACACGAACAAAGGAGCTGAACCCAGAGGTGAAGTGAGAGTGAATACCCTTGAGATCAGAGTGACAGTTGTCAAGGTATGCTATCCAGGAGCACTAGCAAACTAGAGTCAATGGAAATCCAGGGGTAAACTCTCCACTGGTAGCGATAGGTAAGTTACATTGACTAATTATGCAGAATTACTTGGTTTATCAGGAGATTGAGATGTCATATCTTTTCAATCAGGGCCCCAGACTAATGTACATCAAACTTTGTTTTAATTGGTACATTAAATGAAGGGCACTCTCGATAAAATGGTACAAGTTGTATACGTCAAGCACTGGAAGTTACTGTATTATTGAGATCTTTGCGATGCCTGAGTTAAGGGTGCAAGTGAGAAGGCTGTCTGCTGATAAATTTTATTTAAAGCAATAAGTGATTTATGCTGTTAATAAAGTATAACAGTGATGTGCATACCCCCTGCAGTATGTTTCTATTACTTAGTGTGTGTTTTAACATTGATTATGTGGACCTCTCGATCAACCGGAATATTTCATCAAACGGCACACTCCTGGTCCTATAGGTGCTGGCTAACAAAAAGTTTGCTGTACAGCTTCCCCATCCAAAGATTGTGCAACATCATCATGTTGTGTGGAGCTTTATGCAGTTTCGACATCATATCTTTCAGAACCCTTACAGGGCTGCAAGATGGCTCAGTGGTCAGCACTGTTGCCTCACAGCACCAGGGACCCAGGTTCAATTCCACCCTTGGGTGACTGTCTGTGTAGAGTTTGCATATTCTCCCTGTGTCTGCATGGGTTTCCTCCTACAGTCCAAAGATGTGCAAGTTAGATGGATTGGCCATGCTAAATTGCCTGTAGTGTTCAGGGATGTGTAGATTAGGGGGATGGGTCTGGGTGGGATGCTCCAAGTGTTGTTGTGGACTTGTTGGGCTGACTGTGGATATCTTGACAAGCAGCTTCAGGTTCAAATCCAGAAGTGGTTGCAATTTGGCTAGAGGCTTGCCAGTAAACTATGGTCTATTACTTGACATGACCACATTAGGGGTTTTGTATGTAGTGTACATTTCTTGCAAGATCCTTATAACCACATCTGTGGTGGTTGTACATAACATTTCTACTAGCTCTATCTACCATGGAGAGTTGTAAACAATAAGATAAAACTGTCTTTGAAAATATATAGTCATTTCGCACTTGTTCTCATGATCTGGTGGGAAATGTGATGGGGATCAGTAGCTCTCCTCACTCAGACCCTATGAATATCACAGATTTTACAGTAAGCTTTGACGGCCTCAATCTCATTTGAGATTGCTGGCAACATACACATGAACAAGCCAGGAGTCTGGACATGGTAATCTTCAAGAGTCTTTTGCAGATACGCTGTATGACGTCATCACAAAGAAAAGGGGGCACCATGGTGGCTCAGTGGTTGGCACTGCTGCCTCACAGCACAAGGGACGTGTCTTCGTTTCCAACCTTGGGCGACTGTGTGAGATTTCACATTTTCGCCATGTCTGCGTGTGTTTCCTCCGGGTGCTCAGGTTTCCTTCCTTCCAAAGATGTACAGGTTAGGTGGATTAGCCATGCTAAATTGCCCATTGTATCCAGGGATGTGTGGGTGAGGTGGGTTAGCCATGGGAAATGCAGGGTTACAGGTACAGAGTGGGAGGCTGGGTCTGGGTGGGATGCACTTCTGAGGGTCAGTGTGGTCAATGGGCCAAATGGCCTGCTTTCACACTGTAGGAATTCTATGAAAAGCTGGGAGTGTGGAGGCACAAGAATTTTAGTTTAGAAAAGGCATCATGTGTCGGTACAGGCTTGATGGGCCGTAGGGTCTGTTCCTGAGCTGTACTGTTCTTTGTCGATACTTTAGGAAAGACCAACAAGTTGTCTATAATAGTAAAATGCCATTGATGATCAAAATAGGACTTTATGGTCATCCTGAGCCTTTGGTCTGGCCAACGTTCAACACAATACTGAAAAATTACAACACATTCTTCACCTTCCTTTCCTTCCTGCTGATCTGGTTGAACCTGTTTTGGATCGTTGACCACTGTATCACTGTGACCTGTTTGGATTTCACCAATTCCTGCACAGGAATTGTTAGGTTGTTGGCAGTTGTGCTTTCCCATCACTTGTGGCCTTCCTACATGTTTTTGGTTTCATAGGCAGGCCTCATAAGGCAGTGTCTGAACCTTTATATCCATGGAAGTACCCTCTCCTGATTCTTTTTCATCAAATAGGGATATCAATTGTTTATTTGCATCTTTGTAAAAACTTTCAGGGCGAGGATGAAGTCTGAAAATCTCTTGTGTGTCCATGTGCCAGAGATCCTGCTTCTCTCTAACTAAGCAGCATTCCTCTATGTCAGAGAAAGTCCTGGAGTCATAATGCAATATTTTCATCAACCAATTACTTGCCTCCACAGGTTTAGTCGTGGCTGCCAAATTAAACAAAAATGTTGCCAAGTGGTTGACCATGCCTGGAAATCTTTGCAGGTCTTGAACTTATTTCAGAGTGGGAAACTCATTCATAGCCTATGTTTTCATTTTGTATTGGCTCTTATTCTATCTTTGTCAATGATGTGTTCCAAGAAACAAATGGATTCCTTGGATAATTCACACTTGTTGTTGAGGGTATGCTTTTGGCCTGCAGATGCTTTTAAACTTTTTGGATCCTTTGGATATGTTCCTCAACAATCTGCTCATGTCTTAATATGGTATCCATGTGGCAAATGATACCTTCTAACCCTTGTAAAATATTGGACATATTCCTTTGAAAAACTGTGCTGACGTAAACCCAGAGATAGTATGAACTGCAGATGCTGGAGAATCTGAGATAACAAGGTGTAGAGCTGGATGAACACAGCAGGCTAAGCAGCATCAGAGGAGTAGGAAGGCTGATGTTTCGGGCCTAGACCCTTCTTCAGAAAATCAAAGCCTTTCTGCTCCTCTGATGCTGCTTGGCCTGCTGTGTTCATCCAGCTCTACACCTTGCTATCTGAGGTAAACCCAAATGGCAGTCTGTTAAGCAAAATCTCCCGAATAAAATAATAAATACAGTAAACGGTCTTTATTGTTGCAGCTGCCAGAAACCAATGTGATCAGCAAGATTAGTAAAAATTCTATTTTTAGACAATTTTGCTAAACTTCGTCGCTAGAAGACAAGGTGAATTTCCCTTGCTAACACTTTGTTAAGCTGGGTTAGGTCAACACACATTCAGAAAGATACACTGCATTTGCATACAGTGGCCATGCCCAAGCACCATTCATTTGGTTTAGTCACCAAGCAAATTATGCCCATTTTTGTCATTTCCCCAAATGACTTCCGAACTTGTTTCATGACAAGATGCAGCATCTTCTTAGGTGTGTAGAGACATAGAGGGCTTAGCATCATTTCTTAACATGATTAGAATTAGAACTAGATTTAGATTTTATTGTCATGTGCACTCAAGTACAGAAGTACATGAAAAGTGTACAATGTTGCCATTCCAAGTGCCATCTTGGGTACAAAGGTACCTAGGTACTAAATCTTAGGTACAAGGTAGAAAAATAAAGAAACAAAGTTAAAAGTTAAACATTACAGTCCATCTTAGTATTAAGGGCCCGATGTCCTCCACTTTGGCCCGCTCTTTGGGAGACCTCGGGCTGCCTGCTCTTGCTGCTATCTCAGATGCCAGGAGACCTTGTTCACCAGTGCATTGGTCTTGCTCTTCCCGCATTGGCTTGAGCTCTGACCCCCAATGTCCCCGCTCCAGGTCCCTAGCCACTGCCACACACCAGACCTCTAGCCGACCACCAAAGTCCCGATCCAGACCTCAGCCGCTACGAAGCCACCATGTCGTCGCCGCCATTGTCTCTATGAACAAACTCTCTCCAGAAGGTAAGTAAGTAGAAAAGAACTAAAAAAAATGTTAAAAAGAAAAAAGAGAAAAGAAGGAGAAAAAGAAAAGAAAGAGAAAGAAAAGCGAACAGAGTGGATGAGCCGACACCGTTACCACCATCTTGAATCAGTATTGAGTTTCCCAAATCCTATGTACCATTCCCAAAACATTTTTTTCTGCTGTGCTGATCCAATGCTTTGCACTAAGTTAAATAACAAAACATGACTTCTTACTCAAGGGTCAGAGTTCCTGGTTATGAATTGCATATAAATTCTATTCTATTTGATACAGTTCATATTACAACATTTTTTGCAGTATACTTTTAATGTTGAACGTTAACACCTCCTACACCACCTAGCTCAACATCTGCAGACTTTACCTTCTGTTTCTTTGGCTGTGGTATTTGATCTGCCAGGACTGTGACAACTGTGCCTGAATCAAGATTAAAATAAATGGCATGTCACTAAAATAAAAACAAAGAACCACAGATGCTGAAAATCCGAAACTAAACCTGAATCTAAAAACAAGATTGCCATATTAGAAATGTTCATTCTGTTTTTCTCCCTACAGATGCTAACAGATCTGCTGAGTTTCTCCAGCACTTTCTGTTTACGTTTGAATGGAATATCCATTGGCAATAACATGTTTTATCAATTTTGAATCAGTTGGTTCACTAACTTCCTCTAGGAATGCTTTTATGTTTCCACCTACTTTCCGTGTACAAAACCTGACTTACTTTTTCTCACATTTATGCAGTACTTTTCTGTCAGCACTTGATTATAAATTCTTATGCTCACATGGATGTGTCAGCTGTGACTCAGTTGGTAGTATTTTTGGCTTCAGATAAGAAATTTAAGGCTCAAATCCCACTCCAGGGACAGGATTATATGTCGATATTCCTACATCACCCTGACCCATAATAATTAATGGTGAACCCATCCTCTGCTCTATTGGGTTGCCCTAAAACCGTTCAGTGAAAGAGGATTGTTAAGGGCCCAAAGGTAAGATTTCCACCTGCTCTGGGTGAAATGCTCTGAGAGCTGAATCCCAAGAAAATGACCAGCGGCTCTCTCACCCCAGCAGTGCCACTGGGCCTGGTGCTCACTGTAGGCTATTTCATGAGAGATATCACAGGAGCCAGATGTAGAGTTAAGAGTGAGGGCTGAAGATAAGGGTGTTTCAACTGGGCCTTGTTAGAAGAACCCATTGATGCTGCTGAGGGGGCTGTGGTGCACAGAGGCCGAAAGGTGGGTTGGGGGGAGTGGGAAGAGGTTGAGGAGTGTGTGCCTATGATGGGTCCAGGCATTCATATAGGGGAAACCTTTCCTTCTTCTTGCAAGTATTCCAAACAGTTGGGCTTGAAAGGCTTCAATCCGATGTCCCTTTTCTGCTCAGTCGGGAAAAATTGCATTAGAGTCATAAGAGTCATAAAGTTGTACAGCATGAAAACAGACCCTTTGGTAAAACTTGTCCGTGCCGACCAGGTATCCTAAATTAAACTAGTCCCACTTGCCAACATTTGGCCCATATCCCTCTAAACCCTTCCTATTCATGTACCCATCCAGATGCCTTGTAAATGTTGTAATTGTACCAGCCTCCATGACCTCCTCTGGCAGCTCATTTCGTACACTCACTACCTTCTGCGTGAAAAAAAGTTGCCCCTTAGGTCCCTTTCATATTACAGTGAGAAGAATTCCTAAATGGTCATTGATCACTCAGTTCAAGGAGGTTGGGTCATTCAATGCCTTCATTGCTGTGTATAAAATTGCAGAGGATTTAAGGATGCAGGAAATGGCACAGGTGAAGGAGCATTTGGCAAAACATCCAATTTTATATCTGTCACCTGCCATTCAACCTATTCCCTGGACACAAAATCCATGCTGACTTTCAGTGGTATAAGTGTAATTAAACTTGGGCCCTTTCTATCCTCTCTCAGGTTACCATGGCACTACTTTGAAGAAGATCAGAGAGCTATCCCTGGAATCTTGGCGACTGTTTATTCTTCAATGGACATCATAAAAACAGCTTGTCTGATTATTTTCGTATTGTTGTTTGGGGAGTTTGCCATGTGCAAAATTGGCTGCCATATTTCCTACATTACAACAGTGGCTGTGCTTCAAAAATATTTCAGTGGCTGGAAAGCAGTTTGAGACATCCTGAGGTCCTGTAAGGTGCCGTAGATGTGAAAACGTTCTTTTCTATCTATAATGGTAACTGCCTATGTAAATGTGTCAAATTGTGATTTATCTCTCCTGGCATCAGTGCTGCTTCAGTTTTTAATCTTCCGATCACTACCAAGCAATGGGAAAAAGAGCATTGGAGCTGTATAAGTGTTTGAAATATTATTGTACCCTCAGCAACAGCTGCAGTTTTAAAGGCCTCAAAGGATTACTGTATGTGAGATTTTTAACATATGCAAAAGGCCTGCATGATTTTCCTCTCCCACACAGCAAAAACCAACATGACATTTTCAAACAATTTGTCTTACCAGAACAGCCTGGACTGTAGCGATGGGAAGAAATGTTACAACAATAAATTCAACTTTGAGAAGGATCTCAATATCCATAAATCTGCCTCTATCAGACAAACCTAAATATAGCCTGTCCACCCAAGCAATGGAACTTACAATAGACAGTTTCATTGTATAAATTATTCATGCACTCAGCGGTAGCAGGTAATATAACTCAAGTTTCCTATTGCAA
The DNA here is from genome assembly GCF_021869965.1 of Rhincodon typus. NCBI lineage: Eukaryota > Metazoa > Chordata > Chondrichthyes > Orectolobiformes > Rhincodontidae > Rhincodon > Rhincodon typus. The sequence goes on along the minus strand of NC_063358.1, from coordinate 32,099,734 downwards.
CTGAAGTATGCAGGTAATTAGCATTTGAGACAAAACCTGCATTCATCTCTCATAGGTAATCTAATTTATGATTATACATAGCTCCCAATCATTGGTGCATGCATTGTGATATTCCAGACCCAAATAATATCAGGTACAGACATCCAGCAATGTTGCAAACCATGTTTTAACGTGCCTGAAAGAGAAGCATATAGAGTAACTGAGCTGTCACACTGTAGCACAGTAATCAAGCAGCATCAAGCTATAACCTTTAACATGCTTTTCAGTTTGCTTTTCATGCTTTGATTTTTATTCCTGCAATAACACCTCTGCGTGATTCAGAATTGTTCTGACATTTTCATTCTGGCAGCCTTGTTTGTAGTTTGATGAAGTATCATTGGCAGGGCCATTGGTATCAGCACCATGTTTTCCTGCATTGTGATTCTGTTATACCTGAAATAAAAACTAATTCTATCTCACAGGCCAAGACTCATAAACTGTTGTACCAATGGAAATAATTCAGTTATTTAAACTTGTTTGTTGTATATCTAAGATACAGCAAGAACAGTGAGTAGTTCACAGCACTTAATTTCAAAATGCATTGAAAACTGTCCTATCAATTTGTCCCCATGAGTAATCTTATTGGTCTAGATTTTGCTGGAGTGCAGGAATTTTGCAAAATGCCTTAGCTACCAGGTAAACATTTTCCATCACTCTTCAGCTCAAAAGGTTTAGTTCCATCCGATCTGAAAGAATTACCACCTGATAACTGCACCGAACAAGTTAGGTGGATTGGTCACGCTAAACAAAATTGTCCAGTAGTGTCCAGGGAGGTGTAGTTTAGGTGCTTAGCCATGGTAAATGCAGGGTTACAGGAATAGGGTGGGATGCTCTTTGGAGGGTCAGTGCAGACTCGATGGGCCAAATGGCCTATAACTGCACTATAGGGTTTTTATTGATATCAATGCCATGTCTAACAGCTGGGGCTTGGCTGCAGTTTCCCTGCCAAACTCTGGCCAATGTTTCTCCTGACCAAATGAGATTTAAGGACTAAGATAGAGTTAGAGGATTAAGAAGAACATAGAACAGCACAGCACAGTACAGGCCCTTCGGCCCACGATGTTTTGCCAACCTTTTATTGTATTCTAAGAGCAAAACTAACCTGCATACCCTTCATTTTACTTACATTCATGTGCCTATCCAAGAGTCACTTAAATGTCCCTAATGTTTCTGACTCTACCACCACCGCTGGCAGTGCATTCCATGCACCCACCACTCTCTGTGTAAAGAACTACCTCTGACATCTCCCCTATTTGGAACATTTGGTAAATTAGAAGCAAATCAGCTACAGAGGGTGATATGAAATGAGGGGGAGAAATTATATTCCAGGACAGATTAAACAATTTTACAATTTCTCGGAACAATTTGCTACTGACAGGAACGAGGCTCGATAGTTTCAATTCTTTCTTCTCTATTTTTCTATTGTGAGTTTAATTGGCAATTAATCTGCAAAAAGAAAGCAGCAAGGTTGCAGTCAAGAGGACCTTTCAGAGAGGCTAAAACTTGCATGACAAATCCAACAGTTTGAGAAGATTCCTAATTCATGTTCTATCTCTTCCTGACTGCAAGGTACTGGATGATTTACATATTAATAACAGTGCCTGGATCAGACACTGTTTATGTTGTGCACTTCTGATCAATATGATTCCTTACTGACCTGGAGTCTGCTGAAAGTTTCGCTTTGACTACTCTTAAGAGAAATCTTAAGATTTGTTTTTTGTATTGCACTCTCTCCCAACCCCAAAACTACCAATTTTTCAGAAAGCGTCAGCTTTACTTGACTTTGTTTCCATTATTTAATTGTTGATAATGTCGTTTTTAAGGCAGCATCTTGTCAAAATTCAGATTCAGTAGCCAGAAGGTTTCACACTTGTCTGGCTTATGACTTTAAGATTTCATGAAACAATGAGGTAGATGTTGAGGATTAAGCAGCGTTTTGACAATTGTGTATGGCATGACTCGATTGCTGTTCTCTTAAATGCAGTAATTCCGTTATTAGTAATCCAATGTTTTAGGAACATAAACCATTACCACTATGATTTATCAGCTCTGTCTTATAACATTTGCATAAAAACATAAAGCTGGGGTTTAAAAGTTAAAGGTCTGAAGATAATTAAACTACTTATAAGCATTACTCTGAATTATAGTCAAGGGAATGCGGTTGGCCATTGGAAATCTTTTTTGGGCAGTCCCTCAGGGTCAAGGGTAACTTTCTTTCACTGGAGGGTGTTCTGGGTGGGGGGAGTGAGGTGGGAGGGTGTTCCTGTGGTGCCCAACAAGTCCTAAAGAGTCCAGCCCTGGAGCGGCGACTCTGCTACATGTGGTGCAGGGCATGCTGGAGACAGTGGGATACTCTGGACTCTGTGCACACTTTCTGCTGCTTGTACTTGCCTTCCATGTGCTCCAGTCAGTGACACTCAAAGTGGTTAGTGCGTTCACGGATATGTCTTCTCCAGTTTGTACGTTCTAGGGCAAGTGGTTCTCACGTGTTGATGGGGATGTTGTATTTGTTAAGGGACACTTTCAGGTCATTCTTGTAGTGTTTCCTCTATCCTCCGAGTAATCACTTTGTCATTGCGGAGCATCATGTCTGACCAGTGCCTTGTTGCTGGTTACATTGGCCTGGTAGAGGGCGCACATGTGGGGACACATATCTTGCCAAAGGATTTGCAGGATTTTGTGAAGGCAGCCCTGGTTGTAACTTTCCAGGAATTTGGAATGTCTGCTGTATATGGTCCACGTTTGTAATGTGGACAGGAGGGTTGGTGTGGGTGTGGGTGTGTGTGTGTATGTGTGTGTGTGTGTGTGTGGACGGGGGGGTGCGGTGGGAGGGGAGTGGGGTGGGCTTGGGGGTTGGTGGTAGTGTGAGGGGTGGATGTGGGTGACCATGAGGTTGGCGTTGAGTTGGAGGTCTTGGACATCAAACACTCTGTCCCTCAAACATCCTACGGCTGCACTGGTGCAATGGAGTCAATGCTGTAATTTATCGTCAATGTCTGCTCATGATGACAGGAGGCTCCTGATGTATAAGAAATTATCCACTTTGTTCAAATGGTTCATCATGGATTTTGATGGTCGGGAGTTTTGTTGCATGGCAGGAGTGAGGTTATGGAGAACCTTTATTGCCCACATGTTTAATCTGAGACCAATTCTCTTGAGGAATGAATTGACGAGGGTTGTAGTTCAGCCTCTGAATATGTGCACACACAGACATCATTTTGTACAATACTTCAATGACAGAAGTTGAAAATGACAGAAGGAGTACTCTTGGTTCTGGCCTGGAGGTGAAGGTTGGACAGTTTCCTGCTCATATTGTACAGTGGCAGGGTAGCACGGTGGCTCAGTGGTTAACACTGCTGCCCCACACGCCAGGAACCTGGGTTCGATTCTGCCCTCGGGCAACTGCGTATGTGGAGCTTGTACATTCTTTTCATGTTTGTGTGTATTTCCTCCAGATGCTCCAGTTTCATCCCACAGTCCAGTGTGGGTTAGGTGGATAGGCCATGCTAAATTGCCCATAACATGTGTAGATTAGGTGGGTTAGCCATGGGAAATGCAGGGTAACATGGATAGGGTAGGGGGGACAGGTCTGGGCAGGAGATTCAGTGTGGACATGATGGACCAAATGACCTGCTTCCACAGTGTTTGGGATTCAGTGTAGGTTAACTCTGCTTCGTCGGGGAGGATCATGGAAATGAGTGTTGCAACAAGAAGGATGGAGGAGAGCATGGGTACAATGACATAGCCTAGCTTGATCGTAGTTTGCACTTGTATTGACTCTGTAGTGGATCCATGGGTGAGAATCACAGTTTGTTTGCCATTGAGAAACAGGTGGAAAATGGTGATGAGTTTGTGTGGGGAGTCAAATTTGAGAATCTAGAATTCCTCACGGTCGACAGTTTCAAAGGCTTTTGTAAGATTGAAGATGGCCAAGTACAGAATTTATTGCTGTTCCCTGCCCTTTTGTTGGATTTGTCGTGCACTGAAAATCATGCCCACTGTGCTTCTTGATGGCCAGGAGCCACAGTGAGACTCAGGGAGGAAATCATCAGCTTCTGGGAAGTTGAGGAAGATTCTCGTGATGACTTTTCTTGCGGCAGGCAGTGAAGAAATGTCCATAGTTGAACCTGTCTCCTTTCTTGAAGATGTCCACATTACGGCATCTCGGAAATCTCCCAACATGCTCTGTTCCTTCTAGACAAGTGTATCAAGAGTGTCTCTCCACCATATTGTAGTTCTTTGGTAGAGATTCTGTCTGCGTGGGAGGCCTTTCTTCTTTGTCAGCTGTTGGATCCTAAGAAGACCCAGAGAAGAATGATCTACTCAGGCCAAACCTCACAGCCAACCTGACAATGACCAAAGTGCTAAAGTCACAGAGTGCCCACAGTGCCTGATCCACCCTAAAAGATGCAATAGTTATCACCTGCATGGAGACACTCCAACTCTCAAATGGAAACACTAAGACTGCTTCAATGAGAATGATCAGGAGATCCAGGATCTCCGAGACCAGAAACACATAATGCTCCTGATCTTGCAGCTCCACCAAACCCGAGCAAGAGGAAACAAGCTGGCAGGAAACTGATGGTGCAACAAAAGGACCTAAAGAATAGATGGTTGGTGGAAAGAGCATTGGAAACTCAGCGACTTGGCAACAACCACAATGTGACAGCTTCTTGCGGCATGGTGTCTCAGTGACGAGCACTACTGCCTCACAGCACCAGGGACCTGGGTTTGATTCTAGACTCGGGCGACTGTCTGTGTGGCGTTTGCACGTCCTCCCCATGTCTGCGTGGGTTTACTTCGGGTGCTCTGGTTTCCTTCCACAGTCCAAAAATGTGCAGGTTAAGTGGATTTGCCATGCTAAATTGCCCCATAGTGTCTAGGGTGGGAAATGCAGGGATAGGGTTGGGGGTGGGTCTGAGTTGCATGCTCTTCAGAGGGTCGGTGTGGACTTTTTAGGCTGAATGGCTTACTTCCACACTGTAAGGCTTATGTAGTGGGGACTCTATGTAGTTCTTCAGTGAATTAAATCCATCCACAGTCCAATGACACAGGGACTTACTCCACTAACAGCCAAAAACAGTCACTCATCAAATAGACAGCCAACATTTGCTGGAGAGGGCACTCTAAGGACTTCCTCCCCCAAGAAACAACTTTTGATGTTACTGCTGTCCACAACATCTTGCAACATTCAATCCATCATCATCTCAGCTCATTTCCAATCTACCATGAGGTCAATAAAGTCATCCAACAGCTGAGAAACAAAATCATCTGAGGGAATCCATCATGAAAATACAAGGTTCTTTATTCAGATCTATTGCATTTAATTTTAGAGAAGAATATTCTGTCTTTATAAGTAGAATCTCTTTATTTTGCTGCATCAGCCTTAAATTTGTGGCAGGGATGGACAGGATACACATTAGGAAATATGGGATAACACAACTGAAAAGCAAGAAGCTATTCATTTCACTTAAAACTCAAAAGTCGATAACTCATATCTGCCATTGTGCATACAATTTGCTCTTAAAATTTCATAAGTTTCTAAATATTTATCTCTGTGTAATGTTGAAAAATGAGGTCTATGTTTTGTAAAACTATTTGTTGACAATTGCAAAATTTTACTGGTTTCATTGTGTCTTCTCGTACAAATGCAAGACACGACAAGTTGGCAGTTTATCCAAGCGCTGTAGTTTATTAAACAGCATTTCCATGAGAAAGACAGTTCATCAAACATCATTCCAATCAGTTTTCATTTTTAGGTTCCACTGGGAGCAGGATTAAGAAAACAAAATGTTTGTGTAAGAACCAAGAGCCTAGCAAAGTGAAATGATCCGGGATGCATTCATTTTCTTTAAGATCTTGCACCAGTGTAATCAAGAATGTGGTCCTTGTGTCATGGAACGAGATTGTACAGCATTAGCACATATAATTCTTGTAATCTTCAGGAAACCTACGTTAGACCTCTTTCTCAAATCTTGTCAAAGGTTCAGCAAGAATCATTTGAAAAAGGACCCCAGCAGTTTGATCTCAAATTGTCACTACATATGGGTAAATTGGTTCTTCCTAAGAAACCTTGGAGTTCTGGTGAACTGAATAAACAAAAGACTAACCCAATGCAATGCTGTCTTTAGTCTCAGTGGGAAGAGAGAAACTCTTTCTCTTTCCCTGCATTTTACCTTCATGTTTTATTTGCTCCACTAAGCAAACAAGAAAGAAGTTTGGTATTTATTTCAAAAGAAAGCCATAGAAGAAAAAGCCTCTTATCAGACAGCAGTTCAGAGTTTTCAATGCTATTAAGTATTCAGGGCAATGCTATTATAAATCCCATCAGCATTGTTAATCTAAATAATTCTTTCTTTCCGGAGAGGCTGTAAATAATATCTGCACAGGAGGATATTTTGGAACAGAGCTTTTCACAGATATTTCAATTCAGTACTGAAGGCATGGTGTAACTGCTGATGGTTCCAGAAGGAAATTAAATCCAAGTTTAAATGAGTAGAAAAGAACTGATGGATTGCTACCAGCTTAGAAGGCTCTCTTCTCTTCTCACTCCTTCAGGGAGCACCTTTTGCTTTCATTGGGTGTCTTGCTTCCTTGGTCAAAAGATGGCAAGATTCCTGGGCCGACTTTTCAATCAAAGGTCCACTGAATATTCCTCTTATCAGGCAGTTTGGACGGCAGCAGTGGGCCTTCCCCCAAAATCACATCTTTGGAATGGACATCAATCAGAGACCAGCAGCTCTTGCACTCGTGACGTCCATCAAGAAGTTTGTAGCTGCTTCCTAGGGAGCAACATGGTTCATGAAGAGTAAAGAGGCATGTCAGTGCTCTGTTGAGGTGGGTTTGGAGTGAGGGCTTTGTGGGTGGGAGTGATGGGTAGAAGGACGTAGGTGTGTTGTTGGAAGTAATTCCTCAATGTCAATGTCCTTGCCGTTGATTGCGACAAACTAGTGCCAACCAAGGGGACCCACATCATGACTAACAAACTGCACACACTGGTTTACCAGACAGGCAGACTTCCTCTATTTGACCCTCCAGGGAATGAGATAATTACCACCCAAGTGGGAATTGGCCCCTTAAATGATCATTAATTGATGAATTAAGAGTGTTGATTGGTGGTGGGCAAGAAGGTGGAGTTTGGGCTTTCCTGCCTAGAACTTGATTCCAGTCGAGGCTGGAAGCAGTGGGATTTTGGAATGCCACCATTCTGCCTAACTGTGTTGTCTTTCTATCTTCAGGCCCATTGCCTCCGGATCAGCAGGTTGGACCACAGCAGGTTATTTTATAAAAGAATATGCTTGTCAATTTATTAAGTTCTTAACTATTTAAAAGCAACTTTAAATTACACATTAAATTAAGTTATGTGGTCATAACAAGTTGATTCCAGATCTATAGTTTAGACACGATTAAATTATGACTGAGTGAACCAGCCAGTGTACCATTGTCCAAAATGATTATATTTAATGGCTTACTGCTGACTCAGTTATACATACAGTGTTGATTTTTTGGATACTTTTTATCTCTGATGAGTTTTCGGGACAGGCGCGCTCCATTTTAATGGATTTGCAGTTTATAAGGTACAGTCATGCAAATGTTCAGTCTTCTTAGATACTGCTGTTTTATGTCACTGAAATGAGTTTATTCAGATTTTTAAAACTCAAGCAGGGCTTTCTGCTTAACAAACAAATAAATCCATTTTCAAAGACTTTGCAATAGTTGGCACTATTAAAAAGATGAGCTGAAAAGTTGGCTTGCTGCCCTGGTTAGCATTCATATTTCCCCAACTATTGTGTAATGTCTCATGGTCAGTCTGTCAATGTATAAGGGACATGCCTGTAATTGCTGTATCATAACATGTGACCTGAGTATAAAGCTCTCAAATGCCATATTACCCTCAGATCACTGAAAGCATTAAATGTTACTGGAAATATGCCTCTCTGCTCTAATCTATTGCTTGTTTATAATAAATCACTTTAATATGATTGGATTCTTGGATTCTTCAATATTATTATTTCCATGTCCATATACTTACGATATAAGAATTGCCACATCCAGTAAAACACACCACTCAAGGCAAAATCACATCACTGTCAAAAACTGGTCATTTATCTCCTATATGAGACTTTCCCGAGTGAGTAAGTTTGTGGATAACAGCAAAATTGGCAGAGTTGCTGATAGTGAGGAGGATTGCCAAAGGATACAGGGGGATATGAATAGATTGCAGCTTTGGGCAGAGAAATGCAGATGGAGTTTATCCAGATAAATGTAAGGTAGTACAATTTGAAAGATTAAATTGAATTACATAGTAAATGGCAGAACCCTTAAGTGCATTGACACACAGAGGGATCTGAGCACATAGTTCCACAGATCCCTGAAAGTGGCAACACAGGTGGATAAGGTGGTCAAGAGGACATACAGCATGCTTGCCTTTACCAGCGGGGTATCAAATATAAAAGTTGGCAAGTTATGTGTTTACTGTACAAAATATTAGTTCGCCCACTTTTGGAATATTGCAATCAGTTCTGGCCGCCACACTATGAGAAGGACGTGGATGCTTTGGAAAGGGTGCAGAGAAGGTTTACCAGGATGTTGCCTGGTCTGGAGGGTTTTAGTTATGAGGACAGGTTGAATAAACATGAATTGTTTTCACTGGAAAGACAGAGGCTGAGGAGCAACCTGATAGAAGTCTAAAAAAACTATGAGAGGCGTGGATAGGGTGAATAGTCAGTGGCATTTTCCCAGGGCGGAAAGGTCAATTACAAGACAGCACAGGTTCAAAGTGAGAAGGGGAAAGTTTAGGGGAGAAGTGGGAGAAAATTTTTTTCACATAGTGGATGATGGGTGCCTGGAATGCACTGCAAATGGAGGTGGTGGAGCGGGCATGTTAGCAAGGTTCAAGGCATATCTTGATAGACACATGAATGTGAGGTGAACAGAGGGTTAGAAACTGCATGTGGGCAATTAGTAGCGGGTCTAAATTAGGATTAGAATCAGGGCAGGCGTGGTAGGCCACAGGGCCTGTTCCTGTGCTGTATTGAATTGCATTATATTGTAATGTATAAAAAATGGCTGCCATTTTCTTCAAAATTACAATGGTAGTTTCAAAAGACATTCAACGTCTATAAAACACTTTAGGATGTTCTGAAAGATGCTGTAAAAATGTATGCTTATTTATTATTTTAAATGTTCTTTTGACAAATTTATTTATTTTTTAGAACTGTTTTATTTCAGCCTCGCTCAAGAGATTATATAGGTGTTGGTGATTGGAGAATGTGAGGGGCTTGATGCCTAGTGCAACACAACAACGGCAATGGACCAAAGAGTCTTATATCTGTCTGTCTTTTACAAACGTTTATAAAACATCTTCTTCACTTCTAGATCAAAGTTTGATTTCATCTTTGCAGCTGCATAATGTTAGGCTGACCGGCTGTAAAGATGGAAACTATCAAGAGCTTTGGGTTTGTAAGAGAGACTGAAATGATTACTAATGACATGAAATAATCCCTTAACAGTCTCTGTTACCGCAATGGATGTTTTGCACGTCGATACTACAGTCTTAGAATTGACTTTGTGGCCTATGGGACTCCTTCAGTTTAGAAATACTCACAGATCTCTGTAGAAGCCTAGCTCATTTTTCTCTGTCACTGTTAACATGACATCTATTTCAGTTCTTCCGTTGTCAATCTAAGATAATCGAGTTGTGTGGGTTTCTGCAAAATGGAAATGTCCCTGGCTATAATTGCAGTCAAAGCTCAACCTTAAGCTGTACACATTCATTTTTGTTGAAACAGCAGTTTATTATAGGTTACCATTTTCTCAACTGAAAACTACCTCTAGGGTGGCCCTGCTCCCAGCTTGGAAGATTAATAAAACTTCATACTGCTTAATCTATTTGACTGTGCCAAACAGTCAATCTTGATATGCTGCCCAATTTGTTCAAATTAGTAATGAAAAAGAAATGCTGGGAATCACAGCGGGTCAGGCAGCTTCCATGAAGAGAGAGCAAGCTAACATTTAGAGTTGAAACTTTAGCTTGGTCTCTCTCCCTGAATGTTGTATGACCCATTGTGATTTCCAGCATTTTTTTGTTTTCAGTACAGATTCCAGCATTTGCATTAATTTGCTCCTACTTTGTTCAAATCAGTACTTGATTATAGTTTTTTTAGAAGTTTTAGCAGAGAAATAGTTAAGACTGTTTGATGCAAAATACTTCTTTGTGGAGGTATTCAGCTCGTCTTGTTCAAGTTCGATAAGTTAGTTTGATGCTTGCCATGAGAAATTATAACATTAGCTATTCTCAGCAGATATGGGAAGGAAGTACTATGACATAAAAACATCACTTAAAGCAGTTTAGCACAGAAATCTCAAGCTCTGGAGAACTGTGTTCATGAACTGTAACAAATTTGCCAAGATATCTGGACAATGACAATAACTGATATTTTTATAGCATTTTTAGCACAACAAAAATGGCTTTCTACAGAAGAATTACAAAGCAAAAGTTGATACCCATCGTCAAGAAGCTATATCTGAGCAAATGGGAAAAAGCTTCATAAAAGTGGTAGGATTTAATGAATGTCTTAAAGGAGAAAGACAAAGAGATTTGGAGACTGAACATTGGTCAGAGAGGAATCTTACAGACTAGAACCTAAACAGCTGAAGTCATGGCCAATGAGGGAGCAATTAAAATCTGTGATGAGCTAGAATGGATGGTCTAAATTTGATGAGTGCGTTAATTTCAGAAAATGACACATTAAGAGATGACAGCAATACAAATAGGTGAGGCCATGAAGAGATTTGAAAACAAGAATAAACGTTTTTAATTTAGGCTTTGCGTAAAAGGGAGTCAAAGTATGCTAGTTGAACAGGACTTGGTGCGAGTAAGGATATAAGCAGCAGAATTTTGGATGGCTCTCAAAATTATGAACTGGAAATGGGGAAAGCTGACTAAGAGTGCATTGGAATAGTTAGATCTGGAGGTAATAATGCATGGATGAGGGCTTCAGCAGGAGACCTTCTAATGTGGATGATGATGTGGAGTTTAGTAATGGAAATAAGCAATCTAAATGAACCCATAAGTGGGAAGAGTACTGCTGGGGACATGAGCACAAAATAATTCATCTTTGAAAGTACTTTGAGATATGAAAGCCTAACATACATACGATAAAGATACCTGAAAAGTAATGAATGGTTTTATACAAAAACATCACAAAAGATGAACAAACAAATTACTTTAGTATATGGAAGATCAAATACTTTGCAAATAATTTTGTTAATTAGTCAGTGGCTAAGCTTTTCCAATGTTACTCAGTCTATCTAGCTTCATTCTTGTTTAGTCTTACAAACGTGCAGCTGAATTCCTGTTTTGTAACGTGGTGACCGTACTATTTCATCTGTGTTTGATTATATTAGGCTGAAGACTGATTCTTCTGCACTTGCTCAATTGACGAAAGCACTGAGTGAAGATAAACAGATAGGTACTAATACCAGTCTGGAAATGTTCCAGAAAGAATCTGGGATCTTGCAAAGACCTTGTGTGTTAGAAGTTCTGAGAGTTTTAAAGTATTGTAAATAAAGAATTAGAATAATATTAATTATTCATTGTTTTGAGATAATTTAGTCATCTAAGATATGTAGCAACCTGGTATAAACATATCAATGCCACATGTCAGATACTTTTATTCCGTTTCTTTATTATACATTACATCCTACAAATCAGCCATAATTGCAGGTTCTCTGACCCCAATCCAGCTAACAAAAGGTTTGTTTTGTGTGTATGTTTGTGTTTTGTGTGTGTGTGCATGTTATTAATCAACAGTGTCTTTTCTCTGAAAGTAAATTACTAAAAAGAGAAATTTGTTTTATTATTATTATTTCTGGTACATGATGCATGCATGTTCTTAGTAATTTAGTGATGTAAACATTTGTACTTCCTTAATACAAAATGTGTATGTTGCACCATTTCTGCATTTCTGTTGAGTAAGCTTTGCTTTGTAGTAAGCATATACTTTTGTGTTTATTAAAGAAATTGGCCATATGGGAACCAGGTAAAACTATTAAATGCATGCTATGACCCAAGGAGTAATGGCACTACAGAAAGGGCAGATCACTACCGTGTTCTATGATGGTGGTAAAATAAAACTAAGGGCTCATCAGGGATATCCTGCAGCAATGGTGTGCAATTGTGTTTGGGGTAATAATAACTAGAAAAGATAAGTGGAAATACAATGGGTTTATTGTGCATTATTTTGCAGATGCTTTGGACATTTTCTGGAGATTAAAATTTATCCCTGAGTGATTTACAAGAAGTAACTTAGGCTAGACTGTCACAATGGGTGTGGAGGTGTCGGTGCTGGACTAGGCTAGACAAAGTCGGAAGTCACACGACACTAGGTTATTGTTCAACAGGTTTATTTGAAATCACAAGCTTTTGAAGCGCTGGACTATAACTTGTTGTCATGTGACACCTGACTTTGACACAGTGGGTAGACATATTGAACTTAAAATCACATTAGAGACTAGAAAATCAGACATAATTTTGGTAATAGCAAAGCATTTGAAGTTGGAAGAAGGACCAGGAAATCAAATGGTAACTCAGTTGAATTAGCTAGTATTCATTTCCAAGTGAAACAGGTTGAATTGGAAAAATTTCATGATCCCAGATGATGTTATTACTGGACTAGCCAGACCCAAAACTGAAATCTAGCTTCATAGATCATAGTTTGTTTTTATCAATTTTTAACAGGGTGATCTTTCAGTCAAATGTACAACACAGACTCAGGTTTAACAACAATAGATTTTATTATAGAAAAGAAATAAAGATAAAATAAACCAATTTTTTTTCATATAACACACTGCTAAGGATTTCAAAGCACATGACAAAAAAAGGATCTATTATTCTCAGAGGTGCCCTTTGGTAGTACTCACAGCTAGCAAATTCCCTTCTCTATCACCCTTTAGGGTATAATTTGAGTATGGTTCAACTCCTTGTCTTGAATATCTGATAGCCTGTTCTTGGATTGTTCATATGACTGAGCTTAAACTTTCTCAGATTCCAATAATCCCATCGGGATTTAACATCTGCTCTGGAACTTTACGAACCTCCTTACACTGAGGTAATCTACTCAGTAACAATTTTAATGAAATCCTTTTCTTGGATGCAGCTGTTTTATACACCCAGCATCAGCCAAGAACCCTGTAGAATTTTCCTAACTGCTACGAAAAAAGCTTTTTACTCCAAGCTATGAACTTTCTCCCTAATAAAAATTGGAGGCTAATACAAAGCTGTCTAATTTGTTCACTTGTAAAATCATCACACTGTAATCAAAAGTCCATTACTCTCCAGGAAGTCTTTGCTTAATATATTTTAATATAAATAATTCCAGCTACAGGAATATTTACAAGTTAATAACTAAACCTGTTTCTGAACATATTGAAAACCCATATGTGACAAGTTCAAATTCAAAAATCCAAAGTGCAAAATAAATGTTGTCTAAAAATATATAAATCATATACTTTACATCACAAAAGGAAAAATGAATAAGAGAACTTGAGCTTCAGAGAGAGGAAAAAGAAAGACTGCTTTAGAGAAATAAAGTGGAAAAAGAAAGATATATTAAGAAGTTAGAGTGAGATTTATGGCAAGTTTAAATGACAGAAGGAGAAAGAAAAGTATGTAAGAAAGAGTGCGTTGGCTAAAAAGGCTGGAAATAAAAAGAAATCATGCCTCCGAGTCTAAGAAAATTTCTGACGATGAAGAATCTTAACATTGTTCAACTTAGGGTAAGTCATTTTGAAGTTTAAGGAAGGGGATGTAAAAGCAACTTTCTTTGCTTTTGAAAGCTTGCCAAAGAGATGAGATGGCTAAAAGTAAACAGAACATTGCTCCAGCAAAACAAATGAAAGGGCAGAGCTCATGAGGTTTATTCCTAACTTTTTGAGAAGGCTTCTGCAGGTTGTGAGCTGGCAAAAAGGCAATTCCCAATACTCACAAGCTGGATCTTGAGGCTTACAGGCAGAAATTTTAGAATAATTGGAAGTAGACTGCACAGATTTATGTAGGATTTGAAAGAGCAAAGTAAAATAATTTTGACTATTAAAAGCAGGGATTAAAGGTGGGGACGAAGTTTGAGACAATTAGGGAAATAATTCCCTAAGAGGAATTTAAAAATTCACTCACTCCATCTGTAAGAAGTCACATAGGGAACGAAACGTTTGCAATAACAAGACATGCAGCTGAAATGGCTGATGATTATGAGCTGGTCCACAGATGTACAACCTTTAGGCATCACCTCTCAAACCTGAGAATGATGGAAAATAGGTTAGTGAAAGGGAGGTAAGCAGCCAGGGATGAGCATGGACTGTTGCCAATGCCTCTAGACGTTCTCTTCAGGTCAGAATGGAATGTCATGAGGTTGGAAGTGATGCCTGAGCCTCAGTATTTTCATTACTATCAGTGGAACATCTCCATGCAGATTGCTGGACGTTGCAGAATAAATCCATGGGATTTATTGGGGTACTCAACAACAATGCAAAGAAAGGAGCCCTGACTGAAAGTACGACAGACCAAGTTGCAATTCTGACTACAGCTGTGAACCTAAGGAGAAATACTGTGGTGAATATGGGGAACATGAACAAAATACCTGGCTGCTACAAGGAGTTTTTTTTTTCAAAAAGAACAGGAAATACTTATTTCTCAAAAGCAGCATGTGAACCTAAATTTATACTAAAAGATACTGGAACCACTCAAACTCTTTTACTGCAGAAAAGCATAACTTGTTCACCAGAGTGCAGTGAATGATGGGATTTTAATAAACGATATCGGGAGATTGTATTACACCTTTGCCTTTGAATCAAGTGGACCTGGATTACAACTGCCAATCTGGGACGGTACATGTAGGACTTGTCCATAGTTTACCTGTAGATAGTGTTGACCTACTCCTGGGGAGTGATTTGACAAAAACAAAACTATGTGCTTCTCCAGTAGTCACAGAAAGGCCACGGAACGTCAAGGGGACAGTGAAATGACAAGAACAAGTGCCAGGAATTTTCCTTCATTTGTATTGACCTGAGCATTAGCTACAGAAAGTGCACTGTTAGAGGTTACATTGACACAGTAGACAGATATTTGGTTATCTGAAACTTTATTTGGAGATTTGGTGATAATGCGAGAGAAACATTCAATAAGCCTTCTCTAGGCTGAGGCTCAACAAGTCGATAGAGTTAAGTAGTACAATCAACTTAAACTGAAGCTATAGCAAAGGCAGCTCTGAAATGTTACTGAACATCAAAAATCGTTTTGTTTTAATGAGTTAAATCTTGAACTCCTCACAGACCTATGGA
The DNA here is from genome assembly GCF_021869965.1 of Rhincodon typus. Lineage (NCBI taxonomy): Eukaryota > Metazoa > Chordata > Chondrichthyes > Orectolobiformes > Rhincodontidae > Rhincodon > Rhincodon typus. The sequence goes on along the minus strand of NC_063358.1, from coordinate 32,084,356 downwards.
TGAGGAGTGCACAGTGGTTCACTAGATAGTCGTACCATCAAAATATCATCAGGATGTGTCCATGAGATTCATAATGCAGAGCTTATAGGAATCCTGTGAAAGCCAGCATGTATAAGTCAACATTTTTACTGGCCAGGTCTTCACATGGACATGGTATGGCTTTGTAAAATGTACCATATGTGCCATATTTTGGGAAAACTGGTACTTCTAACTGCCATATCATTTATTGATGAACCATCTATAGAGTCATAGAATTATACAGCATGGAAACAGACCCTTCCTTCCATCTAGTCCATACCAACTAGATATCCTAAACTGATCTAGTCCCATTTGCCAGCATTTGTCCCATATTCCTCTAAACCATTCCTACTTACGTACCCATCCAGATGCTTTTTAAATGTTATAATTGTATCCACCTCCACCACAGTCTGGCAGCTGGTTCCATACACACACCACTCTCTACATGAAAAAGTTACCCCTCAGTTCCCTTCAAATCTTTCCCCTTTCCTCTTAAACCTATGCTCTCTAGTTTGGGACTCCCATTTCTTAGGAAATAGATCTTGCCTGTCCATGCTCTTCACAATTTTAAAAATCTCTATAAGGTCACTCCTTAGCCTTCAAGGCTCCAGGGAAAGAAGTCCCAGCCCATTCAGCTGCTCCCTATAGCTCAAACCTTCCAGGCAACATCCTTGTAAATCTCTTCTGCACCCTTTCAAGTTTAACAACACCTTTCCTGTAGCAGGGAGACCAGAATTGCATGCAATATTCCAAAAGTGACTTAACCAATGTCCTGTATAGCCGCAACATGACATCCCAACTCCTATACTCGATGCACTGACCAGTGAAGGCAACTGTGCCAAATACCTTCTTCACAACCCTATTTACCTGTGACTCCACTTTCAAGGAACTATGCACCTGCACCCCTTGGTCTCTTTGTTTGGTAACACCCTCCAGGGTCCTACTATTAATAGTATAAGTCCAGTCCAGATTTGCCTTGCCCAAATGCAACACCTCACATTTATCTTAATTAAACTCCATCTGCCACTCGATAGTTTTTTAGCTGTTACTGTGTTGAATCTTTACTGAAAACAACACTGGGACACCAGTATATCCTTACTATTATGGAAGTGCCTATTCAGTTCCCACATACCTTTCCCTTGCAAATAATCACTGCTAAGGTAGTAACAGAGAAATTAACTCAGAACTTCACCCAGTATGGATTAATGATGGAGATTCAGTTGAATGAAGGTTTTTATTTTGTGAAAAACAGTTCCGTTGGAAATCATGAACAATTTGAGTACAACACAGTTAAAGTCCTCAGCCTATCAGGTACAGACGCAAGGGACTTTAGAATGGTACGATCAAGCCTTCAAAATGGTGATCAAAGTACACTGTCAAGAACACATGCTATGATTTGAACAAATTTATGGAAACTGGAATTTATTTTGGTTGCCACTTGAGATTCACCGAACAAGTATACCAGTTTTAATCCTTTACAATTAGTTATTGATTATGAGATAAGTGTTTCTCTGAAACTTACCAAAAGCAATTTTTTTTTTCCAGAACAGAGGGATGAATCTTTGAAATGAGATTATAAATACGTCTTTCAAGACCTGCTCATGGGACCCTGCAAAGAATCTTAGAAACACCTTAGAGCTTGACAAGGAGCCATGAAGAAATGAGCAGACAAGCATGCTTATACCTGAATAATTCAGCAAGGGGATGAGGTGTGATTATCATAGCCTTTACAAGGTAAACTGCTGAAAGCAGTGGATCATATAGCATAATCAAAATAATTATAAATTATTTGAATGACACCCCAGATCATTGGGAAAAGAATCAGCTGTACCATGACAATCCATTGAAGCAACACCACTGCCTAGAGGAGAATAAGCAAGTACAAGTATGTTAGATAGTAAGGACAGTAGAGAACAAATGATAGTAAGACTGAGGCAGAAGGAAGCCCAGACAATTCCCCAACTGAACTGCCTATCATCTGGTTGACGAGCATCGAGTTAGTAGGGAGGTTAAACATCATGCTGTCCTATTTAGATACAGAACAGCAAAGAAACCTATCAAGGTTACTCAGAAAGCTTAATGGAGTCTGCAGGGACAAACCAGAATGTACAACTTGAACTAGACATGATCCAATTATTGGAGAATCTTCTCCTATAAACCAGCATCCTTACTGAATAGGTGCAGAGAGACAGGCCCAGATGAAAGCAGGAATCCTATCCATGTTGGAAAAGTGTTCAACTAAAACATGAAAAGCATGTAGAGTTTCCCAGTCATGTTATTACCTAAACTTGATGGTTCTATCTGACTCTGTGCAGACTACAAAAACGTCAAAGCAGTAACAAAAGCAGACTCCTACCTAATTCCTTGTTTCAAAGATTGTCTTGGCAGAGTTACATTGACAGAGTATTGACAGTGTCTTACCAAAATAGCTTCTTTAAAGGGAGGTTGCTTAAGCATTCTGAGCCAATGTTACACCAAATATTCCAAAGTTGAGTGATGCCTTTAAGGCCACCAAGTGCCCCAGTCACCTCTAAGAGACTAATGATTCATATGGGAGCTTGTGGTGACTGTGTGGTTAACCATGATGATGTGCTGAAATACAATGACACTGTGCTTTAAAAGAAACCACATTACTACAGAATACCTGCCAGTTAATCATCAAATCCCTTCAGACATGCAGAAATCTCATATGTCACTCGTTTAAAATTCAAAAATCCAAACTCAAAACTAAATGATATTCAAATACATATAAATCATACAATGTACATGATAGCCGTTATGCATATCAAAAGCCAATCTACCTTTGCCTTAAAAATATTCAAAGATTCTGCCTCCATTGCCTCGTTACATGAAACACAGCTGTAATTAGGTTACAGTTTTTCCATTATGACATTTTCAACACAATAATTCTAAAACCCAGTTGGGTATATATGAGAGTGTCCAGTCCCACTAGTCCCCTTTGATAGAGTTGAAATTGGCTTTTTAACCTCTGTCCTTTTGTATTCCTGGAAATGACATGTTTGCAAGAAGTGACTTTTTGCTGAGGGGGAGAAATAGCCAGCCTGTTTATTATCGTGTTACATCTCTCTCTGTTACAGTTTACCTGATAACATACACATGCAACATTCCATTGGATGTTCAAAGGACTTCGCTAGACAGTCACTGAATAAAAATCCATTGTTTTATTTTTCCCTCTGTGGCATTCTTCTTTTTAAAAACAATTTGTTTTGGAATTAAAAGCTAAAAATGCCACAACTACTTCAGGGTTGTGATCTATCATGATAACAAAGTTTGGCAAATCTTGGGACTTTCTCCAACAGAGACCAAGTTGTACACTGAACTCTGGAAGTGGTCTCCCCATTGCCCCGTATCACTGAAGCATAAGCTCCTTACTTTTGTATTCAACTTTCCTTGTAATAAACAGAAACATTCTATTGCCTTCCTAATTACTTGCTCTACTCGTATACTAACCTTTTGCAATTTGTGCACTTGGACAACCAATTCCTTTGCATCTCAGAGCTCTGCAATCTCTCATCACTGAAGTAAAATGCTTTGTTTTTGCTTTTCCTGACAAAATGAACATTTTTACATTTTCCCACATGATGCTTTATTTTCCAAATGCTTGTCCATTCACTGACCCAATCGATAACCTGTTTCAATCTTCTTGTGTTTTATTCACAACTTAACTTCCTGCCCACCTTTGTATCAGCAGCAAATTTCACAACCATACCTTCAATCTCTTCGAAACATTTATATGCATTGTATACAGTTGAGGCTCCAGTGCTGATTGCTGTAACACACAACATGTTACGTTTTGCTGGCTGAAAATGACCCATCTACCCTCTGTTTCCGGATAGCCAATCTCGTAGCAATGCTCTATATTTGCACTCTTATTGTCTGTAACAACCTTTGATGAGGCACTGAGGCATCTTATCAAAGACTTTCTAAAGATCATAAGTACAGCATGTCCAACAGTTCCTCTTTATCCATACTGTGTGTTGCTTCTTCAAAGAACGCCAGAACGTTATATACACGATTTCATTTTCACAAAGTTAGCTTTACTCCACCTGAGTAACCTTGAATTTATCCAATCAGCCTGCTTTGATGTCTTTAATAATAGCTACTAACATTTTCCTTGTGACAGATGTTAAACAATTGTTATGTAGTTTTCTGTTTTCTTTCTCCTTCCCTTTTTTTGAATAAAGTTTTTGAACATTCATTACTTTCCAACCTTCCCCAGATTTAGTGGAATTTGAAATATTAAGACCAATGACTGTAACTATCTTATAGCAACTTTGTTTAAAGCTCTAGGATTGAAAAGGTCAGGACCCAGGGACCTGTCAACCTGCAGTTGCAATAATTTGCGAAGTACCACTTCCTTAGTAATTCTGGTTTACTTGTGTTCCTCCCTCATTACCATTTCCTGATTTTCTGCTTATTAGTAGGGTGTTACATGTATCCTCTATAGTGAAGGTCAATGAATAATATGTGATCAATTCATCAGCCATCTCCTTATTTTCCATTAATTATTCTTCAGAATCATTTTCTGCAGAATCATTGATCATTTTGTTAACTCTTTTCCTTTTCAAGTTGCTGTAGAAATAATATCTGAATTTAGATTTTCAGATATATTTATTTTGTTTTACTTTTCATTTATTTATATTTCAGTCATTCTTAGGTTTTTTAAATAATCCGGCCAATCTTCTCAGTGGCCACCCATTTTTGCATGATTACATACTTTTCCTCTAAATTTATCACTGTCCTTATCTTTTCCTTAACAATGGCTAGTGCATCCTCCCATGGAAATTGGATTTTTTTTTGTTGAAATGCATCTATTCTGTGCATTCTGAAATATCACCTGAAATGTCTTCCACTGTGACTCTATTCACCTATTTCTTAACCTAATTTCCAGTTCACTCTTGCAAGCTTTGCTTTTATACCGTCATTACTGACCGTAGTTAAGTTTAAAATATTAATCTTAAACCTACTCCACTCTCTCAAACTGTATGTAAAATGCATTCAAATTGTGATCAGTGTTTCCTTGGGACACCTACACCATGAAGTTATTCATCGTTAGTCAATATTAGATCTAGTATTGCCTGCATTTGTATCAGAATATGCTATTCTGAGAAAAAATCCTCAAAACTTTCCATGACTTCCTTATCAAAGCTAAATTTGACCATCTGATTTTTCCAGTCAACATGTCGATTAATTTCCCCCACTCACGTCTACACATGATAATCACTGTACCCTTCTGACAAGATCCCATTATTTTTTTCTTTGTTACTCTGTCCTACCATGTGGTTACAATTAAATGATCTATATACCATTTCCACAACACATTAGTGTTTCACTTAGACATTGTTTAATTTTCAATTGAAGAAAAGTGCTATTGTGGAAAGGCTGCCCAGTTCATCTCTCTCTTGTTTCTGAAGCACTTTTGGTGTCAGTCAAGTCTGAAACCTAGTTGATCTCATGAAGAATATCTGGCTGACTTCTTAATAATGTGTTTCTTGAGCAAGCTGCAACTGCCATGATTCCAGAGACAATTTACCAAGCTGTCTATGTGTTCTAAAACACCAGGCCACTAGCCATCTAATAAACCTCTTCCTTTTCTTTCAAAAACTAATCATTGTTGGTTGACCTTTGGTTGATGGATCTTTTCATTCTAAGCCTAATATCAAGAAAACATCCAATTGGCCACACAATGTGAAAACCAGATAAAACAATTAAATGTATGTTTTGACCTACGGAACAGTTAGACAAGAGAGACAGTGTAATCTTCCCATCCTGTTTTTAGTAATCTAATCCAACAAGCCCAAAAGATGGATATATTCTGAAAAAGTACAACAGTTAAGTGAAAAATTCTAAATCCACTGAGCCCTGTGAAATTCCATGCGTCAGTTTGTGCTACTTTGTTGAATCAAATCACCTTCCAGTGAATGTATAGTTTGTTATATCCCCTTGTGTTGTTATCTGACCCCCACATACAAATCTGTCTGGGAGGACTCAGTGAAGGTGTCCTGTTTGAACTGCTGCACTCAAGAAAGCAACTTCATTGCAACAATTGCTTTAAAAAAAATGAAATAAAGTATTTGGCATAGTCCATCATTAATTTAATTTGGAAGGACAAGGTTGACTGCTTTAGGCAGTAAATGTAAATGTGTCAGAGAGGATAATGGCAGTCACGCCAAGGTGACGAGGGAGTGTTTAGTTCTGAGACTCTTTTTGATTTGGATTACTCCAAATCTCTGATGAGTGAAAGCTTAATCTTCACAGAAGTGTAGTAGAATATACCATTATGTTTGTCAATGTGGTCAGAACTTCGACTGACTAAAGCATAATGTAAACCAAGCAGTTCCATAAAAACAATGTTGTCCTTGGTATAATGAAGAAAAGCAGTTTGAGACAATCATTACAGTATTCAGGCTCCCAACTAACAGGCTGCTGATAACTTTTCACAGCTTCCAGTTGAGAAGTTAGACGAGAGTTCAGAATAAAAGGCTCACACCTCTTCCATTTTGAATTACAGCATCACATTCACTTTCAACTACGTCCTGGTAAAAATAACACAGACAATATAAAAAATAACTACTGCAACTGGAGCCTATTTATTTCATGACAGCATTTTGTGTCACTGATGTTGCTATGAAACTTAACTTAAAATAGCAGACCTGATTGGTGATATTTCAATCGACTAGATAATTTACTAGCAAATCATTTCAATATGAATTACAATAAAAATCAGTGAGAGTTATTTTCAATGAAGTTTCGTGTGGTGGGATGCTCTTTGAATGGTCGATGGGCCAAATGGGATTCTATTTAGGGATTTTTATTCGATGATTTTGGTAGATAAAATCAACTTCCAGTGAATGTAACAAAAAAAGAAATTGCTGTAAAAGCTCAGCACATCTGGCAGCATCTGTGGACAGAAATTGGAGTTAATGTTTCGGGTCCAGTGAGCTTTCCTCAGAATGGTTCCTCAGTTCTGAGGAAGGATAACTGGATCCAAAACATTAACTCTGATTTCTCTCCACAGATGCTGCCAGACCTACTGAACTTTTACAGCAATTTCTGTTTTTGTTTTTGATGTCCAGCATCCACAGTTCTTTCAGTTTTTATCCAGTGAATGTATAATTTATTCTGTCTCCGTGTGTCATTATCTGGCCCCCACATACAAACCTGTCTGGAAGGATTCAGTGAAGATGCCCTGTTTGATTTATTGATTTTTGGACTTTGTTCGCTGAATCCAGTTTCAAGATTTTCTTTTTAATTCTTTCATCGGATATGGGTCTTGATGGTAATTAAAGACAGCATTATTGCCCATTCCTAATTGTCCTTGAACTAAGGGCAGGTAAAAGTCAACCATTTTCCTGTGGATTTGGTGGCATATATAGGCCAGACCAGGTAAGGATAGCAGATTTACTTCTCTGAAGGACATTCATGAATTATATGTTTTCTTTTCAACAATTGAGGGAAGTTTCATAGTTACCATGACTGAGATTAATTTTGTATTCCCGATTTATTAATTGGATTTAAATTCTACCAGTTACTGTGGTGGGATTTGTACCCATGTAACCAAAGCAGTAACCTGAATTCCTGGATTACAGACCTAGTGACATTACCATTGTGTTACCATCTCCAAAATTTGACTCCCAACAAAAACACAAACAGATTCTAGACAAGACCTCACACCTAACATTGCATTGTCTGACCTAAAAAGTCACCTCTTCTTTACACTGATAAAACCTTTAGATCTCTCAGGACAATGACTTGAAAGGAATTTGTGAATTTACATATACATATTAATCAATTAAAACCTTCGACTGATTAAAGATTTAACAGTATCTTAGGTTTGTTTAATACACCCTCATGAGGGGTGTGACCTTTTGATCTTTTACTTATAATTTCTGTGTCGGATACTACCTCTCTCACTAACACCTGAAGGAGAAGTAAAGCTCTGAAAGCTTGTGTTTTCAAATAAGCCTGTTGGGCTATAACCTGGTGTTGTGTGATTTCTGACCTTGTCCACCCCAGTCCAACAGCAACACCTCCACATAACGTCCACAAATTTGGGGAGTTTGGGGTAGCATTGCAGAGATTGACTGTTAGCATCCCGTTCACCAGAAAGCTAGGCAACAGTTCCTAGCTGTGATAGACTGAACTGTCGGTCTCAGGCATGGTCAAGAAGCATGAGACTTGGGGACGGCATGGTGGCTCAGTGATTAGCACTGCTGCCTCACAGTGCCAGGGACCTGGGTTCGATTCCACCCTCAGGTGAGTCTGTGTGGAGTCTGCACGTTCTCCCCATGTCTACACAGGTTTCTTCTGGGTGCTCCGGTTTCCTCCCACAGTCCAAAGATGTGCAGGGTAGGTGGATTGGCCATGCTAAATTGCCCATAGTGCCCAGGGGTGTTTAAGTTGGGTTAGACATGGGAAACGCAGGGGTGGGGGAATGGGTCTGAGTGGGATGCTCTTCAGAGGGGCTTTGTGGACCTGCTGAGCTGAATGACCTGATTCCACACTGTAGGGATTCTATGATTCTAGACTCCTGGTTCGTCACTGCAAGGAAAGTTGGGATGAGAATTACCAGAGGATATTCTCACATCCTTCCATTTTATACAAATTTAAGGCACCTCTTGGCCGGTGGCAACTGGTGCTTCTTCTGCAAGAGCAGTAAAGATAAAGATGTTGTAGAAATATCTTTAAAATAGTTCTAACTTAGAGCACAGATGGAATGCAACATTGTGTACATGTGCTGAGATAACTACTCCTAATTACTACCTCTGTCCCACCTAAACCTATAGTTCATCCTATGAACGTTGTAACCCTGGATGGAATCATTCATCCGAGCATAGGACAAAGGTTTTCTTGACACTAAGGTATAAAACAATGGTAAAATTAATAGATTATGAATCATTGCTCATCAGAATCTGCTTCATCTGCATTATTTGCATCAAAGTAAAAATCAATTTGTATACCAAAGTCTTCAAAGTCAAAGAATTATGGATGGGAATGAATGGAAATCTTTTAGGACAAACTTTCTAAAGATATTCATTCCTCGAATGATTGGCAGAGTGATGAAGAAAAGTAAAATAGTAAAATTGTTAGTCTACAATTATCCTGACTCTGTGAAGGAGAGGTTGTGACCTAACTTCTTAATGTGATTATTCACAACATAGCTCATTTCATCATGTGGCAGGTGATTGTTATCTATAGCTACAGAATTTTTTTTTCTATTTAAAACCTGGCAATGCATTTTCATTGAAGGTTAGCACGTCAGGGAGAAATACTGGGGGAGTTTTATGGGACAACCTCTTTGGGTTGTCTTCCTGTATTTTTGCCTTAAGTGATGCAATCTGAATCTGCTAATTCACTTTTGAAGTGATTTTCAATCCAGTTGGTGACAGAGTCATTCTTTTCGACTGCACTGTCAGGAAGGAGGGACAGTGTGTCATGTCAGGAAGCATTTGATCATTTCCCTCCTTCCTTTCTCTTAGAACTATTATTTTCTATCAACCGGCCGACAAAGTAAGATTGAGTCATGGCAAGTTTCTTAATGCTTTAAATAAATAAGCTATCTTGCAAAGAAAATGAAATCTCTGTCCAATGTGCATTTTCTGATCAAGAGACTCTAATAACATTCACATATATCCACATTGCCAAAAAAATGCAGTCTTATTCTTTCTGTTCATGTATTTTTCTGGCAACATGTCACATTTTGTCACATTTCAAATCCATTTATTTCTATCAGTTAATCTTTTTGGAAGGGATTTTTGAAAAAACAAAAAAGAATATTTTCATATTTAGGCTTTGGCCAAGCCACCTGAATCTTTCTTACAGAACGCAGAAAACACTTAGTGGGTCAGGGCTCATCCATGGGAAAGAGACAGAGCTAGCAATCTCGATATATACAAAGTTGGGAACATGTAACCACCATACCAATCTCAACAACAGGATAATGTTTGATTATTGTTGGGTCAAACCTGACCAGCAACCATCAAGTTGAAGGACCAGTTGGATGGTGCACAGTGGGAAGGAAATTATGGAGAGGGAGGAGGACAAATGGGTTAGGGACATCAGTGATGGCAGAGGATTTCCAGTAACGATTGGGGTTTGGGGACATTGAAGATTAGCTTGTGAGCTCTGAGTGGAGGGCTCCTCCTCCTTTCCACAAAGACTCATAAATGTGCAGATCTTTGGAAATAGTTGCCTTTTGCCACAGATCAGTTGCCTCCAGTCAATCAATTACTCATAGAATCCCTACAGTGTGGAAACAGTCCATTCAGCCCAACAAGTCCACACTGACTCTCCAAAGAGCATCCCACCCAGACTCACTCCCCCACACTATCCCTGTAACCCTGTGCTTCCCATGGCTAACCTACCTAATCTACACATCTTTGGATTGTGTGAGGAAACTGGAGCACCCAGAGGAAACCCATGCAGACACGGGGAGAATGTGCAAACACCACACAGTTGCCCAAGGATGGGATCAAACCTGGGTCCCTGGCGCTGTGAGGCAGCAGTGCTAACCACTGAGCCATCGTGTTGCCTACTCTTCCTTCTCCTCACGTCCAGTTAAAGCCGTGGTGCCAATAGTATTATGAGATTATGATACTAGTAGTTAAGACTCTCATACTCATTTGCAGGAGCCTCTTCAAAGACTTGGTTTCATAGAATCCCCACATTACAGGAAGAGGCAATTTGAACCATTGAATCTGCACCGACCCTCCAAAGACCATCTCACTCGAACCAGACACAGTCCTCCACCCTATCCCAATAACCTTACATTTTCAACGTAGCCTCATCCCTGGACACTATAGGCATTTTTTACCATGTCAAATCCACCTAACCTGCATATTTTTGGACTGTGAGAGGAAACTGGAGCACCCAGAGGAAACCACATGGATGTGGAGAGAATGTGCAAACTCCACACAGATAGTCAGCCAAGGCTGGAATCGAATCCAGGTCCCTAGCACTGTGATGCAGCAGTGCTAACCACTGAGCCACCGTGCCGCCCATACTATATTCTGTATCATATAATGTAATGGATTGAGAGCCCCTTCCAGGCAGCCATTCCTATAAACCCCTCAAGCTTCACACCTCCCCAGATCCTCATTGAATCTGTCTAAATAAACCTGGCCCACTGTTCTTCACTTTGCCCCTGGCATACAAGGTGACCATGCCTGGTATGAACATTCACTGTCCCTCACTTGAAATCAAGGTGCTCCTGACTGAGCGCAAAGTGCTCCACCTCCCCCATAACTCCCTTTACAGCCATGCTTTATCGCACCCTCACCAGTTGCTGATATTGTTGTACACCCTCTCCCCCCTTTACAGTTGGCATTCAGGCTTCCCTCAACCCTGCAGCCTATGCTTCCGGACTAACTTGTCAAGTTTCATTTCCGGAGCAATGATTACCTTTGCCCACCTCCCCAGCACCCCACAAAAAATGCCTTTTCCTCTCAGTGTCTCCGAATGGGACTACTGACTGTTGGTCACCCCCTTGAGTGACCCGCAATAGGGTTAGGGTTATACCCCTTACTTGTGACTCTACATATCCCTTACCATGTTAGCCCTCACCCTCAGAGTGGCCACTGTGGAGCCACAGGACTGACCATGACCCACTTCCTGGATTGCACAGGTATGAATCCCCTGACCGAGAACACCCTAAGAAGATACCTGGCTGTGATCAATCCCCTCTACTACTCTGGGAGACTGCCATTGTGTTACTGTGCCAGGACTTCCTGACAGGCAGGTGTCTCCATGGTATTCGGTGAGGACTATTCCCCTAAGACTTTGTGACTGACTGTTTGCTGCACATGCAATGTGTTTGCATGGTGCAGGTGTGAGGTCGACATAGCACACTGCTGTACAGTAAGATGTCTGCCCCATGGCTGAGGACTGCTGACCAGCAAGGCAGTCTGCCTGATGGTGCGACTGCACTAATTGGCATGGCAAGGCAAGGCAGGGATGGTACAAGTATGCAGGTTGGCAACAATTGCGCCAGCGCTAATAAAGCAAGCAACCAGGAGATGCAGCCTATTCCAATTTGTGAGCTGGGTGCTTGAAACAGTTCCTATCTGCAGTCTTCCAGTGTTTGGAAGCCTATCCTGCAAATGGATCAGAGAGGTTCCATGATGGTCAATGCATGCGGGGTCAATGCATGCGGGATCCTAATGTCCATGGACAATGGGTGCATCTGTTGCCTATGGATCGTGCTTTGCAATGCTCTTTGATCAAACACAACGTAGGGGTCATTTGGAGCAAGAGACAAGCTGAGTCCTATAAACACACACTCTGATTTCCATGTCAACATTTCTCAATGTCTAGCTTGTTTAGTGAATTTGCTACAATAGGAAGCTAGATAATAATGAGGCAAGTTGGACCTTCAATAAGGCAGTTTACAAGCATCAATCCCTGTTAATCAGTAACTAGCTGCTGATTAGACAGAAATTCACTGCCATTTAGTTTTGCATAGCCTGAGTTCTCATTCAGGTCTGCCACAAATCTCACAACAGCCCATATCACTCAAACCACAAGAAAAATCTGCCCAATGTCTATTATATTAGTGTAACTTGTACAGAGTTGCCATCAAGAAATAAAGTACTTCTTGCTTCAGACTAGAACCTCTTCTCCTTAACTCTCCAGTGTTTTATTTTCCCTCAAAGACATTAGATCCAAGCAGGCCCTATAGATCCCTACAAGGTGGTAACAAGTTTAGCAGCTCACTCATACTACATGTCGAGCAGTGATGAGGATTCATTTCCAGAATGAAGGACAATCGACCAAGATGCTTATGGAAGGCAGCTTGTTGATTTAAAATAGATAATTTACTCCTTTTGCTCCCTTAGGATACCCCTCACTTACAATGTATGACTTTTCATGAATGGAATACAACTTCAGCTCTGCACTGAGTAGAAACATCACTTATGCCCCACAATCAGGAGACTGTCCAAATCATTCCTCAATGAAATCTCAGCTGTTGTCTGCCATGCTTTTTGAAATCATCCAGGCTCCTCTAGCAGCACTTTCCAAAAACATTACCACTACCATTGAAAAGGACAACGTCAGAAATGCACCACCCACAAGTTCCCTGCCAACACAGATACAATCTTGACTTGAAACTACGACACCATTACCTCACTGTCAGGGGTGATAACCCTGGAATCCCCTCCCCAACAGTACACGGGTGTATGTTTCGACTCAGGACTGCTGCAGTTCAAGCTCAGCACTACCTTTTCAAGAGCAATAGGGATAGGCAACAAGTGCTGGCCTAGCCAATGATAGAAGAAGAATAAAAGAAAAAGAAGGAATAAAAAAGTTTTTGGATTTAAGTAAGTGGTGGTAAGTGTCATGCCAAGTGGAATGGCCAGGGTAAGAGACGGTATGATCGGGAATTAGGACATCAAAGAAAGAGATGAGGGTGAAGTTCAGTATATCAGTCATAGCAGAACTTTCATGACAAATGTGAAGATCAAAGACCAGACAGCTGACATTTTCGAAACACGGTTGTAAGTGAATTAGCAATTAGGATTTTCCAGGGTTTGATATAAGAAGTTTGAGCATGGCAAGAGGATGCGGATAGTGTGTGATACAAGGAATTGATCAACAATAACTTTAGCTGTGTTTTAAACAATGGGAGTAGAAAGACGACGTGAGAGGGGGTTGGTTGTGCATGTGGCTTGGGGAGTTTGCATTGAGGGGGAGATCAGGAGGATAAGAGGGCTGTGAACTTGGAGGAGAGAGAACTTGATATGCATGAGCTGCTGAGTGTTTCCAACACTTTTTGTTCATGCATCTGATTTTCAAAGACCACTGTATTTTGCTTTTGTTACAGAATTCAGCTAGCCCAGGGATTTACTTAATCATGTACTCTGAACAACTATCAGGGGCAGCATTTTTACGAAATACCTACTCCTTTTATAAGTTGCTCTTAGATACATTCTATCATTATGCCGCTTATACAGGCACTGTTCGCCCTGGGACACCATGGTCCACTCCTTCTTGACTCCCAACACCTCCCCACACCCCATAGCACCTTCCCATGCAATGGCAGAAAGGTGTAACACTCGCCTATTTACCTCCTCCTTCCTCACGATCCAAGGCTCCAGGCACACCTTCCATTTAGATTTAGAACCATACCATAAAGCCATAGAAATGATATAGCACAGAAAGGGGCCATTCTGCCCATCTTGTCCATCAGTTACCCCCTACTGCCTGTTAATTTCTTGTACGTAAGACGATTCCCTGTCTGAAATATATATGACTGAGCAGCTGAGGTCATTTTCAATCAAAGTGTTGTTTAAAAATGAAAAAACAGGGAAAAAAATGTTCTCCCATAACTGTCCTAGTATTGGCCTGACTCAAATCATGGGATCTTAGAAACTTATTGACAGAAATTTGGCCAAGTTGTTCTCTTCTTAATTGGAGAATCATGCCATAGAGGTATGAAACCATTCAGCATCTCACGTTTGTGTTCATTGATAGAAAGAATTATCCAGTTGGTCTAATTTCCCTGCTCATTCCCCATAGCTCTGCAAATGTCTCCTTTTAGAGTATATATCCTGTTCCTTCTGGGAAGTTTCAAATTGCTTCCATCACTCTTTCTGGTATTGCTTTTCAGACCAAAAACAACTCACTGTGGGGAAGAAATGCTCCTGATTTCACCATGGTTTGTGCCATTTATCTTAAATACATGTTCCATGGTTATCAACCCTCTTGCACGTAGAATCATAGAATCCCTATAGTGTGGAAACAGGCCATTTGGTCTATCAAGTCTCTCCAAAGACCCACATGGAAAAACCTTCTACCTACTGACTCAATCAAAAGCTTTGTGAAAGTTGTACAATTGGATCATGAGAAGGGTAGGATGTCAACCTTTCAATCTGAAAGGTATCTCTCACAGCCTTTATGGCACACACAGGAGAAGAATGTTTATTCACCACAATTGTTTGCAAGGTTAGCTTTAATATGACATTTTATATTTTTAAATAGAGGATAAGTTCATTTTAAAGAATCAAATGAAATTTCAAAACATTTATATTGTTAACATTGGCATTTTAGAAAACATTTGCCTCAAATATGTTCAAACCTATCTCCTAGCTAAGCTGTTACAGTATATATACAACACGACATCGACCTAGCAATGTGGAAATCTTCACAGTTATGCCCTGCACCCAAAAAACCAGGACCAATCCAACCCTGGACTGTCATTCTCATCTCGATCATCAGTAAGGTGATGGAAGGCATCATTAACAGTGCTATCAAGCAGCATTTGCTTAACAATAACCTGCCCACTGACACCCACTTACTCAGTTTGGGTTCTGTCATTCAGCTGCTGACCTCATGAGAGCAATGATCCAAAATTGGAGAATTAAGCTGAATTTCAGAGAAGGGTGAGCATGACTGTCCTTGACATCAAGTCACGTTTCACCAAGTATGGTAAGAAGAAGTCCAACCAAACCTAAAGTCAATGAGAACCGGGAGCAAACTCATGGTTAATAGGTTTCCAGATGACATCAAAATTGATAATATAGTGGACACCCTTTTCCTTAGGGTAGGCCGTTCAAAACTAGCGGGTATATGTTTAAGGTGAGAGGAGGAAGTTTTAAAAAGGACATGAGGGGGCAACATTTTTACACAGAGTGGTTTGTGTGTTGAATGAACTGTAGGAAGTTGTGGATGCAGCTACAGTTACAATTCCAAGATTACAAAGAGATCTTGATCAATTGGGTCAATGGGCTGAGGAGTAGCAGATGGAGTTTAATTTGGATAAATGTGAGGTATTGCATTTCGGTAAAACAAACAAGGGCAGGACTAATACAATTAATAGTATGGCCCTGGGTTGTGTTGTAGAACAGAGAGACCTGGGGGTTCAGGGACATAATTCTTTGAAATTTGTGTCACAAGTGGAAAAGGTGGTTAAGAAGGCATTTTGCATGCTTGCCTTCATTTCTCAGAAGTTTGAGGACAGGAGTTAGGGTTTCATGTTGAGGTTGTACGGGATATTGATGAGGCCTTTTCTGGAACATCGTGTGCAGTAAAGCTAGCCCTGCTGTAGGAAGGATATTATTAAATTGGAGAGGGTTCGGAAAAGATTTACCAGGATGTTGCTGGGAGTTGAGGATTTGAGTTTAAAGGAGAGGCTGGATAGGCTGGGACATTTTTAATTGGAGTGTAGGAGGTTGACGGGTGACCTTACTGAGGTTTATAAAATCATGAAGGATATAGATAAGGTGAATGACAAATGTCTTTTCCTTAGGGTGAGCCGTTCAAAACTAGCGGGTATATGTTTAAGGTGAGAGGAGAAAGTTTTAAAAAGGACATGAGGGGGCAACCTTTTTACACAGAGTGGTTTGTGTGTTGAATGAACTGTAGGAAGTTGTGGATGCAGGTACAGTTACAACATCTAAAAGATATTTGGATAAGTACACGAATTGGAAAGGTTTAGAAGGAAATGGGTCAAATGCAGGGAAGTGGGATTAGTTTAGTTTGGGAACATGGTCAGCATGGACTAGTTGGACCAAAGGGTCTGTTTTTGTGCTGTATGACTCTATGACTCTTCACTGGTTGGTGTCACACCTGGCATACAAGAAGAAGGTAATAAAAACAGAAATTGCTGGAGGAATCCAGCAATTGAGGCAGACCACAATGTAAAGGCTCCCTTGATCCTCACTTTCCACGCCACTAATGCCCACGTTCAAAGGATCATAAGCCACCATTAACACTAGCTCCAGTGAGAAGCCATCACTAGTCACATATTCCCCTCTCTTGTCAGCAATTTTCAGGCACCATTCCCTCCAGGATACCCTGGTCATCTCCTCTTTCACTCCCATAACTGCCCTTCACTCCACCGCACCTTCCCACGCCATCGCAGAAAGTGTAACACTTGCTTATTTTCCTCCTCCTTCCTCACAATCCAAGGCTTCAGACACACCTTCCAGGTGAAGCAGCAATTTAGAACCACACCATAGAACCATAGAAATTATAAAGCACAGAAGAGGCCATTCAACCCATCTTGTCCATGCCGACTGAAAGACACCCAGGTGCTCTTTCTAATCCCATCTTCCTGCTCATGGCTCTGCAGCTTACAGTACTTAAGGTCATATCCAGGTGCTTTTTGGACAAGTTTAGTGTCTTTGCCTCCATCACCAAATCAAGTAGTGAATTCTAGACTCCCACCAACCTCTGCATAAAAAAAAAACCCTGATGTCTCTTCTAATGCTTCTGCCACTTGGCTTGAATCTATGACCCCTGTCTTTTGAACTATCTGCCAAGGGAAACAGTTTCTTCCTGTCTACTCTATCTCTACTCCTCACAATTCTGTATACCTCAGTCATGTCGCCCCTCAGTATTCTCTGTTCCAGGAAAAACAACCAACCTCTCCGACATCTCCTCATAGCTACAAGTCTCCAGCCCTGGCAACATGCTAATCAATCTTCTCTGCACTGTCTCCAGAGTAATTACTTCCTTCCTGTAATATGGTGACCAGACTACTCCAGTTGTGGCCTCACCAGTGTCTTATGCAGACCCATCATTATATCCCTACTTTTGTATTCTATAACTCTGCCAATGAAGGAGAGTATTCCACATGTTTTCTTTACGATGTTAACTACTTGTACAGCTGCTGTTATCTTCAGGGACCTGTGCACTTGCATGCCAAGATCCTTTCTCAGTACATACCCATGCATTCCTTTTTACTGTTGGACTAACGTCCATCAGAAATTTTGCATGTGTTGCAAATAGTAAAGGACCGAGAGGACTCAGTTAAGCAGCAAGAGCTCTTCCTGGGTATCTAAAAGTGCATATACCAGGTTACACAACAATGTTTGACCATCTTCAGCGAAGAAATTCGAAATAGCTACAGTTTCGGGCAGCACAGTGGCTCAGTGGTTAGTACTGCTGCCTCACAGTGCCAGGGACATGGGTTCGGTTCAGCCCTCAGGCGACTGTGTGGAGTTTGCACATTCTCCCCATTAGTGTGCAAGTTTCCTCTGGGTGTTCCAGTTTCCTTCCACAGTCCAAAATGTACAGCTTAGGTGGACTAGCCATGTTAAATTGCCCATACTGTCCAGGGATGTACAGGTTAGATGGATTAGTCGCGGGAAATGCAGCGTTACAAAAATAGGGTGGGTTAGGGTGGGATATTCCTTGGAGGGTTGATGTAGCCTCAATGGGCCAGATGACCTGCTTCCACACTTTAGTGGTTCTATAAGTTGAATGATGGACCAAAGAACAACTGGCTACTCATCTGCAACAGAAAGAAAAATTGTTTATTGATTTGGAGACATGTGATTGGTACTGACGGTTTCAAATGAATACAATGCATGTTTGTCAGAGGAATGAGTTGATATACCGACCGAAACGTTTCTTTATCCTTTTCCCGATCACAACCGATCTCAAGCATGCCTCTCTGATGACAACATACATTTACTGACCAGTAAGATTCTTGAATTGTGATCAGAAGAGGAACTCTGATCAATTTTCTCCCTCATCACTAATTTGGAAGCACCGAGATCATAAGATGGGAATCTAAGGTTCAAATTTGGGATCTTCCCATCTGTACTGCTCAATCCATTGTTCATTAGTCCATTTTCTGCCTGAGTCAATTGGCAGATATGTTCTAAAATTAGTAGCACGATATGATCAATTTCTCTCAAACAAAAATTCCACCAAACGCCTCCACCATTCGGGGAGGTTTTGATCTAGTGGTGTTATCATTGGGTTGTTAACCCAGCAACCCAGGTAATGTTTCAGGCACCCAGCTTCAAATCCTACCATGCCTGATTGTGGAATATGATTTAAATTTTTAAAAATCTGGAAATAAGAGTCGAATGATGACCATGAATTGATTTTAAGAAAAACTCATCTGGTTCACTAATGTCCTTTAGAGAAGGAAACGACTGTCCTTACATGCCCTGACCTACATATGATGCCAGACTCACAGCAATGGGGTTGACTCTTAACTGCCCCTTGGGCAATAAATGCTGGCCTAGCCAGCAATGCTCTCACCCTGTGAATGAATAAAAAATGTAAGATATTCTGTCAGCAGAATTTGGGCCAGGATAATTGAAGTGAAAGCAGAGTTTTTCTTTTAAAAGCTGTATTAAGAGGTGCAACCATGCAGTGCAGTCAGATACCATGGCAACACTGACACACCGGTCTGCGCTTGTACTCAGTCAAACACCACATATGGCTAAACATCAGCTTTCAAACAACATGTCAGCTCATTGACATTTCACAAGAACTTTTTTTTTAACTGGAATTTGAAGAAGTCGATATGACCAATTAATTCAGTCAAGAGATACAAAGGGAAGCTGTCAGAACTAATATGGTCTGTTTGGAGGAAGACCTGAAAGCTTTGAGAATCACTTCTTTTCCTCTCACTGTCCACAGAAAGACAAGCTTGATGTCAAGGAGTTTTCAGCTAAGCCGATGGCTTATATAGATGTCGCAATCACTTATTTTACGATTTTTCTGTGTGTCCTCAATGATTCAGTATAAACTGAAACAGTAGGTCACCCAGACCCAGAGATGACCAAAAAGCTTTTAATAAAATACCACTTATGGACTTGTCCGGAACTATTACAATCTAGAGCACCAAAGGCATATTGTGAAATAGATTACTATCTGCAGACAATCAATAGTTTTAAATAGACATGTTGCTGACTGAGGTGTCTTTAGCAGGGAGGAGTCCCAGGATATAAGGTTGGATTCCATTTTGTTAATTAACACTTAGGAGAAACTGTAAATGATACAATTGAGAAATTCACATATGTTAATACAGCTTGCAGCAATGTCAGGATCTTAAGATAAAATTTGTAAAGAATGAGGAAGTGTACAACGGACTGGTAAATACCATGTGTGATTAGGCATGTATATACAAAGAATTTAGCTCTACCTTAAATGATGACTCGGTGTTAGGTGAAAGGTAACAAGGAGAGAGACTTGGCCAGTGATCATTGCCGAAGGTTAGAATACATCATCAAAAGGCCAAAACAAACAGGATTTTGGGATGGATCACTCAGACTGTCAGTGTGGAACTGAGGTCTCCTTTTCGTGTTACTTTCTGATCGATTCCTATTGGCTTTGTTGGAGTGTTGTAAGTATTCTGCTGTTGTTTAAATTTGGTGATATCTCCAGGGAATGGTCTGGCACATGAGGTAGACTTTAGTTGTGACTTTAAGAGTTTTGGTCAGACCACTTTGGTTCTAGTCGTGGAAATGCCATCCATTTGGCCTGCAGTATGACAGGGACATTGAACAGAGACAATGTAGTGGAAGATGAGGGATAGATGGGCTCTCAGCAGGAGGGTATAAAATAACAAGATATATTCATGGAGTATTTCCTCAACCTAAAGCAAAGTACATACAACATCTCCATTTTAATAAAATCTCTATAGCCTCAGAGCCCAAGACAAGAATAGCATTGCCTGTGGCTGT
Source organism: Rhincodon typus (assembly GCF_021869965.1). Classification (NCBI taxonomy): domain Eukaryota; kingdom Metazoa; phylum Chordata; class Chondrichthyes; order Orectolobiformes; family Rhincodontidae; genus Rhincodon; species Rhincodon typus. Next base: position 32,063,894 of record NC_063358.1, on the reverse strand, counting down.
GAAAGTGAACATTATCCCAAACAACTTAGAGCAGGACCTGGCCGGGCTGCTACAGTTATCATTTCTCATGTCTCACTGTCTGCTTTCAATTAAAGAAGGCATTTGAGGGTCTTTATGCAAAGAAAAGGTAGTATATCACATTCTCGCTAGGTGCAGCTGGAGCAGGAAAATGGTTTCACCAGTTTGCTTGGCTACCACATGGTGCAGACCACTGATTGCACACTTGTGGCTAAATGACTGCCGCATCTCAGTGCTGAGATAGGTGACAGTTGCAAATGGTTTAATTCACTCAAGGTGCAGTTGTTGTGGAACCATGGTAGACAAACAGGAGGCTGGAAGAACACAGCAAGCCAGGCAGCATCTGGAGGAAAGGAGAAGTCAATCTTTTGGGTATTACCCTTCTCCTGGACTAGATTTGGGGGTCGAGGGAGCTGCAGATAAAGAGAGAGCGGCAAGGGGGTCAAAGGGTAGCAGAATGATGCTGATAGGTGGACACTGGTAGTAGGTACCACCTGGTTGGTTGATGGAAGGGATGATTTTGGTTGGTGGCTGGAAGGGAGGGTCTGAGGTAGAATGGAAGGGAGGATGTGGGGGTGTAAAAGGAGGCGGGGGATGGATGGGAAGGTTATTTGAAATTAGAGAACTTAACGTTGAGTCCTCCGGGCTGTCGGGTACCCAGGTGGAAGATAGGGTATTGTTCCTCAAATTTGCGTTCTGAATCACTGTGACATTGGAGGAGAATGAGGATGGACACGTTGGAGGGGGAGTGGGGGTGAAGTTAAAATGAGAGGTAACCGGGAGGTTAGGCTGGCCGTTACAGGCCAGGTGAAGATGCTCAGCGAAATAGTCACCTAGTCTACGTTTGGTCTCACCGACGTAAAGAAGAGCACGTCGGGAGCGCCAGATACAGTAGACTGGGTGGGAGGAGATGCAGGTCAAACTCTGTCTCACCTGGAAGGACTGTTTAGAGCCCTGAATAGAGGTGAGGGAGGTGGTGTGTGGGCAGGTATTGCATCTATTTTGGTTACAGAGGAAGGTACCGCGGGGTGGGGGGAGTTGGAGTCGTTGGTGGGGAGTGTGGTACGAAATAAGGATTGGCGAAGGGAATGGTCCTTGTGGAAGGCAGAGAGGGGCTGGGAGTGGTAGATGTTTCGGGCGGTGGGGTCTAATTGGAGTTGGCAGATGTGTTTGGATGCAGAGGCTGTTGGGGTGGAAACTGAGGACAAGAGGGACCCTATCTTTATTATGTTTGGTGGGGTGGTGGTTTAGAGCTGTGGAGTGGGGAATGGAGGAGATGCAATGGAGGGCAGTCTGGATGAGAGAGGGGGTAAAATGTGTTGTTTGAAAAAGGCAGACATCTGGGATGCTTGTGGAACCATATCCAGTACCTCACTTAAGTGAATGCCTACTATTCTGGCAGTACTCATAATCCTTTTGTTCTGCAGTCTGCTGTACCATCAGTATTTGAGCCTTCACATCAAATCGGATAGATGTGGGATGTTATTCTGTGGCTGTTGGAATATGTGAGGTCTCTGCTGATTCATCTGGCACACGTTTCCAATGCACAGCTGAACCACATTTGGGTGACATGCGTATCATGAGAGATCTGTTGCCACACAAAACATGAGGAAGCAGACCTTAGCAAACGTTCCACTGCCTGAACTAAACTTGAGGGCAATACATACGTGTTGGGGTGTGAGTCATGATTTATCATGGCTTATAGTATCCTGTTCAGCCTTGTCACCATCATGAAGTCAGAGTCCATGTTGCCAGGTATACTGTGAGCAGCTGAGGGTGAAGAAGATGAGCTGCAGGAGGAAGGGAAGGCTAAATAATAGGTCCCCTTTATAACTAGACTGCCTGTGATCTCCTCATCTGACTGTAGTTTCAGTGAAGATGACCTAATCTGCTACTTATAACAGTCCCACACTGAAACATCACTTTGTTCCTGACTGTCACCGTGTCATCTTTGACGCAATGTTAGAAATATTCCAAACCAACTGTCAATTTTCTTGAGTTCTAAGGAGGTTTTCTCTCTCTTAGGACTAATGTGATTTCTCATGTTATCTTCACAAACTCACCTCATTACCTATTCAGCATGCCACTTTGGTGCCCTACTTGTCACATTTGCCCACTCACTGCTGGGACGTTCTGGGATTCCTAGTGCCATTGCCATGTTTAAAACTCAGTTGGACACCAGGTAAGTATAGTCAGTCCAGAGCTGCCCTGCATGGTTCATATCAAATGCCCCGGACATGTCAGACAGAGGAAAATTGGTGCCCCACTTTGAAGGCAGGAACCTGGTGCTCCTAGGTTATGGGGTGATGCAGTGGAAGGCTGTCATCTTTCCCAATTCCAGCAGAGGAGACTGTGGAACCCGATCCTGCCAGGCAGGTCAGTGTTATGGTAACGGTCCAGAGAAATGCCCAGCAATGGGGAAGAAAGTCAGTTGTTCATTTGGAAGGATATGGCATGCACTCACCTTGACTGCTTGTGTGAAGGTTTGAACTGTTTGCTGCAGAACTGTGGGGCTTAAATGCCGACATTGATCATGAATATCTACTCTTATTACCCACTCCTTCTTTGTCAGGGTGGTGAGTGGGTTCTCCTGGCATCTTGTGAATAGAGAAACTCTGTCCTCCTGTTGACATCCTGCACCAAAATCTCCAGTGCTATGTCTGAGAACTTTGTTCTGATGCCATTTTGCACCATATTAATTCGCCTTTCAGGCCAGACCATCTTTCCCAGTCACTTCCAACACCAGTTACAACCAGGATACACCTCCTCTTTGAGAAGTAAGCAGGCTGAATTTACGTGGTCCAAGCTTTTCTTGAACTTGGGCTCCCTGCTAAACTGTGCAGCCACACAATATTACATCTAGTGCTGAGCTACATGCTACTAGCATTTAATGCTGCAGGCACTTTGAAGTTTAGATGCATTTAGGGTACGTATATTTCTTTCTCTGCAACCACAAAAAAAAGACAATAAACCAGAACTTGTCAAAGAAAACGGTGTCAATAATAACTTTGGATAGTTTTAAAATACAGCTACCTTATGATACAGGCTAATGTTTGGGACAACCAAACCTGGTATATTTACTTGAATGAAAACAGGAAACAGATGGGAGATCGTTAAGAAATGCAGGTAATGAGACTCAGGACTGTTTTAGCACTTCTATTATTCAGAAAGCAGCTGCCTTTCTTTTCTGTTCATTTCCTCAGGTTGCATGTATTCATTCCTTGTGCCCACATAAGCCAACTGAACTCCCCTGTTGCGGCTGCCCAACAAAAAGAAAGAAGGTTTCCTGTTGATCTCACTTTAATCCAGGTGGTTGTCCATCTCATCTTCTCCCATTTCCATCGACATTTTTGGCAGGCTGCTGAAATCAGTCATAATTGGAGATTGTAAGGCTTCCTCTGTCTTCCTTCCTGCAGCAGATAATGAAGAACTGCAGCCACCTGGGGGAAATAGCAGTGCTAACAGGTTATTATAAGTTTTTGGTGAGCTACACGCCCCATTTTAAGCTACTATCAGTTGCTTTGCAATTCTCAGCAAGAATTACATACCAACACACACATAGTATCAAGTTATGCCTTCAAGCATGAAGATTATGGTGGCTATTAAATTGGATTTTACCGTATTAATTATCAACATTGGAACAGACGCCAAATGAATACAAACTGAATGAAGTGCAGATGCTGTAAATCAGAAACAAAAACAGGAGTTGCTGGAAAAGCTCAGCTCTGCTCTGTGGAGAGAAATCCAAGTTAACATTTCGGGTCAAGTGATTCTTCCTCAGAACCCTCCTTCAGAAAGGTCACTCAACCTGAAATGTTAACTCTCAGGCGGACGTTCGCTGTGGAAAGGAAAGATGTGTGTTCCAGGCACCCTAAGTGACCTACTTGGGCTGCAGAGTCGACACAACTGAGTTACAGCCATTGGAAGATAAAGTGAAGGCAATCAAAGGTGCTCCGGCTCCCACATCTGTCCTGAAACTTAGGTCTTTCCTTGGGCTGGTGAGTTATTATGGAAAGTTCATACGTAACCTGGCATCTATCCTGACACCTTTGCATCAATTCTTAAAAGAGAGTCAGCATTGGAAATGGACAAGTAGCCAATACATTGTTTTCAGGGAAGTGAAACAGCAATCATCCTATTATCCTCTAAGGTGTGGCACACTATGATCCCAAGCAAGATCTGGTGTTGATATGCGAAGTGCCCCCATATGGCATTGGGGTAGTATTAGCTCAGTTGTGGCTCAATGGAGATGAATGCCCAGTAGCATATGCATCCATGACTTTGGCTAACGCAGAGGGTAAATACACCCAGACAGAGGAGGAAGGTTTGGCTGTCATATTTGGAGTCAGGAAATTCCTCCAATACCTTTATGGATGTAAATTTGTAACAATAAATGACCACAGGCCCCTGCTAGGTCTGCTTAAAGAGGACAAGGCAGTGCCACCCAACGTTCAGGCTGAATTCAGCAGTGGGCTCGAATACTAAGTTGGAACACCGTCTGAGAGGTCAAGTAGTAAATGCAGATGCACTGAGCCACCTCCCACTGGTAGATACACCACCAGTGGTACTGCCACTGGAAGAGTCTGTGATGGTTTTAAATTTTCTGGACAAACTTCCCGTCACAGCTGACAATATCAGGCTATCAATACAGAAAGGTCCAGTCCTGGCAAATCTGAAATAGCTGGTAGTGATGGGGGAAATCAAACGGCTGTCAAAACCAGAACTGAACCTTTTTAGACCCAGAGAGATCAGATCACAAATAGAGGGCAACATATTATTATGGGGAGCAAGAATGATTGTCCTGAGCAAAGGTCACCACCAGATACTAGCTGAACTCTACCATGGTCATCCAGGGGTTTCCAAAATGAAGGTGTTGGTGAGAAGTTATGTCTGGTGGCCAGGGTTGGATGCTGACATAGCCTTGTTGATGGGACAGTGCCCAAAGTGCAAACAAGGACAAAAATTACCGCCATCAGTTGCCCCCACATTCGTGAGAATGACTGGGTCAACTCTCGCCTCAGTTACGGAGGTGCTTTCATTGGTTCAGTGTTCTGAATTATTATAGGCACCCACTTCAAAGTGGCTGGATGTTCATAGCATTCATTTGTCAAAAACTGGGGACCATGATAGAAAAACCACTAATGGGGAGAAGACTCCATACCAGGTTAAATCTGATCCTCCCAGATTAGGGTGGTAGGGTGAAATGGCATCAGGAGCGCCAATGCCAGACACAAGACTGCATTAGGAGAGAGAGAGACAATGTACTTCAGGGGATGGAGTTTGGTGTAGGAACCATGCAAATGTCCCTGAGTAAGAGGCATGGTCAATTAGAGGTCAGGTCCAGTAACGTATAAAATTCGAGTAGGTGTGACAGTCCTGAACAAACACGTGGACCATGTGAATACTGCAAACTCACAAAAAGTGTGGGAGCGAAACTGCCCAGCTCCTCGCTAGCCTTTCCAATTGTTCTGGAGCCCAATAGTTCTCCCTCTCCATCAAGTGTTGAAGATATATCAGAATCTGAGATGGATGCTGCAGATGTTGCCACCTCGATGCCTTTGCTGCCTGAAGAAGAGAACAAATTTCTTTTGAGACGCTCTGGGCACATGAGGCGAGTTACTGTGCATTGCACGCCGTGTGTATCAGAGGCAGAGTCAGAGGTACCTGACCTTGCTGCTCAAAGTGCCAGGAGGAGCAACAAATAAAAGCACCAGCCTACGTCCTCAGGCCCAGAGGGGGAGACATGTAGTGATTATGATGAATTCAGCCAGGTGGACCTCATAGAATATGAGCTCCTGGTTTGGAGCTATTAGCCTGATCCAATCAGGGAGCCTTGGCTGACAGATATAAACAAGAGTGTGTTTAAAAAAGAAATAAACAGGAGCGTCAGATATCCTATTCACTTTGAGAGCTGGCTCTGAGGGGGCTGGATCAGTGTCAAGGACTCTCCATGTGTAAATAAAGGGTGACTTGGTGATGGGATACTGGCCTCTGATACACTCCTTACCCACAACAGTATAGAAAAAGTAGAAATGCACTGAGGTCTTCCGCACAGCAGTCCTGGTCTCCCTTCTGTATTGCTTTAGTTATGTTCGTATCACAGATCGCTATCTGAAATCTGGCAATATTGTACACAGCTAGCTCTTATTAAACCAGACATGACCTGATGTGATAGCAATGCTGATAATGAAAAATATATAAATGGAAATAATCAAATGGTTAGTCTTGAATCATGGGGCTGTAACTATTTTCTTTGGCAGCTTGCTCCTTTGTGGGATTGACCTTTGGAAGAAAGATTGTTGACATTCTGGGCAGAATTTTACAGGGTTTTTTTATTAAGTGTCGAGATTTTTAGAGGGTTTCTCACCCCAAGGTTCAGTGAGATCTCTTGCCACATTTTACCAAACCTCCCTAGTCAACTATCCACCCAGTACAGTACCCTTCTCACCTGATTCCGGCCTCATCTTACGACCCTCTGTTTCTGGAAATCTCATCATTCATTGGTTATAGAATCTTAGAACTTTACAGTCCAGCAGGAGGCCATTCAACCCATTGTATTTCTACTGGCTCCTGTAAGAGCTACCCAGCTGGTCCCACTCTTCCAACTCTATCTCCCTAGCCCTCCAACTCATCCACCAAAAGATCAGTTTTCCTGGCACTTCAATGTATTTAACGTGCAATTGTGTACCCAGAAATGCACTGGCATTCTGAAGCTGACCTGCTCAGGAATGGACATTCAGAAGATTTCTAGGTAGGGGAAAATGACACCACAATTCTGTCATGGACTGGTAAGTGCGGTTGTTTCCAGAGAAGGGGCAATCTCTTAACAGGGGAAATGAAGGGAAAGACCATGCCACCACAGCCTGGCAGCCTGGTCCAAGGTTACCACTCAGGGCTCTACCATCTCCACAGTCCGAGGAATGTTCAGCAGTGCTGCTAAAAGTCAATGACCTTCTTCACTGTGCCAGAGTAGATGCTACAATGGTCTCTCTTCTAGTTCACATTCACTCTGTCTCTGCTCCTCCATGTAGCTCCCATGATGGTGCTTGGCCTGCCGCTCTCACAATTATCTATAACTTTTTCCCTCAATCACTCTTGTTTTGCCCCAACCATCCAGACCATTAACCCCAAACAGCCTCTGTGCACCCATTCACTTGCTCAGTGCACATTAACAACAACGTTCAACCATGTGATCCAGCAGTAAAAGCTATGCCAGCTACTTTCATTTCACTTGATCCCTCCTTTTCTCTCATTCCAAGAAAGACAGCCCACAATAGGGCCAGGCTCCTAAATCTGGCTCCTAACACATTATCAAGGGATTCTATCTCTCACAGGAGAAGACTGTGACTTATTCTGTGAGGATGCTGGGATAATCATATCCCAGCAACTGAGTAAATACCATACCACCCTCAGGGTCTGCTCAGGGCACATACTCTATCATACCAGCCATTGGTCTTCTGGACCAAAGACATTGGAACAGGGGGTGGGGAAGCTGGGGTGCACTCAAGGTGCCTCTTCCTCAAAGGGAGACAGAGCAGTGACAAGTTGTCCCGTGTCAGAAGACTAACTGCATGTAGGCCCCTCAGAAGCCTGAAGGAGAAAGAGAAAATGCTGGAGAAACTCAACAAGTCTGGTAGTATTAGTGGAGAGAGAGAAAGATGGCGTCCAATATGACTCTCCTTCAGAACTGGGTGGAGCAGGAAGCTATCTTTTTAACAGTGTTGACAAAAGGGGAAGAAAAATGAATAGAACAGACAGTGAGGGTGTCCAGAGCAAAATACATCTCAGAAAACTTCAGAGGTGCCCGGACCCTCTACCTCCACACTACCTGCTGCCCTCCATCCCTTGGAATTTAAAGCTGATGACGGTCCACTTCCTTCTGGCAAGAAGACCCTTGGTACATCTGGGACACCCGGGACACCCAGACACAAACACCTCCTTCATCACCCAGCCTAACCCTTCAAGACCATCTCGCTTCACTGCCGAGCAGGCATCCTCTACCCCAGCTGTAGAACCAGGGTCAACACGAAGACGTAGTGGAGAGAAAAGAAAGAACAAAACATTTTGAGGAGACTTTGGTGACATGGGTGACAGTGTGCTGTTTTTAAAATATGTCATTTGGATAAATTTAATTAGTTTTGTTTGTTTGAGTCTTTGTTGTAACCAAGCGAGTCAATGGCCTAAACTAGGCCCAACATAAAATTGGCTAAAAAGTTTCTGCAAGCAATGCCTGATGGAATGCAAAAAAGTCAAGGTGATCACAGGTCAAATAGGGATTCAGCCCAGACCTGTATTGAATATACAGTCATAGATTCATACAGCATGGAAACAGACCCTTCAGCTGAACTCATCCATGCTGACCGGGTTACTCAAACTAAACTAGTCCCATTTGCCTGCATTCGGCCTACATCCCTTTAAACCTTTCTTATCCATGTACCTGTCCAAATGCCTCTTAAGTGCTGTAGTTGTACCTGCATCCACCATTTACTCTGGCAGTTCATTCCACCCTTTGTGTGAAAACATTGCTGCTCAGATCCCCTTTATACCTTTCTCCTTTCACCTTAAAATTATGCCCTCTAGTTTTGAACTACCCTACCATAGGCAAAAGACCTTTGCCATCCACCTTATCTAGCCCCTTATGATTTTAGAAACCACTATAAGTGTCTGCTTCCATTCTGCGCGACAGTATGACTATCTAAATTAAACTCTATCTTTTACTCCTTGACTCACTGGACCAGTTGATCAAGATCCCATTGTACTCTTAGATAACCTTCTTCACGGTCCACTATACCGCCAATTTTGGTGTCATCTGAAAACTTACTAACTATGCCTCCTATATTTCCATTCACGTCCTTTATATAAATGAGGAATACCCAGCACCAAACCTTGCAGCACACCGCTGGTCACCAGCCTTCAGTCTGAACAACAACCCTCTACCACCACCCTCTGTTTCCCTCCATCAAGCCAATTTTGTATCCAATTGGCTAACTATCCCTGGAACCCATGTGTTCTAACCTTACTAACCAGTCCATCATGCAGAACCTTGTCAACGGCCTTGCTAAAGTCCATATAGACAGTGTATATTGCTCTGCCTTCATCTATCTTCTTAGTCACTTCTTCAAAAAATTCAATCAAGTTTGTGAGATGCAATTTCCCACGCACAAAGCCATGCTGACTATCCCTAATCAGACCTTGCCTTTCCAAATTCATAAAGATCTTGTCTCTCAAAATCCCCTCCAACAATTTACCCACCACTAACATCAGGCTCACCGGTCTGTGGTTTCGTCGCTTTTCCTTGCAGCTTTTCTTAAATAACGGCATGACATTAGCCACCCTCCAGTCTTCTGGCACCTCAGCCATGGCTGTCGATGACACAAGAATCTCTGCTACAGGCCCCTCAATTTCCTCCCCAGCTTCCCACAATGTCCTGGAATACACTTGATCAAGTCCTAGGGATTTATCTACCTTTATGCATTTTAAGACCTCCAGCACCTCCTCTTCTGTAATGTGGACTCTTTCAAGACATCACTATTTATTTCCGTAAGTTCCCTGGCTTCCAAGTCTTTCTCCTCAGTAAATACTGACACAAAATATTCATTAAGGTACTCACCCATCTCCTGTGGTTCCACACAAAGATGGCCTCGCTGATCTTTAAGGGGCTGTATTCTCTCCCTAGTTACTCTTTTGCCCTTAATATACTTGTAGATTCTCTTTGGATTCTCCTTTAGCTTATTTGCCAAAGCTATCTCACGTCCCCTTTTTGCCCTCCTGATTTCCCTTTTAAGTGTACTCCTACACCGGCTATGCTCCTCAAGGGATTCACTTGATCCCATCTGTCTATACCTGACATATGCATCCTTCTTTCTCTTGATCAGAGCCTCAATATCTCTAGTCACCCAACTAGTGTTCCTACTCCTGCCAGCTTTGCCCTTCACACAAACAAGAACATGCTATCCCTGAATTCTCACTATCTTGCTTTTGAAAGCCTCCCACCTGCCAGACATCCCTTTAACTGTGAATAGCTTCTCCCAATCAACTTTTGAAAGTCCCTATCTGATACCTTTGAAGTTGGCCTTGCCCCAATTTAGAACTTTTATTCGTGGACCAGGCTTTTTCCATAACTATTCTAAAGCTAATAAAATTATGGTCTCTGGCCCCAAAGTGCTCCCCCACTAACACCTCAGTCACTTGCCCTGCCTTATTTCCTTACTCCTTCTGTGGTACAGTGATCTACATATTGATTAAGAAAGTTTTCTTAAACAAACTTAACAAATTCCTGCTCATCCAAATCCTGAAGACTATAGGATCCCCAGTCTATGCATGGAAGTTAAAATCCCCTAATATTACAAACCTATCTGCGATCTCCCTATGTATTTGAACCTCAATTTCCTGCTGGCTACTGGGGTGGGGGGGG
>NC_063358.1:31986868-32053362 GCF_021869965.1 Rhincodon typus | reverse complement strand
CACCCCTTTCTTATTTCTCAGTTCCACCCATATCGTTTCACTGGACAATCCCTCAGGAATGTCATCTCTAAGTCCTGTCATGATGTTTTCCCTGACCAAAAATATCTCTCCCCCTTTTCTATTGCCTCCCCTTCTACCCTTCCTACAGCATCTTATCCTAGAACACTGAGCTGCCAGTCCTGTCCCTCCATCAGCCATGTTTCTGTAATAGTTATGATATCCCAGTTCCATGTTCCTCTCTGTGCCCTGCTTCCTTACCTGTCTCTTGTATTGAAATTAATGCATTTTAATTCATTAGTCTTCCCTCACTCTCTGCTGTGCTTTTGCCTGCTTTCTTAATTTAACTTGCTCTCTTTGACTTCTGTACCAGCCTCATCCTTCTCTTTTGTCTCACTACTGCCAAGGACCCCTCACCCCCTACAGACTAGTTTAAACCCTCTCGAGTAGCTCTAGCAAATCTTCCCCCAGGATATTGGTCTCCCTGCCCCCATCCACCTTCTCTCATGTACGGGTCACTTCTGCCCCAGAAGAGATCCCAATTATGCAAAAAGCTGAAACCCTGCCTGTGGCACCAGCTCGTCTGCCTCATGTTCATCTGCCTGATCTTCTTATTCCTACTCTCAATAGCATGTGGCACCGGGAGTAACACAGATATGACTACTCTTGAGGTCCTCCTTTTTAATCTTCTGCCTAACTCCCTATATTCACTCTGCAATGACCTCATCCATTTCTCTACCTGTGTATTGGACAGAGGTTCCTGACCTTAACAATGGGAGAGCCATTACGATCCGAAGCTCATTAAGAGATATGCAGCCAGACCAATAGGGAGACACATTATGTTTGTGTAATCCCCTGTTTAAGCCTGACTCCTTGTTCTATAGAGTAAATATATCTTGAAAAAGGGATGGGTATACCTAGGGTGACCTGGCCTAACTTCATTGGATGCTGTGACCCCATTGGCTGAAGCCAGAGGACATTCCAGAAGGTATCAGAAAGGAGGGATAAGAAGGGACAGTTGACAGCCATTCCTTCAGTGAAGACTTGGCCGGCAAAGACTGCATGAGACCCACCATCACATGGAGAAGACCCTGAGTGCTTTGTTGGCTGAGCTCAGTGAATTGTATCCAATAGCTCAATCAAGTTCACCAGAGCAGATAGCAAACATGTGCTTCGAGTAGTCAGCCTTGTTTGGGGAAAATGTAACTTAATTTTTTGTTTAAGAGTTGTTTCTTTAACTTGCAAGTGTTTTCCTAAAACTAAGTTTGAACCTCAATTGTTTTATTTTGTCTCATACAGTGAGAACACCTGTGTAAGTGTATTTTATGAGTAATAAATGGGTCAAAGCGTCTGCATAGAATATTCCACAGGTAACACTGTGTAGCCTCGAATGTAACTGTTCCAGCACGATGCCTGGCTTCATGACCACATAGGATGTACCATGGATTGATGTCTGTGCTGAGAACCTGTTGCAGCATGTGGAAGTAGATGAACAGGGTATGTATATGGACATGGGTTTCATTGTGTTCAAATATTCCCATTCTTTCCCTGGCTTTTGTGTGCAAACATTTCCTACACAGTGCATGGGTCTGTGTGTAGTGTTCTTGCACTCTAAATGCACTCACATCAGTGGGTCTGAATGAATTCACATTACTGGGTCTTGCAGCCCCCTACTTCACAGGTCGAGACATGCACCCAATCCCCCCAAACCCATATGCCTCACCACCTTCTCCCTCCATGGTCTGGGTGTGATCGCAATCATTTCCTTCTCATTTCAGAATTTTGATTTCCAGGACTATGGCAAGTGATGGTAAGCACTGTCTGGCCAGTAGATTCCAGCTTCCACCTCCACATATAGGTCCAGATCTCCTTCCTGATAGGTCCTCCTGTGAAACCCACAGGTCTGCACCTTCTCAGATCTCCACCTAACCCATCGACATGAAATAGTATCTACCCCTGGCATATGAGACGCTCATACTAGGTATGATCCTACCCCCTTAAAGCCAGGCTGCTCCAGAGCATGGATAAACCCCCTCTGCCATCATCACATTCCCATTCATGCTTTACCACATCCCCATTGCAGATACTGCTGCAATTTACAATTGTTATCCCTACCTTTCCCCCAGCCTGCAGATTCAGTCCCCCATAAATAAGTTCCTTATTCCTTTCCCTGTGGCAGCAGCTGCCTTTCTCCCCACCCAAGTCCCTTTACTCTCAGTTTCCGTGCACAGACCAGAGAGACTGACTGAGGCCCACCCCCTTGAGCAATCTAACTGCACAGTTCTGGATGAGAATTATCTAGACCCCTGAAAGATACCTGCTGATATCCTTAGACTTGCCACACTGGAGTCACAGGGCTGACCATGGTCCACAAGGCATAGACTGCCTGACCAAGTGGATGCCCAACAACAGCAACAACAACAACAGTTCTGAGCAAGGGTCACCAGAACTGAAACATTAACTCTGATTTTTTTTCTCTACAGATGCTGCCAGACCTGCTGAGCTTTTCGAGCAACATCTGTTTTTTTGCAAGTGGATGCCCAGTTGGGACCAAACACCTGGACTGCCATGGTAAGCTGCTTTTGAATTACTGATTGGACCCCCTGAATGATGAGCGCCTCCATGGACTTTCATGAGGACTATTCTGTTAAGTCTGAGAAATGGCTGCCTGCTGGCTGCTCAGACAGTGTGCTTGCTGCATAAGCTGCTGCATATGGTGTTGGTGAGAGGTTGGCATAGAATATTGCCATGTATGCATGTGATACACTATATATCTGCCCACTTGGCTCAGGGCTACTCATCAGCAAGATAAACTGCCTGAATGTCTGACTGTGCTCATAGGAAAGACAAAGCAAGGCAAGACAGAGGTACTGTGAGCATGCAGTCAGTGTTACATGACAGAGTGCTAAGAGACCAAGCACCTAACCCTGAGATGCAGCCTGATCCAATATGCGAGCTGGGTGTCTGACCTTGCAATCAAAATGTCCTTGCAGCTTCCAATGCTAGCATAGTCACTCTTTGCAATGCATGCCTGTGATCTTAACTGTTCTGCAAATAGATTGGAGGGGAGGCATGAGGATCCAGAGGGGGTTAAAAATTATTGGATGGTTGTTGTGTGCAGCTGGCGCCCATGACTGTGCCGTGGAATGCTATTTTGTGGTGAGAAACATGGAAGATCTTCACAACCCAGCAGAGAGCTGAAGTTTCCAGATAGACCCTCTGACTTCCATACTGACACTTCTGAGCATCTTGTTTGTTCCCAACGGGTGGTAAAATGGGAAGCTGCGCATTAATGAGGGGAGATGTGAGGTTAATGAGTTTGTTAACAACAATGATTGGCCTTCCCCAGGAAGAATCTTGCCTCAATGCCTGGAACTTGCTTAAGAGATGGAACAAGTTGCTGCGATGTTGAGATAGGCCTCTCTGGGCTTCTGGTGCAATTCTCACCATAACCATGTCGTTCATGGCTCCATAAGATTCCTCCCATTGCCTTGAAAGGATGTGATCTTGGTTGTTTATGCGAAAGGCTACCTTGGGTTGTTATTGCAAGAGGGAATCAGGTACTGTTTCTGACAATTCCCATCAGTTCATTCCATTTTTCTGTCCTTGGATGTAATGATTCCTATTTCAGATCTTTGATCAAACTACGACTGTAATATACATTTCATAGGCTGTTTCCTGCAGCAACGTGCAACATGTCTTTTGATCACTTCCATCTTTTTTATATCTCACAATATGTAAGAAGACCCACCAAAATTGCAGGACTATACAAACAAACAGAATGCTGGAGAAATGGGATGATCAGCTTTGATCACATTGAGTGGTGGAGCAGACTTGAAGAGCCAAATGTCCTAATCTCGCTCTTATTTTCTATGTTTCTACAATCAATTTAGAAAAGATGAGGTTAGTGATTTAGATAGAAGCTGTGAGAACATAGAATTTGTGAATTGCAGGAATATAGGTTGGGCGGCATGGTGGCTCAGTGGTTAGTACTGCTGCCTCACACACCAGAGACCTGGGTTTCATTCTGTGTGGAGTTTTCACATTCTCCCTGTGTCTGCGTGGGTTTCCTCCGGGTGCTCTAGTTTCCTCCCACAGTCCAAAGATGTGCAGGCTAGGTGGATTGGCCATGCTAAATTGACCATAGTGTTCAGGGATGTGTAGATTAGGGGGATGGGTCTGGGTGGGATGTTCTGAGGGTCAGTGTGGACTTGTTGGGCTGAAGGGCCTGCTTCCATACTGTAGGGATTCTATGATGATCTAGGATCCATGATAGTCTTTTTTTTTTAGAAACAAAGTGGATTCATAATTGAAAATGAGTCTTTGAAAGGGAAGGGAAGTGAAACTGACTGGGTAGCTCAGATTGAGAGCAACCGGAGAGGCAGAGTGGCTACTTTTCTCCTGTAAAACCCTATGATTCTGCTGCTTATTCTTGAGATTCTTGGTGAGCTGCCTGTTGTGTCTGTAAAACATAATTACGTGTCAATAGAATGCTTCTTTGAACCTGCATCAGGATCTCACCTTCACTTAAGCCAAGGGCTGCCACAAGCCTGTCTTTTGTCAGTTCTGATTTTTTTGTAAAGTCCATCTTCTGGAACAAAAACACAAAATCACTGAAACCCTTGTTCTATTTTATCTGTGCATTGACACCAGATAGTGTGATATACTTGCCAATTTGTACTTATGTCACCAGACGACGTTAAGTGTCAAAATCAATGCAAAGTTTGTGCTCCGGAGGCAAATGATGTGGTTGCTATAAAAATAAAACACGTTGGAGATTTTGTTTTTGAGGATAAAATTGTACTCTTTCATATCTATAGACTCCAGGGCTGTAAAATTTTCTTCCTCTGTGCCTTGATTGTTCAATGTCACAAAGGCCATTTTCCTTCCAAAATAGTGTCCATCACCTATACACGCACTTTTGGTGCTAGCTGCTCCAGAAGACATCTTATTGAGAATATTGGTACTCAGCAGCTAAAAGGAAACATCACTACCACTGCCTAACTTGTCACCTCTCCCATACATCTTGACCTATTTAAAGTCATTATCAGTTACTTTCTGGTCCCGTGCTGATTGATTTCTTTTAGATACAATCAAATAAGCATTGGGTGGATACATTCTTAACGTTGCTGAAACCCACAAGGAATAGCCTGACACACACAAAACAGATAACATCCTGACTTCAAACTTCTGAACGAGATAATTTTTCCCAGATATGGTTTCAGCAGGAGGCATCCCCTTAGACTGCATTCTAACAGGGAGAATGAGCAAAGTGGGTAAACAAATGGACAATCTGCTGGAAGAGAGAGGAGGAGAAGGCTACTAAACTGGAGGCCATATCTGTCCATGCTGTTGAAGGGGCAATTTTCTGACCTGCACCTGATTGTAGAACAGTGTGGATGTCATTTGTTATTAACTATAGACCATCCTAATTTGTCTTCTGCTACAGTCACTACTGAATTTTCATATCAGGGTGAGGACTAGATTGTCAGTGACTGCAAAGATGACTCTAACCAGAAGTTTTATGTGCTCATAGAATAGAATCCCTGCAGTGTGGAAACAGGCCATTTGGCCTAACAGGTCCACACTGCCCCTCCGAAGAGCATCCCACCCAGACCCATTCCCCCACCCCTGCATTTCCCATGTCTAACACACCTCACCTAAACATCCCTGGGCACTGTCAGCAATTTAGCATGGCCAATCCACCTATGGACTGTGGGAAGAAACCGGAACACCCAGAGGAAACCCACACAGACACGGGGAGAACATACAAACTCCACACAGACAGTCACCCAAGGGTGGAATTGAACCCAGGTCCCTGCTGCTATGAGGCAGCAGTGCTAACCACTGAGCCACTGAGCCACTGTGCCACCCTTACACTGTGCTGTTTCCTTCCTGACTGGTGTAGCCAATATCTTCAATATCTTACAGTTTACCATCCATTGTTGCATAAGGGAGATATCCAGGACTCTGAATTCCAAGAGAGTTCAATACATTTCATTGTCTCTTGACAGGGCAGATGAGGATTGCTAGCATGAAACAAGGTGTCACTGACTACATACATATTGCTTTGCAATGGAATATGTTAACTTGGAAATGCATCCCAATTGAAAGCAATTACATTCATCATTTACCATTTACCATGAAGACTATCATCTGATGACTGGGAGTGGTCATGATGCCTTCATCCTATGATGATCCATTATCCCACAAAAAACAATGACACGCCAGACAGTATCTACTGAGCAACAAGGGCTAATCTTTGACAATATGGCTCATGATTCTCTTTGGTCAATACAAGAAACACCACGCTGTGATAACGTAGACCACTGGGGGATGTTTAAATAACATCTCCGTGCCTGGGCTGCTCTGAAGTACTTGGCAGAGCAGCATCAGAATTTATTATGACAGTTGAATTCAACATAACCTCAATATCTTGAACAAAGTAAGAGCATAAGAAATAGAAGTAGATATAGGCCATTCAGCCCTTTGAGCCTGGTCCATCAGTCATTAAGACCTTAATTCCAATTTCTTAATTGATCCTCATAACTGTGTGAAAATCTGTCTTCTACAACCATTATTATGTCCATTGAAGCTGACAACATTCAATTGATTGGTGGAAAAGAGATGTCCAAACACAAGAGCCCCCTCATCTGTATCTTAAATGGGAGACCCCTTATTTTGAAACTATGCTTCCTAGTTTTAGACTTTCCCATGAGGATGAACATCCTCTCAGCATCTATCCTGTCACCTCTCTCAGAATCTTACATGTTTCACATCCCATGTGCCATCAGCCCTGCAGGTGAGCAGCTGGAGAGGAAGGGGAAGAGGAGGAGGATATGGAGGAAGGGACAAGGGAACTAACATAACCTATTTCTGGCTATTATCACAACAATATTAAATATAACCCCATATCCTAATTCACCACAACCCCAGGTCATTCTTCCCTCTGTTACTGATCATCAGTGTCTGTTTGGCCACAATGTGAGAAATACAAATCTATTTTAAAAATTAAAATAAAATATGTTCACCAAGCTAAATTTCTAAATTAAACTATATAACACTACATCTAAATGTCAGTTATCAATTTTGTGCATTCCATTATGAACTTTGTTACTTCTTATGCTCCTATCCAATACTAGCTCAGTGATGGAGGCAGAAATAGCTGATTGCTCTGGATTTTTGAATGAAACTGCATTGGAAATCATGGCAGTTGGCCTCGTAGCCCAGGACAAAGGGTTACCTCTGGCCCCAGTAATTTGGGCGTGGGGCTGCGTCTACACCCTCACTCAGTGCTTGCATCCAGGTTCGGTCTGTTGTGTTCGGGTCAGGGTTGAGGCCACGAATGTGGGCCAGGCACGGAAATCAGAAGTCTCGGTGCAACTCCCAAGAGCAAAATATTGCTCTTTAAACCCAGGACTCACAGGGACTGCTCAAAGTCAATCAGGGAATGGCGAAGAAATCAGGAACCCCAGTTCTGCTCCTGGCTCTGGTTGAACTTGAGCAGTCTATAGGAGTCCTAGCATTTAAAGAGGTTGAGTTTACTCATAGTGGTAGTAATCTGATCTAATTGAATTTTAGGATTGAATTATCCTCAGCAGGTGAGACAAGACTGGTGGTGGGTGAGATCATAATTTCCCATTACCAAGTGAGGGCTAGCTTTCCTTCTGAGGAAGGGCCACCAGGCCGGAAACTCTGATTTCTCTTCACAGATGCTGCCAGACCTGCTGAGCTTTTCCAGTAACTTCAGTTTTGTTGCTAGCTTTCCTTCTTTGTCCAGCCTCTTAACAATTTTGGAAGAGGTGACACCTCATTCGATTGCTGCAAATGACCAATTTAGCCTCATGAATCCTTGACAGTCTCCCATTGGCAGGGTAGGTAGATAGTGGAGCCAAAGGCTCCAATCTGTTTGGAATGAGCTACTCTAAAAAAATGGCCGCAATGGCAGCAGTCTCTCTGAATATGGGAGACTCTCCCTGACATCCAAAGGCCCGAACTCTCTGTCTTACCTAATTTGTCTCTGGAGACCAGGAAGGGACACAACCTCATGCCTTCTGGTCTATTTCAACAACTCCCACCTTCATTGAAGGGGTTGCCAATCTGTTCATGAAGAATGTCCTCCCTTAGACACAGACATCTGTCTGCCATCCAGTTAAGGATGCTAACCCTTCTTCTGATTAACAATCATTTTGCAAGTTGCATCAGGGGTCAAACACGAACACAATGTGGGACAAGGATACAGAAATGTTCCCAGCCTGGCCACTGCTCTGATAGTTTATGGGCATCTGAAAGGAGAAAGGCATAAGTATGGAATTGTGGTGAGGGGTAGGGTGAAGTTGGAGGGCACTAGTAAATCAGAGAAATCATGGGTGAGGAGAACGATTCAATGGACACAGACCTACCATTAGCCCCAGCTTCAGCAATGTCTGCAACAATGATGAAGACCACTGTTCGCTCCATCAACAAGAACACATGGAGCTTTGCCCAATCACAAATAATTAGATGCCGTCACCTTCTGCTTTGCACCAGTTTGAACAGCAAGAGGGTAGAATATGTATCTCTGAATCTGGTGCAATCTATTTGGGTTATGTTTGAATAGCTGTCAATATTTCAAAGTCTATGCTGTTTGCAATTGTACTAAGAGTGTTGTGACAAAGCATGTGGGTGTCAGATATGAATCACGATTGTCAAAAATTATTGGCAGATGCAATCATCAGTGTTTAACTTTAATAGGCAGTTGGTGGAATATGGAACAAAAAACAGAAGTTGCTGGAACAGCTCAGCAGGTCTGGCGGCATCTGTGAAGAGAAATCAGAGTTAACGTTTCAGGTCTGGTGACCCTTCCTCAGAATTCCACCGTTCTGATTCTGAGGAAGGGTCACTGGAAACGTTAACTCTGATTTCTCTTCACAGATGCTGCCAGATCTGCTAAGCTTTTCCAGCAATTTCTGTTTTTTCTTTCTAATTTACAGGATCCTCAATTCTTTTAGTGGAATATGGTGTTTGAAGATGTATTCACTGACCTTAACTACTCATGTGAGGTCATTGAACTTCTTGTGGCACTCCATCTTGGTCTTCAGCATGAGACTTCTGGAACAGAAAACCTTGGCTGTCTTCTTCCACTTACTTTCCAAAATTTGTCTGGAAGGTCTCCTGTCCTCCATGGATAAATGACATCTCTCCTACTCTCCACATTAAGCACCAAAGTCTCTCGCACAGTATTGGAGGATCTTGAAGCCTATGCCTTGTTATGGTGTGGCATTCCTGTGTCTTCCCCAAGTCTTAATCAGTAGTAGACTGACAACCATCTGCTCCAGCTACATTAACATGTATTTGAGAGATGACAGACTGGCTTTAAGCAGCAAAAGCTAGCTTTAACCCATGCTAACTTTCTATAATGTTGCATCTCATGCTCAGGCTTGAGGTCACTCAGCAGTGCACTTAATGATGGCTGCATTGTCTGTTTGGTTAAGAAGGCAAGCAACTTTAAGCTTTATGCTGCCTGAAGAGGAAACAGGGGACGTAAGGTAATTTTGCAACACTTGTTTCTATTTTAGGCCTTGTTGAATGTAGTGGCTGGTGTATTGAGTGAAGACTTTTCTCCTCTGAGAAAGTGAGAAACATATCCTGACATTACTGGATTGAACATTTAATTCTCTGTTATAATCAGTTTTGTTTCCCAAAGCGGTAAATTTTGTTTTTAAGACGATGAGACTGACGTTCTTGGTGACTCTTTTTGAGAAAATGTATTTCGGCGAAAGAATCAGCTGAAACTAGCAGAAAGATTTATCTGCGTCTCTGATTTCTTCACAGGTCAAAATTATTTGTGTTGCTGTAGTTGGAAACTTTATTATTAGTGTCCTATCTTTATTTAAAACCTATTAGAATAAAAGAAGAGATTGTTTTCTCAGTTGGCTAGTTGATGAAAGTGCAATGCGTAATAATCCCAACTATGTAGGTTCAATCCCTGTGCTGCTGTGGTAACACATGGATGACCAGCCTTCTTATGCTATCCCAGACTTGTGGAGTGGCCACCCTCAAGCTATACACAACTAATTGGTTCTTTCTTTCGAATGGAGAAGATCTCTATAGTCCATTGCGGGCTATGACCTTAGACCTCCTCAGCAAAAGATGAAATTGAAATTTCTGCAACTTTCTTCAGCCAAAAGTGCTACTTGGATGAAATACATAACCTTCCCCTGGGAGTCTCCAGCATCAGAGCTGACAGCCTTTGGATAATTCAATTCACCCCACATGATATCAATAAATGGGTGAAGACACTGAATATTTGAAAGTCTATAGGTCCTGGCAACATTATGGCAATTGTAATGAAGGCTTGTGCTCCAGAACTAGATATGCACCTCACCAAGCTGTTCCAATAGAGCTACATCACTGGTATCTACCTGGCAATATGATATATCCCGTCCACAAAATCCAAGATAAATACAACCCAGTCAATTACTGACATACAGGTATCAGTCTAATTTTGGTCACAATCAAAGTGATGGGAGGGGTCATCAATGGAGTTACTGAGCAACACTTCATCAGCAATAATCTTGTTTGCTGGCACCCAGTTTAGGTGCTGTCAAAATCTTGTACATATTGACCTCATGGCAGGGTTGGTGTGAGCACGTACAAAAGAGCTGATTTCCAGATGTGATATGAAAGTGCTGCACTTGGCATCACAAAACTGAAGTCAATGGGATCAAGGAGAAATAGCATCATTGGTTGATCATGCTTAGTGCAAAAGAAAGTTGTGATTGTTAGAGGGCAAACATCACAGTACAAGGATATGACTGCAGAAGTTCCTCAGGGTGGTGTCCTTGGCCCAACCATCTTCAGCTGCTTCATCAACTGCCCATTCACCCTCAGCTATCAAAGAATTCTTCTGCATATGCAGCAAGGTCTGGACAACATTCAGATTTGTAATGAAAAGTGGCAAACAGAATTAGCATATCATTAGTGCCAGGTAATGACCATTTAAAACAAAAGAGAATCTAACTATTTCCTGTTGACATTTAATCAGATTGCCATCACTGAATCCTCATAGCAACATCCTGGAGGTTGCCATCCACTAGATTTCAAACTTAATTAATCATATCAATACTGTGACTGCAACAGCAGGTAAGAAGCTAGGAATTCTGTGAGTGTGAGTAAGTCATCTCCTGACTCCTTAAAACAATCTACTATCGACAAAACACAAGTCAGGAATGTGAAGGAATACTCTCCCCTCAGCTTAATGACTGCAGCTCCAACAATACTCAAGAAGTTTGACACCATCCAGGGTTATCAATCTGCCTGATTGGGACCCTATCCACTATCTTAGATATTCACACTCTTCACCAGCAATGCACAATGACAGCAGTGTACCATCTACAAGATGCATTGTAGCAATTCATTAGGGTTCCTTTGACAGCACCTTCCAAATCTATGAACTTTACTACATAGAAGGACAAATGCAGCAGATGCATGGGAACATCACAACCCACAAGACACACATCATTCGGACTTGGAACTAAATCATTGTTCCTTCACTGTCACCTGGCAATATGATATATCCCGTCCACAAAATCCAAGATAAATACAACTCAGTCAATTACTGACATACAGGTATCAGTCTAATTTTGGTCACAATCGAAGTGATGGGAGGGGTCATCAATAGTGTTAAAATCCTGCAACTCCCTTCGTAACCACACTGTAGGGGCACTTATACCACATGGACTGCTGTGATTCAGGAAGATGGCTTATTACTGTAAGCCAGTGCATTATTTACTTTTGTATTACGTTAATCACTTTGAATCAGACAACAGTTCTTTTTCTTTTCTTTTGATGAATGTAAATGGGTTGCACAGGGCCCTATATGCTGAATTTACCTTGTGGTGGCAGAATGAGCATTGAAGGAGAAATGGCTTTGTGGGTTTGAGAACTAGAAGACAAGATAGGAGATTCGATCCAGACACAAAATTGCAAAGGTCAGCTCAGAGTCCACAAATTGATTTTAAACTGCTGGAGCTGTGTGAGTTAAATATGTGCATTATGCATAGCCATAAAATACATACTTCATTCTAGCATTGGAGATTGATAAAGGTTTTGGAGATAATATACCAGACTGTGCTTATTCAAGCATTGCCCTGAGATTGGGACTCCAGCAGAGTACAACTATGAACAGGACAGCCTTTTCATTAAAAAACAATTAAATGGACCAAAATGCATATTACTTTATGTGGCACACAGCCATAGTAAGAAAGAGGTTTAAATAAGTTGAAAAACAACAGGTAAAATGATTTTGTCAAGCATTCCAAAGACTTGTTTGGATTGATCAATTGAGATGGATCATAACTCTTAGAACATCTCAAGAACCAATGTCATTGTTAATATGTATTATTGCTTTGCAGATTAATCAAGTTGTATCACATTTACTGGAATAGTATCCAATCCAAGTTGTTGACTGCCTTCGATATTTGGGCTGGAACTTTTAGACCAGTAAGAGGGCCCACGACCTTTCAAGGATAATTAAAAATAGGAAACTAATTCTGGTCTAACCAGCAATGCCCTCATGGACAAAGTAAAGAAATAAACAAATCCCAAAACACTGCTTTGAAAATATTAGAAACACTATCAATCCATTGGTTGCAGATGAGGCTCAAAATTTCTAGTATTGATGAGTTTTCTTACTTGACAGGTGAGAAAGCAGTTCAAGTACTGGGCTCCAATGAATTATATGTGGTCAAGACATTAAGGCCTTAAGAGCAAATGAGAGCCTTGTCACATAATGTGATACAAAATCCTGACAGACATTGCTTGAATTGCAACTGGCCACCTTTAATTAAATATCTAATGTACTTGAATGCTGTCCCGAGAGGAGGAAACAACATGTACTAAAGACTTGACTCAATACATGTTAAAAATAAGAGGGAAGTAATGAGTTTCATGCAAGCTTACCCAGCAGAAAGGACTAAAGATGAAGAAAGAAAAGAACCTGCTTTCAACTAGTGACAGAAAGAATGCTAACAATATCAGCCATCTTATGTTGCTCTGTGCTTCGCATTGGAATGAATTTATAAATGCAAATTCTGAGAATGTGTTCATGATCTCACTTCAGGTATTAAACAGGACATTTTACCTGGTGCTATCATGTGTGACATGTTTTAAAGCAGGATTATTTTATTCGGCATTGAATGACAAACTATCAACTTTATTTTGGCACAGAAATTCTGGAACTGCTGTGCACTTTCATGTGATTAGTAGAAATCTTACTCAATGGCTTGAATATATGAATAACTTTACTTGCATAACAGAGAAACTTGATATTAATTCAAGTACATGTTACTTTTTAAACATATGTGTACATTTGAATTACATCAAATTTCCCTAACAAAGGCAAATATCTCAAATTGAATAAGGGGGATTTCTAGATTATAATGAGGCAATAAAGAAACCTGAAGCAGGCATAAATATATGGTTTTATAATTACTTTGATTGTTCTGGCACAAATTTAAATCAAGTTGCCACATGAATTGCTAGCAGAGAAAAGTCAGTAACATACTCATTTCCATAGCATTTTTTGCATTCAACTTTGCAGGCTTGTAGCCCATGAATTTAGGGATGGATAAATGCTGGTTGGCTAGCAATACCAACATCTTATTAACAAGTAAACAAGTTGCCAAGTGCTCACTGCGAATATGGACTACAAACAGAATTTCAGTTTGTAACAACTGTCAAACCATCACCAGCCAAGATGCCGAAGGCCGCAGAGGAAGCAATTAAAACTTTGAAATCAACATTTTGCAGCAATCTGTCAGAGTTGTTTTACATGCTAATAATTATCATGGTATTAATGCTGACGTTGCCAGTATATAATGATCTGTTTATACTGCACATCACTGCCACACAATACATACAATAAAACTCAGCGTGGAAAACTCACAGTTTTTTTAATATTTTGTGCTGAGTTTAGGAACTGGAATGGGGAATTTTGCCTCTTTTCACCCTTGGTGCCTCAGCTGCAGTATAACAGCAACCAATGCAACCAAATATGACTGAATAGCAACTGTGTGCCATTGCATTGATGTCAGGACAGGAAAGAAATCATACATCACTTGTATATGTAAGAATGTGAGAATGGACAAATGTGTATGTTAATGAGTTCATATGACCTATACCCGTGTACTCTAGTGTAAATGCACAGATTTCCAAGATGAAGATATCGCCAAGCCTTCATTCCACCAGTCCCTCTCCACACTCACCCTGTCTTGTGCAAGTAAAGAAATATATGAACATGCAAAAGTCATATGCTCCAAAAGTGTCAACAACCTCATAAAACAGAGGTACAGTTAACGACAAGAATAATCCATAGTTCAAAACTGGTCCAAAAGTTCAAATTAGCTCAGTTTTCACAATAGTCCTTTTGCACCTTTTTTAATTATGCAACAACTCAGTAGCTCTTGGCAAAATTTAAATATTTATGAGTAAAAACAATTGTGGTGAAAAGAAAAGCATTGACCTTCACAGCAGAGTTTAAAGTATGACTCTCCCAGGCCCATTAAATCACTGTTAGAAGAGTGCTTCCTGTTATTCTTACAGTATAACTGAAACAATCCTGCACCTGTCTAATCCAGCGCAGGGTCAACTATTAATGGTTGAATGGAACATCTAATTTACGTGTTTTCACATAGGAGGAGATATTGTTACCACTTTATCACAATTTGTCCATCAGTGATGGACTTACTGCAAAGGGCTCATCATTTGTGCAAGTTACCAATCATTTATAATTCAGAGGCAAACTATCTTTTGGCGTAGCAGTTTTTTTAGCAATACAAACAGAAATTACCAAAGAAACTCAATAGGTCTGATAGTATGTGCACAGAGAAAAACAGAGTTATGTTTTAAGTCCAATATGACTGTTGTTTAGCACAGAAGGGAACTGGAAAAGTACAAGTTATATTCTTGAGGAAGGGAGAAGCTGAGAACCAATATAACAGATGGGAAATGTGCCCCGGGGCAAAAGACAGAGGGTGAGATAATGTTGGTAGAGAAGATACATGGAAGATGAGACGTTAATAGTTGATGTTAATAGCAAAACAATGGTCAACTGTATTGAGAACAAACTCATGCAAACAAGACGCTGGGGTGAGCAGTGGGGATATGGATGCGGATGAGAGGAGTTATCAACGTCTTTCAGCCTGGGAACACTTGAATTCTTAGAAGTTGCATATTTTTTTCATGAAGCATGTAAATTATCAACTTGTAGTGATGGAGTTGCGCTCTCACTCTGTCCTCAATGTGTATGAATTGATGCAAGATTTGAAACATAAAATGTGATTACTGTCTGTCTTTGCACTGTAGTCAAGCAAGGTGAGAATTTCTTCGGAAGGATATTTCGTTGTGAACACCATCTGAATTATAATTAGTTCGGTCCTTCCAATACCTTGACCACTTCAAACTTACTGTTGTCTGTGTAATGTTATGAGAGGGAGCAATTTTGCCACCATACTCTTAAATGATTAAATGATTAGCAGCTGGTAAGATTGCAGATTACTTCTTATAATGAACTTTGCCAGATGTCCTTTGCTCACTGTAGCTAAATCACTTGCTGGTGTGAAATAATTGCAGACTCAAGAATATGGGAAAACATATACCCACTATGGTGTTCCTATGATGAAAAGGCTTACATAAACTCTTTTACAGATATAAAAAGTTGAAATCCTTTTAAATAATGAAGAACACATAATGTGGAAATAGGCAGGGCAAGAGAACATGAATACAAATTTAAAAATACCAAATAAGAATATGATAACATTTTAGCAAAATATCTACGAAGGGACAGACTTTCCACTCAACTTATCAAGTCTGCAATTGAAATACAATTGGAGCCAATCCTGCCAAGCTCCAGCTATATCCACAATTTTTCATTGAAAGTGACAAAATGCACAAGCTGCATTAGGATGTAAAAGTTAAATGTAAACATTTTTAAAAATATATTTTGAAGTTTTTATTAAGATTTCCAAATATGTAATTTATGTTCAACAAAACATCTTTCATTGTTTGTGTCATAAAGCAGAGAGCGGGGATAAAAGGGTCCTTCTCAGGATGGCAGCCAGTGACAAGTGGTGTTCCACAAAGGTCGGTGTTGGGACCACAACTTTTCACTTTATACATTAATGATCTAGATGAAGGAACTGTGAGTATTCTGGCTAAGTTTGCAGATGATACAACGATAAGTGGAGGGACAGGTAGTATTGAGGAGGCAGGGAGGCTGCAGAAGGATTTAGAGAGGTTAGGAGAGTGGGCAAAGAAGGGGCAGATGGAATACAATATGGGAAAGTGTGAGGTCATGCGCTTTGGTCGGAAGAATAGAGGCATAGGCCATTTTCCAAATGGAGAGAAAATTCAGAAATGTGAAGTGCAAAGGGTCTTGGGAGTCCTAGTGCAGGATTCCATTAAGGTAAACTTGCAGTTTAAGTTGATAGTTAGAAAGGCAAATCTAATGTTGGCATTTATTTCAAGAGGACTAGAATATAAACACAGTGATGTACTGCTGAGGCATCATAAGAATATGGTCAGATGACATTTAGAGTATTGTGAGCAATTTGGGCCCCATACCTCAGGAAGAATGTACTGGCCCTGGAGCAAGTCCAGAGGAAGTTCACGAGAATGATCCCAGGAATGAAATGCTGAACAGACAAGTAATGTTTGAGGACTCTGGGTCTATACCCGAAGGAGGTTAGAAGGTTGAGGGGGGATCTAATTGAATCTTGCAGAATACTGAATGGTCTGGACAGAGTGGATGTTGGCAAGATGTTTCCATTGGTAGGAGAGACTTGGACCAAGGGCACAGCCTTAGAGTAAAAGGAAATCCCTTTAGAATGGAGATGAGGAGAAATTTCTTCAGCCAAAGAGCAGTGAATCTATGGAATTCATTGCCACAGAAGGCTGTGAAGGCCAGATCATTGAGTAAATCTAAGACAGAGATAGATAGGTTCCTGATTGTCAAAGGCATCAAAGATTATGGGGAAAAAGCGGGAGAATGGGTTTGAGAAACTTATCAGCCATGATTGAATAGTGGAGCAGACTTGATGGGCTAAATGGCCTAATTTTTGCTCCTATATCTTATGGTCTTATTGCTGATCTCAAATAATAGCTGTTCAGCTCTAGAATCTAATGTTGTTATTGGTGACATCAAGACCATTTATGGTTTCAAGCAAATATCATTAAATTTTAAAGTGTCATGCGTAAAAAGTGGTTATGTAAATCTTATTGAGCCATATAAGATTCTGAGGGAACTTCACCTCATGGTGCTGAAAAAGTAGTTCCCATTGTGAGATACACGAGAAGTAAGGGGCACAGTTTGAAATTAGGGGGTCTTCTGTTTAAAACAACGATGAGAAGATATTTTTCTTTCAGTGCATGGTGAGTTTAGGGACTCTGTTCACCTGAGAATACGGGAGGCAGGGTCATTGAATAGCTTTAAGGCAGAAGTAGATAGATTCTTGACCAAAAGAAAGTCAGTGGTTAGCAGGGTAGGCTGGACTATACAGCTGAGACCACAATGAGATTAGCAATGATCTTATTAAATAACAGAACAGCCTGGAGGGGCCAAATGGCCAATTCTTGCTCCTAATTTGTATACTCATATCTATATTCTATGTATATACTGAATGCATTTGAATAATGGTCGATCTTCTGTAAAGGTTAACACCTGCCTTTTTGCCAAAATATAATGTCTTTTTCATATTTCTCACATATAAGTCAACTGTAGTGTTTGAGGAATATTAGGGCAAATCAAATGTGTAAATAGAAACTATTTGTGGAATTGATGATCAGGATGAGAATAAAAAACAGCAAATTATAACTGGAACTGAAAGGAAATGAGCTGGAACTAAAATTAATTATTACACAGCAATGCTACAGCTAACTGCTGATTTGGGAATTCAAAATGAAATGGAATCAACATCACATAAGTGGAATTACAAACAGCAATATAAAAAAGAAAGTCTTGAATGTAGATTAATAGTATAAAATAAAATCATATCAATTAAATGTTGATTGAAATTTGCAAAACTCACTATTGCCATTGCTATTCTTATGGATTCCATCTTACTGCTGTCTGGCACAATCTTCAGGAAGTCGCCCCCATTTTTACATAAGGCCGGTTGACAGATTTCAGAGGTAAGGGACTTCTGCTGTTATCAGAAAGGCTGGCCAGTGAAATGGTAAGCAGGGTGTAACAACTGTGTTATAATCCCAGCCGGTGTTATCACTGGACAAATCAGAACCCCAAAATGAAAACTAGCTGCCAGGTGATATTTTGTTTTGATTCAGTTTGTAATTAAGTGACAAAAACAAAGTTGCTGGAAAAGCTCAGCAGGGCTGGCAGCATCTGTGAAGGAAAAAACAAGAGTTAATGTTTTGGGTCCGGTGACCCTTCCTCCGGGTCTAATTAAGTGATCTCTCCTTAAACGTAAGCACACAATGTAGCAGACTTTGCTTAAACAATACAACAGAAGTGTATTAACAAAAGATATGAGTATAAATGGAATAAACCGAAACTACGTACTTTTAACACAAATTAAAAGATTTCTAAACATAAAAGTAAAAATATAATCCCATCAATCCCAAAACACTCCTTTATGAATTGAACTGAAAACAACAGCTTTGATATGGTCCAAAACACACCCATGGCACAGTAACCAAAGCCACTCCTTGTATCGTACCAAACAATGTCATTCATACAGTACACATACCAGAACCCCTTCATCTGACATCTCAATCAGTTTAAATCACTTGTAACTTTAACTATTATGCACCTGAGCTCGAATGCACTCAGGGTTAAGTAAACTCTGCAAGATTTTATCCCAAAACCTCTGGCATGGGACTATTACTAAGTCGTTATTCTAAAGTAATGTTACTCCACTATATCCTTCCCTCCTCATGAGCACTGGTCCACACAATTATCTCCATCCAAGGACTTTACAGGACTGCCCAAGACTCAAAATAAAACTAAAAAGAAATCTTTTTCCAGGCCGTGTGTTTTGCTTAAGCTTAACGAAAAACTTCTGAAATTCGATACTGAACTTTCTTTTTTACCTTGTTCATTCATAAAACCTTACCAATGTACATAAAAAAAAGTTCTAAAGATAAGCCTGAAAAAAAAACTTGTATTAAAAGAAATCACCATGGCTATAGAAATACTTACAATACTCAGATACATATGAAATACATATGTTACTAACTCCCAACGCCAAAAAACCTCAAATTTACAGTAAATGAGATTCAATATCCATCTATATCACAAAGTCTACATTACAGTAGGGAAAGGGAAACCATGAACTGGAGGGAGGATCAGGGCAGAGCCTCAGCTGTAGAAGCTAACAAAAATGGCAGCAATTGGGTCACACGTGTTTCATTAGCCCTCGTGCAAACTATGCAAAAGTGAGAGTCCTGAAGTGTGTCCTTGTATCCAAGAACAAACATGGATTTTAACTCTTCCAAGATATTACTCATGTCTAAGCCATCCCACTACTTGCTACAGAAAATTTTGGACTCAAAAATGTGGTTCTATGGCATGCAATTTTTTTTTTAGCAAGTATTCAAGGTATGCCGTTACAGGAAAGAAAACAGTTGGATCTGAGTAATATAATTTGGTATCTTGGAGTTTTGTTGTCAACATTAACAACAACAACTTGCATTTATATAGCATATTTAGCAGTAAAACATTTTGATACGTCACAGATGAACTATGAAACAAAACTTGATACTGAGCCCGAGTTCTTTCTTGCACCTTTCACCTCTGTCCTTAAAATACCTTCAGCTTCCTTTAGAGATTTGAGGAATTATTTGCTCATTCAAATTTAAATGTGTTACAATCTCATAGAAGTGACATCAAACCTGTAGCAACAATATATTCCTGCCTATTCAGTATATAAGTAAGACATGGAGGTGTAGCATGTCAGGAAGAATCTGATAAGGAAAGATACATTTATGTTTCATGATGACAGTTAAATTTTTATTGACTAATGACACCTATAGTATTTGGTTAATATTGAATTACTCAATGGGATAATAATGTGTGTTCATCCTTGGCTGGGTAAATATCTGAAGTAATCTGGAAGAAGAGATATTGTAATCTACTTTCCCATTTTCATGGCTGATTCCATTTATAGGTTTACACATCCTGAGTACATTTGCAAACTTGACTGATGATTGTCCAGCTGAAATATCTGACAACTATTGGCTCTGGAAGATTTCAGTGATTAAAACGTTCAAATCCCAGCGGGGGCAACACGGACAATGACCGTTCCAATAAGCACATAGTACTGATTTATCAAGATTACAAAGCTTAGTGGGGAAGTTTGCATACAAAATGCAGTATTGTTTAATTATAATAAGCTCAGTGGGATTTACAGTATAATATGTTCAGTCTAGTTCTGACACTTGTGCTCTGGGTCCTATCCAAAACATTTCTTCGTGTTGACCATTGAATATTCTGGCAGTTCTATGAAGTGCACAGTTAATCCCTGTCAGCTAAATTAGATTGCTTTATAATGTCAGAATCATATACAATACAGCACAGAATGAGGCCATTTGGCCCATCATGCCTATTTCGGCACTTTCAAAATATCATTTTTTTTTCCTCAAATCTCAAATTTTGCCTCAATTTTACTCTTGTATGGAAAATAAAATTGTAAAGTCAACAAGATAAAGTGATATAGCACTTCTCTACTGTCTCCAGAGTGCTTATACATTTTTTCTTTAAGAAAACCAATGTTAATATTGAGCATCTCAATTCTACTTATAAACTAATGATCATAGCGAATGCTGCTTTATATTGTTCATTTATTCTGGGCCCAATTTACAGTGAAGTAAAATGGAATTCCATTTGTTGCTTCAACAAACACTATTCTCACTTTATTTACTGTGAGAACAGCTCTCCTCATGCAATCAATTAATCTTGGAAGGAAAGAATGAGCTCTATTTTATATATAATAGCCACCAAAAATTGCAAAGCTTATTACAGCCATAGAACCCCTATACAGTGTGGAAACAGGCCATTTAGTCCAATG
Organism: Rhincodon typus; assembly: GCF_021869965.1. Taxonomy (NCBI): domain Eukaryota; kingdom Metazoa; phylum Chordata; class Chondrichthyes; order Orectolobiformes; family Rhincodontidae; genus Rhincodon; species Rhincodon typus. The sequence continues at coordinate 32,032,303 of NC_063358.1, read as the reverse complement.
AGGCCACAATGACCTTCTAAAGAGCATCACACCCAGATCTATCCCCCTACCATCCAGCGGGGAGGTGATGGCCTATTGGTATTATCACTGGACTGTTAATCCAGAGATCCAGATAACATTCTGGGGACATGGGTTCAAATCCCGCCATGGCAGCTGGTGGAATTTGAATTCAATAAATATCTGGAACTAAGAGTCTAAAGATAACCATGAATCAATTATCAGTTGTTGGGGGAAAAACCCATCTGGTTCACTAATGTCCTTTAGGGAAGGAAGCTGCCATCCTTACCTGGTCTGGCCTACATGTGACTTCAGATCCACAGCAATGTGGTTGACTCTGGGCAATTAGAGGTGGGCAACAAATGCTGCCTAACCAGTGATGCCTTCATCCCATGAATGAATAAAGAAAAAAAGCCCTATTCCTGCAATGCTGCACCTTCCAAGGCCAACACACCTAACCCATACATTCTTGAACACTATGGGCAATTTAGTGTGGCCAATCCACCGAACTTGCACATCTTTGGGCTGTGGGAGGAAACCAGAGCACCTGACAGTAGCCCACACAGACACAGGAAGGATATACTAACTCCACACGTACAGTCACCCGAGAGTGGAATTGAACCCAGGTCCCTGGCACTGTGAGGCAGCAGTGCTAAACCACTGAGCCACCATACTGCCAATGAAGAAATTTTGAAGTGCCGTTCACCGTTATAATGTTGGAAACACAGCACCCAATTTGCACTCAGGGATCTCGAAAAATTCAGCAATGAAAATGACCAGATAATCTATTTGTTGATTGAGAGTTAAATATCAGCCAGTACACCAGAGATAACTCCCCAAATCTTCATCGCAATAGTGCAATGAAATATTTTATGCACAACTGAGAGGGCTGATTGGGCCTCGATTTAACGTATCTTTGGAAAAATAGCACTTCCAACAGCCCTCAACATGCATGGAATGTCAACTTTGTTTATTGTGGCTGTTATGTTTGCACACATCTTTAACCAGAAGTTTTGAGTAGATGATCCATCTAGGCCTCCCCCTTCAGTCTCAGATATTATGCATGCCACTCTTCAGCTAATTCAACACATATCAAGGCAAGGGGCCCTGACAACATCCTGGCAATAGTACTAAAGACTTGTGCTCTGAACTATACAAATGCCTTCTCCTGCTGTTCCAGTATAGCTACAATACCGACATCTACCTAGCAATGGGGAAAATTACCGAGGTATGTTCCTGACCATGCAAAACAGGACAAAACCAACAAAGACAACTACTGCCCTATTATTCTACTCTCAGTCATCAGCAAAATGATGGAACTGGTCATTGGCAACATTTGCTCAGCAACAACATACTCACCGAATCTCATTTGAGTTTCATCAAGACCACATGGATTCTGATTTCATTACAGCCTTGACAAAAACAGGGACAAAAGAGCTGATCTCCAGACATGCGATGAGAGGATTGGCATTTGACATCGAGGTAGTATTTGACTGAACACGGTATAAAGGAGCTCTAATAAAAGAGGAGCTAGTGGGGATCAGGAGGGGAACTCTCAGCTGATTAAAGCCATACCTGGCAAACAGGAAAATGGCTGTGGTTGTCAGAGGTTAATGACCTCAGCCCCAGGATATCACTGCAAGAGTTATCCAGGGTGATATCATGAGTCCAATCACCTTCAACTACTTCATCAATGACCTTCCTTCCATTGTAAGGTCAGAAATTCAGATTTCATTTGAATGGTAATACCATCTCTGAATCGACTACTATCAAATTCTCAGGCATTACCATTGACTGGAACCTGAACTGGACCAACATTATAAGTACTGTAGCTACAAGATCAGGTCAGACATTTGGAATTCTACAGCTAGTAATGCATCTCCTGTCTCCTCAGTCCACAAAGCATAAGTCATGATTTTGATGGAATACTCTCCACCTGCCTGGATGGGGTGCAGTTCTAATGAGACTTAACAAGCTTGACGTCATTCAGGGCAGAGCAGCCCACTTAATTTGAACCACATCTAACAGCCTCAATATTCACTGCCTTTACCACTGATACATAGTAACACCATGTGTACCACCTACAAAATGCACTGCTAGCTTGGTGATGATATTGTGGTATTCTATCTGAAGTAGGTGACAAGAAACCCAGGTGATGCTCTGGGGATGTGGTTTCAAATCTTGCTACGGCAGGTTGTTGAATTCAAATTCATAAGCAAAATCTGGATTTAAAAATCTATGATGACTATGAAACCATTGTCATAAAAATGAATTTGGCTCACTAATGTCCCTCAAGGAAAGAAAGGTGTCATTGTTACTTGGTCTGGCATATATGAGACTCCAGACTCATAGCAATGTGGTTGACTCCTAACTGCTTTTTAAATGATTTGATTTACCTTTGTCACATGTACAGAGATACAGTGAAAAGTATTGTTTGGTGTGTTATCCAGGTAAGCCATATCTTACATAAGTAAATCAGGGGCATAGAACAGAATGCAGAATATTGTGTTACAGCTAAAAACAAGGTGCAGAGAAAGATCAATTCTTACACATGAGAGGTCCATTCATAAGCCTGATAACAGCGGATAAGAAGCTGTTCCTGAATCTGTTGGTATGTGTTTTTAAACTTTTCTACCTTTTGCCCAATGGAAGAGGTTGGAAGAGAGTATAACTGGGGTGAGAGGGGTATTTGATCATGTTGATTGCTCTCCTGAGGCAGCAGAAAGTATAGATGTAGTCAATGGATGGAAGGCTGGTTTCCATGCTGGACTGGGTTGCGTTCACAACTTTCTGTAGTCTCTTGCGGTTTGGGAAGAGCAGTTGCCGTACCAAGCTGTAATGCATCCGGATAGGATGCTTTCTCTGGTACGTCTTTAGAAACTGGTAAGAGTCATTGCTGGCATGCTGAATTTCCTCAGCCTTCTGAGGAAGTAGAGGTGTTGATGTGCTTTCTTGACGGTAACATTGACATGGATTGACCAAGATAGTTTGTTGGCGACACGGTGGCACAGTAGTTAGCACTGCTGCCTCACAGCGCCAGGGACCTGGGTTCGATTCCAGCCTCGGGCGACTGTCTGTGTGGAGTTTGCACGTTCTCCCCGTGTCTGCGTGGGTTTTCTCCGGGTGCTCCGGTTTCCTCCCACAGTCCGAAGATGTGCAGGTTAGGCGGATTGGCCATGCTAAATTGCCCGTAGTGTTCAGGGAGGTAGAGGGTGTATATTAGGTGGGTCATGGGGGGATGGATCTGGGTGGGATGCTCTGAGGTTCGGTGTGGACTTGTTGGGCCGAAGGGCCTGTTTCCACACTGTAGGGATTCTAATTGTAATTCTTTATTCCGAGGCTTAGCAAGCCATTCAGTTGAATTGAATTGAATTAGCTTTATAGTCACATGTACTCAAATGAGTCCACCGAAAAGTCTATAAGTCACCACTTACAGTGCCATCTAAGGTACCAAGGTTCTTCAGTGATGGATTAGTTACAGTGTAATAATGTCACCAACACACAGCACCATCTTAGGCAGAGTGTACCTAGGGACAATCCTTAGTTACAGACTGAAGAAATGAAGAAACAGAAAGTTATCTTACGGCTATCCACAGTATAACCATATGTCAGATAAACCAGAAGGAAAGTGAAAATGATAAACATCATAGTCTGTCTTGAAGGCCTGTCCTCAGCAGACCAGCACAGGTGACCTGCACATGGTCTGACTGCTGGCTGCTGTGCTGTTCCACACCAGGCCACTGCCCCGCTCAGCACTGGGCCTCTGGCCGCTGGTGTTCCCACTTCGGGCTGCTGACCACCGACCCCACTTTAGAGGCCAGGAGTCTGAGGCTGAGAAAAGGGAGGAAAAGAGGCAGGATAAGAAGAAAAAGAATGAGCAGAGTGGATGAGCTGTGGTTGGAACATCCTACTCCACTGCCATCTTACCAGAAGGTAAAAACACAAATCTCAAAATGTGGCATTGACTCAGGCATTGGAAATGACAATGGCGATCAGCTTTCCAAAGTCCTCCCTTACCAACATCTTGGGATGAAAACCAAATCTGAGAGAGCTGTCTCATAGACAAGTCAAGCAATAGCCTGACACAGTCATACTCATGGAATCATATGTAAAGCAAGGCTCCAAAGACCACTATCACTATCTCTGTTGTACCCTGCCCCACTGCCAGTATAGATTTGTGAAGAAGTTGACCTGGGAGTCCTCAACATTGACTCCGGACCCCATGAAGTCTGCAGACATCAGGTTAAACATAGGCAAGGAAAGCTGCTGCCGTTTACCATGTACCAACAATTACCATGTTACTCACCTGTATTCCTAATATTCCTATCCTCTGATCTGCTCTTATAGCCACAGTATTTAAGATGGCTAATCCAGTACAGTTTCTGGTCAATGATAACTCCCTAGATGTTGACAGGGGTGGGGGGAGGGTGGATTCAGTGATGGTAACATCATTGAATGTTCAAAGGGTTATGGATAGATTTTCTCTTTTGGAAATGATCATGTTCTGGCACTTGTCTAGCATAAATGTTATTTGCCACTTGTCAGTCCAGGCCTGGGTATTGCTCAGGTTTTATTGCATTTGGCCATGGGCTGAGGAATCACAAATTGGACTGAATGTTACGCAACCATCAGCAAACATCCCCATTTCTGGCCACATGAGATAGGGAAGGTCATTGATAAACAACTGAAAAGAGTTGGGCCGAAGACTCTACCCCAAGAAACTCCTGAAGCAATGTTCTGAAGATGAGATTATTGCCCTCCAAGAAATTTTTGAAAAGTGGGCTTCACATATTCCCCTCCCCTCCCTTGTCCGCCTTCCACAGGAACCGTTCCCTCCAGGACACCCTCGTCCATACTTCCTTCACCCCCAACACCTCCCCACTGCCCTATGGCACTTTCCCCTGTAACCGGCGAAGGTGCAACACCTGCGCATTTACCTCCTCCCTCCCCAGTATCCAAGGGCCCAAACATACCTTCCAGGTGAAGCAACACTTCACCTGCACTTCCAAGAATCTAGTCTACTGCATTCGCTGCTCACAATGTGGTCTCCTCTACATTGGGGAAATGAAGCGTAGACTCGGCAACCGCTTCACAGAACATCTACGTTCTGCTCACAAAACAGACTCTGAACTACCTGTTGCCTGCCACTTCAATGTACCACCTTGCTCCCTGGCCAACATCTCTGTCTCCGGCTTGCTATAGTGTTCAAGTGAAGCCCAGTGCAAGCTGGAGGAACAACATCTCATTTTCGGCTTGGGGACCCTACAGCCCTCCGGACTCAATATTGAGTTCAATAATTTTAGGGCCTAAACTCTCCCATGTCCCAGATCCTAACCCAAACACCAGGCCTTGTTACCACATCGCTTGCCACTACACATCCCCTGTTGTTAATCACTAACAGTCCCCATTAACAACTATTCACCCTCCCAACCTGATCGTTAGCAACTCCTTTGTCTGTCCAACTGTCTTTCTCTCTCTTTGGGCTCTATCCTATCGTTTACTCCCTATCCCACCCACCTTCCTATTTTCTCCATATAAACTGACGTTTTCCCAGCCACCATCAGTTCTGAGGAAGAGTCACCGGACCCGAAACATTAACTCTGTTTTCTCCTCCACAGATGCTGCCAGACCTGCTGAGCTTTTCCAGCAACTTCGTTTTTGTTCATGGATTCAGAACCTCTCAAAGCCCTTGAAGGTGAAGCCAATAAGGTAAATAGGAAGGGCCGTTATGGTTGTAACATAGGAAACACACAGGTAATTGTACACAGCCAGGTCACACAACAGGAATGAGATAATGAGTAGACACACTGTTTTTATTAAGATTAACTGAGAGATAAATATCAGCTGAAGTGACCTCTCAAACTTTCCTTTGAAGTTGTTCTGGTGAATCTTTTTACATCCACCTGAGAAAGCAAATGAAACTTCTTCTGGAGGTTTATAACATCATGAGAGGAATAGATAGCATTAATGGTGGATGTCTTTTCCCTAGGGTGGTGTATTTCAAGATGAGGATGCATACTTTTAAGGTGAGTGGAAAGAGATTTAAAAAAGACATGAGGGGCAATTTTTTGACTCGAGGTGGTTTGCTTGTGTAATGACGTTTCTGAGGAAGTGGTGGATGCGGGCACAGTTACAACATTTCAAAGACACTTAGATAAGTACTTGAATAGGAACAGTTTGGAGGGATAGGGGCTATGGACAGGCAGGTGGGCCTAGTTTAGTTTGGGATTATGTTCAGCTGGATCGAAGGGTACATTTTCATGCTGTGTGACTCTATGAATCTTTCTGAGAAGCAACACCTCAGGCTTGGCTGCATTCCTCACTACAGCACTGAAATCTCAGCTGAATGGAGGTGCTCAAGTTGAGGGATTGTAGCTTAATTAATGCCATTGAACTGTCATATAAGGACAGCGCATTGCTGATTGTGCCACTGGACCTAATATTCAACTTTTTAACCCGGAGATGGGTGTGCTAACACAGAGCCAAGGCTAACAATTTACATGGATATCTTTCTGGCCTGCTTTGACATTTACAAATAATTCAATGCTCTGGAGTGTTCCTCCTCTCGGAAATGCAATTTCATTCTTTCAAGATATGTTCCATCAATGTTTTAACTGCAATGTTGTATTTGCCATTACATTAAGTTTCTAAGACAAGTAGTTATTCTCCCAATTTTTTTTTCCTTCAGTTGCTTAGAGTAAGATCTGAAGTTGCTTTTGTTCTGTAGCATGTCAATCCAGCTCTGCCTTCTCCGTTGGCACCTAATTTAAGGCATGGCCACTCCCAGAGTTCAATCAGCCAGCCCTTGATATAGTGGCATTGGGAGATATTGCCAGCAAACCACAATGTCATTGTGAAAAAATTACACTGTCTTGGATTATCTTGAAGTGGAGGTGCCGGTGTTGGACTGGGGTGGACAAGGTCAAAAATCATACAACACCAGGTTCTTGTCCAGCAGGTTTATTTGAAGACACAAGCTTTTGGAGTCTCACTCCTTCTTCAGGTGTCAGTGAGAGGATTGACATCAGACTCAGAAATTACAAGCAAAAGATTAAAGGCTCATAGAACTGATGAGCTGTTGAACAAACCTGGCTGTTAAATCTTTAATCAGTTAGAAAGGATTAAAATGCAAATTCCTGAATTTCTTTCATAGCATTGCCCTGAGATAACTAAAGGTTTATTTAGTTTCCTCAGTATACCAGAGGTGACATCCCAGGTCAGACAATGCATTTTAGGTGTGAGGCCTTGTTTAGAATCTGGCTGTGTATCAACTTGGAGTCAGACTGGTTTTATTGTTGTTACTTTTTGTTCACTTTGTAGCCAGTCTCAGTGCTAACTATATTTCCATAGCAGGTACAGCGTATATCAACTAACAGCACCGTTCTTTCCCAGACAAAAAGGTGCAAAGCTGGATGAACACAGCAGGCCAAGCAGCATCATAGGAGCAGGAAGGCTGACGTTTCGGGTCTAGACCCTTCATCAGAAAAATAGGCCCGAAACGTCAGCCTTCCTGCTCCTATGATGCTGCTTGGCCTAGTGTGTTCATCCAGCTCTGCACGTTGTTGTCTCAGATTTTCCAGCATCTGCAGTTCCTACTATCACCGTTCTTTCCCAATTGTTTATTCAAACCCATATTTTCCCCTATCCCCATATTTTCAAGATGTTTCTTACATGCCTCTCCAGTTAAGTCTGGAGTATTTGAATTAAATACAGATTTTTTAAGCCACTGAGGACTTTTGTAATAATGGGAAAATGATCAGAACAATTCTCACAAGTGATCCTAAGCAGCAGTTAGACACATTTTTTAACCTGCGGTCCCACTGATACAATTGCATGAATTTGCAATAGAGCTCTCTCTTGTTCCATGCCACTGTTATACTACTGTGTGTTATCTAACCAGATCTGACCAGGACTTTCTGGTGAAACAATGACACTTCAATACTAATTGGAGTCAATTAAATGTTAATGAAGTTATTTTCTGGATTGTATGAGACTAAAAGAAACAGAACGCCCATGCAGAGAGAAATTTCACTAGCTGTCAAGCTGTCTGGTGTAAAGTTGAATATGTAGATCAGAAATGATCGCTTGCATTCATTATTTTTGTATCAACTTACTTACTTAGAGTTTGTGAAGGGGAAGCAATGGCCTGGTGGTATTAACATTAGACTATTAATCCAGAGACACTAGGGACTTGGGTTTGAATCTCAATCTGGCAGATGGTGGAATTTGAATTTAATAAAAATCTGGACTAAATAATCTAAATGTGACCATTGTTGAGTGTCCTAAAAAAGAATCATCTGGTTCACTAATATCCATCAGGGAAATCTTCTATCCTTATCTGATCTGGCCTACATGTGACTCCAGACACACAGCAATGCCCTCTTAACTGTCCCCTAGGCATTCAGGGATGGGCAATAAATGTTGGCCTGACCAGTGACACCCACATTCCATGAAAGAATTAAAAAGTAAGATGAATTATATTAATCATTCCAAAATGCAAGGCAAATCATTCAATTATTCCATTTTGATTAGGGACATCAGTTGAATGCAAAAGACTTTGCAGCTGGCAAAATCAAACTTACTGTCCATACCTCCCCATTCCGCAAGTATCCCAATCCAAGCCTTGACCTGTTCAGTGCAAGTGAAGATATACAGCTTTTAAAAATAACCCGTTGATTCGGTCAGTCTTGTTAACACAAATGCTGTTGTCTTAAAGTAACACAGTAAATAGGCCAAGAAGCAGTTTGATCAATTGTAGCATCATCCATCCAAACTGAAAATGTTTGTAGTACTTTGCTTCTGTGAAAATGTCCATTGTGCCTCTTTTTTTTTTGATGTTATCAGTTTTATTCAGTGAAAATATATCTACTATGCAAGACATGCATTCAAGTTAACTTTTTTCTGCAAACAAGAACATTTTAAATGTCTTTGCACAATGTCAACTTTCATTTCTGTAATTTTCACCCTAAAATTGATTCTGAGACATGTTTTGCTATGTGACTATATACACACGTAGGTGTTAACTCAGTTTATTAACTTTCTAAATAATTTCTTTGACAATGTTTAATAATGCTTATTGATGATGGAATGAATGAAGTGTCTCCTATGGCTCAGTGGTAGCACTGTTGCCGAGAACAAACATGTTCATGGTGAAGATGCACTCCAGAGAGTTGAGCACAGGCTAGGATGACATTTTATGCAATTGTCAGGGAGTGGCGCACGTTTGGAGGTGTCATCTCCAAAAGTGCTAAATGAAAGCCCCATGTTCATTTCAGGAGTATGCTAAAGATTTCTTGCTCTAACTGAAGAAAAAGCATTTCCCAAGGGAAACCACTATTCTCACTAAAATAGATTGTCTTGTCATTATGCCATTATTGTTCCTATGAGCTTTGCTAGTGGGTAGATAGGATGTCACATGTCCCATATTGCTGAAAGTCCACACTTAGAAAGTTTTTAATTTGCTGTAAATTGATTGGGATATCCTAAAATTGTGAAAGATTTAATATGAATTAATTCTTTCTTTCTTCTTTTTTCTTTATAACTTACTGCCATTATTCAGTTGTCATAATGCTAATTTTCCGCAGAATATTTGCAACGATAACAATATTCATGATGATTAAGACAATAAAACCTAAAATAAGAATATACAGCCCATCCCCACATGCCATAGATTAGATTTTTAAATTCCTGAAGCTGTATATGCTTTGTGTTAAAATGAGATAAAATCATGGCATTCATTTTAATGCACAAAAATGATTTAAAATCAAAAATTGTTTCATGCATAAAACTTACTATATTTCACTCTGCATTATAATCTACTCATAATTACATAATCAATCCAAATATGTACTTTTGTGACATTAGATAAATAAAAAAAGTACATGACATAGATGCAGCTGAATAAATATTTAGGTTTATAAAAAAAAGCTAGGAAATTTACATACAAATTGACAACAACAAAGCGATTGGGGTTGTCAGAACTCTCTGTGCCATGGGAGGATGTAATGTTTAAATGTGCATGTTTGAAGAATCCACAAATCTCTATAGATTTGAAGATGTGTGGAAGATGAAGTAAAGATACAGATGCCAGCTGGTATTGTGGTATCTGCTAAGCACAGTACAGCAAGTACAAGTCAGATTTGAAAAAAAACTTCAGTATATAGAGAGATTTGTTATATCAGTAGCGGGCTGGTTGAGTGATTTACCATGGTGCCTTTCATTCAGCTTGTTAGAAAACATTCACACTAGGAGTATCAGGTACTTCCCTGATCAAAAGAGGTTTTGGAATGTCATGTCACTCTTACTCTGTAAACATTGAAGCTGCCAAAATCAGATTAGCCCACCACACTTTCCCAATTCTTCCACATCCTGTTGCAAGTATTAATCTATTTCAGAAAAGGTAAAGATGTGCAATTTCTGGAAAAAAAAAACTCATTGATGCTGAAGCATGGTATATTGGTGAGACCATGCAGACAACTATGACAATGGATGAATGAGCACCGCGCAACAATCACCAGACAGGAATGTTCCCTCCCAGTCAGGGAACACTTCAGCGGTCAAGGACATTCAATCCCACATCTTTGGGTAAGCATCTTCCAAAGCAGACTTTGAGATACACAACAACGCAGAATCACTGAGCAGAAACTGATAGCCAAGTTCCGTACCCATGAAGATGGCCTAACAGTGAACTTGGGTTCATGTCACGCTTCATGTGACTCCACCACACTGTTCTGTATCTATAAAATTTTCCTTACTGTCCTGTTTTGGCAACATCACCTTGATAAATTGCTATGATCTCTCTACCTTAATTAGTTTGTACAGTTTTGAATTACTCAGGAAAGACCCTTGGCATGCGACTCATACCTATCATAGTATTCTGTCAGAGATAGTAAGGGCTGCAAATGCTGGAGTCAGAGATAACACGGTATGGAGCTGGAGGAACACAGCAGGCCAGGCAGCAACAGGGGAGCAGGAAAGTTGACGTTCCAGGTTGGGACCCTTCTTCAGAAATGGGGGAGGGGAAGGGAGCTCAGAAGTAAATAGAAAGGAGGGTTGGGGCTGGGGAAGGTAGGTGGGATGGTGATGGGTGAGTGCGGGGGGGCGGAGTGGTGGCCATTGGTCCGTGAGGTGGGAGGGGCGGATAGGTGGGAGAGAAGATGGACAGGTTGTGTCACATCAAGGAGGCAGGGATGAGACGGAGGAGTGGTCATGGGATGAGGCCGGGGGTGGGGAGATTTTGAAACTGATAAAGTCCACATTAAGACCATTGGGTTGTAGGCTCCCAAGGCAGAATGTCAGGTGCTGCTCCTCCAGTTTGTGTGTGTGGTATCATTGTGACACTGGAGGAGGCCCAGACCTAGACTACACCTCCTCTCACCCACCTTCCTGCAAGAATGCGATCCCCTACTCCAAATTCCTCCACTGCATCTGCTCCTAAGATGGGGCGGTCCACTCCGGAACATCCCAGATGTCCTCTTTTTTCAAGGACCCTTCAGTGGTTGAAAATGCTCTTGACCGCATCTCTTACATTTCCCGCACCTCTGCCCTCACATCCTCTCCCTGTAACAAAAACAAAGACAGAATCTCCGTTGTCCTGACATATCACCCAACAAACCTCCATAATCAATGTATCATTCTCCACCACTTCCGCCACCTGCAATCTGACCCCATGACCAAAGATATATTTCCCTCCCCACCCTTATATGCCTTCTGTAGGGACCACTTCTCCAAGACTCCCTCATCCACTCCCAACTAGCTCCACCACCCCAGGCATCTTTTTCTGCAACCGCAGGAAGTGCCCCTACACCTCCCCCCTCACCTCCATCCAAGGAACCAAACAAACCTTTCACATCAGACAGAGATTCACATGCACATCCATTAATGTGGTCCACTGCATCCGCAGTTCCCGATGTGGACTCCTCTACATCAGTGAGACCAAGCGGAGACTTGGAGACCGCTTTGTAGAGCACCTGCGCTCTGTTTGCGACAAACGACAACACCTTCCAGTCGCGAACCATTTCAACTGCCCCTCCCACTCCCTGGGTGACATGTCCATCCTGGGCCTCCTCCAGTGTCACAATGACGCCACCCAGAAACTGGAGGAGCAATACCTCATATTCTGCCTTGGGAACCACAACACAATGGTCTTAAAATGGACTTTACCAGTTTCAAAATCTCCCCACCTCTGGCCTCATCCCATGACCAACCCTCCGTCTCATTCCCGCCTCCTTGATCTGACACAACCTGTCCATTTTCTCTCCCACCTATCTGCCCTCCCACCTCACTGACCGATCCCCAACACTGCCTACCTGCACTCACCTATCACCATCCCACCTAACTTTCCCCAGCCCCAGCCCTCCTCTCTATTTATTTCAGAGCTGCTTTCCCCCTCCCCCATTTCTGAAGAAGGGTCCTGATCTGAAACGTCAACTTTCCTGCTCCTCCTCCTGCTGCCTGGCCTGCTGTGCTCCTCCAGTTCCACACTGTGTTATTCCAGTCATTTTGTTTGTCTCCAGCACCACCTTATTTTAAATTTTTTTGTAATAATGTCTCTGCCTCATTTAATCAGATTATAGATCATCCCTTGGTTTGTTATTCAGCTGTTGACACTTTACTCACCGTCTAATTCTTGATCACCTGCAGAGACTTATTATTTGACACTCCGATCATACCAGTTGTATGATCTTTTGATCTCTCTGCCTATAAATTCTGTGTCTGTTTGCTCTTCTCTCACCCTTCACCTGATGAATGGGCTGTTCTCGAAAAGTTTATGATTTCAAATAAACCTGTTGGACTGTAATGTGGTGTTGTGTGACTTCTGACTTTGTCCACTCCAATCCAACACCAGCACCAACAGTACCCTTGAGCCCTAATGATATGGTCTTAACGTAACACTGTAAATGGAGGCAAGAAGCTGTTTAATTAATTAATCCATACAAAATGAAAATGTCTGTGGCATTTTCATCTTGTGAAAACACCTATTGTGCCTCAGTTTCTGCTCTCTTATCAGTTTTTTTTTTCAACCAGAATATGAATGTTCATAAGAATAAATATAAAGCAGAAGACTGAAAGACTGTTGAGAAATGAAGTTAGTGAATAAGATTTAATGAGTTAGTAATTCTGTGTTTTTGAAGGAGCTGAGAAAGAGGCTTTCATCTATTACCTGACTAGTTTCCAAAGAAGAGTATAGAAGTAACATGCTTCTCTTTTCTTGTCTTACATAGAATCTTGATGCAAGCAAACAGCTTATTCTGTGTGCACAATCCCTGATTCTCAATTAATCATACTTTATTATTTTTAACATGACATTTTGCTCGTAAGGTTTCTACAAATTGAAAGACGCAGCATAGTGCATATGACATTTATTTGTTTTAAATTGTACCAACACCAAGAAAAATATATGTATATATGCATATATCCTAATATACATACAGATGTACATGCATACATATAACGTACCTTGTCGCTGCCTGTTCTTTAATAAACTGCTTGTATTCTCCCTCCATGGAAAACAGACATCAATAAGGTGCAGTCAATCACAACAAATAACGATCACAGCTGAGAGTAACAACATACAACTATTAACGAGGAAAAAATATTCTTAATCCTTTTGTATGTCTTTGTATGAATGCAGAAGTGTTATTTACTGATGGAATAATTGATTATTTGTCTAACTTGTTAGATGTAGCTCCAAAAGTATTTGCCTATTATATGGTTACAACATAAGTCATATAAATCTCTACTTTGAGAGAACTCCTTTATTATTGTAGATCCGAAAAGAACATAACAAATAGGACCCAGAATGGCCTATATGGGCCGTTGATCCTGCTCTCCCATTAATATGATCATAGTCTGTGTTTCAGTTCCACTTTCCCACTTAATAGCTATATCCTTGATTCATGGGGATACCAACAGAATAAACAATTTCAACTTAAATTGTATTTTATTTTTGATAGAGTGAGACAAGCGCTGGCATTTGCATCTGTACAAAGAATATTATAGTTTAGCTTGAAACCACCTGGTTTTTCAGATTATTTTCCCAGTCATTTTACCTTTATTATCATAATCACCACTGATACCGAAGAATTATCAGAGATGGGTCATAATCAGAACAAGTCATAAGAATGCAATAGAAATGGGAGTGGCAAGACAATCACTATTGGATAGAGTTAATTCAGCCTGAGATAACATGACACCACATATTTGAGAAGAAGACATTCATTTTCATAATCGACTTTCCCTGTTTTCTTTTCAATTCCTTTGCTGGAGCTTATAGACATCCTGTTACTTTTGACATGTGCACCATTTTTTAAATGGATTTATATTAACCTAATTTTAGCTATATTAGCATCTCAACAGTACCAAGTTTTACAGAGTAAAATGTTTCCATTAAGAATAGGTGTCCATGAAAGTCTTTTACCACAAATGTTTTCTAAGGCAGATGTGTTTTCAAACTGACTTTGATGAAGGACTGTACATTTATCTAGTATTCTGAATTATTCATGGAATGACTCCATCTCATGACATTGTCGTCGCTCCCTGAAGACAATTACTTCTCCTTGAATGCAGGTTCACTGTTGATTATCATTCACTTTACTTAACCAAAGTAGCCATTCTAAGTATGTAACTTTAGATAGTATATGTAAAAATCCACAGGTGTTGACCCAATAGAGGTTTTTAAAACTACAGGGAACCCAAAACTACAGTCTGTGTAAAAGGGTAGTCACTAACAAAGGTTATAAGTGGAATCTGCTACCACGTGAAGCAATTGAGGTGGATAACATAGATGCCTGCAAAGAAATGTTTGAGAACTGAATGCAAGGGAAAATAGATCGAAAGATAGTATGACAGTGTGGGATGAAACAAAGTGGAAGGCCAATCTTAAAGCATATCAGCACCAGAGTGGCTAGGCTCTGCACTGCAAATCTAATGCATGCTATGCATTCTCCCACTTGCCCACCATAAGTTTTTTGAAAGAGGAGTTGAAATCCAGAAAAATCAGGGTAAACAGTGATTGTGACATTGTTCAGATGTTTTGACAAGTCTCCTTCTAAGGTTACAAAGAGCATGCAATGGACAATGCCCCAAGGAATTTCACTTCCTCTCTGTATTGGTCAATAACAGTGCTGCTCTATGCTAAGCAGAGCCTGATGTTGTCCAGCCAAACTATTTTCCAGCATGAGTCACAAGATATTGATAGGAAGCAAGGCTTCTGGCTGACTTTCCTTTTCTTTTGCCCAGGAGAGCTAAAGCTGATTGCATTGTTCTTAATGTCACCCTTTAATGACATGAAAGGAAAGTGTTCTGAAAGCATTAACTGACTGTTTTGACAATGCAAGCATCTTTCCAAACTGGGTTCCAGACACAGAAATTCCCCAACTCGCCTTTCTACTAATTTCAGTGAAGCAGCAAGTTAGATAGCTTGTATAATACCTAATCCACAAAGACAGTTTGAAAATTCAGCATGAAGCTGAAGATTGTTGCTTGTGTTTTCCAATTCCTTCCACCTCTGTCTTCAAGATGTTGCTAATGGAAGATGGACAGGAACTCTCTAATGCACTGTTTCAGGTGTTGCACAACATGTCATCAGATTATTAGACTGTAAACTGTATTATGGCCAGGCTTCATCTGTCCTTACATGACATTTGAACATGCACTTTGTAGCAAGGGTCTTGCGGTATAATCATGAGCAGAAATCCCACTTGTAGCAAGGGTTATTGAAGGCCAATTGTGTTGAGGATAGAAATTTAAACTTGAGTTTATTCAACTCAGAATAGACTAGACAGGGAACTGAGCAAAGAAACTACAAAGGAACCATTGTCAATAGTTGCTTACTATTTATTTAAATATTCCTACTGACCAATTCTAACTGACTAACTTTTTTGAAATTACACTCTGACAATTATTTGGCAATAAAAATAGCTTTTTTAAGTTTTATCCGACCAATAAATTTTGTCCTAACCTAACAATATGCTTCCCATACTGGCCAAAAACACTCAAACATTTGACTTCTGAGAATAAAGCCTGACAGCTCTGGCTGTTTTGTTACAGCTGCTTGAAAGTCCCTTGGCTCAAACCTCCTCCACATTCTTCCATGATATGATAGGCACATCTATTTCTCCCCTAAGTAAGTCAAAGTTTATAATGAAAAGTTGCCCTGGACAGAAACTTAATGTAAACCAGATTAACATAATAGTCTTAATGTATGGCATTCCATCCATTCCATCTTAAGAGACCATAACTGTATTCATGACCATAATATGTCGAACTAGATTCTTGGAACGTCTTGAGTTCAGTTATTTGGATTAAGTTCCAGCATTCGTGTTCAGATAGAAATTGTTTTTCAAATTCTGTTCAGGATATTGTTATATATTTTTACTGTATAGAATGGTACCTGAATCCAGGTCAAATGTATTGGCAAAATGAGCCTCAGACGATTTTGTTTTGAGAAAATGTAATGACAAGTAGAGTGCTTGGTGCTTTGAGTGAGATTCACTGTTGTGGTTTAACTTCAGCCCCGTTCAACTGATTAATATTAGTGTCCCATTGATTGGCATGAACATATTCCCGTTAAATTCTGGTGAAATAATTTATTCGAGCAGCAAATGCTCATCTTAATTAAACTCAGTTCTAAATCTAACGCAGATGTGGAAGCTTAATTTTACTGCTTCCAAAACCTCATTTACACAGGTAAAAGAAGTTTCCATTCTTCAAGAAATTTTATCTCCATTTATTATTGTCCATAACCTGATAGCAGATTAAGGAGTCAAAATGTGGCAGCACTCCTACCTTGAATTGAGTTAAGAACACATAATATCAAGCCTCAACGCAAGCTGTGAGCTGTACTTGACACTGGTATCCCCAAAACCTCCTTCCTGGTGGTCTTCCTGACATCCCATCTTGCAGGGAACAGATAATCTGACTGGTTTCTTATAAACTGAAAGTTTGAAAACCCATGTAGCACATACAGTGAAATATAACACAGTATTTACCAGAAATGGTTGAGTCTACGAAGCAATGTAAATCTGTAAAGACAGTACCTCTAGCTGAACTAAAATCTACAGTTGATGAAAAATAGACTGAACAAACTTTGCATATATGCATGTTGTTTAATGTCTGTAACTCAAATTATGTCTTCTTTTGTGAAATGAGAATGGAGTACTTTGAATTTGTCTGGTAGAATAAATGGACATTGCATCATCCTATTCACGGTCTGAATTTAAATTTGATCATCGAGTTTCTTCATAGTCATTAGAGAAAGTTATTAAGAGTGTTTAGATTTAGTGGATTTGATCAGTATAAATCCATTTTTCAGCATTCTCAAATGCAGCACACAAAGCCATCTCCCCCTTCATGGTAAATTGATTTGTATCTTCACCTTATTTAATTTATTTATTCAATATCTTGGGTAAAAAAATTGCAGTAAACAAAAATGTCGCAATATTACAGCGATCTTTAAAGTGGAGATCCCAAAGCAGAGTGAGAGAATGTGATTTTACTTACCCAGTGCCAAACCTCAACATACTAAGTCAGAAATAAGCACAAGGTGCTTTGCTGAAATATATTTTAATTTCCTAGCACATGTTTCTAAAGAAAATAATGAAAGATATTGAATACCAAAACTGAGCAACAGTGAGAATTCAAACTGTCTGTAGATGCAATGGCTGGATTTAGCATTCATTATTGTGAATAATCTTGAGCTCTCCCACAACGATGAAGCTTTTGTGCAAATGAGAGTGTGAATATTTATGTAGAATAGTAATGGTAAGAATCATTGTTGGCACAATTTTATTTGTGTGAAAATTTTGACAATTGTGTCTTTTTGGGATTGATTCAACTTCAGTTGTTGGTAATGGAACAGAGTGAGTTACTTCAGGATGAAGTACGTAGTGGATGAACATATTATGTTGCCGAAGCTAATTCTATCATCTGGTGAAAGTGAAGACATGACATTTGATCTCTCCTTGTCAGCACTCTGCCACACAGAGTTGATTTGCATTATGGCCACTTTTCTTCCAAATAGCAGCAGTTTAAGAAGGTGTTTCACAACCATCTTCATAAGGTCAATTAGAGATGGGTACTAAATATCGGCTTTGCTAGCAATGCCCAAGCCCCTGCCCAGTATACTTATAACATCATTGCTTCCCCAACAATTTCTGCTTCAGTACAATTCCCTTTGCTCCAAAGTTCACTGGCCTGAGAATTAGCCCAGGAATCACAATGCAGAATCAGATCACTGTTCTTTCTTCTGAAGTATTCTGCATCTACGTAGAAATGTTCAGACCGGCATGAATTGTAGTGTGAATGGCTGCAGTCCTGAGCCTTCTGGAGTCAGAGCTGTTTGAGTTTGCTTGTTCTAGGTCATCTATAAACTACCCCACAGAAAGTCAGTAACCATCCAAAGACATGTGAAAGGTTGGCACTAAGAAAATACATAAAAGTGATTCGTGTACTCTTGTATAGCATGTTGGATGGTTTGTTTGACAGAGTTGTCTTACAATGTTTAATTTGTGGTGGATTTATTTCAGCATTATGACTAAGAGGATACCGTGTTTTACTGTAACAGAGGGATAATAAAATCTGGCCCTGTTGAGAAATAAAGAATGTGCTTTAATTCACTGGGACTACAGTTGGATGAGCTGATCATGACCAGAAAGAGGATGTGTTGGCTGCCTCCTCCTTCCCTCCTTTTCATCCTTCTCCTTAGCTGTTAGTCATTGTTTCTAATAGCAAGGTCTGTGCTTTCACAATGATGAGATTGTGCAACCTCTAATGGAGCTAATGGATTGTACCTTACGCTAGGGAATACTGCTGGACTCCTTCACAGTGAGTCAGGCTATGGAAGCATTGCTAGTGTATTCCAGTTGTCTGCTTGATGACATTTTGTGTGGCAAAATGGCTTTTACTACTTGCATACGTTTACATTGGAGTTTAAGCCAGATTGTCGGTGGATACCCCCTTTTTTGCTAGTTTCTAGTATTTTTTTGCTGGCTATAATGTTGATGGTACAACAGACTGGTACAGAAAGAAGGCATTATGATTGCTGCCAGGATACCAGACATTGAAAAGTACGACATACTAAGAATGATTACAAACCAGTTGTCCATTAACAGTTAAACCTTTTATGGTTACATTACATTTCTAAATTTACAGTAACACCCACAAAGCAATATGAATGATATGTCTGTCTGTCCCTAAAGAGGGAAACAATTTATTCCCTTCTCTTTGTATTTAACAATTCAATTGCCTACCCAATAAAACAATGGATGGTGAACCGTGAGATGGACCCTACTCCAGCCGGAATAAATGTGAAGATGTTCATGACCAGGCTCACCTTTAAAGCCATGGGCAGTGTTATCTTCTGCTCTTAGGCAGCAGGTTAGTTGTGACAGATGGTATATTTATTTCAGCACCTCCAAAGTGAAACAGAGACATTGAGCACTTATTTTGGTTTGGGCTGAGTGATGCCTCATTATTATGCTTCCCTCACAAGGTTTTTTCCCCTTTCCTCAAACCTCTTAGCTCAGATTGTGCTTCCCTGATCACCACTGTACATTTACTTTGATATTTTTCAGACAGAGGCCAGTATTAATTCCTGCATTCATCTAATAGTCTGAGCAGAAACCTAGAAGTGAGAATCAAAACCTTCACTGCTCTGTGTCAACTTGATGACCTTACGTAACAGCCCAGCATTTCTAGTAACTGAGCTACATACGGTAAAAGGTAGTGTTGCCAAAGTGCTGCTCTGTCATTAGAGAAAGATGACTGATAGTGGTTTAACCTAGGGTCAACACTCCTTAGAGAAGGTTGGGAAGGTGGAACTTTCATGGTAATTTCAGCTGGTGCATGAATTGAACCCCCACTGTTGGCATCACTCTGCATCATTAGCAGCCACCCAAGCTAAGCAACCCAGACATATAGTCAAAATCAATCAGCAACTAACCAGAAAGTAGTCGAGAATCCCTACAAATAGTGATAGAAATGAATGCTGTGAAGGTACAAGCTTCCAAATGGAGATTGAAAATGGCAATGCTGCACTCATGCCAGAATTACATGTTGAATAATGTCATGATCAACCTACACATCACACTTCAGAAACGAATGACCCATCCAATATACTGTCCAGGGTGACCCATACCAGACGTGTACATGTTTTGCTCTTTGTCTCCAACAGGGTATTTGTACCTGATGTGGTGATGTTAGTATAGACGTGGGTAACACAGTATTTAAAGCTCCAACAGATGGTTATTACAGTTTACCAATTCACACAAATATTACATTCATCAGCTCCTCAGTGCCTGGGCTAACATTAAGTTATTCAAATATAATGCTTACTTCCTTCACTACGTCATGCTTCAAGTGCCTGAGGTAAGGTGGAGTCTGAGACCTTGATACCCTCAGGTCACATGCAGTGATGATATAACGAGCATGATACTTAAAGACATTGTAACGAACTGACTATGACACTTAACACCATATCTCCCCTTTCCTCATGACAAAAATAATCTTAAATAGATATATAGGCATTTGGATACAGAACTGGCTTGAAGGTAGAAGGCAAAGGCTGGTAGTGGAAGATGTTTTTCAGACTGGAGGCCTTGTGTGTCACAAGGATTGGTGCTGGGCCCATTGCTTTTTGTCATTTACATAATTGATTTGGATGTGAACATAGAAGGTATGGTTAGTAAGTTTGCACATGGCACCAAAATTGGAGACGTAGCAGACAGCTAAAAAGGTTATCTCAGAGTACAATGGGAACTTGATCAGATGGGCTGATAGCTAAGGGGTGGCAGATAGAGTTTAATTTAGATAAATGAGAGGTGGGCTGATAGCTAAGGGGTGGCAGATAGAGTTTAATTTAGATAAATGAGAGGTGCTGCATTTTGGAAAGGCAAATCAGGACAGGACTTATTCACTCAATGGTAAGGTCGTGGGGAGTGTTGCTGAACAAAGAGATCTTGGAGTGCAAGTTCATAGTTCCTTGAAAATCCAGTCACAGGTGGATAGGATAGTGAAGAAAGTGTTTGGTATTCTTATCGTTATTGGTCAGTGCATTGGGTATAAGAGTTAGGACGTCATGTTGCGGCCATGCAGGACATTGGTTAGGCCACTTTTGGAATACTGCATTCAGTTCTGGTCTCCCTGTGATAGAAAGGATGTTGTGAAAGTTGAAAGGGTTCAGAAAAGATTCACAAGGATGTTGCCAGAATTGGAGGGTTGAGCTATAGGAAGAGGCTGAATAGGCTCAGGCTAGTTTCTATGGAGTGTTGGAGGCTGAGGGATGACCTTATAGAGGTTCATAAAATCATGTGGAGCATGAATAGGGTGAATAGTCAAAGTCCTTTCTCCCCACGGATGGGGGAGTCCAAAACTAGAGGGCATAGGTTTAAGGTGAGAGGGGAAAGATTTAAAAGGAAACAAGGGGCAACTTTTTCACGCAAAGAGCGGTAAGTGTATGGAATGAGTTGCCTGAGCAAGTGGTGTAGGCTGGTACAATTAGAACATTTAAAAGACATCTGATGGGTATATAAATAGGAAGTGTTTAGAGGGATATGAGCCAAATGCTGGAAAATGGGGCTAAATAAATTTACGATACCTGGTCGGCATAAATGAGTTGGACTGAAAATTCTGTTTCCATGCTGTACAACTCTATGACTCTGTGACTCTGTATGGTTGTACAATGGCATCTGTTGTCAAACTGATCATTATATATCAGGTAAAATGGAGTTTACAAGATTAACAAGTCAAACTTCAACCTAGCTCTTTGGAGGTTTGACAACTTGTCCTGATTTTGTGATCATTTGCCTGTCTAGAAAGCTACATGTTATTCTCAGTTGTTCCTGGTTGACAACCTGGTCATTGTGCTGCTGGAGGTTATCATTCCACCTCACTGCACAATCCTCATTATGATTCTTCCTCAATCTCTTTACATACGATGGGTGTGCAGTACATTAGCCTCAGCTGACTTCTGTTCCTTTTCAATACAGCACCATGATCAGTAATGATTTTATACTATCCAGGTCAGTTGCATATTTCAGAAATCTTTAGTAGTAGTTGCTTTTGTATTTCTAAACTGCCCAATGTACAGTCGTGGTAGTTCTCTGCTGTCTTCTTGCATATCGCTTTCCTTCTCCTCTGTCTTTGAAGAAGACTGTGTTTTCGAATGATTTTACAGAGGGTTGCTGGGCAATACCAAATGGACATACCATCCAAGCTGAAGGTGTGCAGAGGTCCATTGTCTTGCATGAAAATCAGCAAAGTCGTGCTAAAATCTTCCTTTGTTGCCGACTGGGCAAACATTGATTTAATAGTATGTATCATACATTCTGCTTGGTTGGTTCAATGTGGACAGTAGGGTAATGATGTGGTACAGCTCTCTTCCTGTGTAGGGTATATGCCTTGATATTGATTGCCAGTCCATTGTCAGGCATTCTCAATTCTGGAACACTGAATAAATTGAACTTAACCAGCCATTGTGTCTCTGATGGTTATACTCGTGTTGCTAAATCATCAAATAATTGGGTGTTTTCAGGAGTAATCTGCCCCAAGGATGTAATCTCCTCAGTGCAAAGTGAATAAGTCTATTGCCAGTTCCGTCCAAGGAGTGGATATAACAATGGGTGGATGTAGATACTTTCCCAGCTCTTGGGGTTCATATGTTTTGCGTACCTGACATACATTCACAAAGCATTGAAAATCCTAATTTATCCCTGGCCTGTACACAAATTCACGTGCTAGCTGTCTTGTGTATTCAATACCCATTAGTTCTTGGTGTGACCTGGACACAATATCCAGGCATATTACTTTTGATATTAGGACTTGCTTGCCCTTGAAAATGATGTAATATATCAATAAGATAAAACAAGAAACTGCAGATACAAAAATTGCTGGAAAATCTCGGCAGGTTTGGCAGCATCTGTAGAGAGGAATCAGCCTTAATATTTTGAGTCCAGTGACCCTTCTTCAAAACTATTAGGAGCTAGGAAATGATAGTATATACCCTTAAGGCAGTGAGTTTAAGGGGGTCAATTTCAACTGTTTGCGCTGGCTCAGGCCAAAGTCTAACAGATCAACTTTGAGAATGTCTTCAGCTTTAAGTCGTGCTATTGTGTCACATGTGATCTCTTCTGCCACAGTTTGTATGGTCTGAGTGTCATGAATTGTCTCTACACTGAACTGGCTAGCCCAGCCATTACTAGACCCTTGGTACCTACCGGATAGAAGATTTCATGAAGATGCAATGAGCTTGCACACTGGCCTAGCAGAGACATTTTGCCAATGCACAGAATTGGTGATTCATTATACGTTGTGTGATAATCTTTCAGAAGTTGTACCATGGGATGCCACTAACTGAGGTACATGTCATTTCGGATGTGTGCTGGTAATATGTTGGCACTTGCTCCTGTCATAATTTTAGTGTGTGTCATCCTGCTTTATTATCATCCTGCTTTATTAAGACCTATGATATTAATGGTTGTAAAAGCTTTTGATTGTTTTATACCATCGATATGGTGCATGAAGTCAACAATGCAAAACGCTTAGTCATCTTGTGAAACATGATTTTCACTTGGATATTGCTGAACCTCATGGATCTGTTTATGTTTCTGCATCTTTTTGAACACTTTCCTTCCTGATCATATTGTGGGTTTGTGACATCTAGTGGATTGCTTGTGTTTTATTCAGGGGTGCAGTGTGGCCTTTGGAACAAGATTTCCTGCATGTGTGGCCACTGTTTTTTGGTGCCACATACTTTACAGATATCACTCAAAGGTGAACAGGTTTTGGGTACTTGAGACAAACCACGTCCATTGCACATTTTGTTAGTGCACTTTGCTGACCATAGCAAAAGTGTTGGCTGCACCTGTAATTGTTGCTGACCTTCCACAGGGTCTCATACATGCACCTATCCTCAAGTAATTCATTTTATTGCCCAAAAATCCTTCCTGAAGGGTTCAATTGATGTAGGGGGCCTTTACTGCAGCATCTTGTGATATACTAGTCAATGGACTACATGAT
The DNA here is from genome assembly GCF_021869965.1 of Rhincodon typus. NCBI lineage: Eukaryota > Metazoa > Chordata > Chondrichthyes > Orectolobiformes > Rhincodontidae > Rhincodon > Rhincodon typus. Next base: position 32,008,291 of record NC_063358.1, on the reverse strand, counting down.
AGAAGATGGAGTATGTTAATCCTGAAGTTAATTCTTCCCTTGCCTGCTCTTTGAGTATCTTCATAATTATCTGTGGAAAGACTGAATGAAATACTTCTGCAAAACATCTCCTTGCACTTGGTAAACAAAATTTTCAGTCCTCTCTTCTCAGAACTGTTTATCACTTGATCTATAAAACATCACAGCATCTGTTGTTTGCACAGTTGTCATTGAGTTCTCATTAAGTAAAGGCACCGTTATCTGCTAATCCATAGTTAAGTGTTTGCCTTCCATTTCTTATCGAACCTTTTTTATATTTAAAGAAGTAGAGCACTGTGTTCATTTATAAATTTTACTAGTTTTGCTTCTCTCTTTATGCTTCCTTTTTCTGCTTCTATTCGTTTTATTTGTCACTGTTGTCACCCTTTTCCCAGCCATAGTCCCATATATAATGTTGGGTTAAGAAATGCAGGCTTGTAATTGAAGATTTTAGCCTCTATATCACGTTAACACTAAAAAGGAATGATGACATTATTCTGAGTTCTCTCTATGTTGGTGGCGATTTTATTATTGAAAATGGTAGAATTGATGGAGCTCTGGATACAAGCATGTCTCGTTACTGTAGGGAAAAAAAAATAACATTGCAAAAGTTGCATTTTTTGCTGATCAAACCTCTGTAGCTATGCTGTGAGGACTCTTTGATTGTTGTTTTATTAAATTATGACAGCAGGCAATCAGTTATTTTGATTACATAGAAACATAGAAGAAAGGAGTAGGAGGAGGCCATTCGGCCCTTTGAGCCTGCTCTGCCATTCATCATGATCATGGCTGATCATCCAACTCAATAGCCTAATCCTGCTTTCTCCCCATAACCTCTGATCCCATTCACCCCAAGTGCTGTATCTAGTCGCCTCTTGAATATATTCAATGTTTTCGCATCAACTATTTCCTGTGGTAATGAATTCCACAGGCTCACCACTCTTTGGGTGAAGAAATGTCTCCTCATCTCTGTCCAAAATTGTCTACCCTGAATCCTCAGACTGTGGCCCCTGGTTCTGGACACACCCACCATCGGGAACATCCTCCCTGCATCTAACCTGTCTAGTCTTGTTAGAATTTTATAAGTCTCTATGAGATCCTCCCTCATTCATCTGAACTCTAGTGAAAACTATCCCCACTTAGTCAATCACTCCTCATACTTCAGATCTACCATCCCCAGAATCAACATGGTAAACATTCACTGCACTCCCTCGAGAGGAGGAGCATCTTTCCTCAGAAAAGGAGACCAAAACTGCAAACAATATTCCAGGTGCGATCTGTACAACTGCAACAACACATCGCTGCTCCTGTACTCGAAACCTCTCGCAGTGAAGGACAACATACCATTTACCTTCTTTACCTGCATCTTACCTTCAGCGACTGGTGCACAAGGACACCCAGGTCCCACTACACACTCCCCTCTCCCAATTTACAGCCATTAAGGTAGTAATCTGCCTTCTTGTTTTTGCTTCCAAAGTGAATAACCTCACATTTGTCCAAATTATACTGTATCTGCCATTGATTTGCCCACTCAGCCAACCCGTCAAGATCATGCTGAAGAATCTTTGCATCTTCGTCACAGTTCACCCTCCCGTCCAACTTGGTATCATCTGCAAACTTGGAGATGTTACATTTTGTTCCCTCATCCAAATCATTGATATATATTGTGAATAGCTGGGTTCCCAGCACTGATCCCTGTTGTACCCCACTAGTTACAGCCTGCCAGTTTGAAAAGGATCCATTAATTCCTATACTTTGTTTCCTCTCTGTCAACTAGTTTCCTATCTATTGCAATACACTTACCTCAATCCCATGTGCTTTAACCTTACACATTAATCTCTTTTGTGGAATTTTATCAAATGCTGCCTGAAAGTCTAAATATACTACATCGACTGGTTCTCCCTTGTCAACTCTACTAGCTACATCTTCATAGAATTCCAACAGGTTTGTCTGATCCTGCCACTGCTTTCTAAATGTTCTGCTATAAAATCTTTGACAATGGATTCAAGAATTTTCCCCTCTACAGATGTTAGGCTCACCAGTCTATAATTCCCTGGTTACTCTTTACATGCTTTTGGAATATTGGAGTGACGTTAGCCACTCTTCAATCTGCAAGGACTGTTCCAGAGTTGATAGAAGCCTGGAAGATGACTAAAAATGCATCCACTATTTCAGGAGTTACTTCCTTAAGTACTCTGGGATGTAGATTATCAGGCCCTGGTGATTTATTGGGCATCAATCCCAACAATTTTCTCAGCACCATTTCTCTACTAATATTGATCTCCTTCAGTCCTTCCCTCTCCCTAAATCTTGCATTCTCCAAAAATTCTGGAATCTGATTTGTGTCCTCTTTTGTGAAGACAGAACCAAAGTATGTGTTCAGTTCCTCAGCCATTTCTTTGTCCTTTATTATATATTCCCCCGTTTCTGTCTGCAAGAGACCTACATTTGTCTTTACCAATCTCTTTCTCTTCACTTACCTGTAGAAACTCTTAGCCTTCAGTCTTTATGTTATCCCTTGGCCTTTCTTTGCTGAAATTCTAAACTGCTCCCCATCCTCAGATTTATTATTTTTCTTGGCCAATCTGTATGCTTCTACCTTGGATCAGATACTATCTCTTATTTCCTTTGTAAGCCATGGATTGGCCCTCTTACCCATTTTGCTTTTGCGACAGACAGGAATAAACAGTTGTTCAAATTCCTCCATGCATTCCTTGAATGTTTGCCATTGCCTGTCCAGTGTCATCCCTTTAAGTAACACTCCCCAATCTATCAAGGTCAACTCACATCTCATATCCTTGTAGTTTCCTTTATTAAGATTCAGAACCCAAGTCTTCGAATGAACAACCTCATCTCCGTCTTGATAAAAAAAAATCCATTCGTGTTATGGTCAATCTTCCCCGAGAAATCTCACACAGCCAGATTGGCAGAGACTCCCTTCTCATTACACAGTACCCAGTCTAAGATATTCTGCTCTCCAGTTGGTTCCTCCACATATTAGTCAAGAAAACCATCCCGTATACACTGCAGGAATTCCTCCTCTATGGCATTGTGGCTAATTTGATTTGCCCAATCTATGTGCAGATTAGAATGACCCATGATCACCGATATTCCCTGATCACGTGCATCTCTAATTTCCTGTTTAGTGCCATTCTTGACATCACCACTGCAATTTGGGGATCTATCTTTGACACCTACTAATGCTTTTTGACCTTTGGTATTTCTCAACGCTACCCATACAGATTCCACATTGTCAGAGCTAATATCCTTTCTCACTATTGTGTTAATTTCCTCTTTAACTGACAATGCCGCTCCACCACCTTTTCCTTTTTGCCTGTCCCACCTAAATACTGAAACCCCCTGGGACATTCAGATTCCATTGGTCGAGTTTGGCTGCTGCTGTCTTCCCCTGAACAACATCCCCTCAACAGTATCCAAAATGGTCTATCTGTTTTGCCACAGGAGCTTCCTGCACTACCTGCCTATCTCTCTTGCTCTGTCTGGTGGTCACCCGTTCCCTAACTGCCTGCAGAGTCTGAGCCTGCGGTGTGACCACCTCTCTATACGTGCTATCCATTAAGATCTCTGCCTCGTGGATGCTCCACAGTGTCCCCTGATGCCGCTCCAGCTCTGAAACTCGAGCGTCCAGGAACTGTAGCTGGAGACACTTCCTGCACACTTGCTGACCCAGTGGTGGGAGGGTGCTGGAACTGTCCCCAGTCTGCCACATGGAGCAAGAGGAGCAAACCAAGACTTTAAGCTCTCCTGCCATGGTTTACCTCTTTAAATTAAACCATGGAGAGTACTTTGTATTACATTAAATCAAATCCAGTTACCTGTGGCCCTTCTTTCCTGGTGCGTGTACTACCCTTACAGATTAGTAGCCAAAAAGAGTACCACAAGTGAAAGAAGTTGTGAAGACATACCTGCCTTACTCACTACTCACCAATCAAGTCTCTCCCTTGTAGTCACCTGCAGCAGGGTAAGAACATTCACTTTCCCTTGCTTCTGGTCTTCACTGGGGCGTGGGGCGTGGGGCGTGGGGCGTGGGGCGTGGGGCGTGGGGCGTGGGGCGTGTCGCTTGACAACACTTCCTCCTCAAATCCCTGTTCAATAGCAGTAACCACCACCCTCTGCTGGACATTCATTTTCACTCAGAGGGTGTCTTGCTGAGGTCCTCCCTCTGCTGATGGTGACTGTGCTGATGCAAATCTTTGCCCCAAATGCCAATCAACTTTGTCACTCTCTCTGCTGGACGGTCTTTTAACTAGAAACAAATTAGGTTTTATGTTCTTATGTTCTTATGTTTATGTTCTTATGCAGAGAGAAAGCAGCTTTGTCTTCTGACTGGTCAATTTACAGATATCTACTTGCAAAAGCTGATGCTGTTAATTACCTGATGTTTTGCTGTCCAGTGCTATTGTCTAGTCGTTCTTCAATTAAGTTGCCAAATACCTGCCACTAGGATCTTGCAGTCATTTTTTTAGAGAAGGACATTGCTGCTAACCATGATGTGCGTTTTGACTCGAGCAGAGTATTTGATTTGATTTATTTTTGTTATGTGTACCTAAGTACAGTGAAACATTTTCTTCTGTGAGCAGTACAGGCAGATCATAGCAAACAAGAACATACAGACCATAGGGTGCTTAGACAGAGTGAGGCATACAACGTTACGGCTACACAGGAGGTGCACAAAGCAAGATCAACATTAGATTTGAAATTAGAGATTATTTGTACCTGACGCGGCAATTTTTTTTTTACCCCTTGTGATGGCAAGTACTAGATGTAGATAACGTGGTATGAAAGATCCAACGGATTTGTGTTACAGTTCATTGATACATGCAAATATTGCATTCGCAAGTATTTCAGTGACTCGACTAATATTAAACTATTTGGTTAAAAGAAATAACATGTTTCCATCAGCATGTCATGCTTAAGTGATCTGGGTTAAGATGGAAGAAGGGTCTGAATTTCTGAAGAAGGGTCTAGGCCCAAAACGTCAGCCTTCCTGCTCCTCTGATGCTGCTTGGCCTGCTGTGTTCATCCAGCTCTACACCTTGTAATCTCTGGGTTAAGATGGAGTCTGAGACCATTATTCCCTCAGGTGACATGCTATGATATAACAATGATATCACAAACATTTCTCTTAAAAGTACACTGATACACTAACCATGAGACAGAACACAACAGGACAGTCATTGGGTCTGTAATGTTACCCAGTGGGTTGATAATATGGGCGCTGCAAAACTGAGTATTTCAGCTTATCTATTTGATATGCAAATTAAATATCCTCACTGGCTGAAAGCCTGCTATTTACACACTATCAACTGGAATGCTAACTGATTAATTGCACGATTAGCTGTCTCAAACAAATGTGTTTGATCTTTTGTGTTGTAATGTAAATTTTAATGATAGAGGAAAGCTACACTAACAGTTTCTCTGTCTTTTAGTCTCTGTACACCAGCTTCCGTATTGTAATAATAGCAGGTACTTCATGGAATTGAAGCACTAATATCACATTCATCAGAGCCTCAGTTCAAAGATTCTCAAGTAATGCCCATGATATTTTGGACTCCTATTTTTCTAACCATTGTCAGTTAGTTACTGCGCTGTTGTCATTCCAAGGGAGTGCAGCATTATTGTTATTGCAAGATTATCGTCAGTTTTCAATGAGATAAGACACAGCTCTGCCAGGTGGATACAAGAAATCTCTTAACAGTTTACAAAGAACAGCACTACTGTTCTCCCAGCATCCTGGGTAATAGTTATTCTTCCATCAGCTCCACTAAAACAGATCGATCAATTGTTTTGTGATTTGTTCTCTTAATGCTGTGGGATCTGTTTATGCATAAATTTTCAATCATGTTTGACTACATTAGATCTTTTGTATGTGTGGGTTTCTTCAAGCCCAAAAGTCAAAACGCCTACTTTTCTGTTGAACTAGAACAGTCTTGATGAGTGAATGATCGGACATTTTTTACACTTTTGCCAATTACTTGAATATGACCTACATTACTACAGAAACCATTAGTGGTATATTGGCCTCAGGTCTGTACCCTACCAGCTCTTTTCATTTACAGGATATGGGTGTCACTGGCTAGGTCAGCACTTATTGTCCATCCCTAACTGCCAGAGAGCAATTAAAAGTCACCACATTGCTGTGAGTCCTGAATAATATGTAAGCCAGACTAGGCTAATATGGCAGATTTCCTTCCCTTAAGGACAATAGTGAATCAGATGAGATTGTCCAACAATCAACAACAGTTACATGGTCATCATTTGACCTTAAAGGACATTCTTTTTATGCTACCATTGTATCCTTTTACTTGACTGAAGTATGTTGCACTGAAGGAAGAGTGCTATAGTACATACAAATTGATTTGCTTGAACCCAGACACACGTGCCTGTAATTGTAGTGCAGATATAGAGATGTCAGGTACTTAATGCAAGTTCATTGAATTCCTCATACTGTATGACCCACATCTCATGCTTACATTATGAGAACTAATATAAATATTACATCATGACGGTTGTAGGTCATCAGATATAATGATGTCTCAAGTCACTCACCAGCAGAATTATAAGTTGGCAACAGGTCAAACAGATGCACTAATTTTAGATAACAACCTCAAACCTGAAGAGACATTCAGGATTAAAAGGAAGGCATTAATCTTATTCAGGCCAAAAAGTGGAAGCAAGTGTGATTGTTGTAGAATGTGGACAGCATAGCTAAACTACAACAAACTGTATACAGAGTAGAACAACTATTCTGACCAAAGATACAACAACATGACCTTAGTGTTTAACTTAAGCCAGATCAGAACATGCAGTCAGAGTCCCAAATCATCTCAACATGTGAGAGTTGTACTTTTCAGGAAAAACAGTGATAATGGTCATAGCAGTGACAATGGTTCCCATAATTCTAATGGATTATGAAGACTATTGAAATAAGTAGAAGAATAGTGTAGAGCCTTATGTGCCGTTGAAACAGCTGTTTGGATGAGTGTTTGAAGAAAAGAGCTTTTTGGTATGTTCAAAGTATTAAAATTTCATTGAGTTCAGTCAGGAATATTTTGGTAAGCATTCTTACTTGAGAATGTGGTGGCATGGTGGCAGCATCACTGAACCAGTTCCAGACTATTGCTTTGGGTACACAAATGGAATTTGAATCCAATTATAGATTCAGAATATCAAACTAACGTTAATAATAGTTCCTGCAGACTACCATCAATTGCTATGAAAACACATGACTAATGTCCATCTGAGAAGAAAATCTGCTATCTGTACCTTATCGGGCCTACATGTGCCTTCAGACCCACATCAATATATTTGACTTTTAATATTAATTGAAAGATATTGACTTTTAATACTAACTTTGAAATATAAAATAGCTTATTAAACCACTCAGTTGAACAGCAACTAGGGATGGGTAATAAATGCTAGCCTAGCTGGCAACATCAACTTCCTATGCAAGAATAAGAGACTTGCACCTCAACTACAATGCTATTAAAAATTTCATAGTGAAAAGGTCAGTGGTCCATGTTTGGAAATGTTTGAAGGGACCAGACAATCAAGGTAGTGTTTGAAGACCAAAGGTGAGGAGTACCTCCAAATTTTTGAAGCGCCAATAAAGACTAACAAAAAAGATCAGAGGGGCAATGCCCATTGTAGAACATACAACCAGAATAGCCTACCAAAATAGTCCCAACAATGAGAGGTATGAATTGACATGTGGAAAAAAGAATACTTCTTATCCCTTTCATCTGCTTCATCTAAGAATGTGTAAAATTAGGCAGATGTGCTTCTCAGATATGGAAAATATGCACATTTTGGAGTTTGAAAGAGCGTCAAGCATTGTTGAACAGAAAGTGTGGGCAAGATATTAACATAACTCGTGTCAATTTTCCTTGAGACATGACAAGTGTCCTTAGTGGTTCAAAATAGTGTCCTTGTGTATACATTTGGACAATCATGCCTGATGCCCTATTAGTAAGAGTGTCAGCATGCATGCAGTTTATATCTGAGGAAGAAATGCAGAAGTTAGGTGGATTGGCCATGTTAAATTACCCACAGTGTTCAGGGATGTGTAAGTTAGGTGCGTTAGCCATGGGAAGTGCAGGGTTACAGGGATAAGGTAGGGGGATGGGTCTGGTTAGGATGCTCTATGGAGGGTTAGAAGGACTTGTTGGGCCACATGGCCTGTTTCCACACTGTGGGCATTCTATATAAAAGAAAATAGCTGGCGTAAATCTCAGTAAGGGTTCAATGCCAATTTTCTGCCAGCAGTACCATGTTGGAGCATAACACTCAAATGCCAAGCATCACTTCAAGATCACAGAGGTAGCGCATAGTTGCCAGTACAAAGCAAGTATTACAGACAGAAGGAAAAAAGAATGAAATTACTTTCAGGATATCTTGATATCACAATAGACAGCAATATGGGAACAGCAATCATTGGCAAATGAATCCAAGAAATGCCCAGGCAGCAGATAACGGGTCTTTCAGGTTCAATTTAAAATAAGATTATGTGATGAGCTGCCCAAAATGGAATTACAGGGTTCTCAAAGTGAAAAATGACACAGAGAATTCAAATTTTGAAGGTGATGATAATGATCACTTTGAATGGGTTCTACTGGTCAAAATACATTTTAGTCTGATGATGAGTGTTTGATTCCTGGATTAATTTAACCCTGCATTGTTTGACTGTGATTGCACATTAATAATGTGTACAATAGATTAGCCAAAGTGTTATCGGGGTTCACTGAGTAAAGATCAATGTAAAGTCTGAGTATGAAAGTTTTCCTTTCTATGGGATTCGGGGTGACAACACATTAAGACCACCAGAAAGAGTGGTGATCCAGGCAAACCAGCTAATTTATTGATATTTATTAGTCTCTTGTAAGATATCTTTATTGTTAAATAAGGCATCCATGGAAAAAAAGAATATTAAAACTGAACAACAAGCATAGTAAAATAATTGTTTTTTGGAAGTCAGCAATTTACCCAGCAAACCCTCATGTTTCCCATCAGAATATTAGAGAAATAGTAATGGCATCGAATGATAAGAAGCAGATAGAAATCAAACAAATTGTCTTAGAGCTGCAAAAACAATTTTCTCATCATTTTTGTGAAAAGATAAATATCCTGCTGAAGGATGCAAGTGTGGTTGCTAAGTTTACAAGACTCATTGATGAGGTTAGGTCAAAGTATGAGATAAATAAAAAAAAAAGTATCAGAGGACACATCTACATCTTACATGAGTCTTCTGTTGGCATTTAACTAGAATTAAGTAGTTACGATGTAATTAAAAGTATGGAGCAGAAATGTGTACATTTTACACTTTGCAGACATGGCATCTAGACTTAGATTTTCAAAAAACAATACATTGAGGGACAAAAGGGCAAATGCAGATAGAATCATGCCGAAATGGGTTTGGGACTGAATGTGGGACACCAGCTGATTTCCTGACAGAAAACAGAGGCACATATTGTGAGCTGTGCAGGAAAAGCTACTGGCAATTTTGAAATATGATCAACTGTTTAAGATGATGATAAAGAAGTGACAGAATGGAATGAAAGAATGTAAAGTAAGAAAATGCAGTGCAAATTTCAATAGGCAGGCCTGTCAGTGACTTTTACATGGGAAAATAATTCCATAACAAAGAAAGAGCCTCTGACCACAATGAGAGAGGTCTTACAGTAGCAATCCCAAGAGACATCAAGTGACAATTTGAGGCTTCAGGTTGAATAGATTACTTAATGAAAAGAGTGTTATAGATCGGGTTAGAAGCAGAATAAGTCCTCATGACCATGACATTTTGGTGGCTGCCAATAAATAAAACAGTAGACAATTAAGACAGGCAAGACAAAATAAATTAGATTAATGCAAAAAATTTGCACTTTAGCCTTACATATGAGATAAGAAATGGACCAGCTTGTGGTATAGATAGATTTTTATGGAAAAGTTCCAGATGCATCTGAAAAAGCTGAAGAGAGGCTAGTTGCTTCCTGATTTTAAGAGTGACTGTGTGGTACAGATATTAGATTGCACTCTCCAACAAAAGGAAAAGTAACCCTGAAAGTTTTTTTTAAACTCATTTTCATCATGTGTTCATTAAATTGTGGATAATATGACTTAAAAGCTGCCTTTCAGCAGGGTGAATATTTTTAAACAGAAGTGCTTCTGGAACCATCAAAAGACACTGAAGAGAAACCATAGACACTAAATAAATATGTTCATGGCTTGGATGACAGATGAGGAGTGTGGGGGATACTCTGCTGATTTCTTATGGGCTGGGATTGTGTTCATTTGAAAAACATGTTATTAAAGAGATTAAAATGGAATATAAAATTGGAAATCAGACTTCAAGGGCTTTTAAATATTTGGCTTAAGTATTAAAATGGACAGGCATCGAGTAACTTTCAATCAGCAATTCTATTCAGAGATCATTACTCCTTCCTGTCACAGTAACATGATTTCACAGCTAAAAAATAAACAGAAAAGTTGTGAAGAACAAACAGAACAATTGTGCATCTTGATTGATCTGTTAAATTGGTTATGCACTCAGCCAAAATTAAATCTCAGTTTTAATGGATTGGAATTTGCACTACAAGGAAAAAACGTAAAGTTGAGAATGTTTTGAGAATAAATAAAGCATAACAAAATGTAATTATGGAGAAATGCATTTTTAAATTCCCATCCTTAGTCAACAGTGAACATGAAATTAGCTCTTGTTATTAAATGCTTCTCAAACCAATCTTCCTGATGAGGATTTAAACTTTAGGTTTCATATTGATTTGGATGCATGAAAATAGGAAATGTTGTCAATCAGCCTGAGACGGTAAGAAACCAAAATAAGTTGTTAAAAGTACTTTAGTTGCAGAAACATTGTTGTGGAAATACAATATAATTGTGAATTTATATTGTATTTGTATAAAATATCAAATTATATTTGGTTATATTGTCAATTCAAGTTAAGTGAGTGGTCAAAAAAAACCATGGCAGATGGAATGTATTGTGGGAAAATGTGAGGTTATGCACTTTAACAGGAAGGATTGGGAGATGAATATTACTAAAACGGAGAAAGATTGCAGAAAGATACATCACAGAGGCAGTGGGGTGTCCTCATTCATTAATCACAAAAAGCTAGCATACAAGTTTAGCAGGTAATAAGGACGGCATGATGGCTCAGTGGTGAGCACTGCTGCCACACAGCACCAGGGACCTGGGTTCATTATCACCCTTGGGAACTGTCTGTGTGAAGTTTGTACATTCTCCCTGCATGGTTTTCCACAGGGTGCTCCAGTCGCCTCCCATAGTCCAAAGATGTGCAGCTTAGGTAGATTGGCCATGCTAAATTGCCCACAGTGACCAGGGATATGTAAGTTAGGTACATTAACCATGGGAAATGCAGGGTGATAGGGTAGGGGGATGGGTCTGGCTGTGATTCTCTTCAGAGGGTTGGTTTGGACTTGTTGGACTGAGTGGCCTGTTTCTGCACTGTGGGGGTTCTAAGATTCTAAGTAAAGAATGTTCCATCTTTTTTTATGAATTAAGATAAACTTTTGCTGTCTGCTTTGCAAGTTACTCTCAAAATTTATAAACACCCTTTTTATTATTTTTAGACATCTTTTGTTGGTTTTTAAAATTATCCCAATTCCCTTGTTTACTGCTAATCTTTGTGGTGTTGCATATATTTTTCTTTCCATTTGATGCTGTCCTTAAATTTCCTGATTTTAACCATGGTTGACTTATCCCCTTCCTGGGGATGTGAGCAATAGATTATTTTCTTGTACGTCTGCCATTGTTCCTCAGCCATCTTTGCTGCTAAACTTCTTTCCCAGTCCACTCCAACTAGCTCTGCCTTCATTCCTTTGTAATTATCCTTATTTAAGTTTAGCACAGTTGTCTCTGAGCCAAGTTTCTCCTCTCAAGCTGAATGCTAAATGGTCATTGGTCATGGTCATGTTATGGTCATTGTTTTCTAATGGATCTTTTACTCTGACATAATTTATTTAACCTGCCTCATTACACATCACCCGACCCAAACAGCTCGTTTAGATCTATGACATATTTGTCCAAGAAACTGTCCTGAATATGCTCTATGGATTCTCCCGCTTGGCTACCTCTGCCATTCTGACATACACAATATACATAGAATAGAATAGAATCCCTACAGTGTGGAAACAGGCCATTTGGCCCAACTAGCCCACACTGCCCCTCCAAACAGCACCCCACCCCGACTCATTCCTCTACCTCTGCATTTCCCCATGTCTAACCCAACTAACACAAACATCCCTGGACACTATGGGCAATTTAGCATGGCCAATCCACCTACCCTGCACATCTTTGGAAATGGGAGGAAACCGGAGCACCCGGAGGAAACCCGCACAGGCACGGGGAGAATGTGCAAACTCCATGCAGACAGTCACCCAAGGGTGGAATTGAACCCTGGTCCCTGGTGCTGTGAGGGAGCAGTGCTAACTACTGATCCACTGTGCCGCCCCATGTGAAGATTAAAGTCACCCAGGATTACTGTACTGTCTTTTTTACATATCTTCATTATTTCTGAATTGTTATCTGTCCTGCTACATTGCCACTGTTAGGGGCCTATAGGCTACTCCTACCAGTGTCCTCTTGCCCTTCATAATGTTTTACCTCCACCCATATGTAAATTCAAGATGGCGGCAACAGCAAGGTAGGAAGTGTTAGGGCTTCTGAGCCCCTGTGCTGCGGCTCACCTGGCTGCCACCATTCTACATTGCTCCCTGGTTTTGTATTTCTTCATTTCTCTTTTGTATAAAAATTCACCATTTCTTCCTTTCTGTGACGACAGTGGAGGAAGGTGGTCATGAGGCCCTGCTATGGCGGTGGCAGAGACATGGATCCTGATGTCCATTCCTTGTGACCATGGTGGTCTCAGGTTGAGTGAAAGCTTCATTGTCAGTGACTTTGTGGGTCCGGTCTGTCCCACCTACGTATGGCAACGATTTCGGTGTCAGCTTCAGCAGAAGCAGTGTAGTGGGTCCAGTCCAGAAATCCTTGGTTTGGCCCATCACGGTCAGCGGCAGTGCCCCATAGTCACTTCAGAAACTCAGGAGCCATAGAGAGAACAAAAGATGAACTTAGTCTTAAATTAGTCTCAATTATTCCTTTTAATAATTTATGTAATTAGAGTGGCACCATATTGTGGTGACTTATACACTTCTCACTGTATTTTCATAAATACAAGTGACAACAAATTACTATTCTGTTCTTCTATTCTATTCTAAATCTTCCAGTCTAAGATCATATCTTGCCATTATACCTATTGTATCTCACACCAATAAAAGTAGCCGTCTACTCTTTCCTTTTTGGAACAAAAACAGAAGTTGCTGGAAAGGTTCTGTGGAAGGGTCACCAGATCCGAAACATTAACTCTGATTTTTTCCTTCACAGATGCTGCCAGACCTGCTGAGCTTTTCAGCAACTTCTGTTTTTGTTCCTGATTTACAGCATCCGCAGTTCTTTTGGTTTTTACTCTTCCTTTCTGTTTGTCCTTCCAAAAATTCACCTACCAGCCTTGAGCTCCTTGTAATCATGTCTCCATAATGGGCATAAGATCATACCCATTAACCTCAACTTGTGATGTTAATTCATTTGGTTTGTTCAAATACTACATTCGTTCGAGGTAAGAGCCATTGACCTTGTCTTTTTACCATTGTTTACTCCTTTCGACCCTACTTCCTGTTGTTTTTGTACATTTGTACACTCTGTCCCACTCTGGGTATTGTCTTCCAAATAGATGCCCTTTATTTCTTCCATATCCTTTCCTTAGTAAACATACATTTCCTTACTCCCAAACCCTCCCCAAATTGAGCCAAGCATTTAAGTCCTTGACTTTATTTATCCAACGCTAGTTTGCCTGTGTCTCAGTAGTAAATGAAAAGTTATTACCTTGAAAGTTCTGCTTTCTCATTTGGCCCCTAACTAGTCAAATTCTTCCAGCAGAACCTTCTTTCTGGTCCTGCCAATATTGTGAGTGCCAATGTGCACAACAGCATCTGGTTCCCTTTTCTTTCACTCCAGTTCTTCTCTAGGAGATATCCTTTACCATCACACCAGTCAAGTAGCATAGCCTTCGAGACTCTCACTCATGGCTGCAGAGAACAGTATCTATCCCCCTAATTATAGTATCCCTTACCATATCCCTTACCACTACTACATTCCTATTTTCTTCCTCCCATTTGAATGGCTCCCTGTATCAAGATGCTTTGGTCAGTTCACTTATCCTAGTTCACTCAGGGCAGCATGGTGTCTCAGTGGTTAGCATTGCTGGTTCACAGCACCAGAGACCTAGGTTTAAATCCAACTGTCTGTCTGGAGTTTGTGTGGGTTTCCTCTGGATGCTCTGGTTTCCTCCTACAGTCTAAAGATGTATAGGTTGGGTGGATTGGCCACAGTCCCATTCATGCTTGTAAGAATCTCATAACTGGTGGATAATTGTAGTGCGCAAGACTCTTCAAAGCACCTCTCTGTTTTCCCTTCCCTGCCTCCCTGTAGTCACCTAGATTGAGGGGTGATCACCTGCTGGAGCCAAGCATCCAGCTACCTTTCACAGAGTCCTCCAATAACAGGTGATGGCACTTGATGACATATTTCTTCCACAAGATGTATATCCTCAATTATTGACCTGTGATTTCAATTACTATTTCAAAGAATTGTCTGTCTTTTACAAGGACCTGACTAAGTTTGGAACATGTTTGACTCTTAGTTGAGTTCTCTCTCTTAGGATTAGCAGCTCCAATAATAGGGCTTAATGTAGCTGGTGGAAGGGAGCACTCAGTCTGTAGAGTAGCCCCAAGTCATGTATGTGCTGGATGGCAAATGTTTAAACAGCTGATGCTAGAAGAACTATGTATAGTGAATGTGTGGATGGCCAACTTGCTGCTAATGTCATCCAGAACCTTGATAATTTAATGTTCAAACTCAACAGCAATCATACTGTCAAGGTGGGTTGCGCATTCCTCTCAAAACATAGCATCATTTGGACAGGATAATGCAACAAGTCCTAAAGCATATTTATAATTTCTCCAAGACTTCTTCCACAAGTCCCCTTTGTGTCATTCCACTCGGGTTACTTCAGCCCACCCTCCATTTCCTTACGTTCATAAACCATCTGCACATGCCATGGCATTTTGTCGTGCAATCTGGATGTAGTAGTAAGAACACCCAGTGGATGCCCCACCATGCAGGTTTCCTCCTCTTTCCGTTGAGGATTTGGCTTGGAGGTTGTTGTGTTCAATAGTCCTGCAGAAGCATAGATTAAATTGACTGATGAATCTCCAGACTGGCTACACCATATAGTGAGCATCAATATCCTTCACACCCTCTGCAACTGGAAGGTATTGCAGCTACTGGATCACATCATCAACCCCCCAAAATTTAACTTGGACTTAATAATTTTCCTTTAATTTTGTTTTGTCTCATTGCCCCTTTAAGGGACAGATCATTTGATCATTGATTAATTTGTTGTGTTTGGCATTCAAAAGTGTACAAAGACACCAGTGATGGTTTGTTGTACAATGTGGAGCCTTACATTTATAATGACTCACTTTGTGAATAACTTGAAATCTGAGTGATGATTGACTTCTGGTCTCCTCCTTCACCAACTGTCTGTAAAAAGTTTAATAAAGACTGTGATGTAGAGAGAGAATGGGAAAGTAAGTGGTGCATGCTTATACCATCTGTATCTCATAAATTAGCAATAGGGTGTGGGACAAATGGTACAAGAAGGTGAATTATGTATGAGGATATCATCATTCTCATCATAGGAGACTTATAGTGCATTCGGTAGAATACAATATTCAGAGAAACATTCACTGACCTTGACCTTTTTTTGTGAGGTGCTCGACTTTTTGCTGTATCTAGATTGTTCAGATTCAATTCCTGGGATTGGCCTGTAGATCATCTGCTTTCACTGCTTCCAGAGCATGTCTCTGGCGGATCTCCTTTTGTCAAGTGGATAAAGGCCATTTCTTTCCAATTCTATCTGCCCTACTCTGGTCTCCAGTGGAACGTTGTAAAACCTTAGAACCCACATTGTTTCTTCTTGTACTAGTTCAGTGATTTGCTACATGTCTGCTCCCAGCTACCATAAACCTCCTCTTTTAACGTTGTAGACTAGCTTAAAGGAGTCCAGGTTATCCATAATTGCTGACAGTTACTCACATCATCGACCCCAAAACAAAGCATCAGCTAGCGCTGGCTGGCAGTTGAAATTATTAGAATAGGCAGGTAGCATGCAGCTGCTGTGCTTTCTCCATCGCAATCAACAAGTGTGGATTAATTACCAAGTTTCAGAGGCTAACAAATTTAGCCCCCTAAGTCTTTGACATAACAAAGAAAACCATGAATACAGCTTTAACACTGGAGGGATAATGGTAATCCATTTGCGTTCAGAGTGATGGGATTTTCAGAATGCCAGTTGAAGTTACTTAATGCAGTTAGTACCTGAAAGGCTTAACTGAGATCATGCAATAAAATCTGCCCATCAGGATATAAAGGACTGTTCGTGGGAGAAGTTTATCCTACGTCTAGCCCAATGACTCACAGAAGTCAATTGTGTGATTGTCAGGGATGAAGGGGGAATTGAGGTGAATTTAAATAATGATTGTTTTTCCCCTCCTTGTGCCCAAGGCAGCAAGGTTATGTTTGCTTTTCTCTTTTTCATTTTTACTCCCATCCCTGACTAAATTAAGACAAAGGGTGTTCCCAAACATTGTTTTGTTAGATGCCAATTTTTCAAATAAACTCATGCCAAAATCTTTTATGATGAAATTAAAGATAGGATTTATTGACAAAACATTGAGTAAGTGGAGCAATTGTTTTATCACGTCATTCACACACACAAGCACTCAGGAGATTAAGGAGAACAGGACAGGAGAGGAATAGGTTATAAATTACAGGTTTTGGTAAATCCAGAGATAGTTGCTCATTTAAGTTACAACTTCCAAGAAGTTAGCATTCAGTAACAGTATCCTTGGTGAGTTATTGCTGTTTACCTCCTTTTACAGTCAAAGTGAACTGCTTTACAGTCAGCAAATTGGACACAAAGATGGAGGATACAAGGTAAGTTGCCTTGGGACTCAGCCTAGAGTCTCTCCCTCTGAAAGTCAAACAGCAATTGACTTAGAATCCCAGAATTGTCTGTCGAAGCAACTCAATCAGTTCTCAGGTAACAAGGTGTAGAGCTGGATGAACACAGCAGGCCAAGCAGCATCAGAGGAGCAGGAAGGCTGACGTTTCGGGCCTAGACCCTTCTTCAGAAAATTGAGGTATTTTCAAAATATCCCCTTTATTGGCAAACAGCTTTCTTTAAGATCTGCTGTCTCACAAGCTCCAGCTAATCATATAATAATAGATGCAGTCCATTTTCTGAAGAAAGGTCTAGGCCCGAAACATCAGCCTTCCTGCTCCTCTGATGCTGCTTGGCCTGCTGTGTTCATCCAGCTCTACACCTTGTTATCTCAGATTCTCCAGCATCTGCAGTTCCTACTATCTCTGTCAATCAGTTCTCAATCATGTGACAGGCAGTTAAGCTGACAACAGTGAAGCTTTACCTCACCCATCAGAGATTCCATCGTGAGATGACATGGTATCTTGTTTCCAGGATCTTTGTATCAGCTTTAGCAGGAAATGCTTATACAGTGCAGGGTGTCTGGAGGCTTCTGGAAATAACATCATGTGATTGGCCTTTGCCATTTTCTGAGTTCAGCAAAGTTAAATGTGTTTAAAAGAAACAGAATTTAAAATATTGAATAGAAAACAATTTTCTTTGGGATTTTTCTTCATGCTTTCTGACAATGATATAACTCAGATATTAGCAAGCAACTAATTACGCTGTAATAATATACAATGTTCAACAAGATCTGGTCTTATGGTTGGTGGACTCAGATGAAGGAAGACTGAGAGTAAAGTCATCAAAAGTAAGAAGTAGTAGCTGATGGTTGGATTTAGAGTATAGGTTCAATTTTAAGCCAAGTTAAATCAAGGACTGCATCTATTATTATATGATTAGCTGGAGCTTGTGAGACAACAGATCTTAAAGAAAGCTGTTTGCCAATAAAGGGGATATTTTGAAAATACCTCAATTTTCTTACTTCTGAAGAAGGGTTATCCCAGACTCCAGCATCGGCAGTTCTTACTCTCTCTCAATTTTCTTAGTGCTGCTTTCAAAGATGATTTGCTGTGCAAATAAACTAACATATATTTGCAATTTGACATCTATAATCAAAAATTTGTGTAGAGAAGTTTTAATCTAGGTTATCCATTTCCCCCAGTGCGTGTATGTCCATGTTTTTGCGAAAGTACAAAAGGGTTTGTTTTGTTTTTGGATAAACCACAGGAAAGCAACTCAAAAAAACATAATATTTAACATAGCCCATAATCATCTGTCACTTGGGGGAAAAGAAATGGCCAACTATCTTTTAAATACAGAAGAACCATTGAGTTCCTACGCATTAATTTTAGAATGATTTATGACTAAAGCCAATTGTAGTTAATCCCTTGTTTTTCACACTATCAGATATTAAATATGAACATGGATGTGTTCCAGGGTGTTCTACGGTGACATTATATCTTTGTTCAATTACATTTGGGATCAAATGCAAAAGCAACATAACAATGAAAACTATTTCGATAAAATTTGGAGCTGGAGGAGCACAACAGGTCAGACAGCATTCAAGGAGCAGAAAAGTTGATATTTCGGGTCGGGACTCTTCATCAGGATTGGGGAGGGGGAAGGAAGCTGGGAAATAAATAGAGGAAGAGGGTGAGATTGAGGGAAGGTAGGTGGGATGGCGATAGATAGATGCAGGTAGGGGCTTTTAGATATTGGTCAATGGGAAAGGTAGGGTGGATAGGTGAGAAGGAAGACGGATAGGTTGTGTCAGGTCAAGGAGGCAGGAATAAGAGGGAGGGCTGGGCATGGGATGAGGCCAGGGATGGCGAGATTTTGAAGCTGGTGAATTCTATGCTGAGGCCATTGGGCTGTAAGCTCCCGAGGCAGATTATAAGGTATTGATTCTCCAAATTTTGTTGGGCCTTATTGTGACGTTGGAGGAGGCCCAGGATGGACATGTCGCCAAAGGATTGGGAGGGGGAGTTGAAATGGCTGGCAACCAGAAGTTGGTGTTGATTGGAGCGTACAGAGCATGGATGCTCCGTGAATCGGTCATTGAATTGCACTTGGTCTCTCCGATGTAGAGGAGACCACATCGGGGAGCAACAGATGCAAAAACCAGGTTAGAAGACGTACAGGTGAATCCCTGTCAGATATGGAATGATTGTGTGGGGCCTTGGATGGAGGTGAGAGGGGGAGGTGTAGGGCAGATGTAGCATTTCCTGTGGTTGCAGGGAAAGGTGCCAGATGTGCTGGGGTTAGTGGAGAGCGTGGAGTGGACGAAGGAGTAAGGAAGTGAGTGGTCCCTACAAAAGGCAGATAGGGGTGGGGAGGGAAATATGTCTTTGGTCATGGGGTCACATTGTAGGAGGTGGAGTTAAAAATGGTGGAGGATGATGCACTGGATGCAGAGCTTGGTGGGGTGGTATGTGAGGACCAGGGGGACTCTATCCTTATTGTTGTTGGGGGGAGGGGATTTGAGAACAGAAGTACGGGAAATGCAGGAGACTTGGTTGAGGGCTTTATGAATCATTGGAGAGGGGGAGTTATGGTCCTTGCAGTAGGAGGACTTCAGAGATGTTCAGGAGTGGAATGCATCATCCTGGGAGCAGATTTGGCGAAGGCAGTGGAATTGGGAGTATGGGATCACATTTTTGCGAGAGGGTGGGTGAGAGGAGGTGTAGTCAAGGTAGCTATGGAATTTGGTGGGTTTGAAATAGATGTTGGTGTTGAAACGGTTACAAGAGATGGAGACAGAGAGGTCCAGGAAAGGAAGGGAGGTGTCATAGATGGTCCAGGTGAATTTGAAGTCAGGGTGAAAGGTAGATGAACTGTTCAAGCTCCTCATGGGAGCATGAGGCAACACCGATATAGTCCTCAATATAGTGGAGGAAGAGTTGAGAGATGGTGCCAGTTTAACTGCAGAAGAGGGACTGTGTCATGTACCTTATGAAGACGCAGGCATAGCTCAGACCCATGCTGGAGCTCATAGCCGCCCCTTTAGTTTGTTGGACGTGGGAGGAGTCAAAGGAAAAGTTGTTAAGGGTAAGGACAAGTTCCATCAAGTGGATGAGAGTGTCGGTGGACGGGGACTGGTTGACCCTATGGGAGAGTAAGAAACAGAGGTCTTTTGGACCCCCCTCATGGGGGATACAGGTATAGAGAGACTGAATGTCCATGGTGAAGATGAGGTGTTGGGGGCCGGGGATGTGAAAGTCTTGGAGAAGGTGAACAGCATGGATAGTGTCCCAAATGTAGGTGAGGAGTTCCTGGACCGGGGAAGGGGGAAATGGAGTTGAGGCAGGCGGAGGTGAGTTCAGTGGGGCTGGGGCAGGAGCAGGCAGAGACAATGGGCGACCGGGGCAGTCAGGTTTGTGGACTTTGGGCAGGAGATAGTTCCCCAACCCCGCACCACTCGTTTCTGTCTTATTCCGCTCCTCGGATGCTCCTGCAGCCCCGCATTTTATCAACTCTAACTTCCAGCATCTGCAGTCCTTGCTATCTCCTAGTCAATGAAAATCATTTTTCATTTTGTACCCTCCTGAGGGCTAAGGCTACCAATCTCAACAGAAAGAAATTCATTACTAATTCCTAGAAGCAATATTTTGATAACAATCATATTATCAATAAGATTCCATCAGTGAATGTTTCACTGAGGTATCTTCTGTCCAATACACCTCATGTTACATTCTGGTGATTCCCCTTAGGGAATCTGTAAATCAATTTTACTAAATGACCTCCAAAGAAGATATTGCCAATAAGATTCTAACCTTTTTTGACTTTAACATAAATCACAGCCAATGCAGATTAAGTGTGAATTAACAATCAAATGGATTTAAATAAAAAAGATAAACTTCACTTCAAGTTGTCAATCAACAGAGAAAAACACCCAATCACTCTCCAGACAAAACTAGCACTACCTAGCTCAAAGTTCTATAGTACACAATTCTTTATTCAAGCAGGATAAGTCAGTCGTCCTGTCTAGTAACACCTTCTAGTTTCAAAGGCATGATCATTATCAGCTAGATACACCTTGACAAACCCTCTGTCCCTCACATCACAACAGTCCCGATGATGTGGTTTCCCATATTTCTTGTTAAATAACCAATAAAACCCCAGTTCATAGTTTGACCACTCCTGGCAAAGCTCGTACAGTGTCTCCAAGCCAATCTTGCTTTCCAGGAATGAGATATTCTCGGCCAGTTTGCACTGTATCTCCAAATACCTCTGCCTTTCTCTCAACA
>NC_063358.1:31970742-31981868 GCF_021869965.1 Rhincodon typus | reverse complement strand
TGTTGAGAGAAAGGCAGAGGTATTTGGAGATACAGTGCAAACTGGCCAAGAATATCTCATTCCTGGAAAGCAAGATTGGCTTGGAGACACTGGTATGAGCTTTGCCAGGAGTGGTCAAACTATGAAAAGGACTTACCTCGAGCGTTAGCGGCCTTCATTTTTTCAGCAACAGAGAGAGAGGCGACAGCGAGGACCAGGGGGCTGCCGGGAATATATTTGGGCAGCGGCTGAGCCCGAGGCACTAAACGTGTAGTGTCTCCCACCCGCCCTCCTCCTCTAACCAAAAAAAAAGGACTCTGTGGTGTGTTGGTAAGGTAAAGTTTTTATACTTTTTCTATTTCTTCTGTATTGTGTAATTGGTTAAAAATTTACTTTCTTTGTTTTTTTTATATATTAACTGGTTATTTGAAAGGACCATAGCAGAGAAGTATTAGAAAGTATTTAACTCATAAATTGAGATAAAGTAATTAACTAAGTAGAGATGGCTGGGCAGGTGATGTGCTGTAGCTGTATGATGTGGGAGCTGGCTGATCCCATTGTGAACGGCAGTGACCACATCTGCAGCAAGTGTTGGTTGCTGGAAGAACTCCGGCTCAGAGTTGAAGATCTGGGATCTGAGCTTCAAACACTGCGGCACATCCAGGAGGGGGAGAGTTACCTGGACGCTTTGTTTCAGGAGGCAGTCACACCTGGTAGATTAAGTAATTCAAATTCAGTTAGTGATCAGGGACAACAGGGTGTGACTGCAAGGTAGGCAAGTAAGGGGATCCTGAGTTCAGGAGTGGAGGAGCCTCAGCTTTTGACCTTATCCAACAGGTACGAGATACTTGCTCCCTGTGTGGATGAGGAAAAGGGCTGCGGGGAGGATGAGCCAGCTCACCGCGGCACCATGGTGCAGAAGGCCATTCAAGAGGGGGGAGTAAATAGACAAGTGGTAGTTATAGGGGATTCTATCTATAGGGGGATAGATAGTATTCTTTGCAAGCCGGATCGGGAGTCCCGCATGGTGTGTTGTCTGCCCGGTGCCAGGGTGCAGGACATCTCTGACCGGCTTGAAAGGATATTGGAGCGGGAGGGAGAGGATCCAGTTGTTGTGGTCCACGTTGGGACTAACAACATAGGCAAGGCTAGGATGGAGGACCTGTTTGGGGATTATCAAGCACTAGGAACAAAATTAAGGAACAGGTCCTTGAGGGTCATAACCTCCGGATTACTGCCCGAGCCACATGCAAATTGGCTTAGGGATAAGAAAATTAGGGAAGTAAACACGTGGCTAAGGGAGTGGTGTGGGAAAGAGGGGTTCCATTTCATGGTGCATTGGCATCAGTTTTGGAATCGGAGGGATCTGTACCGATGGGACGGTCTCCACCTGAACCGATCTGGAACTAGTGTTCTTGCGAAAAGGATAAATAGGGTGGTCACTAGGACTTTAAACTAGTGAGTTGGGGGGAAGGGAAAGGGAAAGCGACAGGGAGTATGATGGTAAATAAAAAGGTAAGCAGCAGGTTAGCAGCAGGAGGGTTTAAGTTCAAGGCAGACTATGAAAGAAGCAAAAAGAAAGGATAACTCAGGAGATATTATTAGAGATGTTGGAAATCATGAGGGTAAGAAAGCTAGCATAAAGGCACTTTACCTGAATGCTCGTAGCATTCGTAACAAGGTTGATGAGTTAACGGCACAAATCATCGCGAATGACTATGATTTGGTAGCCATTACGGAGACATGGTTACGGGATGGTCATGACTGGGAGTTAAATATCCAAGGGTACCAGACTATTTGGAAGGACAGACAGGAAGGTAAAGGAGGTGGTGTAGCCCTGATATTCAAGGACGCCATCAGGGCGGTGCTGAGAGATGATATAGGTTCTATGGAGAATGAGGTTGAATCCATTTGTGTGGAAATTAGAAATTCTAAGAGGAAAAAGTCACTGATAGCCGTAGTCTATAGGCCACCAAATAATAAGATCACATTGGGGCGGGCAATAAACAAAGAAATAACTAATGCCTGTAAAAATGGTACGGCAATTATCATGGGGGATTTTAACCTACATGTAGATTGGTTGAACCAGCTCGGTCAGGGTAGCCTTGAGGAGGAGTTCATTGAGTGTATCCGTGATAGTTTTCTTGAACAGTATGTAATGGAACCAACGCGGGAGCAAGCTATCCTAGACCTGGTCCTGTGTAATGAGACAGGAATAATTAATGACCTCATAGTTAGGGATCCTCTTGGAAGGACTGATCACAGTATGGTTGAATTTAGAATACAGATGGAGAGTGTGAAGATAAAATCCAATACAAGGGTCCTGTGCTTGAACAAGGAGAACTACAATAGAATGAGGGAGGACTTGGCTAAAGTAAACTGGATACAAAGATTTTATGGTGGGACAGTTGACGAGCAGTGGAGGACTTTCAAAGCAATCTTTCAAAGTGCTCAGCAAAAGTATATTCCAATGAAAAGGAAGGACTGTAAGAAAAGGGGTAATCTGCCATGAGTGTCTAAAGAAATAAGGGAGGCTATCAAATTGAAAGAGAAGGCATACAAAGTGGCCAAAAACAGCATGAAACGTGAAGATTGGGAAAACTTTAAAGGTCAACAGAAAGCCACAAAAAGAGCTATAAGGAAAAGTAAGATAGAACATGAGAAAAAACTAGCACAGAATATAAAGACAAATAGGAAAAGTTTCTATAAATATATAAAACGAAAAAGAGTGGCTAAAGTAAACGTTGGCCCTTTAGAGCATGAGAAGGGGAATTTAGTTATGGGATATGATGAAATGGCTGAGGCATTGAACAGGTATTTTGTATCGGTCTTCACAGTGGAGGACACTAATAACATGCCAGTAATAGACAAAGAGACGAAGGTAGGTGAGGATCTGGAAACAATCATAATTGCGGAAGAGGTAGTGTTGGCAAGCTAATGGAGCTAAGGATTGATAAGTCTCCTGGCCCTGATGGAATGCATCCCAGGGTACTAAAAGAGATGGCGGGAGAAATAGCAGGTGCGCTGGCAGTAAATTTCCAAAATTCGCTGGACTCTGGGGCAGTCCCAGCAGATTGGAAAACAGCAAATGTGACACCACTGTTTAAAAAGGGAAGTAGACAAAAGATGGGGAATTATAGACCAGTTAGCTTAACCTCTGTAGTGGGGAAGATGCATGAGTCTATTATCAATGAAGAAATAGCAAGACATCTTGATAGAAATTGTCCCGTTGGGCAGATGCAGCATGGGTTCATGAAGGGCAGGTCATGCTTGACAAATCTTTTGGAATTCTATGAAGACATTACGAATGAGGTGGACAATGGGGACCCAGTGGATGTGGTGTACCTAGACTTCCAAAAGGCCTTTGACAAGGTGCCGCACAAGAGGCTACTGCATAAGATAAGGATGCATGGCATTAAGGGTAAAGTATTAGCATGGATAGAGGATTGGTTGACTAACAGGAAGCAAAGAGTGCTATTCTGGCTGGCAGTCAGTGACTAGTGGTGTGCCTCAGGGATCGGTGTTGGGACCGCAATTATTTACAATTTATATAGATGACTTGGAGCTGGGGACCACGTGTAGGGTGTCAAAGTTTGCAGATGACACTAAGATGAGTGGCAAAGCAAAGTGTGCAGAGGACTGTGAAACTTTGCAGAGGAACATAGATACATTGAGCGAGTGGGCAAAGGTCTGGCAGATGGAATACAATGTAAATAAATGTGAAGTCATACATTTTGGTAGGAGTAATAGTAAAAAGGATTATTACTTGAATGGTAAAAAGTTGCAGCATGCTGCTATGCAGAGGGACCTGGGTGTCCTTGTGCATGAAGCACAGAAGGTAGGTCTGCAGGTACAACAAGTAATTAGGAAGGCAAATGGAATTTTGTCCTTCATTGCTAAAGGGATTGAAATAAAAAGCAGAGAGGTTATGTTGCAGCTGTACAAGGTGCTGGTGAGGCCACACCTAGAGTACTGTGTGCAGTTTTGGTCTCCTTACTTGAGAAAGGATGTACTGGCACTGGAGGGGGTGCAAAGGAGGTTCACTAGGTTGATTCCGGAGTTGAGGGGGTTGGCTTATGAGTAGAGACTGAGTAGATTGGGATTATATTCATTGGAATTTAGAAGATTGAGGGGGGATCTTATAGAAACATATAAAATTATGAAGGGAATAGATAAGATAGAAGTAGAGAGGATGTTTCCACTAGCAGGTGAAACTAGGACAAGAGGGCATAGCCTCAAGATTAGAGGGAGCAGATTTAGGACTGAACTGAGAAGGAATTCCTTCACCCAGAGAGGGTTGTTAATCTGTGGAATTCCTTGCCCAGTGAAGTAGTTGACGCTACTTCAGTAAACGCTTTTAAAAAAACGGTAGATTTTTTTTGAACAATAAAGGAATTAAGGGATACGGTGAGAATGCGGGTAAGTGGATCTGAGTCCACGAAAGGATCAGCCATGATCTTATTGAATGGCGGAGCAGGCTCGAAGGGCCAGACGGCCTACTCCTGCTCCTAGTTCTTGTGTTCTTGTGCTGTGTTCTTGTGAGTTTACCACCTTCATCCTCTCATCCCCCAGTTTGTAGCTTTCATATCTGCATCTCTCTTTTTTTGTCTGTCAGGCAGACAGCTTCTTTCTGAACTTCCTTTCTGCCAGCACTATTTCCAGGTCAGGGGATGGCAAGTTATAAGGACTGGTATTTCTTCTTCGCTGAGAAAATTACAATTTATCCTTTTATAACTGTAAATCCTTCAAAATCCATTTCAAAACATCTTGAAACAGTTGCAGATCCCAGGGATATTGTAATAGACCTGTGAGTTTCCTCCAAACCACACATAATCCTGACTTGGAATCATATCATCATCTCTTCACAGTCATTGGCTCCAAAACCCAAAACTTCCTTCCTGATAAAAATGATTATGACATCCTTCTGAGAGACCTTCTCCGCTTTTTCACCTTTCTCCAGTTCTCCTTCTAGCAAGCTGTACTCCTCTAAGTCATCTCTGCTCCTTCTGTTATGTTGCAGGCTGAGGTGAATGGAAAGTATGGTAACAGGATTAAATGGTTTGAGCAAGATACTAGGAGTCAAAACCAAGACCAACATGAGACATGCCATACCCTGTAAACTTCACCATAATTAACTATCAACATGCAATTTACCAACTATTTTCATTAATTTTAATAACTTGGCAGCAGCCTATAGAAGTTCAATAGCAAGTGAACAGAATATTCTAGAGTCAAGAATTGTACAGGATGGAAACAGACCCTTTGATCGTACTAGTCCATGTCGACTAAATATCCTAAATTAATCTCGTCCCATTTGCCAGCATTTGGCCCATATCCCTCTAAACCCTCCATTCGGATGCCATTTAAATGTTGTAGTTGTACTAGCCGATACCTTCTCTTCTGGCCGCTCATTTCATAAATGCATCACTGTCTGCATGAAAAGGTTTCCTCATATGTCCCTTTTATTTATTTCCCCTCTCACCTTTAACCTATGCCCTCTAGTTTGGGCTCACCTACCCTCGGAAAAAGACTTTTGGCAATTCACCCCTTTAAAAAAATCAACGTAAAAAATATGACTGAGGCAGAGTTTGGGGATTATGGGGAGATTTTCCATATTCAGCTCGACAAGATTAGAACAGTATTTTAACTGGAGTATTGAAGTTGAAAATGCCACTATGCCAAATCAATGTTATGTATTGACTGACACCACAATGTGCTTATCTAGCAACATTGGAACATGAGAACACTACTAATGTACTCAAAATGGGACGCAAAAAGTTGTTCATGCCAAAGTTAGGCTTGCATTGCACAGACACCAATTTGGACATGAGACACCACCAAAGGCCAAATGTAATAGCTGACACATTTACCTCCCTTCCGCTTTTGTAAGATGAACTGCACCATGTATCGCACTCCAGCAGAAGAGAAAAATAAATCACCTTCTCTCAGCTTTTATTAACGTAATTCTATAACCCTACTTTGGAGAGCAAAGAATGAGAACCCTGATAATGTGTTCAGTTCAGAATTCAATTATGAATTTAAGCACTGTTTCATGTGAGTAACACCTTGTTGATAAGCATACCTACTTTCTTGTTTGCAAACTTATTGACCACTTTAAATCGCTCCAATGTCTGCCAAATACTTTCGATTCCCCCATGGTAGACTCTATCTCTTGGAAAAGAGAACAGTGGGTTAGAGTGTGGAATTGGTTGTTAGATCTCAGTTTGTGTGGGCTGGCTGTTAGCAAGTGTGTGAAACCAGTTTGAGGGCAACTGTGCCACCGATATATCCTTTGTCTTAGCTTCCAATTGTTTATTATTGGTTTCTAATGTTGCTAAGTTGCCCTTCCATAAGTTTAACACGACATTTCCTGCCCTCCAATTGAACAGTTTCTCCTCCTTAACTCTTTTTTTGTTTATAACACTACTAGCTACTTACAAATGTATCACTTCTTATAGAAGTTCTATGAGACATTATCTGCCCTATCAGAAAATACCGGGTGGGTTCAAAATCACCTACTCATACAGTAATGTGAAAAATACTTCAGAGATAGCAGGCCAAAGCAACATGTGTCTTCAATATCTTCAGCAGTGTGGGTAGATCTGTACTGAATTTAAAATTGTTTCTCAGTGCCGATAGACCACATGCACTTTCCAAATTCTTGGCACTTTTGGACAAACTCATAATTTTAAAGTCAATGAACCAGTTTAACTGTATAAGAATCACAAAACACTGTATTTAAATGCAGTTAAGAATAAAAAAGTGCAAGTTGAAAGAGGACAATGTTAAAGCCGTTTTAGAAAATGAACAGCTGGATACCCAACATATGTTCTTAATGACCCACGTGATGTTCACTGTAACTTTAGGTTCAGTAAAACAAAAATTGGTCCTTTGTTAGTTCTCTGTTTCATGTCTTAAGGTACATGAACAAATCTTAGAGAAATAGGACTCTGCCTTTCTTTACTTTCCATGCGAATCATTGATAAACTTTGTGTTGGTAAAATTAAAAATTTATATCTGAGTAATTTGTTGGTATGTTTACCTATCTTATCATTAGGATTTTTTTCCAAAGTTCCAACTTCCAACACCAGCTTATAAAACAGTAATTACTGCTCCAAGAAATCAGGAAAATCCACTCCAACACTGAACTAGAGGGCATAGGTTTAAGGTGAGAGGGGCAAGATTTAAAAGGGACCTAAGGGGGATCTCTTTCACTCAGATGGTGGTGCATGTATGAAATGAACTGCCAGAGGAAGGCATAGAGGCTGGTACAATTACAACATTTAAAAGGCATCTGGGTGGGTACATTAATAGGAAGAGTTTAGAGGGTCTGTTTCCGTGCTATACATCTCTCTGACTCTATGACTGATATGATATCCCCATTCCTTACCTGAGAGATGTAAAGGAAACCAAATTTCCCCTTGCACCAGTTTGACTTCTATCTAAGGTGTTCTCTTGTAAGTTTCAGCATTGATTATACAAATGTTAGTTGCCTTACTCCCTAACTTATCTCATTTCTTTATTGCCTGTTAGACCAAATGACATAGTCCTTTTGGAACAGCTTTACCTGGATTTTCGATTGTACTTTGTCAGAAAAATCACATCATGAAGTTAATGAAAATCTTGTAAGATCTCAAGTGGATTATTTTAAACGCTAAATTTATAACAGTGTAGAAGAATGCAGAAAGGTTAAAAAAAGCTTAATTTATTTTCATTTATTTTCAAAATATCTAAAACAATCCTTACTTGCTAGACTGGCAAATTCAGTAGCTTTTGAAGAAATATCATAGACTTGATTGACTTACAGACGTTTCTTCCTTTCACACAAACAACATTTCTGGCTGTTCCCTTAAAAAAAAGATTTTTTGGCAACCTTTCAGGAAACGCTGCTTGAAGTCATGTATGGAAATCTGTGCAACCTACTCCGATTTCTTGGTTCAAAACAAGCCCATTTCATCCTGCTCTTCCTGTGCTTCTCCTAAGCCTTTTTATTTAAGACTAGGTCACTACTCTACATATCGATAATTTTCAACATACCTGAAAATCTACAGAGCTATTTTATTCGAGTGAAGCAGTGAAGCTACAAGGAAAATATATACTTACCACTCGCTATGAAACTTGAGCAAAGTATATTAAACTTTTCCATTGTGAAGAAAGCATTTGAGCAGCTGCACAGTTAAACCCAATAAGGTAAGTGTTCTATGATGTATTAGAGAATGTATTTGCTTGGATTATTTCTTTTCCTCTAACAGAATTTTTCAGGCATAGCATCATGCTTACAAACAGATCTGAGGAAGGCAGTTGAAAAATGATTAGAATTTCAGATCATCAAGAATAAACATCATAGATAGTGGGTGCCTGTGCATTGAAATTAATTTTGATTCTTTAAGTTGTTATTGGTGCATTTGATACATACTGATCACTACTTGGGCGAACAACTTTCAGTTATTTCATTTTTGCAGTTACACTTTGCTCCAATGGAAAGATAATGCTGCTAAAATCTGGAAGAGAAATTGAAGGGGTTAGATACCTTCTGACTACGGAAATGGATAAATGGCATTTGAATCATTCAGAAATAACTGATGCAAATAGTTGCTTTATTTTGCAAGATAAGTTTCTGAAAATAATTTTATGCTCAGTACCACAGTAACTTGTTGAGGAAGTAACTTTTGTGGTGTTAAATATAAATATTTTGAACAAAAAGGTAAATTTTGCACGTTTGTCTATGAATTAAATTGAAACAACAGTCTCAAAATGAAAACTCTGGTTTACACTTAAGCTGGAGGGAAGAGTGTGCATGCATTGTCATACTGTCAGCTTCCTTGCAGTCTCCTGCTGAGCTTGTGCCATTGATAGACTTCAAATAGACAATGTTGTTGCATTTGTGATTAATTCAAACAAACAACATTGAAACAAAGGGAAAAAAAAACACTGGTTTTGTTGTCCTCATACCCATTGGACACAGTCTGCTTTGGTTTTGGAAACATGGAATAAGTTATGTGCAGCCAGCATCATTTGTTCATATCAGAATAGATTACACAAAGTCTTTTCTCATTAGTCACATTTTGCACACTTCATCTATTGTAGCTGTTGGGGCACTGGTTAGATCATTGGGTTGGCAAAATAATGTTCATGGCAGCTGTTTCATCTTCCTCCCAACACTATCACAGACAGATTTTAAATTATATCTTGAATTCTTCTACTGTGCAAAGGCAATTAGTTTGTGACAATAGGAGTGTGTGGCGCAAGTAACATAATTAAATATTTAACCTTATAAGTTAATAACAATATCTATAGTAAAACAAAGGTTGAAAAGAACTGATGTGATAATTTTTAATTTAAAGCATTACATTAGTTTTTGGGTAGGCATAGGGGTTTGTTGCTTTAACATTGAAGACATTTGAAGTCACTCATCTACAACTCATTGCATTCTCAAAGGTTATTGTTAATCTAAAAACTGTACATAATGTGGATGAGATTAATTTATTTTGGGAAGGGTTCTTATTGTTGGCCTATTTAACATGTTAGTGTCTAGTTAGATTGGCATAGCACAAAATACTCTTAGATTAAATACATGAAGAAGATGCACAGTATCCTCATTTTTTAAAAAATCTTAATCACTATCTAGTGTATCCTGTTGGTAAAGTGATGTATGTCAATATTGAAGAACAGTCTTGTAACACCCACTGTGTATAATAATGTATCCAGCTGGTATGTTTGATATTAGTGCAGTCAACCTGTTTCTACTTGTGGGCAGCTAGCATTGCATAAGGTAGCCATTAATATATTCAGTAGGAAATTTTGTAGAAGCTTCTTCACCCAGAGAAATGGCACAATGTGGATTTTGTTGGGATAGGGAGTAGTTGAAGTGAACGGCATAAATGCAGCCAATGGGAAGTCAGATGGGGAAAAGAGCAGAAGCCAAGGCTGGTAGAGATAGGGGTACAGCAGGCTGTGAAGCATCGACACCAGCACAGACGAGTAGGGCCAATAGAAAGATTCTGTGCTGAGAATGCCTTGTACTACATTATTATCCAGCATAAACAATGTCTTTCAGAGCTGACACAACTGAGTCAGAATACATTCATACAAATGACAGCACAGGTACTGATCATGCAGCCCAAACAGTCAATTAAGAATGGGAGAAAATGAAACAGTGGTAAAGAATTCACAGCATAATACTTGCATAACTTATTTCTGGTAGTTTTACCAAAAAACAATTTCTCTACTTGCCCTGAGCAGAATCTGAGCAAAATATATTGTATAACACTCATTTGCACACACTTCAAGTTGTCTTTTTTTGTTAACACAGTGTGGAGCTGGAGGAACACAGCAGGCCAGGCAGCATCAGAGGAGCAGGAAAGTGGATGTTTCAGGTCGGGGCCCTTCTTCAGAAATGGGGGAGGGGAAGGAGGCTCTGAAATAAATAGAGAGGGGGGGACCCCACTACAAAGGATATATTTCGCTCCCCACCCTTATCTACCTGCCGGAGGGACCGCTCTCTTCGCGACTCCCTCGTGTGCTCCACACTCCCCACTAGCTCCACCACCCCTGGCACTTTTCCCTGCAATGGCAGGAGGTACTACACCTTCCCCCACACCTCCCCCCTCATCTCAGGCCCCAAAAAACCTTCCACATCAAACAGATGTTCACCTGCACATCCGCTAATGTGGTCTATTGTATCAGGTGCTCCCGATATGGCGTCCTCTACATTGGTGAGACCAAACGGAAGCTCAGAGACTCCGTTGTAGAGCACCTATGCTCGGTTCGCGACAAACAACGACACCTCCCAGTCACGAACCACTTCAACTCCCCCTCCCATTTCCTGGACGACATGTCCATCCTGGGCCTCCTCCAGTATCACAACGATGCCACCTGGAAACTGGAGGAACAGCACCACATATTCCGACTTGGAAGCCTACAACCCAATGGTCTCAATTGGACTTTACTAGCTTCAAAGTCTCCCCACCCCCAACTTCATCCCAAGGCCAGCTCCCCCCACCATCCCCACCTCATTGACCTGGCCGACTTCCCTCCCACCTATCCACTCCTCCCACCTCACTGACCAATCCCCACCACTATCCACCTTTTATCACTGTCCCCCCCTCTATTTATTTCAGAACCCCCTTCCCCTCCCCCATTTCTGA
>NC_063358.1:31938499-31970642 GCF_021869965.1 Rhincodon typus | reverse complement strand
AGTTGCTGGAAAAGCTCAGCAGGTCTGGCAGCATCTGTGGAGGAGAAAACAGAGTTAACTTTTCGGGTCCGGTGAACCTTCCTCAGAACCCGACCTGAAACGTTAACTCTGTTTTCTCCTCCCCAGATGCTGCCAGACCTGCTGAGCTTTTCCAGCAACTTTGTTTTTGTTTCCCACCACTACCTACCTGCTTTCACTGCTCCCCACCAATTTGATTTATTTTAGAGCACCCTTCCCCACCTCCCCCATTTCTGAAGAAGGATCCGACGCAAAACGTCAGCTTTCCCGCTCCTCTGATGCTGCCTGGCCTGCTGCGTTCCTGCAGCTCCACACTGTGTTATCTCAGACTCCAGCATCGGCAGTTCTTATTATCTCTGTCCTTTTTTTGTTGTTTTCTTTCTCACTCTCGGAATTCTTACTCAGTTCATAATTTTATAAAATAAATTTTAGATGCTGCATCCCTAGATTCCTAGCTGCCTTTGAACGATTCTTTGTTTAATGTATTTTTTAATCAGTTTTGATTGAATTAATAAATCACCTATTTTCAAGGTGATGTTAATGTCATTTCAATAATTAAAAAAAAACCTATTTGGACTGTAGCCAAACTACCTAATCCAGTGTCTTGTAACCCCCCACCAAATCCCTGTGGTTACTTCTTGCAAGTTGAGTAAAATAAGTAAAATATCTTTCTCCAAGCTAAGATGACTGAGTTAAAAATTGACACAATTTGTCTAATTTTTGTACGTCAAGGCAAATTTATAAATAAGTTGATTTAAAATACATAATAATTTTATGAGAAAAAGATCATCAAAGCAGTACTTCTAGTAGAAGAAAGTCTGTGTTTTAATTATGACTTGCAAATGCAAATGAGGTCATATTAGAATAATTCATCAACATAATTATCCTAAATAGTGTGATAAGCACATTTCAAAGTTTGGAAACTATATAACACAACTATTTGTTCCTATACGTCATAATGAATGTTTTTTAACTAATTAACCTGCAGTCCACATGCAAACTCATTAGGATTTACATGATTAATGATGATCATCTCAAGAAACATAATGTGAATTGTCCAAGTTTCATGTGAATAGGATATAGCGTTTTGGAGCTGAAATGAAGATGTGCCCCATGGTGCAGCAAAATTAAATTCCTCAAATGTTGAGTTACTAGTTTTAACAAGGTCACTCAGGCAAGTGGAAAGTAGGGATCAGAGACTTCCACGTGGGAGGAAAGGAAGAAGGAACATTGAAACCGTTGGCTGTAGAAGGGGTAAGGCAGAGGTCTTGTAGTATCTATTCTGCATCTCTCATGCGCAATGCATAGGAAAAGGCCAATTTGAGTGATAAATAAATTATATAATGAAATACCATCAGTAATAACCTAACTGACATTGATCAATCTCTGTAAAGTACAACTGAGGGAAAGAACTTCTGAAAAAAAAGGCTGAATCATTTGCAACTAACTTTAGCCAGAAATGGCAATTGAATGATTCATCTGGACCTCTTCCTGAGGTATCCCAGAAGGAAGATTTAAGTCCATTTGATTCACTCCATGTGAAATCAAGAACTGGCTAATCGCAATGAATACCGAAAAAGGTTATGGGCCCTGACAACTTCCTGGCTGCGGTACTGAAGACTTGTGCTCCAGAACGAGCAGCACAACTAACTAATCTGCTCCAGCTGCAGATACAATATTGTCATCTATTTGACAAAGTGTGAGATTATCCATTTATCTTGTGACAAAGTGGAAGATTACCCATTTAAGTTCTGATGACAAAAGAAAAGCAGTACAAATTGAATTTTGCAAACTAATGCACCATTAAGCTACTTTCAATAGGATGAATGGTATCATAGACACTGCTGTCTAGTTGAACCTGTTAAGTGCGCACCTTGTTTTTAGAAGAGTCCAACTTTAAGGACTCCATGTTCTGTGTATATACCATGTTGCCATTCTGCCTGGTAGTTAGTCTGTAATGGCTTTGTAATTTTCACACAATAAAATCTGTTGCCTTGCTGGAATATCTGCTTTATAATTTATGACGTGTTAGACTGTTTTAAATAAATTAAGCCACATTCAGTCCCTTCTGAAAACTTGATTATTAGACCATTATCAATTATATGACATGGTGAACGGTGTTGGCAAACATTGGGCTGATCAGGCCTATTGTGCTTCAACAGTGAATGAGAAAGTTAACCTACAAATGAAACACAAAAAATGAAATAAAGTGCATGAGACAACCATCACTGAATTTGTACCTTTAGAAGAGCCAAGCATGTTGAAACCACAATGTGCTGGTAAGCAGAAAATTCCTATCAAGAGGTCAGTTTAACTCAATTAAGGAAGAAAAGTGACAAAGGTGTGTGCTGGATCACTAACAAGCAGAGCAAGGTCAAAGGCATAAAAACCGAAAGAAGCGCGGATGCTGTAAATCAGGAACAAAAACAAAGTTGCTGGAAAAGCTCAGCAGGTCTGGCAGAATCCGTGAAGGAAAAAACAGGGTTAACGTTTCGGGTCTGGTGACTCTTCCTCAGAACTGATGGTCAAAGGCATGTTGTTAGAATGTCGATAAATTTCCTTAGTATAAATTAGGGCACAGCAGATCTTCTAACAGAATTTAAAATGTTGGCAAAGCTGTGTTTTTAGATTTATGTGTCAAATGCAAAAAAAAACAAGCCATTAAGATTTGCTTAGCACTGAGGAGTGATAATGTACATATGTTAATACAACAGGATTAACAGCCAAAGAACTAAAAGATCCCCCAAAAGATATAAACTACATCAGAAAAGCAATTCAGTATTGTATTAGATTTCCTTAACAATTAACTAAAATTCAGGTTGTTTAGACATTATCCATGGACTATTTTATGAACAAATGGCAAGCAGAGGGCTCATGATGTGATTTTCCAGATGTGGAGCTAGTAAACAAAATTGTTGAGTTGGTGATCACATTCTACCTGATGGTCCCTTTTCAGAAATATTTGCTAGACTAACTGGAGGCTTATAGTGTCAAAGGGTGACTGAAGAATGGATGTAAGTACAAAACAATCCTCATAGTAGGACAAAACAAGTCTTAGGCACAGATCTCATTGTTAGAAAACCAAAACAAAGTATAATATGTGGACTTCTGCACGTATCAAGAAACTGGCCATTTTCATTACATTTTGCAAGGCACATGGCAGAAAAGGCCATTGGCAGAGGTAGTGCACCAGAGCAAAGCCTAATATGGCTAAAAAGAGCCATGCAGTGGCTGAAACAGACTGCATACAAACAACAATAAAGGCCGTTTGGTATCCTGCCAGAGGTAGATACATGAAGTGATTGAAAAACCAGCATCTGACATTGTACACGATAAGACAGAGAATGGTTCAAACATATTTCACGGAAAATCTCCTGGAAAACATCAAAGACATCACACTATCCAAAGTGTTTGCAAAAATTCAAATTATCCATCCTTATAAAACTGGTAACTATTCATTTCTGGCTAAGATTGATGACAGGGACAGGCACCAATATTAAACCTCTGTAAATTAAAAATGTCAAATAGCCATAGACATGGGAAACAAAGATGACACCTTTGAACATAAAGCTTTCATTGTACAATGAAAGCTTTATGTTCAGGATCAATGGTGCTGGAGTGCAAGTACATTCAATCCACCCGACCATTGCAGATTTCCTACATCAGACACTACTGAACCTGCAACTCCAGGTATACCAACATGGTGTGACTTTGCACTGGTCACAATCCATGGAATCAGTCAAACATTAGAGATACAACAGAAACTGCAGCAGATTATTCAAGAAACAATTGCAGAACTAAATATTGAAGAATAGTTGGGGAAAGACATCATTAGTGGGAGGCATCCTAACAATAATCACAATGTAGACCAAAGTGTACAAAAAGAAATATTGTGTGCTTTTCTTAAACGTATAGCAATAAATGTTTCTAATCTACATATAAACTGAAAAATCAGTTTGGCAGTAGTAGCCTGGATGAGAAGCTCATAGAATGCTTTCTTAAACTGTCACATGTAGAGACTAGATTATTTTAGTATTGTGTAATTTGACAGGATAAATTGATGACCACAAATTTTATGCACGCTTAGATAGCAGTGACCATATTTTGTCTTAAAAATATATCCAGTTTGAAAGGGAGAAGAATGTGTCTAAGACTAGTACTATAAACTTAAATAAGGGCAACTATGTGGCATGAAAGCTGAGCTTGCTGAAGTGAACTGCCATTTTACGTTAGAAGATCTATCAATGGAGACTCAATGGAAAAATTTAAAGTGATATTTCAGAATATTCAAAGCAAGTATATGCCTACTGTAAAGAAATATTCTAAATTGGAGGATTCACTGTCTCTAGTGAACTAAAGTACTTCCAGGAAAAGTATTAAATTTAAGGAGAAAGCAGATAACTGCAAAGATGAATGGCAGGTAAAATGATTGGGTAGAATATAAAAATAAGCAGAGAGTGACTAAAGGGTTAATCGGGGTAGAAATTAATGTGTGAGAGGAAGATAGCTAGGAGTGTAAAAATAGATATCAAGCATTTCTATAGGCACCTAAAGAGGAAAAGTGTAAGTAAGATGAGTGTTGATCCTCTAGAGAGTTAGAATGTGGAATTATAATAGATAATAAGGAAATGGCAGATGAAATGAACAAACATTTTGCTTCTGTCTTCACTATAGAAGATACAAAAAGTATTCCAGTAATAGCTGTAAATCAGGAAGCGTAAGGGAAAGTGGGAATTAGTGCAATTGCAATTGTAAGGGAAGTGGTACTAGGCAAACTGGCAGAGCTGTGGACTGACAAATTGTCAGGTCCAGATGGGCCTCATCCGAACCTGTTAATCACAGTTTCTAGTGAAATTGTGGATGCATTGGTGTTAATATTTCAAAATTCCCTTGGCTCAGGAAAGGTTCCATTAGACTGGAACATAGCAAATATCCCTTCTATTAAAGAAGGGAGGGAGGCAGAAAACAAGAATCTAGAGGTCAGCCAGCTTGAAATCCGTTTCGGCGAATGTGTGAGAATTGATTGTTAAAGAGATTATAGCTTCTTAATTAGAAAAATGCATGATAATCAGGAACAGTCAGCATAGTTTTATCACAGGAAAATTGTGTTTAACTAATTTGTTGGAGTTCTTCAAAAGAATAATGTGTGCTATGGATAAAGGGGGGCAATTTCAGATGACATTTAATAAATTGCCACAGCTAAGGTTATTGTGGGAAATAAAAGCGTATTAGCATGGATAGAAGACTGGCTGGTTGTCAGAAAACAGATATTTTGCAAAAATGGACCTTCGAGTCTCTAAATCCTGTCTTGGAAATACATCACCATTCCTTCATTGTTGCTGGATGAAAATCCTGGATTTGTCTCCCTTGCGCTACTGTGGGTGTACCTTTACCACATTGATTGTACTCAATTGCATCTTCTCCAGGGCAGCTAGAGATGTCTAATAAATGCTTGCCTAACCAGTGCCTGCCACATCCCATGAATGTATTAAAAGAATGCAATATTGTGTGTTTACCCAGGCAATGAATCCTTAAGTTCTCAATGGCAGTTGGTAGGAAATCAATTGTTAAATTTAAATTGAGATTGATAGATTTTTGTATCCAGAACTGTTAAAAGGCAGATAAATAAAATCTAAATGAGTTAAGTTTACAGATTATCCATAATATAATTGTGACAGTCTATAGTTAAGGGGCTGAATGGCTTACTCCAATTCCCCTGCTGCTACATTCCCAGATATTGTGATTCACGGACATTTTCAGTCACTGTAAATCTTCAGGATTATACTTACTGCCATGGTTTTTACAAAACCTGTCAGATATGAACATTACTGTTTAAAATAACATACTCTGATCTGATCATCTAAAATATGATGATTCAAACTTTTATATTCCAGAAAAGACCAGCTTGGTTTATATAATCTATTAGGGTGGAACCTTGACTTTTCTCTGTGATCTTGTGCCATTACCTCCAGGACCAATTGGTTCTATCTTTGCCTGCTTCTAATTCTCATCTACTTGCACCAATCTCACCTGAAATCACAGTGTTAGTTCACATGCAGAATAATGACATTCAGCTTTACCTCACCACCACTTCTTGAGAATCCTTCACTGTTGCTTAGGTATCAGATTGATTATGTGACATCCCTCAACAGAAAAGCAGAAATTTCCTTTTATTAAATATTTGAAATACTGAAATCAGTGCTTTTGGTCTCCACTCCAGTTTCTGTTCTGTGGGCATTTCATCACTCTACATGATAATAGTCTGAGACTACATCAGTCTGTTTGCAACTTCATTTAATCCTGAGATGAACTTTTCACTTTATATTCATGAGACCACAAAGGACACCTATTATCACCTTTGCAACATTGTCCAACTTCGCCCTGTCTCAACCCGTTTATGAAAGTTTAGCCCTCAGATCATGGGCAGTTTTGATTTTTCTCATATCTAACTAACAACTTAATGATTTGTGTCCATGGAATCTTAAATCTCTTAGTTTTTCATTGAGGACAAAGGCATCTGTATGAGGACATGGAAAGAGAGGGAATAATAAAAGAGTCTGAATGTAAGCTCTGGAAAAGAAGATTATGCCTATTTAGCCAAATGGACAGCGTACATTTGGATTTTCGAAAGGGCTCTGATGAGCAACCATACATAGGTTACTCTAAGAAGTGGAGCTGTGCAGCACTGGCATAAAGAATCTAGATTAAATAAAGAATAATTCTGAAAGGTAAATGATGGCAAATAATAGTAGCTGTTCAGCATGAATTCCAGTGATAAGTGGAATCCCACAGCGATTCATATTCGAGACCTCACACTTCAACATCTATAATAATATGAATAATGTTTGGAACAATTATGCGCAAATGGTGCAAAGGATTGTGCTAATGTTATAGTCTCAGATGTGAATGAAACAATTGCAGTCTGATTTTGTTCTAATGTAGTAGACAACATTTACAAGCACACAAATCACAGGCAGAAATAGGCTATTCAGCTCCCTGACTCTGTACCACCATACAATAAAATCATGACTGATCTGTGTGTGTTCCAAATCCCACATTCCTATCTATCCCCAATAATCTTTTATTCCCCTGTCTAACAAGCATCAAACTTTTGTCTTAAGCCACACAACCCTCTGTGAAATAA
This sequence comes from Rhincodon typus, assembly GCF_021869965.1. Taxonomy (NCBI): domain Eukaryota; kingdom Metazoa; phylum Chordata; class Chondrichthyes; order Orectolobiformes; family Rhincodontidae; genus Rhincodon; species Rhincodon typus. Next base: position 31,963,480 of record NC_063358.1, on the reverse strand, counting down.
AACAAAATTCTCCTCAACTCAGTTCTAAAAAGGTGACATCTAATTCTAAAAAGAAGAGTCCCCTCATTCTAGACTAACTCACTAGAGTTAGCATCCTTTTCCAGGCCAACTTGTCAAGACTGTTCACAACCACATAAATTCAATCAAATCATCCCTTGTTCTACTGAACTCCAGTGAAAACAAGTGCAGCCTGTCTAAGCTTTTCTCATAACACAGCCCACTCATTCCAGGTATCATGTCCAGTAAATTTCATCTAAACTGCCTCCAAAGCATTTACATCCTTCATCAATAAGGAGACCAAACTGTTCACAGTATTCAATGTGTGGTCTCAGCAATGTCCTTTTGTAAGTGATGCATAACATCCATATTTTTATGTTCAATTCCTCCCATAATTAAGAATACCATTCATTAGTATGCCTGATTGTATGTTTTAATTGCATAGTAACTTTATGTAACTCACACACTAGAACACCTCAATCCCTCTGCATTTTGGAATTTTGCAGTTATTCTCAATTAAGTAATATTTTTTTTTATTATGTAATGTAAACAATTTCACATATTTCCACAACATACCCCACCTTCCAAACTTTTGCCTACTCAGTCAGCTTATCTATATTAGTCTTCATCCTTGATATGTCACTTCACAAGATACTTTTCTAATTATCTTTGTGTCATCTGCAAATTTAGCCACCTTGCTTTCACTCCCCTCATCTGAGTCATTAATCTAATCTGTGAAAAGTTGTGGGCGCCCATTTAAGACCCTGTAAGACACCACCAGCCCCATGTTGCCCAATATGAAACAGAGGCATTTATGCAAACTCTATTTTCTGTCTGCCAGCCAAACAACCTTCTATCCATGCTGGTTTGTTGCTCCCATGTCACAAACTCCTATTTGGCCCAATAACCTTTTATGTAGAAATTTAATATTCATGACAGTATTATTTGCATTTGTGTAGTTCTAAACACAAACATGCGTATATCATTCAAGATTTGCAACTGAAGAGTGAAAGACCTAATTTTTGTAGCTCATCATATTCTGTAGATTCACAGCTAATAACACAAAGCTATAACAAAAATAAGTAGAATATTAAGATATATTGCTAAAATGATCCTATACAGTTTCTGCCATTTATAGTTTGGTGTATTTGTGTTTACATGATTTGGTCATCAGAAATACTGGTGATTATACTATAGCAAGTGCAGTAAAGTTGGCAAACTGTAACTTTACCAATTTTAAACCTTAATATGTTTCTCCAGAAAATGTTTTTTTTTCAAAGCAATGAATAGAGTGAGTTCCCTCTAGAACTGGCACAATTTCTGTTATGAAATCTTCATATTTAATCATTTATGTGGACTTGAGTTTGAAGAACTATGGATACCTGCACTGGTTTTCTTTCAGAGGTAAATAAAAGGATATTGGAGCATGTATTTTAACAAAGCATTACTTGGTAGTCATATATCTTGCGATAACTGCTTGTTTACTGCAGAACCCCTGCATGGGTTTATGACTGTCAGGTTTCACTTTCAAATTTGGATATTGCTTGTGGTATTTGGTAACCTCCTTGCTGAAGGAAAGGAATTTCCCAGCTTAGCTTTCCTGTTTCTGTAAAAATCCCTGTTGTGAATCAAATGAACCTGAGTTGACCACTTGAAGAGTGTCTGAAAGAATCCTAGGGGAGCTACATTTGCAAAGACGCCAGGGCGAACTGCCTATGTTTGGTGACACTTAATTACATGTACCAAATTACCAGACTGACAGTTATCTGTCTCAGTCCTTGAAGAACCAAATGATCATTGGCCCAAAAACATGTTTTCCAAAGTGAAACTTGAGAAAAAGAAAACTATTTTTCCCTTTTCCTGGTGTAAGCAGGTATGTGTTTATATGCGTTTTGGGATGTTCAGAAGATAGATATTCACACTTTCATCTTTCAAACTATACATTAATCAGCTTTACATCTTTACTAAAAAAAATCTTGTTTTCCCAATAAATCAATAATGTTCTTGTCTCTTTAAAGAAACCCGATTGTTGGATGATTATCAAAATAATACAGATTAAGTATCTAATTAGCCATATCTGTAACTGTGTAAAACAATCCACTTTATGTAGTGGTTAGTGTAGTCACGGGATGAAAGGAAGATACAATGCTCTCTAATCGATCATAACGACCTCCAGTTGATGTTATTGCCGTATCACTTCTGTAAATTTAAGTTTCTGTAGTACCTCATTTAGTTTATGGTTTGGTTCCACTATCAGATCCTATTTAGCTGTCTCTTTTAGTAACTTGGGTAACTTTCAGTAGTTTGATATACTCTTCTAAGAGTGACTGGCTCTGGTAGATTTCTGCAGAACTCCTTTCATTTGCATTGTTTAACTCTCTCTCCTGTGAAGTCATGTATCTCTCCAATACAGACTAATTTTGCTCTTTTTTTTCAGAGTCTAGCACGTGATTGCTGATGACGCCATTGCATCATCATATATATCACTATCTCATCAGTCAACAACATTGGTGTTTTAACAGACTGAAGCAGATAACATATTCACAATTGCAACAGTCAATGAAATTCTTTTTAAGGCTGAAATTGAACAACATACACATGGCAATTTGAGAATCCACTGTGTGAATCCATGCTCATGCTTCAACAAAGCATATTTCTCTTCCTCTGTTCATCTTCATGAATTTTGTTCTTGTCTTTGATGATGGTAAGCCTTGTAGGAACTTGTTTCATTCTCAGCTGGAATCCAATTACCAAGACATAGGGCCCATTTCACAATTGCATTAGTTAAAGGGAATGCACACAATTAGTACTGTAAGAAACTGAATTGGTAAACACAGGAAATTAACAAGGTCTAAATTAATTGAGGCACCCAGTGAACAGACTGATTTGGACAGTGTGTTTAATATGTGTTGCTTCAGAAATTGACCCCCAATGGAATGGTTACTGCTATAGGTATGTCCTGATGATAAGTATGGATAACATAAGCAGTGGGGAATGAATAAAACAAAGTGCATTGTTGTGTCCTTGCACAAGGCCTTGGTTAAGTCTCATCTTGGACTGTGACCAGTTTTCAATCTCTTGTTTGGCAGTGATACAAAGATCATGGAAAAGGTTCAGTGCTGAATGATTAGATTGATCCTTGATTGAAATACCCTTACACAACAGTAATCTTCAAGATCTTTACTCAGAAAGAGCATAAACATTAGGAGATTTGATTCTGGTCATCAAAATGCTGAAGAGAATAATATATTTTCATATGCTTCTGTTTGAATTAAATATGCTAAGGAGAAACAGTACATGTGTGTATAACTCAGCTAAGTGTAGGTTAGATGCCAAGATGTTTTTCACCATGCAAAGGTTCAGTAATCCCTTATAATGAATGTAGCTGCTTTTCAAGCATTTAAAAATTGCGGTCCATGACTGAAAGGGAAGGATAAAATAGGTGAGAACTTCACAATGATTGCTCTTTTCTGGCTTTGAATCAGTTTGATCAGCATTGGAAGGAGGGTGTTCATTTTCCCGATTTTCTCTGAATTTGTTGAACATTTTCTTTTCACCTATGTTCGTCTTCCGTCCTGAAAAGTTATATAATTGTTGTGGATGAACAGCATTGAAGACAACGATGCTCAGACGCAACATACAGTTATGAAACAGTCAATGGACCAACTGGTCTTTTCTTTTCCATTATTCGTGTATATTTGTATATCACAAACAGATTTTATTGGTCACTTGGAAGGTCACTTTGGGCAGCACAGTGGCTCAGTGGTTAACACTGCTGCTCACAGTGCCAGGGACCTGAGTTCGATTCCACCCTTGGGTGACTGTCTGTGTGGAGTTTGCACATTCTCCCCCTGTCTGCGTGGGCTTCCTCCAGGTGGTCCAGTTTCCTCTCACAGTCCAAAGATGTGCAGGCTAAGTGAATTGCCCATAGTGTTCAGGGATGTGGAGCTTAGGTGGGATGAGTCAGCGTGGACTTGTTTGGCCGAAGGGCCTGTTTCCACACTGTAGGGATTCTATGATCTATTCTAATGTTATAGCAATGGTATTTCACTGGTAAAACATTAGGAACATGCAAATTTTTAAATTCAAATATGCTTTGAAATTTAATACAGTTTTTTCCCAATCCTATGCTAGCACACAGGCTTTTGTTAAAAATTTGTTTGTGGGGTGTTGGTGTCGCTGGCTGAGCCAACTTTTCTTTTCCATCCCAAATTGCCTTTGAATCCCTAGTTGCCCTTAAACTGAATGGTTTTCTCGGGCCATTTCAACAGACCAGTTCAGAGTCAGGCACGTTTCCGCATGTCTGGAGCGAGACGAGGTAAAGATGTCAGATTTTCTTCCCAGGAAGACATTTGTAAACCAGATGGGTTTGCCATCAGGGTGGCTTTTGATTCCAGATTTTTTTTTCTTGAAATTGAATTTCACCATCTGCTGGCGGGAGATTCAAACCCATGTGCCCGCAGCCTCAGGTTCCAGATTACTAATCAATGATATTGTCATTTCACCTCAGTCTCATGCACATCACACCTCAGTAAACTAAGTGCAGTTACTTTTAGTGACTTAAATTAACATTACTGATAGACAGAATGTCAGAAATTCAGGTGGTTTGGGCACACGGGTGGCAGTAGTAGTGGGAATGTTGTGAACTGAGTTTCCACAGGAAGTACATCTGTGCTAGAATGGCAAGACCTACAGCCTCTATGTGTTGGGTTTCAAACATCACTACATGGACCCTGCAAGGTTTAACAGATCATTAGTCAAGGGTAGTGAAAAAAAATCTGCCCTCAGGTATGAGGTTGCCATGGCTCAATTTGGGATTAGAATTCTGGGATTATAGATCAGGGATTGGAATTCCATGAAACTCCAAGTGGCAAGGGAATGCAGAGGGTCTGGGATTGGGAACTGGGTCAGGGATCAAAACCTGGGAGAGAGATCAACATTACCTCTTGTATCTTTACCCATGTTAAAACTGGGTGTGATTCAGGCTAGAAATTGTTTACATGTCCTGCCTGGCCGACTGGAGCCTTTGTAGTCCAGGTAGCACCTGAAAAATATGTGCTGGCTTGATGAAATATTTTCAAGCACTACACATGCAAATCCACGTTTAAAGTTAAGAAAGCCACTCGTATCTTATAGCAAAATCAATTCAATTTGCTTTTGACCAATTATAGATATTTTTAAACAACCTGTTCAGAAATGTTATGATGCACCTTTGGAGCAGGTGGAACTTGAATAGAGACCTTCTGGCTCAGAGTTAGGGACACTGCCATTGCACAACAAGAGCCCCATTTTGGTCAATTGTACCCTCATTGTCTTAAGGGGGCATAGCTGGTAGTTTGAAGGTTTGTAAATGCTAATATTTTGCACTATAGGAATAGCATGTCATAATGATGAAGTCAGAGAACAGTGAACGAGAGACTGAGAGAAAATGATCATGGTTTCAGCAGATTAAGACACAGGTATGTGGAGTTGCATATAGCTCCTTATTGAATAATAAACAAGTTGATGTTTGAACATGCTATTGACTCAATGATTTTTCTGAAGCTAGCCTACTCAACCTATATTAAGCTATAATTCTGCTGACTGGTTGTGACATATCACTTGTGCTTTTAAAACATATCAACACACAAATTGGGAGGAGGAATTGTCAATTTGATCCTCTCTAACCTTCCCTGTGTTGCATATATTTATGGCTGATCAGTTTGTAGCCTCAACTTCACATTCTCACCAGCACCCCATACCCTTTGACTTCCTTGTTTGTAAATTATCCATCTCTGCTTAACCTACCTTCACCACTCTCTTTCAGCCTGGTAAATCCTCTCAGAATCCTATATATCTCAATAAGGTCACCTCTTATTCTTCTGAACTCTATTCAATATAGATTCAGCCTGTACAACACTTTCACAAAAAATAAGACCTGCATCACGTATATTAGTTGAGTGAATCTTGTCTGAATTGCTTCTAACACACTTAGATCCTTTCCTAAAAATGGAAATTAAACCTGTTCCCTGTAGTTCAGGTGTGATCTCACCATAACCTTCTACAACAGTAGCAAAAAAAAATCCCACCTATATATTCCATTCCCCTTGCAAAAAATGACAACATTTCATTTGCCATTGTAATCATTTGCTATACCGGCATACCAACTGTATATAATACATGTTCCAGGACACCCAGAACCCTCTGTGCCTCAGAGTTCTGCAATCACTCTTTGTTTCAATAATTCCCTGCTTTACTATTCTTCCTGCTAAAGTGGACAAGTTCACATGTTGCACAACCAATCCTGCGGCTTACTATAACCAACACCATGGGAGATCGGCCGGTACAAAATGAAGTGTTTTCTCTGGCAGACACATAAGGCAACATTGAAACTTTATTGAAAGGATTGACAAAGTGATGAACATTGATAGCACTTCAGCTTTGTAGAATATTTTGTTAAGTATCCGAGCCATCAATTTTCACATGTGGATTTCAGCAATAGATCTTAAGTTAAGATTTTGTCAGTTTACTGCAGGCTTCATTATCCATTTATTTACCAAGTTAACAAACTGTGACGATCAATAAAATAACAAAGATTTCTATTTTAAGAATGTTTTCTTTGATGATAACATAAACAAGAAAGACTTTATATTGCATTTTTCACATCTATGCATTCCAAAGCACTTTACATTCAAGATTATAATTATAAACTCACTTGAAATCTATGAAATATAACAATCAACGTGTGCAATCCCACTCAAAACAATGAATAATTATCCAATAATCTGTTTTTGATGATGTTAGTGAAGGGATAAATATTGATCAGGACAATTGAGAGCACTCTTCTACTCTCATTCCGCAAGTGCCATGTAATATTTTACATGAGAGAGAAAACAGGGCCACCCATTTCTTCAGAAAAATTGCTTCTCTGATAGTGTCTTGCTCCTTGGTGGGTCGGTGGCAGGGTTATTAATATAAGATGGGGGAATTAGGAACAAAACTAGAAGAGAAAGCAAGTGATTTTCCAGCTGCAAATGGTCTTTGACATCTATTAAAGAAATGTCAGGACAAGCCGTTTGCACTTGTGCACTTGCTGCTATTTGTATCTACTTGAAAGAATGTTTAACTATGCCTTGGGAGTCAAAGAGCCTGTTTATACTGATAGGGTTAAATTATTATCTGTACATGAATTTTATGAGAAATTTTAAAACAAATGTTGAATTTACAAACATTTCTTATAGGGTACACAAGTCACGGGTTATATGCTGAAAGTAAACTTTGCATATTTTATCGTTCTAAAGGTGATGGAAGTTTGTTCAGAATTTCACTGATGCTTGATTTACTGCCTCGACTTTGAAAGCAGTGTGGGCTGGACAATGGAATAAAATGTCCCTTGTTATCGGAATGGTGCACTAAGATAAACTTTCAGACGCTGAGACAAAAGCTACTGCAGGGAGCAGACCGTGTGCTAATCACGCATTCTTGTGGTAAAATCAGATGCTGAGATATAACCACTGACTCATAACCTTCTAACACCACATATCTCGATCCATGCATTGGCTTCAGTCCAACCCGAAGTTGGAGAGAGCCTTACCATCAGGAGCAACTGAACTTTTCCTGCATTTGTCAGTGCAACGTGGGCTGTGAGACATAGGAAGCAATTCAGAGCCTTATCATTGAGTCACAGAAGGAAAACAAACTCTTGGCAACATTACATAAAGCCAGTGAACTGTCAGAATAACTGTCAGGAGAAGCAGTAACTCTTTTTATCCCGAATGCATGACCAAGTAATTGAATAGTCAAAGAACCAGAGACAGAAGAGAAGTTGGTTACAGACTGGAATCTTTTCCTATTCTTTCCCCTGCAACATACTCAGTTTTATGAAGAGTTCAGTTGCAGTTGGAAGCCTTCAGAATGCTATCGAGCTATTTGTCATTTGTGAGTTGTGTTTGTGTTTTCCTGGCTGTGTCAGGGTACAGCTCTTACAATAAAGCCACAGACAATTCAGATAAGCACCATCATCGGATTCAGCATGGGCCGTGCAGCTACACATTTCTCCTTCCAGAGATCGAGAACTGCCAACCTACCACAGATTACCACATGTCCAATTCACTCCAGGGAGACGCTCCTCCAGTAGTGGAGCCCAACTGGTCTCTACAGCGGCTGCAGCAACTTGAAGGCATCTTGGAAAACAACACGCAGTGGCTGCAAAAGGTAAGGACCATCGTATGGAAACACTGTTCTTGTGTCACACAACAGTTTGTTAGATGTGTCCTGTCCATATGCTCACCCAAAATCATGTGCCAGTGCAGCAATATTTAAATTTAGGCATTCTGATGTTGTGAGTCATTTTCAAAATATTTTGAGTGCCTGTGTAGGTGGATTGATTATGTATGGATGATAAAGAGCTATAAATAATTGCAATAAAACAGTGCTGGGGAGATTAAAACAAAGCTTTTGACATAAACATAAAGCAAAAATAGTCCATTTCAGAAAATAGAATTGCAACATGGAAGCAGCTACATTATTAAGTTAGAGACTTTTTTTTAAAGTATGAAAGCAGTTGTTACATTAAATGAAGCAAAATGTAAAAGTTCTAGACTCTCCAACATGAAATATATGAGAAAATTCAAGTTTAAAGCTCATTGATATGTGAAATGTTGCAAACTTATTATCCTAGTATCAGTATGTTGCCTGGGAGTGATTGAAAGGTTTTAATTTATTTTATTTTAATTGAAAGTATTCAATGATGCTCTAAGTTATATAAGTGATGCTGAAGAATCTAAACAATTATCTCATAGTTTGAGATAACTGGTACCTGCTTTTAATGATAACCTGTTTTCTTTTTATGTGTTTCTGTTATTCAGTTCCAAACAGGGCTTTGTAGATCTTGCTGCAATCATTAGACATGTTGTCTGTCAATGCAGGCAGGGTTTTTGATGTAGGTATTGTTAAAACCAGAGGATTACATACTACAGTGTTATATCTGCACATTTCTCAATTAGTTACCAAAGAATGTCATGCATCTTGTTATATATCATCTGACCTCTTTGTTCTTTGGCTAATTATTCTCCATTCTGAGTATTTATTTTCTAAAGTTAATGGAAAATAGTATGAGGGAAGATGATGGCCAAGAGTGTTTTAAAGTATTCAGGAAACAGCTCAGCTGAGTTTTTATATTTATATTTCACTGATCAGCTTCCAGAAATTAGGAGGTTACTGTTTCTCACTGGAGTGTATGGCAACCTGCCAGAGGCTGACCACTTTGATACAATGCTGGATTAAGCCTATTCTTGTTAGAAACCTGATTCAGTTGGTCTTTATACAGAAACCTATAACTTAAACCCGCTAAATAAATAACGTGCTGCCTCCACTTTGAGATTTTTCACTATATTTATAGCAGACAAGTGGAAAAGCATTTCAGATCAAAAGCCTCACCCCTGCTTCACTCTCCCCACCATAGTATTGCTCCCGTTGAAAAGGTGACAAGTCACTCCTGAAAGTAGTAATTATTCTGCAGTTGTAGAGATTCACATCAAGTGAGTAAAGTATTGATTTAGGGATCAAAAAGTTGCCATAATAAAGTTGCGGACTGGCTAATTTGGATTTCAATTAAGTGCTATTTTAAAGTCTTCCTTCATCAGCCGATTTGTTATATCTATGAAAGGAAAAGGACACAAATCTTCCAAATATTATTTAAAACTGTGGTGCTATTGCCTTGCGATATAAAAGGGGGAAGCATAATACATTGTGTTATAATGAACATTTTTGAATGTGCAGTGTACCTCTTGAATATAATATCTGCTTACAATATTGCATGCAATCAGAAATATTGTTTAATTTTATGAAACTGACTTTCAAAAATGCTACAGTAGTTTAGAATGTGAAATAACAGTAAATAATGACAGAATATGCTACAAGAAAAAACACCAGAAGCACACAGCAAGGCTGCCAACATCTGTAAAGAGAAAAGGCAGGTTAATGTTTTGGGTGGAGACCTTCATCTGAACCTTGACAAACTCTGATGGAAACTCTAACCTGAAGTGTTAACCTTTTATTTTCTTTATTACAGAGGCTGAATGACCTGCTGAGAGCTTCCAGTATTTTCTGCTTTTGTTTCTAATGAAAGGGGAATGGCAGCTGGGTGCGTTGACCATGTTACTTATTGGCTAAGACTCTGAGAAACAAAGGGGGAATAGCCTGGCACTGAGTGATTGACAGGTTGATGTATGAAGAATGGGATACCAACTGATTGACAGTTCTGTGTATGAACAAGAAAATAGCTGCAGCCTCCTTGTGCATCAGCAAGATGGGTTTTATGAAGGGATCTCAAAAGCAGAAGAGACAATTGGACTAAATGAATAAAATGACTTGTTGGACAGGCAGCATCAGGTACTATGCAAATATAATAGACTGATGTCAAATTCATAAGGAAATGTAATACTGTGGATATTTAGTGCAGTAAACTGGTCCTAATTACATGTGAATCACTTTGAACTAGCCATCCAAATTAGGATTATGCATTTTAGGATAAAATTCAGATATATTTTAATGTTCATGTATAATATAAATTTGGAATATATGTATATAAAATTATAATTTTGGAATTTTGCTGGGACGTTTTTAAGGGATGCCATGCACCCCATTATAAATTTTCTGGCGCCTCTTTGTTCTTTTGGTCTAATTATTTTCTGTTCTGAATGTCCAAAACGGTATTTGGGAAAATGATAGGCAGAAGTGTGTTTTGAAGTATTTGGGTGCCATGTCAATGGAATTTCTCTTGCAGGTCAGAAGTATCATCAGCATTCATTCTGTTCACAAATTTCTTCAGATTAATTCATTTTGAAGAAAAAGTTCAATGTAAATATAGAAGGACTTATCTTGTTTTTATGTTGTGGATGATTATAAGAGATAGCAGCCATAGTGAACCTCAAAACCAGCACCACCATTTAACAATGTGGATGATCTACTACTTAGATTCCATATTCCTGTCCGATCTCTGTATTTCTTGATTTGCTTGGAGTCGAATATTCTGCAGATTTTACTCTTGAATGCTCAACAACAGAACATCTCTGGTAGAGGCCTCCAAAGATCCATTGCCTGCTCAGTGCATTTTTTCCACCTTATTTCAAACCTAAATAGCAGTCCCTTATTCTGGGGCTATGACAGGTTTTCATCTTGGGTACAGGAATCAAGAGGCAGGTCATTTCCTAACTTCACAATCCTACCTCCTACCCAACGGTGCCCGTTCACACAATTTTCATGGAGGCAGTCAGGGATAGACTAGAGTGGGACCTGTCATTTGCTATAGTAGGTCCAAGGTGAAGATGAAGGCAGACTGATACCAATGTAGGCAAGTTTATGCGATATCAGCTTAGAGATGGGTCTGAGTACCTGTAACCTCTGCTCAAAATCATTCTCATTTTCATATTCCTTACTCCCATATAATCCCTCTCCCTCATGCCTCCTCAGCCCCATGCCTTCATTCTTCTTTACCTGTACTCACGCCTTAATTTCCTTACTCCTCCAACCCACACACCCAGTATCCACTGTAATCTGAATTTATGAGCTGCTTTGTTTTTGAGTGACTTGTATTATGCAACAACATTGAGAATTCTTTGAGAAGCTCATAAATCTGTCAATATAAATAAACCATAATCGGATATCTACTTAAAACATAACACTCTAAACAACGCTGTCAAAAATCTCTCAAAATAAAATAAACTATCTAGAAAATTGAGATTCTGGGTTATTTATTGTTTTATCATTAAGTTTCCTTGTGCTGAAAAAATGAACAGGGGAAATATCATTCTTGGTGATCTCTGGTTTCATGAAAGAAAACTATGCATGAATTCTTTCAAGAAGCCTTTGATAAGCACTTAGCAAGCTCTATACTATTGATACTGAGGTGACCTATTATCACTGCAGAGGAGAAAATCAATAGAAAGTTAATTCCACTAGGTAGAACCAGTGGTTTTCCTTCAGAAGCTGGCATTGTAAACATCACACATTTCAATGGAGAGTCTGTTGTCCTATTGCAGATGATTATGACAATTTTTTAAAGCTGGTAAGGGTCATGCCATGGTATTTCAATCCAACACAAAGAATGTTGATGGATCTCACAGTCATAGAGAAATATTCATTATTCAATAACAGTTGATGCAAGTAGAAAGCCAATGTAGAGAATAAAGGATCCATTTCCACTCAAACTATGATTGATAGAATAAGCTATCATTGATTGTATGTATGGTATCTCGGGAGCTGTCAGGTAGCTACTCAGGCTTTTATTTGATCCAAAATATCAGCAGGAACCAGTTAGCATCAGCAGATAAGTACATGCTGTTGATGAGAAGCTACTCTTTATAAAGTTACCAAACCTCGCCTCTCATCTTCCGAGTCTATCTAACAGCATATGGCACACTTAAAAACAAATGAATACAGGCCACTTTTTTTTATACAACACTGTCCATGTGCTAGGCAACTTTCTACTTGATGTTCCTACCAGCATTGCTTTCATCTGGTAGACTCTATTAAATAAGGTGAGGATTGAAACTGCTGAGCTTATGCACTGTGCATCATTTGGAACTTTGTGCATTGAGCACATGAGCACAATTTTGCATCAATTAACATGATATAGTTCTGGTTTTGGGACATTTTGTGTCTGGGCTCCTTTTCTCTGGAAGGGCTTAATGGAACATTGCTGAGGCTTGTCCATGGCACTCACAAACCTATGATGCAGGGAGCGTTTGTGGTCATTTGATTGACTATGATTCCTCAACTTGGTATGAGATTGCCTCTTGATTTCAATCACTTGTGAAATCGATGTACGAAGTGCAAAGTGTTTGGTGGTGGCAGATGCAATCACTCACTGACATGTATGAATGTCCACCTAGGAATTTCTGTGTCACTGGTCATGGGTGGGTCCTTGTGTGGCTGATGAGTCTGATGCTAGAACCACATTTCCGTCCACGCATTTAGCAGGCATTTCCCAGAGGTTGATATTATCCTTAGCCTTGAGATCACTGGCAGTCCTTTCTCTGCTTTCTTTTCTGTGATTCCTCATGCCAACAGGTATTCACAAAGAATTGTGTTCATTCATGCAGGAGCTTTTTCCAAATCGGTTTCTTCTGAAGAAGGATCTCCCATGTCTTGACATCTATGTTGATTTTCTTGAGGGCAGCTTTCAGGAAGTCTTGAAACACTTCCTTGTCCTCCACTCATTCAAGTACCTTCCTTGACCTGGTCAAAGAAGATTTGCTTTGGCAGTCCATGTGGTACTGCCATTAGAGAAACCCTATGCAACAGGGAAAGTAATGTTAGCAAATGAGCAGGACGTTTTTTTTCTCATTGCATGTGGACATTGCTGGCCCATCCCTAATTGTCCAGAGGGTAGTTAAGGACAAATCAAATTGTTGTGTCTGGAGTCACATGTGGTCCAGACCAGTTAAGGACAGTAGCTTCCTTTCCTAAAGGACTTTAATGAACCAGATTTCTTTTTCTTCCTGACAATTGACAATGGTCATCATTGAACTCAATTCCAGATTTTTATTGAATTCAAATTCCACCACCTGCCATGGCAGGATTCAAACCCAGTTCCCCAGAACATTACCTAGGTCTCTGGATTAATAATACCACAAGACCATTGTCTTCCACTGTGGAAAATGCAAGGACAATCCAAAAACTTTGTTCTCTTTTCTTTGCACCAAGAGCCACTTTTTGCCTCTTCGAAGTGTTTGGTGTTCTGCACTGAAAAGTAGAATTTTATCAGATTTTTTATTTCTTTGGAAGGTGGCATTTTTGCCCGGATGTAATTCTTTCTGGGCTATGCATGCTGTTCATGCATCAATGCCTAAGATTGTAACTGGGGCTGTATTTTGCTGTGATGAAGAGTCCAGTGTTGCACAATGTACAGAATTCTGATTCTGTAATGATCCATTAACAACAATTACACTTCAGCAGATGTGTTTAGTTGAAGCAAAACTGCTCAGCTTGCAACGGTCCCTATTACGTACATGGAAGACGTTTGTGTGTGGCGAAGAACAGCTTGTCAGATATTGCATTTGTATTTTTTGCACCCCAACTGTTTTGAAGATGATTCCAGGAAGCACTGATTTCACCAAATTCTGACCTGCTGCCAAACCTCCACCTTGAAATGTTCACCTTGGCAATGAAAATATGTACATATGCAAGAAATGTAAATCTGTTTTGCCTTTTCAGTATTACTGTCACGTTTCAATATTGGTTTCACTTGTCTGATTCTTAGCTGTTTGCAAATCATGTTGGTTTGAAAATTGTGTCACTGAATGTATATAACCAATACTAATTTTAAGTTGATATCACACTGGACATTTATTCCTATACTGTCCATAGTAAATTGACTATTTTAATTATCCTGTCCTCTGATTTATCATATTGTTACCATCACTATAATGTAATCCAGGATTAACTTTTACAATGAAATGTTATTATGCTATCATCAGCAAGTTGTCGATTCACACAGTTGTTGTCTCAAAGACCTGCGAAAAATAAAAAAAAATGCTCAAATACATAAGATACAGCTACTCAGTTTGCAGGACCAAGAAAATTAAGAAGACTGCATATCAAGTTGCAGTTGGACTCAGTAAAATTTTCTCCCTGTAAGAACTGAGCCAAATTTTAGCTTAGTTTCTCATTCAGTCAGCTGAAATCACTGAAGGGACTCTAATAATAGTAACCTACAAAGCTTAAATACTGCAATATTGCATCCAGTGTCAATTAATGACAATGATGTTTGCTGATAGCTACTTGGGATGTCTATTCACAGGCATGTGATTGCTCTCCAGTGTAACCAATATCAACTGAGACATGAAATATTGCACTTTCATATTAAGGGATCAAGTGATATCTGAAATATTATTTTTAAAAGAAAATGAAAACTATCAAAAGAGTATTATGTTGGAAGATGTCAAAGATTTCTGGCAGGACGCGTGTAATTTGTAAGTGAATAACATAACTTTCAAGAGAGTGGTATTGTTGCTACATTACACAATTCGTTTTTGAACAAGTTGTACATTTTATATTACTTCTACAAATAACAGCAAGCTCTCAGATTACCAAGCCTTCCATTCTATATGAGGTTTTAAGCTTGTCATTCTACATTTTTGTATTTGTCTTGTGTGTTATATTTTTGAACACTGGTTGTACCACATATGGTGGACTTTGCTCATTCACATCATTTCCCTCAAAAAATGTAGGGGAGTTCTCTGATAGCAACAACACGGTAAGTCTATTGAATGGAATCTTCTTTAGCAGTTGTTCAGATGCATTGTAAATCACTGTTTTGTTTTTGAGTCTCTACATGTTCATCTGATTGATATTTATGTTTCTTAAAAAAAAAACAAATGAAGGAAAAGTGTACACTACACAAGGACATGAAGAGGGATCCACCAGGACCTTGTATCGTGTAAGAATTTTGTTAGGAAACTAGGAATGACCCTCACTACTCTGGAGCACACTATTCATATAGCTGAAAAATCCATGACATTAATGTTCATTTAAACACTACAACATTTAAGATATTCTGACTTTGGTTGTTGCTAAACTGTGAGTGAAAGAAGATGCATAGTTAATTGAAAACAGATAATCTGGAACAATGTTTGAGAATGTGAACACTAGTTTATCTCAAGCACTTTTATCGTTTACAGGGGAGACAGCAATGCTTTAAAGTTCATCTCCCCAGTATGTTGAGATCTAAAATCTCTGTTTGATCTGTTCTTTTACTGAATAAGCAGCATGTTGCAATAAACTGGACAGCAAATGATGTGATTGGCCCCATGGAGCCAGATTTCCTTAAACTTGCTGTTCTCACTACTTGAGGTTTAGTACTCTTCCCACATCTGTGGTGTGGGGAGGTGATGGCCAAGTGGTATTATTGCTGGGCTGTTAATCCAGAGATCCAGATAATGCTCTGGGGACCCAGGTTCAAATCCTGCCACGGAAGTTGGTGGAATTTGAATTCAATAAGTTATCTGGAATTAAGAATCTAATGATGGCCATTGTTAATTGTCGGGGAAAAACCCATCTGGTTCACTAATATCCTTTAGGGGTGGAAACTGCCATCTTTACCTGGTTTGGCCTACATGTGACTCCTAACCCACAGCAATGTGATTGACTCTTAACTGCCCTCTGGGCAATTTCAAATGGGCAATAAATGCTGCCTAGCCAGCGACGCCCTCATCCTGTGAATGAATAAACAGAAAAAAAATTCAAACCACACCTTAAATGCTGAGTTATTTTACTTGTAACCTTAGTTTGTGCCAGCGGTTCTTGTGATCTATGTAATTTTCACAGTTATGATAGTCATTGGTAAATGCATTCTACTTAAAGTGTCGTGGATGTTCTGCCAAACTTGCTCCACATTTCTTGTACGAAGTGGTAGAGTCTCCCAGAAAAGTAATGGAGGATTCGATTTGAAGAGATTTACGGTGAGTAGCCCCTGGCCTGAATGGCTCAGCCTGCAAGCAGATGGGCAACCTTTGAGCAGACAGGCCCAATGAGAATTTCAGGACAAGTCAAGCACAAAGCCTCCACACAACACAAGGCAAAAGCAAGTCAGAGATAGCAAGAACTGCAGATGCTGGAGTCAGAGTCCATCAGTGTGTTAGACAAGCCAAAAGTAAGCAAGGATAAACCAGGACTTGCCGGGTTAACGCTAACTTTTAAGTTAACATTTCGGGTCCAGTGACCGATTGCAACAAAGACTTAACATTGCGATTGGTAGAATCATTAATGTAAGAATCAGGAGTTTTGATAGTAAAAGAGCAGGGTTTAAGATAATATTCAGTCCCTTTTGTGTCTTTAGTGTATTTTGTGAATAAAATAGTGTTGAATTGCAAGTTAACTTGGATCCTTTTGGTTGTCTCACTGTAATAGTTCCCATGTAAAATGCATTTACACAGAAACTGGTCAAAGTGGCCAAACCATAGACTACTGATTCCTTGCAGCTTTATTTGGGGTGGAACATTGGTTCTGTCCCTATTGGGCAAACGATGAATTGAAGGACAGGTCTCCTAGGATCTCTAAGCATATGGGGCTTTCTGGTGACCTAACATACCTGTGGCATGTCAACTAAATGAACATTCACAGCCTATCTCTAGGACATGTGAGAACACCAAAGAAGCAGCTGGACTGGGTACCATCAATGTCAATGCATCTAACCTTCAAATAGTGCAGTGTCCAACCTGTCCAACAATGTTAAGGCTTTCAAGTTTTCCAACCATTAGGAAGGATTGGTTTTCCTGCTCCTTGGAATAGATGAAAACATTGGCAAAATTGGGGAATGATGTGCTCTTCACAACTCCCCACTACAGACTACAACTTTTGGCAGAAATGCGTCTGAGGCAACAGCATGCTGAGTTGACACATTCTTGTACAGTATCTTCCTTATAAGTTCTCAAACTACAACACAGACATGGTGAATAATACCATTAGGCATTATCCTACTTTGGCAGCTGCCATCAATGATTGGATTCTTATTTTAGAATCCCCACAGTGCAGATGAAGGCCATTCAGCCCACTGAGCACAGACCAACCCTCCATACAGCATTCCACCCAGACCCACACCTCTGTCCCTGCATTTCCTATGGCTAATCCACCTAGCCTACACATCTGTGGACACTACAAGGCAATTGAGGATAGCCAAGCCACCTGAACTGTGCATCTTTATACTATGGGAGGAAACCCATGCAGACATAGGTGAATATGCGAACTCCACACAGACAATTCCCTCTCAGGGGATTGAACCTGGGTCCTTGGCATTGTGAGGCAGTAGTGCTAACCACTGAGCCACTGTGTCATTCCTTATGGTGGGTGTGGGTGGGGGTGGGGGATGGTTTGGTGGCATTTGATTACAATTTGACTTTCTCATCCAGTTGTCTCACAGAGAGGAAGCTCTTTTGTTTCTGCTATTCCTTTCCTTTTCTAAATGGATGAGTGAAAGTTTTCAAGTTTATAATTTGAGCACTTATGTTTGAGCCTGCATCTTTTGATTCTTTAGTGAAGGGCCTCCACAGCAATCTGCTGACTCATCCACTTTTGTTCATTATTCAATAATGAAATTTTGAGCAGTTTATTGAAAAAGTTAAGATTTACAGAACTGGAAGATTATTGATGAGCAAAGAAACTGTTTCATTAATCACAGAAAGAATCAATGGTATGATTCATAGATGAAATAGTCATTAAGCGAACTCTTTATTTGTTATTCAGATAATAAAGACAAGAAGAAATGCAACAATCACCCACTCATGCAGAGTTAATAATGATCAGAAAATGTACCCTCAAGAAGTTAAAACCTGTAATTGGTTTCAAACCTTTAATTGCTGCTCCAACTTGAAACATTTCACCTGTCAATGCCAAGACTCACTACAGGAGAACTTTGTTGCCACAAGCTACAGCATTATAAATCTCATTTTACAATTTTTTTTCTTTGCAAAAAGTTGCCAGAACAGCTGAAATCTCAGAAGATGCAAGCCGTGATATGAATGAAGTATTGCTTATAACCCGGGATCAGAGAATATTTTGTCTCTGCATTCGTAAAGTTTGAAAGTTAACAATACTGTTGTGTGATAATTGAGCATTCAATGTTCAATAGCCCTAAGTGATTTTAGTGAGGTTTAGAATCTGCGTGATAGTGAGTCTCTTGTTTCAAAAATAGTTGCCTGAGGGAAAGTTTGTAGAAAGTCAGCATTAAAAGTGTAGAAAAGCTTGAAGAACTACTTATTCAATCTTAAGTCACAAGAAACAGCAGATTTTGACCTGCAGAACACTGAAACAGAATCCATCTGTCTGGCAAGAGCATTTTTTTGTTAACCATGCTGGAAACTATCTGCTTTCCTGCAGTGCTTTTATAGATATATATTTTCTTATCAGAAGAATCAATTAAATATCGTGTATAATTGTACTTTTCATCAAAGATATTCTTCAGAGTAATCAATGAGCTCTTATTGAAATGACTTACCCTGCAATTTGATTTTTACTAATCAGTCATGACAGAGAATGATCTTTTCCCATTTTAATAAGTTGTGAGGAGTGCAGAAGCATGAGATCTGTTCACTTATCACAGAATCCAGCAGAACTATGCAGATGTACCTCCGTTCCTCAAGGCAGGCATTGCTGTAGGACTTACATAGCTTGTGCATGTTTTTAAGTGATATGATTGAAGAACGTTACATAGGCCATGCAAGGAACAGCCTGCTACACTAACTGACCCCGTGGAATTGTGGCAATACATGGATTAATTTCTCCCCTTTGAACTCTGTTCTATTTGTTTGCAATATCCTAAATTTGTTCTTCTTTATGCTAATCCCAAGTCATTTACTGCACAAGCAGCCAGTCAATAGATTAACAAATCATGTAGCCCAGCAGAAGGCCATTTAACACTTTATGCACATGGACTCTTTTGGAACATATATCCAATTAGTCAGACTTCCCTGCTCTTTCCTCATAGCCATGCAAAAGTTTTATTTGTCACTAGAAATCCAGTTCCTTTTAAGGTTACCGCTGAATATATGCCTATCTATCTTTCAGTCCAAGCATCCGAGATCATAGAAACACACCAGTTCTTGGAACAGACCACACTGCAGGCTATTTATTCATTGTAATTTTTATGGAGCATTTCAGTTCATTAAAATAAAAAAAAATCATTGTACTTTATTAACTGGGCTCATGTAATTTTATTAAAATGGTCTTTGCTACTTTAACATTTTGTTCTTTTTAGTTATGGAAAAAAAAGCTTACATTCATATATCCCCTTAGGGTGGCACAAAGTGTTTCATTGTCAAAGAATTACTTTGATGTCTAGTCATTAATGTTATGTTTTTTCAAAGACAAAAAAAAAGACAACACAAAAAAAGAGCATTTCATCTGTTTTGGTGAGTTGACTGAAGATCAGAAGGAGAAATAGCGCCACAGGCTCAGTTGTATCTAGAAATGGCTGTTGGTTAGCTCAATTAGCTGGACAGCTGGCTCGTAATCTGGAGTGATGCCAATAGCATGGGCTCAATTTCCCCACCAGCTTGGTTACTCGACTTCTCCCCTCACCATAGGCACGTTGACCCTCAGGTTAAGCCACTTCTGGTTGTCTCTCTGTGATGAGAGAATAGGACTATGGTGACTTTATATCTGCACAGGCAAGTCGTAATTAAATATCACATCTAAAAAAATGGCACTACAGTCAATACAGCACTCCCTCGATACTGCTGTGAAGTAGATCGCAAATTATGCGACAGTAAGGTTTGAATTGGCTATGTTTTTACAAAGAGGTCAACGTGCTATCCTTGAATTAAACTGACACTTTTCATTTAGTTATAGAGTCCTAGAGTTGTGCAGTATGGAAACGGACTATTCAGCCCAACTCGTCCATACCAATCAAATATCCTAAATTAATCCAATCCTGTTTGCCGGCATTTAACCCATATCTCTCTAAACCCTTCCTATTCATGTACCCATCCAAATGCCTTTTAGATGTTGTAACCGTAGCAGCCTCCACTACTTCCTCTGGCATCTTATTCCACACATGCACCACCTTCTGTGTGAAAAAGTTGCCGCTTAGGTCCCTTTTAAATCTTTCCCCTTTCACCCTAAACATTTAGTTTTGGACTCTCTTACCAGAGGAAAAAGACCTTGCCTGTTCACCCTATTCATTCCCTTTATGATTTTAGAAACCTCTAATAAGGTCACCCCTCAGCCTCTGATGATCCAGGGAAAATAGCCCCAGCCTGTTCAGCCTCTCCCTATAGCTCAAACCCTCCAACCGTGGCAGCATCCCTGTAAATCTTTTCTGCACCATTTCAAGTTTAACAACATCTTTCCTATAACAGGGAGACCAGAGTTGAATACAGTATTCCAGAAGTGGCCTAACCAATGTCCTGTAAAGCTGCAACATGATGTCCCAACTCCTATACTCGATGCACTGACCAATGAAGGCAAGCATACCAAACATTTTCTTCACCACCCTGTCTACCTGCAACTGCACTTTCGAGAAACTATGTACCTGCACTCCATGGCCTCTTTGCTCGGCAATCATGAGCTTGCATTCAGTTAGTGTGACATTGCTAGCTCCACTGTGAGAGTGAGCATTTTGGAATAGCCTCCACTCTGCAATTTTCAGAAGTTCAGTGTTGACCTTTGAAAGGACTGTGCTTCAAACCAGCTCTGGGCTGTCATGTTCTGTGGGGAGCCCTGGTTTTGAGCCAGAATCTGGCAGCTAAGTTGAAAAGGTGTTGCCAACTCCTCATCTCATTTTGAAGTACTCCACCCACTGCCCCTACAATTTCCTTCTCTCCTCATCCTGAATATCTCTGTTCGCCCCTAACCTTGCCTTTCTGGAACCTACCAGCTTGGCCCTGGCAAGACCTTAATATATATTCGTCCTGATCCCATCGGCAGCTGTTTTTCAAAGGAAAGCCTGAAATTATCCCATTGATTTGAATAGCTGGGAGCTGTCAGACAGAAGACATCTCCCCAGGGGAGCAGAATGCCTCCTTCAGGGCACTAAAGGGTTTACCAACTCTAGCATTGCTGCACAACAGGTTGCCTAAGGAGAGGTAAGCTGCCAGGGTGCAGGGACGTCACCTCTAATTCGAAATTCAGCCCTTGGAGTGTTGATGTTGTAGCTGTAATATCACTAGAATAGTAGCTAAGCACCCTAGACTAAAGTCCTGGGGATATAGGTGTGAACCCACTTCTAAAGTTTGAATTCTGCAGAAATCTGGAATTAAAAACTGGCCTAATGATGACCATGAAACCAGTACTGATTGTTTTTCGGGAAGAAAAATCTGCTGTCCTTATCTCATGTTGGCTACATGTGACTCCAGATCCACAGCAGTATGGTTGACACTTAACAGTCCTCTGAAATGGTCCCATCAGTTAGGGATGGGACATGCAGTCCTTATCAGTGATGTTAACATCCCATGAACAAGTCTTTAAAAAATATCTAAATGATAATGTGATACTATTGATATGTATTGGTATTAATACTGTGACACCCTTGAGCATGTCCTGTCATTCAATGAAATGTGGATCTATGGCCTAAATCCATATACTTGCCTTTGACCCATATCCCTTAATACCCTTGCTTAACAACAATTCATCTATTTCAGTTTTAAAATTAACAACTGATCCTATATCCCCTGCAAGTTGTGGAAGAAAGTTCCAAACATCTACCACCCTATGTGTGTAGAAGTGCTTCCTAACATCTCTCCTGAGTGGTCTGGGCTTAATTCTCAGACTACACTCCCTAGTTCTAGAATCGTCAATCAATGCAACACTTTATCATTATTTACCTTAACCTTCCCTGTTAATACATTCATAGAGTGATGCAAATTGGAGACAGAACCTTGGTCCAACTCCTTAATGCTGACCAGGTTTCCCAAACTAAACTAATACCATTTTCCTGCATTTAGCTCATATCCCTCTAATTATTTATTATTCATGTATCTATCTAAATGTCTTTTGAATGTTGTAATCGGCCACTTCCTCTGGCAGTTCATTCCATGTACGAACTGTTTTCTGTGTGAAAATGTTACCCCTCAGGTCCCTTTTAAATCTTTCCTTTCTCACATTAAAATTACGCCCTCTAGTTTTGAACTGTCCTACCCTGGGGAAAGACCTTGCCATTTACCTTATCTATGCCCCTCATGAGTTAATAAATCCTTACTAGGTCACTGCTAAACCTGCTACGCTCCAGGGGAGAAAAGGCCCAGCCTATTCAACCTTTCCTTATAACTCAAATCCTCCAGACCCAGTAACATCCTTGTAAATCTTTTTCTGCACCCTTTCCAATTTGTAATATCCTATCATCATGTCGGTAAGATGGAAAATGTAAGGGGAGTGGGTAGAGAAATATCTTAAATAGGACTTCCACTGGGGATGACGGTTGGGTGTGCAGAAAAGGAGGCAGCCCCTAAATTTCCATCTGCTGGCAACCTGGAAAGTTGCCAGTTACTTACTGTGCCACGGGCAATGCCTTTAAACGGATGAGGGGCGATCAAATTGAAACTTACAGAATACTGAATGGCCTGGACAGAGTGGATGATGGGAAGATGCTTCCATTGGTAGGAGAGACTAGGACTCAAAGGCACAGCCTTAGAGTAAAGGGAAGACCTTTTAGAACAGAGATAAGGTGAAACTTATTCAGCCAGAGACTGGTGAATCTATGGAATTCACTGCCACAGAAGGCTGTGGAGGCCAGGTCATTGAATATATTTAAGACGGAGATGGATAGGTTCTTGATTGTCAAGGGGATCAAGGGTTATGGGGAGAAAGTGGGAGAATGGGGTTGAGAAACTTATCAGCCATAATTGAATGGTGGAACAGACTCGATGGGCTGAATGACCTGGTTTCTGCTCCTATGTCTTATGGTCTTACGGTCTAATGCACCGTCAAAGGCTACTTAAAGACCTCGATTAGTTCATGGGTGAGCAGCCTGCCCAATGCCACCCACTCCACTGGCAAACCTGAAGTGGGGCAGCGTCAATATCTCTGACTCATGGATTGGTTCCAAGTCCAGTCAAGCCAGTCACTGCTGGTCACAGCAGTCGGTATGCCCATCCCAGGAATTCCCACTCTAATGGCATTGTGGGTCAACCCACAGCAGGGGGACTGCAGCGGTTCAAAAAGGCAGCTCACCACCACCTTCTGAAGGGCAACGAGGGACAGGCAATAAATGCTGTCCCAGCCAGTAATGGCCAAATCCCACAAATGAATAAAGAAAAAAAGAACAAGGGTCATGGCC
Organism: Rhincodon typus; assembly: GCF_021869965.1. Taxonomy (NCBI): domain Eukaryota; kingdom Metazoa; phylum Chordata; class Chondrichthyes; order Orectolobiformes; family Rhincodontidae; genus Rhincodon; species Rhincodon typus. The sequence goes on along the minus strand of NC_063358.1, from coordinate 31,939,734 downwards.
ATTTTGGGAATGGAGAAGGGGGATCAAGGCCAACAGTGGGGATATCAGGGGCAGAAATCACAGGGTTTGTTGTGGGGAGGTTTGTTGTGAGGAACTCAGTCGGTCAAGCTTGGACATTTCCCAAACAGTTACCAGGATCCAAAGGTAAGTGTGAAGGCATTTAGCTACTAAATCATTCAAACTCCACCTCCACCCCCGCCCATGATGAAACTGCCAGGTTCTTTGAAACTTGGGACATCCAGTTGACAAGAGTTGAATTCCAAACAATATTGGACGATGGGGCTCACATCATACAGAATATTATCATATTTAAAGTTTCATTCTGGCTCCTTGGATTGGGCATGCACCCACCCATCTCCCCAGTGAAAGCGGCAAATGGGTGGCTTGGAGGTGGATTTGAGTTAGACAGATGTCTCAGACTTCAATCCCAAATCCATCCACATCTTTTTGAAGAATATTTGCTCTTAAATCTGTTGTGCAGCTTGCAATTAATAGTGTTCAATGAAAATTAATGTCTTGCTTCTTCCTTTTGGGAATGCTCAATGCTGCATGGAACTGCACTTGTATAAACACCAAGACACAAACATTTATATCAGCAATGTATGTCCATAGATCATTATGTACCAATGAGGCACAAGTCAAGATTATGATGGGAATATATTTAATTTATCAAAAGATGCAGCTGCAACAATTCTCAATAGGTTTGGATATACTATCTTGAACAAAACAGTCTGTTTGATCCACACCTCCTCTATTAATCTAAACATTCCTTCCTTCCTCCATCAACATAATAGTGTTGCACTGTATACTATCTGTAAGATACACTACAGCAACTCATCAGTGGTTCTTTGGTACTGTCTCCAAAATCCATGACTTCTACCATCTAGAAGGACAATAGCAGCAGGCACCAGGGAATAGTGTCACCTCCATGTTCACATTCAAAACATATACTACCTCATCATGTACATACATGGCTGATTCTTCACTGTCATTGGGTCAAAATACTAGTTAACCACAATGTCAGAGCCCCTTCACCACATTCATCACACATTCAAAAAAACGGCCAATTATCACCTTTCCAATGGCTCTTTCAACAATGGCTACATCGCAAGAATTAATGTATTAAGAAAAATTACATCCTTCACATACATAAGCAGGCATCTGGAACCCAACATTTGGATTCACTTTAGTGAGACATATGTCAATACACACAAGATCACACGGATACATTTTTT
>NC_063358.1:31926350-31937999 GCF_021869965.1 Rhincodon typus | reverse complement strand
CCCCCATTTCTGATGAAGGGTCTAGGCCCGAAACGTCAGCCTTCCTGCTCCTATGATGCTGCTTGGCCTGCTGTGTTCATCCAGCTCCACACCTTGTTATCTCAAAACTTAGCAGAATTGGTTCCAAACTTCTTGTACCAGAATGCTGAACAGATCACAGGTTTCAATTCCAAAGTAAATTGTCCTGTTGATTTTGACACCCATCTGATATTGTTTCATATTGCAGGACAATTTATGGCATAATGACAACCTTTTGCTTCAATTCTACACTTATCAAGGGAATTATAATGTGCAAACATTGAAGGATGAGAAAACAATATGTTGTTTTTCAAAGACTGTGTGTTGTAAACTTTAATCCCGTGAATAGAAGCACTCTGAAAAAATGCTTCTTATGACTTCAATTGTCTACTCAGCATTGTCGCAAGTAGATTTTTAAAAAGATTTTTCAAGTGTGTGATACTTAGAGATTTGTGAAAACAGAAGCTGCCAAGTAAGTGCAGAAGCCATCAGTGATAGTACTCAATCACTGAGTAAGATCACCTTTCAAATTTCTTTTGGTGATGCATTGACAAGGTTGTATCTCATTAAATCGCACAGAAATCCATCAGTGACGTTACAAACACACTTAACTTATGTTGCTCTGCTTAAATTTTAGTTTATTGGAAAGGTTTGATTTGGTCTGGACAAGTTATCTGTCTTGTTGCAATCAGATGTTGTGACTGATGATGATGGACAGCAGAATCTCACAATTGCACCTAATGATTTAAACTGCAACTGTGAAGTTTATGACTTGGGTAGTCTTGTGTAGTCTCTTTATTCAATACATTTAAAAGCAGTTCATTTCTTCTTCAAGTCTCCTTGTGCAGTTTTGATTTTACCAATTAGAGTAAACATGTCAAAGCTAATGAAACTGATGATCTGCAGCGTGCAAAATTTGTACAGGGCATTAATTCAAAAGAGATAGGGTCCTACATAAACTCCTAGGCAAATGAAAATGACTGCCTCATTATCATCAAAACAGTTTAGTCTGATTTTAGTTCTGGTACCTTCTAAATTATGTAACCCCATGTACTCTTCATGTTACTTTAGTGCCTCTACCCATCTCCATGGAAAACTATTCACTCAACATCAACCCTGCCCAACCCCTCACACAGTCACACAACCGACCCTAATTGTAACCAATACTCCTCTCTCCAGCCACATTAGCCGATTATATATCCTATTCCAACTTTGTGCCAAACCATGCCCCCACCCCAACAAGAAACCTTTACTCTTCCAACCTCTCTGCATAATGGATACTGGGTAAAATGGCAAAGCCCTCAGGGACCCTGTTCAGATGAAATAAAATAACGTTCTAAGTGCCCATTGCAGACATTGACCTCAACCTTTGTTCCTGGCTTGGATGCATGGAGATGGGCAGAGGACACATCCCAAGCTCCAGGAACTTGACCTTTAAAAACAGCCACTGGCGCTCACTGTTTTTGGTGAGTCAGATTGTAAGCCATGGTAGATGACGCGGGAAAGGTGAAGGAAGCTGCCAATTGCTGAGTTGCCTTGGGAACCCAGCACTTTGGTGAAAAGTTAAAATAAAAGATTACCCTTACCACCCTCTCACTCCTCATCAATACCATATATACCCATGCCACCTAATGGCCTCTACCCATCCCATAACTCCTTATAGCCTGATACCTGAATCTATAATACTCAGCTTATCAGATTCTCTATGCCATCCCATATCCCTCCACCCTACCTCCATGTCAATTTAGTGCCAACTTCTAACCACACTTTTTCTGCCTTTGCCCATTATTCTGTCACCTAATATCCACAATTACCTACAGATATTGAAGGAAAAAAAAATAAAGTTCTATTGAAAGCCTTGAAGTGAACATGGTCACCATCATGATTTCCTCCACCCCTCAATTCACCATACATTGGATACCAATTCCTTCTGTCTAAATCATTTACTGTCCTGCAGACTTTCTCATTATTGTTGACCAAATGAGGCAGGAGTCTGACCTGCAGAAGAAATGCAGACCAGCTGTTGGAATTAGCTGAACCTTTCCCAAGTGGACCAGATGAATGCTGAGCTCTTTTTCCACATGAGTTAGCATGTTTTTCATTATTAGTCATTAATTAAAGGGCTACCCAGTGCCTCCACTTACACCACACCCTCCAGACTATCAAAATGGGTAAATTTTGTAACTGGCTAGCCATGAGAAAAAAAATCTTCAAAATCCATATTTTTTATATACTAATTTCACAACCTTGTATGACAATATTGAAGCAACTGACTACCACAGTCACTGCAAAGGTGGCATGTGATTTATCAATCCAGAGTTCATTCTGGGATCTGACTTGTCCATCAGCTGGGATCATAGCAGTTCATTTTGCAGCAGTTTCCCAATAGGTTATCTTACAGATATTCCCCAATCAACCTGTTCAGAGATGTTATTACACACCTCTGGAGCAGTTGGGACTTGTTCCCCCAGCCTCCTAGATCAGCTGTAGGAGTACCACACTGCCACAAAAGCCATTGTATCTTATCGTTAAACTTTGGAAATGATGGAAGAATAAGGTGGCTTTCTCACATTGTTCCCAAGCAATTTGCAGTAATTAGAATCTACTAAATCTGGATGTGCTGATACTAGATTGCAAATTTGAAGTGAATGCAAGTATTCAGGAAAAGCCTGAATAGGAATCCAATTTGCTTGTTAATGCACAACCATTTTCATTCATATGGAATATAACAGATTATGTAATTTGAAAAGAATAGAAATTTGACTCAGCCCAAAATGGTAGCTGTAGTATAATGATGTGTATAAATAATAATGATGTATCTGATGATAATCACAGATCTGATGATGTGACTCAGAGGGAGAAATCAAGAAAAGACCTCATACCAGAAGCATATAAAAAGAGATGTTTTAGGTACAGCAGTAAAGAGCTGTAGTTATAGCATGCAATATATAGACATAAATAAATGTGTTAAAGTCGACCAGAAGTGGAACAGCCTTAATTTTGATAAGGAACCAAGTGTCAGGTTCTGTGTAGATGCCCACTGCTGAGGGATGCTAAGGAGATAAGTATCGAAATGAGCTAGTTAGCAATATTAGTTCAAAGCACAAAATAAACAGTCACTAGGCCCAAATCCTGCCTCAATTTGAGCCTAGAACTTCCACAGGCTGTTTGCTCAATCAAGGTTTTAAAAATCACAAAGAATAACTTAAGCTGGTATTAGGAGTTCTCCTATCAGAGGTCATTGTTGCAGAAGCAGGAGAAGTGGGAGCCCTTTCTCCCCATAGTACTTACCCATCAAACTCCAATTCACATAGCAGCTATTGGCAAGGCAGTTGAGCTGAGTAACCTACCTGTAGAGCTGTGGCTGGTGTATTAGTTCACCTAAATTAGTTAAATTTGGCCCTAGGCTCAATTTCAAGCTGGTGTCATATTTCACCAATAGGTGTTGCCTCTGTATCCTTCTATATACTTGAACTTAAATAATGGATAATATTGTAACTTATTGTAAATAGTAGGGTTCTTAGTGCATTAATCATTAAGAAGTAGTCTTTTTTAGCCGTTGTTAACAAGGACAGTCTTTCTTGTTTTATTTAGTTTGTTATGTACACAATATAACTTCCTTCTTTCACAACTTTACCTTGCACTTGGTGGAGTTTTGGCATTTTCTGTCACTGTTTTTGCCAGTTTCACACGGAAAGTTGTCAGTGCCAGTTACCGCTTCCTGTCAGGCAACTTTCAAGTGATTCTGTCAGAATTTTCACTGAAGTGCTACACCATTGTCACGTAAACAAGCTGGCACAGGGAATCTTAAACGAACAATAGCCTTATGAAGAATTGTTTTGTGCACTTCTCAATGTGAAACACATTGCTCTATATCTTTATTTGTATCAGATTCATTATAAATGATATGTAATTGTTGCTTTTCTCTTCACGTCAAGCAAAAAGGTTGTGCTGAAGTTTCTGAAGGCAAATAAATCAGATTCTTTGCTTTCTATTCATCCACCCCCCAAACCCCAGCTCAAATAAAATTAGGTTGAAAGTATGTGGTGCTGATGGGGAGCCATACCTACAGGAAACACCTAATCAGTGAATTAAGGTTAATATATCATGTCTGTGACATTGGCTTGTAACACCAAGTCTGCATTGGGTTCATGCAATTATCCCAACATCTCTATTCTGTGACTGAAGTTTTAAATTTATATGGTCGAAAAGGCATGAAAGTCACCACAGAATGCAGCATATGTGCATTATGAGACTGGACCTTCTCATGGACATAGCTTCCCAAGTTCTGGGAGTATCTGCGTTAATGCAATAACCAAAGTAGTACTGTTGAGGAATCAGTTAATTAAATTTCATGATGCGATAAATTTGCATTCCTTATTAAAAGGAAAATGTAAACTTCCAATTGCCTACAAACAGGCTTAAGTTCGCAAAAATCAAAGCATCTTGTCTCTGCGTTCCACATAGATCATCTGCAGAATTGCCTCATAGTTGTTTAAATTAAGTTATACCTTGAGTGGTGTTAAATGTTAAGTTTAGCATCCATTTATTTTATAAAGGAATGGCCACCTGCTTAAAAAAAAAAGAGTTTTGGTTATTTTTACAGGATTGTTTAATGTGTTTAGAAGGTGAAACAGAAGTTGTGAGAAAACATTAATCACAGTTTCACCATTTTGTTTGGATATTTAATTTTGATTGCCTTAGTGTGTCTTCAGTATTCAATTAAAGCTGAGCTTGAGAAAGTTTTTATGGGTTGGGACTGGCTTTTAGCAAGTGAAGAGTGGAAAGGTGTTTGAAATGTACTGTTAATGTATCTGACAATTAAAGAAAAGCAATTGAGGGATAATGAGCTGAACCTTCCTTTGTTTTGGCTCGGTGTCAGTTTCAGGGACCTACACGAATCCTGCAAATGTTTTCATGCAATTTTCTACAGTTCATCTCATCAAGTATGCCAACATCTCCACGGCATCATTCCTGCACGGTGCTGTGGTCAGCAGACGCAGAACAGGGCATTGTGGGACTTTGTGGTGTTCACACCAAAGGTTCCATGTTTAAACCATTTTGAACACAGCAAGCCAGGGACTGCCTGAACAGTCAATTGCTGCATATTTCCAAAGGAAATGACTGAGAAAGGGAAGGTTTCACTGATAGGGATCTAGAGGTCCTGTTGGACAGAGTGGTAGAAAAGAGAGCCATCCTCTTTACCCAAGGCTGGCAAAGAGACCAAGCTGTCAGACACTACCAGGCTTGTCAGATGCAGCCACCCGGGTCAGTGCAGTATTGACAGTCTGGAGGAACACGCAGCACTGTTGTAAGATGATGAATGGGGTGGATGTGCAATCCTGGAACAACAGTGGAGGCTGCAGACTTTGGATACAAGTTATGCTCTGCACCTACCACCCTTTGCCCTTTCACCTACCATGCCAATTTACTTAGTATCATATACACTACATGTCAGCAGACTTCAGGACCCGTGCATAGGTGAGGAAAATAAAGTTTTGTTAAATAAGGTCAGTACGTTACTATACTGAAACTTTAAAATGCACTCATTCATAAAAGCATATCTGTTACATTTAAATTCCTTCATCACAGTAAAACCTTTGTATGCCCAAACAGGAGAAGTGTACTGTCTCTGTCTAGTCCCACAGCTTCCCTGCTACAATATAAAGTTCATTGTTTTACCTGGTTCCCAATATGGCAATTGTAGGTGTAGTGATTGTAACATGGTCAGCCAGGTGGACCTTATAGAATATGTTCCCTAATTGGGGTTGTTGATCTGGTCCAATCAGGGAGCCCTGGCTGACAGATAAGAATAGAAGTGTCAAACATCCTGTTCACTCTAAGAGCTGGCTCTGAGGGAGCTGGATCAGTGTTAAGGGCTCTCCACCTGCAAATAAAGGGGGACTTGGTGACAGGATGCTGGCCTGTATGGCGTTATTTTGGTAGGCTTTTTTGATATTAGACTTTTCTTCAAAAAGTTATGTCAACAGGAGTATTTTAATACCCGTAAAATTATACATTTGTTGTAAAACACAATGTAGTCCGTGAATATGCAGAATATGTTCTACAACCACGGTTTGCAATACGGCAATACGGTAATACGGCAATACGGCAATACAAATGTTTTGTCCTGCCAATAACCAAAAACAAGCCCAGACATAAGCCAGATAAAGGAAAACAAAAACAGATTCCTCTTTGCAGAGTTTCACTTTTAAATAAAAACAATCTTAATCATAATAGTTATATCTTGAAGGCAAAAGGAGTGTGGTGTGAAGTGTTCAGATCTCATAAGTTCTGGCATGTGCAGATATGTGTGTCTAAATAAAGACAGGTGCCTCTGGGATCTTCGCAAACATAGTTTTGCTTAGAAGCAGAATATGAATGATTCTTCAAGATTGAATCAGGTTCCACGCTTGATTCACTACAATGATTTTTCCAGAAGTAGGAGAGTTAAACCGGGAAGCTCCATTCCTTCCATTTATTAAAACTTTGTTTTTAATTCACTTGTGGGACATAGACAGGGCTAACTGGCCAGCATTTATTGCTCCTCTCTAGTTACCCTTGAGAAGGTGGTGGTGAGCTGTCTTCTTGAACCACTGCAATCCACCTGCTGTAGTTTAATCCAAAATGCCCTTAGGGAGGAAATTCCAGGTGATTCCATTTCAATGCGATCTGGAGGAATAGTTGTTATTCCTCAGGAAATTAATTTGTGTAGCTCCTGAATCCCTTATTATGGTTATGGGTTTAGCCGTATCACATAAAGAAAAGGGTTTACCTTCTTTTTGACAAAATTGCTCTATATCTTTTATCTACCCTATTTACCTCCAATTGCACTCACAGCAGTATTTACCTTTTGAATCAGGTTCCACGATCGATTTATCACAAGGATTTTTCTAGAAGTAGGACACTTAAATTAGGAAGCTCCATTCCTTCAGCAGGCTGGTCAGCTCCTCCAAACAATATCCAAAGCAGAGAATGAAAGCTGATAGCCATAAACCCAAGAAGAGAAGTCTCCAGTAAACATGTAATGACCAAAAATGCCTTGTTTAAAAAAAAAGTTCCAAAGTCCTTTCATTAACGATCCAGGCTCCACATAATCCTCAAAAATAATTAAACATAAAAGCTTCATAACACCTCATGAAAACAACAATTTCATGCAACTGCAATAGGCATTTGAATTCAAACTCACGTATGTAAAAGTCCAAAACAACTTCTCGTTGTCCATCAAGTTATGAAATGGAAGGTATACCACTGGGACAATGCATCTTTGGAAAATCAATCATGCTGAACAAATGAAGTAATGGAACACCTCAGGCTAATGACAGCAGACAGATTGAGACAGGAAGTAACTAATTAATATATTTTACCCTCTTAAATATACCTTCAATGTTTAAAAGGCCTGGAATTGTTAATGTTTTGACAGATTTTACAGTTCTTTGACTGCTTGGACAGCTCTAACACTGACAGTTTAATTGTTCCAATAAATTTGTGCACTTCATTTGTAAAAGCTCATCTACTTTTTGCAATCCCAATGGGCCCTGACTCCTCCAAAATCAGTATTTCACCTTGCTGAAGGAATGCCTTAACTCTCCCAAAAAGTGTCTTATTGCCACTAAAGATATCATGAGACCAGATTCAGCCTGGTTTTCCAAGCAAATGCCAAAAACAACAGACCAAAAGATAAGATGTTGGAGCTGTGGTAGGCTAGTCAGCCCAGCTAGACTGCTGTGCCATTCAATGGTTGATCTGATAATCTTCAACTCCACTTTCCTGACTTTCTCACATAAGCCTTGATTCCCTTACTAATTAAAAATGTGTCAACCACTGTTTTGAATACCTAATGACCTAGCCCCTTCAGCCCTCTGTGGTAAAGAATTCCACAGATTCAGTATCCATTGAGAGAAGAAATTCTTCTGCATTTCTGACCTGACTGGGTGATCCCTCACTCTGAGATTATACCTTACAAGAAAAAAAAATCTCCCCGCATCTGCCCTGTCAAACTCCTCAAGAATCTTGAATGTTTCAATAAGGTGACCTCTAATTCTGTAAACACCAATGAATACAGGTTCAACCTCAAGACAATCCTGTCAGACCCAAGATTAACCTTGTGAACGTTCTCTGGACTGCATCTAATGGCAGTATATCTTTTGTTAGGTAAAGAGACCAGAACTGTTTGCAATATTTCAGCTGTGATCGACCTAATGCCTTGTGTCATTTTAAGAAGACTTCCCTACTTTTATAATCCATTCCATTTGAAGTAAAGGCCAACATTCTATTTGCCTTCCTGATCACCTGCTGAACTTTTGTGGTAGCTTTTTTGTAATTTATGCACAAGGACTCACAAATCCCTGTATCCTGCATGTCTCTGCAGTCTTTCTCCATTTAACTATTATTCAACTCCCACCGAAATCAAACCTCACATTTTCCCACATTATGTTGCATTTCTTGCCCATTCAGTTAACCTGTCTGTTTCCCTGTGCAGATTCGCCATTTGTCTTCTCACCAATTTTTGTGTTAACTGCAAACTTGGCAATTATATATTTATTTCCCTCATCCAAGTCATTGATATGTATTACAAGTAATTGTGGCCCCAGCACTGATCCCTTGGATTCTCCACTAGTTACATGTTGCTATCCTGAAAAGTACCCCAATCCCAACTCTGATTTATACTAGTTAAGTCAATCCTCTATATATGTTAATGTAATAACCCAACACCATGCATTCTTTTAAATAGCCTAATGAATGGGACATTATCAGACATCCTCTTAAAATTCAAAGATACAACATCTGCAGTTTCCCCTTCATTTACCTGGCTTGATACCTCCTCAAAGAATTCTAATAAATTTTTCAAGCATGATTTTTCCTTCATAAAGCCATGCTGACTTTGCTGAATTATATTGTGCGTCTCTGTTTTTACATCCTTTGCAACAGATTCCAACATCTCCCAATTAACAGAAGTTAAGCTAACCGGCCTATTGTTACTGTTTTATTGTCTCCTTTCCAATTTAAATAAAGGTGCTACAATGACAATTTTCCAATACTCAAGCCCTTTCCCAGTATTTAAGGATTCTTGAAAGATTACTGCCAATATATTCACTATCTCTGTTGCCAGTAGACCATCTAAATCTGTTCTGATTTCCACAGATGTTCAACATTACAGGAATGTGAATAACAAATTTGGCTGGAGGCAGCTGATCATTTAAATGGCTAGAAACAAAAACAGAAATTGCTGGAAAAGCTCAGCAGGTCTGGCAACATCTGTGGAGAGAAATCAGAGTTAATGGTTTGGGTCCAGTGACCTTTCTTCAGACCCTAAGGAAGGGTCATTCGACCCAAAATGTTAACTCTGATTTCTCTCCACAGATGCTGCCAGACCTGCTCAGCTTTTTCAGTAATTTCTGTTTTTGTTTCTGAATTACAGCATCCGCAGTTTTCTCAGTTTTTATTTAAATGGATAGCTTCCTCAGGAGTCACACGCATGTACTGCAGCCTGGCACTAATATCCCTCAAACAAAAGTAGAAAAGTACTGTAATCAAGGGAGGGACTTAAAGATTTCTGGGCTAATTTCCCCATTTCACCTTGACAAAAAACTCTAGGCGTTCTCGTCACTGGAATTCAAATTGTTTTGAGCTATTGGTCTTTATATGGTTCCTAACAAGTGACATGGGTAATAATATTAAATTTCCAACAGCTTTCAGCCCTCATTGAAATTAAGTGTGCACTGTATAAAAGCTAATATGTGATCTATTAATTTCTGTGGAAAATTGTATCATAAGGGCAATTTATATAACTACTGTGAATTGTGTTGTTGTCTGTGTATAGAATAAATATATAAATATCTGATGAATTTGCCTCATCGTTTACTTATAAATGTCAATCTGTTACTGATTCATCTCAGTTCAGTCAGTTAAAGTCTTGAATGGCAAAGCATTTATTAAATTTGAGCATTTCCATTGACTGACTGGTACTCATTTTCGATTGTCTCAATATTATCAAACTCCTTTAGATATTAAACCTTTTGGGCCTATTCATATTTTAATGACATATGCTACTTTCTGCCAAACCTTTAGGTTTCTCCAGGTCCAACATGCTTTCCTGACTGAGAGAATGGGTCAGTGACCTCGCTCCAATCTTCTGCCAATGTTACTAATGAGTTGACTCCTGAAGTATGTGGCAGCAGCCAATGGTGTGACTTGGCACATTAGATTTTCCCATTTGCATTGCACGGATGCAGCTGGCGTATTCATTCTCAAATATAGCTGAGATCAAGTGTGATGTGAAAAGTCATGACATAAACATGAATTTTGTAACAATGTGTGCGATCTGTACACACCACCCACTAAATGTCACAGTTTGAATATTCAAAGCAAGGAAGTGAGCAAATGAGCAAATTATTCTTACTAATACATCCCAGAGGTATTCAAAAACATAAAAAAGTATTGTTTCATGCTGCACTTTGTTGTCTGCTGCAAGAATATGCAAGACCTATGCTATGCATTTCATTAAATCATTCATCTATTTGCATAATTGTCTCCTGTTTACACATTCACCCCAAATGCAACATTTTAGATTGATAATCCACTCAAGCATGTGAAAATATTTCCCTTAAAATTCAACAGAATAGCAGCTTTGGCCTCTTTTTTATCCCCTTTGTTTGGGCAACTGACAGATGTTCTTGCCATGTGCCATTCTGCAGTCCTCCAACGTAAGCCCAGTAGAACAAATGAAAGGATGACTCCTGTGGACAAGGGTGATCCCTGTAAAGTTGTCTCACGAGCCCTCTTGGAACTTGTAAGATATTCTGTGCTACACGCAGATCCATGATTAAACTAAAAACCTCATGGAGTAGACTGTCATCAACGTTAAGATCAGCATGGGAAATTAAAGGTTGCTGTGGCTGAAATAAAGGTGTCTGGAGACGGGGTGGTGACTTCAATGGCCTTGGTCCTGAGAAGGCTCTTGACAGTTTACACTTGTTGGTTATTGTGGCAAAGTTGGTTTCTGCCACCAAATAAGCATAGATTAAGTGGGTGACAAGAACACAAATATGCTGTCATCTTGACAGTGCATTGTGTGCTAATGCAATCTCATTACTGACCCTTTTATGGGGTTTAAGATTTGCACTCCTATTAATCAGCAGAAGAACATATGTGAGGATATCCATGATCCAACTGAGGACATTATCCACAGGCATGATTTTCCCAGTCTGTCCAAAGCATTGGAGATGATTAAACCTGTAACTCACTTCATCCTTAAATGAACACTCCTGAGAAGTGTAAAAGCTGCTGTGCATATTTCTGCAAGGAAGAGGCAGCTTTAGCATCCATTGAAATGTCTGTGTGCTGCGAGGTTGATGACAAAGTGTTGACACGAGGACTCCGTGCAGATGGACATGAACTTGTCCACAACCTTTCGATAGCTACCAAGCAGGCAGTTCAGTTAATTGAACGATAGCTGAGACACAAAAAGCATCATTCTTTCGAAAAAGAGGACCCATAATTTCTAAGATAACAAGGTGTAGAGCTGGATGAACACAGCAGGCCAAGCAGCATCAGAGGAGCAGGAAAGCTGACATTTCAGGTCTAGACCCTTGTTCAGAAATGCTATTTCGGGTCTAGACCTGAAACGTT
>NC_063358.1:31915638-31925850 GCF_021869965.1 Rhincodon typus | reverse complement strand
GTTGCAGGGAAAAGTGCCGGGTGTGGTGGAGCTGGAGGGGAGTGTGGAGCGGACAAGGGAGTCACGGAGAGAGTTGTCCCTCCGGAAAGCAGATAAAGATGGGGAGGGAAAGATGTCTTTGCTGGTGGGGTCGGATTGCAGATGGCGGAAGTGTCGGAGGATGATGCGTTGGATCCAGAGGTTGGTGGGGTGGTACGTGAGGACGAGGGGGATTCTTTTTTGGTTTTTATTGCGTGGACGGGGTGTGAGGGATGAGGTGCGGGAGATGTGGGAGACACGGTTGAGGGCGTTCTCGACCACCGAGGAGGGGAAGTTACGGTCCTTGAAAAACGAGGACAACTGAGATGTACGGGAGTGGAATGCCTCATCCTGGGAGCAGATGCGGCGGAGGCGAAGGAATTGGGAATAGGGGATAGCATTTTTGCAGGAAGGTGGGTGGGAGGAGGAGTATTCTAGTTGGCTGTGGGAGTCGGTGGGCTTGAAATGAATATCGGTTTCGAGGTGGTTGCCCGATATGGAGACGGAGAGGTCCAGGAAGTGGAGAGAGGTGTTAGAGATGGTCCAGGTAAATTTAAGGTTGGGGTGGAAGGTGTTAGTGAAGTGTATGAACTGTTTGAGCTCCTCGTGGGAGCACGAGGCGGCGCCGATACAGTCATCAATGTAACGGAGGAAGAGGTGGGGTTTAGGGCCGGTGTAGGTACGGAAGAGGGATTGTTCCACGTAACCTACAAAGAGGCAGGTGTAGCTTGGGCCCATGCGGGTACCCATGGCTACCCCCTTTGTCTGTAGGAAGTGGGAGGAATTGAAAGAGAAGTTGTTGAGTGTGAGGACGAGTGCGGCTAAGCGGATGAGGGTGTCAGTGGAGGGGGACTGGTCGGGCCTGCGGGACAGGAAGAAGCGGAGGGCCTTAAGGCCATCTGCATGGGGAATGCAGGTGTAGAGGGACTGGATGTCCATGGTAAAGATGAGGTGTTGGGGACCGGGGAATTGGAAGTTCTGGAGGAGGTGGAGGGCGTGGGTGGTGTCACGGACATAGGTAGGGAGTTCCTGGACAAAGATGTCTCCTGGACGGAAAGCAGCTGATAATTCTGAAAAACCATTTCACATGGTCAGCAGGTGGCTCAGTGGTTAGCACTGCTGCCTCACAGTGCCAGGAACCCGGGATGGATTCCGCCCTCGGGTGGATCTCTGTGTGGTGTTTGCACGTTCTCCCCGTGTCTGCATGGGTTTCCTCTGGGTGCTCCAGTTTCCTCCCACAGTCCAAAGATGTGCAGGTTAAGTGGATTGACCATGCTAAGTGGCCTTTAGTGTTCAGGGATGTGTAGATTAGGTGGGTTATAAGGGGATGGGTCTGGGTGGGATGCTCCAAGGGTCGGTGTGGACTTGTTGGGCCGAAGGGCCTGTTTCCACACTCTAGTGATTCTGATTCTTGATGCCTTATGAGAAGTCTGCATCATATGCTGTAAAGGTGCAAAATGGTTTGTGACTGTTGGGAAAGGTGACTGCAAAAGGAGTGTATCAAGTGACCATGAAATGTCAGAGGGACATCAGTGCTTCATGTAACATCATGGCCTTCACAGGCCTCCAGATAGTGGTCCAAAGTCCCTTGAAAGTGAAGTTGAAGCTGGATAATTTTATTTTTCTATTCATTTGTGGGATGTGGGTGTCGTTGGCTGGCCAGCATTTCTTGCCCATCCCTAGTTGCACTTGAGAAGGTGGTGGTGAGCTGCCTTCTTGAACCATTGCAGTCCCCCTGCTGTGGGTTGACCTACAATGCCCTTAGAGAGGGAATTCCAGGATTTTGACCCAGCAACAGTGAAGGAATGACGATATATTTCCAAGTCAGGATGATGAGTGACTTGGAGGGGAACTTGGAGGTGGTGGTGTTCCCATATGTCTGATGCCCTTGTCCTTCTAGATGGAAGTGGTCATGGGTTTGGAAGGTGATGTTTGAGGATCTTCGGTGAATTTCTGTAGTGCATCTTGTAGATAGTACACACTGCTGCTACTGAACGTTGGTGGTGGAGGGAGTGAATGCTTGTGGATGTAGTGCCAATCAAATGGGCTGCTTTGTCCTGGATGGTGTCAAGCTTCTTGAATGTTGTTGGGGCTGCACTCATCCAGGCAAGTGGGGAGTATTCCAACACACTCCTGACTTGTGCCTTGTAGATGGTGGACAGGCTTTGAGGAGTCTGGAGGTGAGTAACCCGCTGCAGTATTCTTAGCTTCTGGCCTGCTCTTGTAGCTACTGTGTTAATGTGGTGAATCCAGTTGAGTTTCTGGTCAATGGTAACTCCCAGGATGTTGATAGTGGGGGATTCAGTGATTGTAACACCATGGTATGTCAAGGGATGGTGGTTAGATTGTCTCTTATTGGTGATGGTCATAGCCTGGCATTTGTGCGGCGTAAATGTCACTTGCCACTTGTCAGCCCAAACCTGGATATTGTCCAGATCTTGATGCATGTGAACATGGACTGCTTCAATATCTGAGGAGTCTCGAGTGGTGCTGAACATTGTGCAATCATCCGCGAACATCCCCACTTCTGACCTTATGATGGAGGGAAGGTCATTCCCTGAGGAACTCCTGCAGAGATGTCCTGGAGCTGAGATGATTGACCGCCAACAACCATGACCATCTTCCTATGTGTCAGGTATGACTCCAACTGCTAGAGAGTTTGCCCCCTGTTACCCATTGATTCCAGTTTTGCTAGGGGAGAAACCTGTTGCTCTCCTGGTATGACTGCCCGCATAATGCAAAACCTTGATTGTTCTCCAATAAATGAAATATCAAAAGGACAAATAAGGCTAAAGATTTGTGTGAGAGAAATGGGTTTGAATTCATGCAACATTGGCATTGGTACTGGGGAATGGGGAAGCTGTTCCAGTGGAATGGCCTTGACCTGAATCATGATGAGACTAGAGTCCTGGCGAAACACGTAACTAGAACTGTAGACAGGGCTTTAAACTAAGTACTGTGTCAGTTGCATGGAAAGTTATAAAGTCAAAGGTAAATGAGAAGGTAGGATTGCAGGTTAGTGATGGGGCTAGTTGTTACCCAAAGTTATAAGGAAGGGACAGAATATATGGATGCCATATTGTGCCATGGAAGCATAAAAGTATTGGGACATTTGACAATAGAACAAACATAAGGGCTTTGTACCCTTATGCACAAAGCTTTTGGAATAAGGTACAGTCAGTTCTCTATAACATGTGTTCCAGCAATACAAATTGCCTATAATGCGACTGACGAACAGGGAAATGCTTGTTCCAAAATAAACTTGTGTTGGCTATAATGTGATTCTATCGGAGAGCGGAGGAAACATCACATGATCATTTCGCGGGCTTTGTCCTGAGCATGTGGAACTTTAGCGCTAAAAGAATCTCCGCCCCGGCATCGCATGATCATTTTTGGGGGTAAGGACAGTGTTCTTCAATTTTGGACGAGCTTTAACATCAAGAATGCAATTGACATTATCGTGGAGGTCTGGGGTGATGTCAGTAAGGACTGCTTCCATGCAGTTTGGCAGAAGCTTATCCCAGATTATTTTCAAGGTTTTAAAGGCTTTGATCCGTCAGAGGAGCTCCCAAGAATCAAAGAACATTGTGTTGCTCTTGCAAAGCAAGTTGGATTTGAAGAAGTGGAGAGTGAGGATATTGAAGAGCTGCTTGAGTCCCACTGTGAAGACTTCTCTACATCTGATCTATAACAACTTCTTGCTGAGGGGGAAATGGAAGCTGGAGATGAAGAAGATGAAGTTCACGATGCAGCACCATGAGAGCTTTCCAATTCTGTTTTGGATGTCTATCCTGGGGGAAATTGAGAAGCAGTTGCAACTCTTCAAGGATAATGATTGCAATGCAGAACACAGCATGGTAGCAGTTTGTAGAATAAGGTCTTATTTGGCACCGTATGAGCAGTTTCTTCATGAAACAAGAAAAAGGGCAAAGCAGCAAAAACTGGATGTCTTTTTTAAACCAACCTCCAAGAAACAGTCAGAAGACAATGAACCACAGCCATCCACTTCTGGTTTAACTATTTTTCACCCTAACCCTGCAAACGCAACTGCCCCTGACGGTGATGATGATGATGATGATGATGACAACCCTCAGCCCCTACATTAACATTAGAGCAACCTCAAAACCTCCTCCCCCATCAAGTCGTCTTGATATTTTATCAAAGTAAGGGTTAAACTTGCTTTTATTTCATTATTAGATATGAGTTAAACATTTATTCAAACTGTGCTATCCTTTGCATTAGGCTTTTGAGTGATTTTTGATTGATTTTGAGTGAAATTATTTGGTGAGATTCCCCTAACCTCGCTTTTCCCATTGGCCCCATTATTTCTATAGCGCAATTTTCTATAATGCGATGTGGTGCAGGAATGTAACTATCATGTTATAGCAGAACTGACTGCAGATAAACTGATAGTGCAAATCAATATAAATTAATATGATCTCATAGTCATTACAAAAAATGGTTACCAAGGGATCAAAACTGAAAACTTAACATTCAGGGGTATTTGACATTTCAGAAAGATAGAAGGGATGCAAAAGGTGTTGGATAGCACTCTTCATGAGAGACGAAATGAGGACAGTTATGAGAGATGATCTAGATTTGGATGATTTGGGCAGAGGTAAAATACAACAAAAGAAAGAAAACGTTGATAGGAGTTTTGCACAGACGCCGCTAAAACAGTCACCCCTCTGTAGAAAGGGCTAGAAATCCACAGATAGTAGGACCATGTAAAACGAATAGCCCAATAATTATAGGTGACATTAATCTTCATGTTGATTGAATTAATCACATTAGAAAGGGTAGCTACAACAACAGATACGTAGAGTTCATTAGAGATAGTGTCCTTGAGCAATGTCACGGAGCCAAACAGGAAGCAGAATCTGATAATGGGCAGTCTTAATAAATGACCTTAGAGTAAAAGATCCCCTAAAAAGTAGTGATCATAACATGATAGAATTTAATATTCATTTTGAAAGTGAGAAACGTGGGACAAAAACAACTGTGTTTTACCTAAATGAAAGGAATTAAAATGATAAGAGGATAGAGATAGCTAAAGTGGACTGGGTGGATAGACTAGCATGAATGAAAATAAGCAAGCAGTGACAGATATTTAAGAAGGCAATTTGTGACTCTCGGCAAAAACACATGCCAGGAGGGAGGAAAGATTCCAAGAGAGGAATAAACCAACCACGGCTAACAAAGGAGAGTATTAAGTTAAAAGAGAAAGCACATTTGGAGGCTGAAGTCAGTGATAAACCTGAGACAGGGAGAAATTCAGAATCCAGCAAAGTTAATAAAGAGAAAGAACATAAGTTATGAGGGCAAACTAGCAAAGAAAATACACACTGACAAGAAGAACTTATTTAAAAGCAAAATATGAAGAGAGAGGTGAAAATGAACATAGGCTCTATAGACAATGAATCTGGAGCACAGGAAATGGAAGAAAAGTTAACAGCTATTTAGCATCAGTCTTTATGGTGGAAGATACTCTGAACATCCCATTAATATTAAAAAATACGGAGGAGGAATTAAGTACCATCATATCACTAAGGATGCAGTTTTAGACAAACTAATCGAGCTAAAGGCAGATAGCTTCCCTGGCCCTGATGGCCTGCATCCTAAGATCCTGAAAGAGGTAGCTATGGATCCTGGAGACATACCAGAGGACTGGAAAACTGCTAACGTGAAACCCCTGTTCAAAAAGGGAGATGGGAAAAAAACAGGTCACTATAAGCCAATTAGCCAAATTGTTGAAAAAGTAATCAAATTAATTTTTTGAGGAAATAATAGCAGGACATTTGGAAAACCATAACCTAATCAAACAGAATCAGCTTGGCTTCATGAAAGGGAAATCATGTCTGACTAATTTATTAGTGTGTTTTTGAGGACATCTCAACCAGAATGGTTAGAGGGAAACCAGTAGATGTGTGGTATTTAGACTTCCAGAAGGCATTCAACAAGGTACCTCTCAAATGGTTAAGTCATAAGAAAAGAGGTAGGATATTGGCATTCTTAGGGAATTGGCTAATGGGCAAGAAGCAGTGATGGGGGATAAGTATTTCTTTTCCAGGTTGGCAACTTGTGACCTTTGGGGTTCCAAAGGGATCAGTGCTAGGAACACAACGGATTACAATTGATATTAATGACTTAGAGGAAGGAAGCAAATGTACTGTAGCCAAATTTGCAGATGACACAAAAATAGGTTCTAACGTAGATTGTGAGAGATATACAAACAGTTTACAGAGAGATATTCATGGGTTAAGTAAATGGGTAAAAAATTGTAAAATGGAATATTATGTGAGAAAATGTGAAGTTGTTCATTTTGGAAGGGAGAACAAAGAACAGAATATTATTTAAAGGTGGAAAAAAAAACGTACAAAGTTGCAACACGAAGGGACTTGGGGGCGAATTCTGCATAAAACACAAAAAGCCAGTACACAGGTGAAGCAGGTAGTCAGGAAGGTAAATGGAATGTTGGCTGGGTTCGATTATAAGGGTAGGGAAGTCTGACTGCAACTCATATTTCTTATGGTCTTATGGATTTAAACAACAGAAGTCCTTACAGGCAATATTGTCAATGATGCAGTGCAATGCCAGTGAGACCGGACTTGTAACACCTCTTATGCTGCAAGGAAAACCTTCCTTACAGATTGTCGATGCAAGCTGATTGATGCTACACTCAGACAGAGTATGAGTACCTCTCTCTTGCAAATCAGTGCTGAAGTCAATGAGTGTCTGCTAAGAAAGCACAATGGAGTTTCCCAGGTATTTCAAGACTAGGGGCCATAATTTTAAGGTGTGAGAAGAAAGATTTAAAAAACACGAGGGGCTTTTTTTTTTACACAGCGAGTGTTTCGTGTGTGGAATGAACTTCCAGAGGAAGTGGTGGATGCGGGTACAGTTACAACAGTTAAAAGACATTTAGGTTATTACATGAATAAGAAATGTTTGCAGGGATATGGGCAAAGTTCAGGCAGGTGAGACTAGTTTAGTTTGGGAGCATGGTCGGCATGGACTGGTTGGACCGAAAAGTCTGTTTCCATGCTGTATGACTCTGATTCCATGAGCATATAGGGGCTGGCAGCCTGTAGATAAGCAATGAAATGAGAGAGTGCTAAGTAAGTATGCTGTGAGTCATAAAAAAGCATCCTGTGTAGATGCATGAGATACGTGTGTATGCTGTGTGCATAGCAACCTGACAGAAGCAAGCAAGTTGTCGATTCCCCTGAGCTCCAAAGTAAACTGTAGAGGGTTGTATTGTTATGAGATTGAGTCCGAGACCAGACACAATGATGTGGTGAGGCTGGTAGTTGCTGATAGCGACTTGAGAGACTTAAGACAGGAAGGATGGTGGCCATGGAGCATGCTGAGTCATTGTTGTGAAGAAGCAGTTACATGAGAGCTAGGACAATCAGTCGCCGAGTTGTAGCCATCGAGTACCTGTACTGACTTAGATGTTAGGATTTTACAGAATCTAATTTCTCATTGGAGGAGAGGAGAATTAAAAATGGCATGTAAATAAGGTTAGTTTGGCCTTTAAGGAGAGAAAAATGCATGGAAATAAGGTAGTCGCCAGTCAATATTGAAATGGTGAAATCGCCATTTACAACTTGAGGGGAAAATTAGGAAAAAAAGTGACTGACGTAGAAAATATTATTTTTTTCAACCTCATAGTTAGCTAACTTTCTCACCATTATTCATTCCACAACCATGGAGGTAAAATTCTACCCTATGTGTACAATGTATGCACATCAAATGAAGGAAGTGGACTAATGAGAGATACACACCAATATAATAAACAACGCACTGTGGATGTTGAAGATCTGAAACAAGAAAAGAAATTGCTGGAGAAATTGAGCAGCATCTGTGGGGAGAAAACGGAGTTAAAGTTTCGAGTCCGTGACTGTTCATCAGAACAGCACAACACACAGTTCAGTTAATGAAGGATAATTTATTTGTGACAAAGTAGCTTGGGTAATTAGTAACTGCGAATGATATTGCACATATGTTTTTATATTAAAAGAGGATGCTTGGAGAAATGCAATTGCATTCACTGGACCAACTTGCTATTGCCATATAATCTATTCCGCTGCTGCAAGGAACTTTGTTTGCATCTGTGGCAGCTCTTAAACATACATCACTTGAATCACACTTTTGCATTTTAATATTTTGATGTGTCCAATTTGATCATATTTCTTTTAGCATTTACATTTTTTGCCTTCTTTGGATTTTTGTGAAATTACAAACTTCAATCTGAGTAGACTTTTTGAGTTGCTCCTATGCTTTCTATGGATCTGCAAGAACAGCATGGCTTGTTTTATTTGCTCTTCTGAAACTTCTGACCCCAGCTGCCAATTCCTCTGCCAGACAATAGAATCATAGAATCCCTACAGCATGGAAGCAGGCCATTTATTCCATCCAGTCCACATGGACCCTCAGAAGAGCAGCCCACCCAGAACTAATCCTAATCCTGCATTTTGCATAGCTAACCCAGCTAACCCGCACACCCCTGGACACTTTAGCATGGCCAATCCACCTAACCTGCACACCTTTGGACTGTGGGAGGTAACTGGAAACACCCGTAGGAAACCCATGCAGACTTGTGGAGAATGTGCAAACTCCACACAGACAGTCACCTGAGGGTAGAATCGAACCTGGGACCCTGGCGCTGTGAGGCAGCAGTGCTAACCACTGAGCCACTGTGCTGCGCCAGCCCACTACACTCCCCATGCCTCATCCCCGTTTGAAGTTAGTTTCAAAAAAAGAGCAAAATGGAAAATAGTAATCCTCAGATGAGAAATTACTATTGTAGATATTTTTCCTTGGCTTGTTCAGACACATTATGACAGACCTTTGGAGCAGTTGGGACTTGAACTGAAACCTTCAGGCCCAGGTAGGGACACTACCACTGCACCATGAGATCCCTAATTACAGATTGTGAGTTGTGCTTGATTGCAAAGGGTGCCCTTTTCCCTCCCATTCATGGCATTAAACACAGCAGAAAATAAAACATCCCAGCCTCTAGCTGTGCATGTTTCTATTTCTTCCCCCTTCAATAATTGGATGTGACAATAGTCTTACCCAACAACTGCTACCATTATATTATTGCCTGTTGGGACGCACGTTTCTGTCAAGCTGTGAGCAGTGCCTTCACAACTTATCACAAGGACATCCCCTCCTAAATTGTGTGCTTCTCTCCCGTGAAATATTTGGCTGCAGTATCGCACTCCAGTTGATCAGCAAAGAATGTATGAAATATTTTTATAAGGTCAGTTGAGTTGAATCTAATTTACAATGACAAACAGAACTTGGATTCTTTCCCAAAGTCAGCAGGAACTGCCTCATTTTTGTGTTCAGAATTGGCATCAGTGAAAGCCAGACCCATCCCTGAGGTACCTATCAAGTGTTGATTTGAAATCACTAGAAGGATAAACTGGCCGCACGCATGTGATGTGAACCTTTTTTCAGATACCTAATGTATTTTGGCAATGCGTTGCTCTAGCGCTTTGTACTCAGTCACTTTCAAAATCAATTTCTCTGCACCAATGCCATTTGACCCCTGTTTTACTGACCACTGAAATCTCTTACAACATAAATATTTTAAAAGTAGAAGGCTGAGGCTTCACGCTTGCATATGTTGCATCTGCCATTCAGGCAAAGCAGAAATGTTAAGTAAGTGGGCAAAAATTTGGCAAATGGAGGACAATGTGGTAAAATGCAAAGTTGTTTATTTTGCAAGACGCAACAAGACAACAGAATATTATTTAAATGGAGAGAAACTGCACAAATCTGCAACAAAAGGGGACTTGGGGGCACTCATGTACAAAGCAGAAAACTCCCTCACAAAAGCAGCAGATAATCAGGGTGGCTAATGGAATGTGTGCCCTTCCTTATGAGCGTAGGGAAGTCTTACTGCAACTGTACAATATGCTGATGAGACCACATCTAGAGTACTATGAACAATTTTGGTCTCCTTATTTAAAGAAATACATCATTTCACTGGAGGCAGTTCAGGGAAGGTTCATTAGGATGATCCCTGGTATGGAGGGATTGTTTTATGAGCAAAGATTAAACAGGTTTGGACTCTACTCACTGGAGTTTAGAAGAATGAAAGGTGATCTCAATGAAACATATAGGATTCTTAAGGGACAACAAGGTGCAGAGCTGGATGAACACAGCAGGCCAACCAGCGTC
>NC_063358.1:31903958-31915138 GCF_021869965.1 Rhincodon typus | reverse complement strand
GTTGTTAATCTTTCCTCTTTTGTTGAAAAATAACAAGGCTGGAGCTAAAGCGTACTGCCTTTTGTATTATGATAGTTGGCAAGTCCCCAGTAACTCATGCTTTATTGCCAAAATGTGCAGGAATGTTAATGTTTTTGGGTCTTGGCTGAAGCTGTTACCCGTGGTCTGTTTATTGGTGTAACTGCTGATGGATTTACTTTGTACTGTAACTATTACGAAAAAGCCACTTGGCTAAAGCAGATTATGTGACAAATTACAACATTTGTCTGCATTAGTTGCACTTATCTGCTAATGCAATGTTTTAAAATTGGGTTGATTTGCAGTATTAGGCCGCACTTGATTTTTTTGAAGCCTGGGTTGCATGGCTATCTGTTCTTTGTTTGCAGTATTCTATTTTGATTGTGTTGAACCAACAGGAAAGATAATTTCAATGGTCCTACAATTTGGAATTGTTTTTTTCTGTGTTTTATTATATCAAGGGAGGTTGAATGATTCTCCTTTTTCCATATTTCCCAACCAGAACAGTTTTTCAAAAGGATGTACTTGCCAATTCATTGAATGTTTAACTGTGCTGTGTCAATAACGAAAGAAACAGACAAATTTCTTGAGGCTTGATTGAAGAAAGAAGAATAGTTTTACCGTACTTAACCAGAAATGCCCCAACTTTCACATGTGTACACAGTTGGTGTTCAGAAACCAACAAGAAAGGAATGGCAGAATAAGTGATAGCTCAAAGTCCAATCAAAATGGAAGTGATGTGGTTCATCATAGAATCCTCACAGTATGAGAGCAGGCCATTCAGTCCATATTGACCCTCTGAGGAGCATCCCGCCCCCCCTACCCCTGCATTTCCCAGGGCCATTCCAATTAATCTACATATCCCTGGACACCACAAGCAATTTAGTATGGCCAATCCACATCTTTGGACCATGGGAAGAAACCCATGCAGACATGGGGCGAATGTACAAAGGCCGCACAGACAGTTGCCCAAGGTTGAGATTGAACCCCAATCCCTAGCACTGTGAGGCAGTAATGCTAACTACTATGCCATCATGGTGCCCTGTTCTTACAGTTTGATGGCTTGACTAGATTTTGGCTGACGTCTGTGGCCCTTCCAGTTTCAGCATTGCGGCAGTTTAAAGATATAAATTATGGGGGTATTCTTGTCAGCCCCCAGCTGATGTGGGCATTGGTGAGCAATTTGCGAGAATCATGTGAGATTAGCAGTGAGGGGCTTCCCACCATCAACAGCAAAAGATCCCATTTTTCAATCACATGTTGAACGAGACAAGATTCTTGCTGGTAAGTGGTGAGAGGTCTGCTTGCATATATTAACTATCTCATTCTTATATTATTTTGCCTTATTGATATGCAGCTTCCCACTTTCCCACAAGCAGCATGAAAATTAGATGGTGACAATTCACAACATGAAAGTCAAAGTGGTAACCTGGAGGCTACAGCTATGCTTCCCTCCCCCACCTCCAGTTCACCAGGATCTTCAAGTTCCTATCAGCAAAGTGCGTGACAGTCGGTAATCAGCAGATGGCATTCAAGCTTCCAAAATGATCAGAGAGAGGAGCCAATTCGAGGCTTTATCCACTTCACCATATTTCTGTCAGTGGTCTGGAAAAAACAATTCCTTAAATGCACAAACAGTAGGCTGTCTTATCACATGATCTTGACTTTTCAACTGACTGGTGGAACAAAAGTAGTCATGTCCAGTGTATTCCAGGTGGATGCGTTTGACTTGATTCATTTATGCCTGGGGTGGTTTTCCTTATTAGCCATAGTGCATTGTCTGAGATGGTTACATCTTAGACTAATAGAATCACAGTGTCCTACAGCACAGAGACAGGCTCTTCAGCCCATGCCGACCGAAATGTCCATCCATGATAACCCCATTTCCCTGCACTTGGTCCATGTCCGTCAAAACCTTTCCTTTCCATGGATTCGACAAAATGCCATTTAAATGTTGTTAATGTACCTGCCTCAACCACTTCTGCTGGCAGCTCATTCCATATGCATACTACCCTCAGTGTAAAAAAAGTTGCCCCTCAGGTTCCCATGTATTCTTTCCCCTCTTACTTTAAACTGATGCCCTCTAGTCCTCAATTCCCAACCCTGGAAAAAGACTGAGCGCATTCACCCTATCCATGCCTCACATGTATGTTCCATGCTTAAATATAATATCCCCTCAGTCTCCCATGCTCGAAAGAAAAAAGTCCTAGCTTGTCCAACCTCTCCCTATAATGCAGTCCCTTGAGTCCTGGCAATATCCTTGTAAATTTCTTCTGCACTCTTTCCAGTTTAGTAACATCCTTCTTATAGCAAGGTGACCAAAACTGAACACAATATTCCAAGTGTGGCTTCACCAACATCCTGTACAACTGCAACATAATTTCCCAACTTCTGTACTCAGTGCCCTGACTGATGAAGGCCAGTGTACCAAGTGCCTTCTTCACTGCCCTGTCTACCTGTGACTCCACTTTCACAGAACCGTGCACCTTGCACTCCAAGGTCCCTCTGTTCCACTACACTCCTTAAGGCCCTGCCATTCACCATGAAACTCCTACCATGATTTGACTTTTCAAAATGCGACACCTCAGATTTACCTGTATTAAACTCTATTTGCCATTTCTCGGCTCACTTCCCCAGCTAATCAAGATTTTGCTGCAATTTCGAATAACCTTCCTCACTGTTCATGATACCGCCTATTTTAGTGTCATCCGCAAACTTACAAATCATGCCTTGTACATTCTCCTCCAAATCCTTAATATAGATAACAAACAGCAATGGGCCCAGCACTGAGCCCTGAGGTACACCACTAGTCACAGGCCTCCAGTCCAACAAGCATCCTTCCCAATACTCTTTGCTTCCTACCATCAAGCCAATTGTATATCCAATTTGCCAGCTCTCCCTGGATTCCATGTGATCTAACCCTCAAGAGCAGCCTACCATGTGGAACTTTATCAAAAGCCTTACTGGAATCCATATAGACTACATTTACCACCCTGCCCTCATCAACCTTGCTGGTCACTTCATAAAAGAACTCTAACTAATTTGTGAGGCATGATGTCCCATGCACGAAGCCATGCTGACTACTCCTAATCAAACCCTTGTATATCTTATCCTTCAGAATCTTCTCAAGTAACTTACCTACCACAGATGTTCAGCTTACTGGATTATAATCCCCAGATTTTCCTTTGCAGCCCTTCTTGAATAAGGCCTTAACATTTGCTAACTTCCAGTCTTCCAGGACCTCACCTGTGGCTAACGCTGATGCAAATATATCTGCCAGGGTCCCCGCAATTTCTTCTCTAGCCTCTTATAATGTTCTTGGTTGTGAGGTTGTTGACTTGCTCGCGGAACTGGCTTGTTTTTGTTCAGATGTTTTGTCACCACGCTCGGTGACATCATCAGTGGAGCCTCCAATGAAGCAATGTTATTCTACTCTGCTTGGAATTTATACTGTCCGGTCCATTATGGTGAGTAGTGTCAAAACAGATCAAAACTGGAAATGACAGTACTCACTACAACAGACTGGACAGTATTAATTCCAAGCGGAATAGAATAACATCGCTTCATCGGAGGCTCCACTGATCATGTCACCTAGCATGATGACGAAACATCTGAGCAAGAGCAAGCCAGCTCGGTGAGCAAGTCAACAACCTCATCCACAACCCGAGCTACAGTTCTTGGTTCTATCTGATCAGGACCGGGAGATTTATCCACCTTCATACATTCTAATACTTCCAACACCTCCTCTATGTGATATGGACTGGCCCTAAGATATCACCACTAACTTCTCCAAGTTCCCAAGTCTTCATGTCTTTCTCCACAGTAAATACAGAGGAGAAATATTCATTGAGGACCTCTCCCATCTCCTGCAGTTGCACGCATACACGTCCAATTTGGTCCTTGAGGGGGCCTATTCTCTCTCTAGTCATTCTTTTCCTGCTGTCAGTCTTTAAATGATTAACCATTCATTCCGAGATTCTCTATTGTGGTTCTTGACTTTCTAGTGATGGGAAACAAC
Organism: Rhincodon typus; assembly: GCF_021869965.1. Taxonomy (NCBI): domain Eukaryota; kingdom Metazoa; phylum Chordata; class Chondrichthyes; order Orectolobiformes; family Rhincodontidae; genus Rhincodon; species Rhincodon typus. The sequence continues at coordinate 31,911,102 of NC_063358.1, read as the reverse complement.
CTGACAGCATCTACGCAGATGCTTCATGTTCCTAAAATCCAAAGAACAGGACCAATTTACACAAACTGTCAGCACATCTTTTGTAGATTGAACATTCAATCTCAGATGTGTCTACACACTGACTTTGGATTCGAGACGGACTACTCATAGAAAAGGCAAAATCAAGGACAGTATTCAGGCTTCAGCTTCAGAATAATACAATTATACCTTCATACCAACTGCTATAATATGTGGTAATGATATACCAGGTTCTGAAATGTAGTACATTAGGTAATAGCCAATATATCTTATACGTATGTTCAAGCCTATGTACTCTCTCTGTCCTGCAGAGTCTTACTCTAGTATATCTTTTAGTATGATTTTTCCGGAGAGTTCTAACTCTGCCTACATGCTGGTAATTCTACCCTGCGATATCACCCACAATATTGCTTCAACGTCCAAATACCCTTATGCAACAAACAAGGCTGACATTCTCCTCCGAGGAATCAATCCAGTGATTTTTGCTGCACCACTGCTAAGTATATACCCTTCGTGAGGTACAGAGACTAAATTTGTGCCTTGTACCCCAGCTGTCCATTCAACAATATTGTATAGAATTTTGGCAAAACTTTTTTACTCCAGTACTTAAGCCCTCTTGGAATAAAGGGCATTCACTTTTCTATGTACCTTCTATAACATATGCTAATATTTCATTTGAATTATATAAACATCTAAATCTCTTTGGAAGTCACATTTCAAAGCTTCTCCACATTTAAATAAATATTCTGATTTTCAGTTTTCCTAACATGGTGAATAAATTCTCATTTCTTCTCAATATAGTCCACTTGTTCATATATTGTTCACTCTCTTAACTTATCCATATTCCTTTGGCACTTATTTGTATTCTCTTCACAGCTGCCTGTTGAAGTTAACTTTGTACGATCAGCAAACTTAGATATGTTATGCTTGGTACCTTTATCTAAGTCATTAATATAGACAGTAAATAACTGAAGTCCTAAAACTGGTCCTTTTGGCACCCCACTCGTAACAGCTTCCCAACTTGCTTTTTGTATGCTAACCAATCCATGATCTGTGCCAATCCCATGCTTTAGCCTTATCTGTTTCTGTTAGGTTTTTCCTCTAATGGTACCAATCATTACAAGTTTCTTGCCATTATTAGCCTATTTGTTCCCACTATTTTGAGATATGTGTTTTCAGTTTCTTCTACTATGAAGACAGGTGCAATATATTTGAATAAGTTTTCTTCCATTTCTTTATTCCCACTATAATTTTTCTTTTCAGTCTCCATTGAAACACTTTTTCCATCTTTGTTCCTTTTTACTTTCTTGTAGAAGCCTTTACATTACTTGCAGTTTACTCTCATTCTCCATATTTTTTGTCTATTTTGTTTATTTTTTGATCATCCTTTCTTGCTAAAACTCTCTCAATCTTCAGGCTTATCAATATTCAACAATATTTTCAGTGTTTTAATCTTTAACTAAAATGATCTTTTTTCGTCAGCCTTGGCTCATTTATCTCTTGAGGAATTGTTATTTTTCAATAGAAAAATATTTTCATTGAGAATTTCTTTTTTGGTTTCTTTAAATGATTGCCACCTCTTTTCTATCTCCGTGCCTGTGGAATGAAGTTCACCATAAAAACTAACTGCAATGAAACTGTTCTCTCTCTGCTCCCATTCTGGAAGCTATCTCACGCTCCTAGTTCTGTCTCATGCTGGCTTAATAACATGGCAGATGTGAAGCCCATTATTCTAATGCAAGGAGGAGCTGCAGCAGTATCAATGAACCTCTGTTGTATATTTATTTTTGCAAATATGAATCAATCTGCATGAAGAACATTGTGCTTACTGCTTAGCAAGAATGAGATTTTCAAAGATTGGCGACTGTGTGGATGGGTAATTGTGGCTTTACTGAGGTTTTTAGAATTGTTAGAGATTTTGTTTTATTACAAATACTGCCTTCTAATAATAAAATAAATGTCATTTAAAGAGAAACAGGGCCCTGTCAGACAAATGGAGAGGGGGAGGTCTCCTTGGAGAATCGACAAGAACACAATAGACATGAGTTTGCAATGTGTTTTGAATGGTACCATTAAAAGCTTTGCAGGAATTTTTTTTCCTTTTCTATTTCTACTAATATCCCCCAAATCAACCTGTGCAGGCATGTTATGACATACCTTTGAAATGGGTGAGACCTGAACCCAGGTCTCCTTGCCCACAGGTGGGGAAACTATCACTGCATCACAACAGCCCTTAACTTTATGATACTTCTAGGGCCAGAGCTTCAATCTTTTGACCCAGAGGTAGAGATACTGTCATTATGCCATGAGATCCTTCCAAATCCAAACAAAGGAGAGATGACTAGAGCTAATGCTTCAATCAGATCAATAAATTCACAGTAGGTCTTCTCAGTTGCAACTTAGCAAATAATAAGCAAACCATTCAAGGTCTTGTTAAGGTTCTCACACAATTGAAACAGCTAACAGTGTAAGGCCATACTTAATATCCCAGCCCAGAAACAAAGAACAAGATGAGCACATTACATCATGCAACAACTTGCTTTTGGACTGTGCTGCCTTTGTTACCATTAGATTTATGGAGTCTATTTCACCACATTACATAGCGAAAGGGCTATTAATAATTGTTTTTCACATGCGTGTCACCAGGAAGAGCAGATAATTATTCATTTAAGCATTTTATTTGAAATAACTTGTGGTTCCCTCAGCTTGATGTTGACATTAGACACATTATTTTCTTCATTAATAAAGGAACTAATACGACATTTATATGAAGGGCTATGCTGCTGTTAGTGGTAAAAGAATCCCAGAATTTGTAGTGAGGAAGAGACATGCCACGAGATGCAAGTTGCTACAAATCACTGGACAATTTGTGCTGCACCTTCCTTAGCCTCCAGAAAATGGAATGTCTCTGTCAACCTCATAACGAGTGTCAAGAAGTTGGTGGATTTGAGCTATAAATGAATTAAACTCCATGTTGGGGCTGCTATTTCGCATCAATATCACTCTTTTTTATTTGGTCATGGAATATAGTCATTGCTCGCTAAGCAAGTATTTATCAGCCATAATTAATTGCCCTGGAGAAGGTGATAGGCAGCTGTTTTTTGAAAGCCCTGCAGACTTTGAGCTGTAAGGATACAAACAGTGCCATTAGAAAAGGAATTAATGAACTTTAACTCAGCAACAGTGGAGAAACATCAGTGTCATTCAAAGTCAGGATGGTGTGTGGCTAGAAGGGGAATTTACAAGTGGCGATGCTCTCTCGCACCTGCAGCCCTTCGTCTCATGTTCAGAAAGCAGTGTTGAAAGAGCTTTGGTGAGCCACTGCAGTGTATCCTGTTGCTAGTACACACTGCTGCCACTGTGTATTGGTGATGAAGGGAATAAAGGTTGAAGGTGGTTGATGTGGTACCATTCAAGTTGGATGCTTTTTCATGGATGATGCCAAGCTCCTTAAATGTTGTTGGAGACGCACCCATCCAGGCGAGTGGAGAATATTCCACCACACTTCTTATACATTGTAGATGGTGGACCTGTTTTGGAGTGCTGGGTTATTTTCTGCAGAATTCCTATAAACCGGCCAAAGTATATATACAGCTGGTCCATTTTAGTTTCTGATCAATAATAATACCTAAGGTATTGATAGTGGGGGATTGATTCAGTAATGCTAATTTCATTGGTCATCAAGGAGCGATGGTTAGATTTTCTTGTGAGAAAATGGCCGTTGTCTGGCACTTTTGTGGCACAGATGTTAGCTTGGATGTTGATCAGGTTTTGCTGCATTTGGACAGGGACGACTTCAGTATCTCAGGAGTCAGAAACATGCTGAACGTATGTCATCACAATAAGCAAACATCTCCATTTCTGGCCTTATGATGGAGGGAAGGCCATTGATGAAGCAGCTGAAGATGGCTGGGTCCAGGACACTCCCCTGAGAAATTCCTGCAGAGATGTCCTGGAGCAATTTTTCCATTAGGAGAATTTATGAATGAACAAAATAATTGCTGGAATACTGTTGGGGCCCATAGTCTTATGATTATTCAGTGCCTTCAGCCATTTCTCGGTGATATGTGGAATGAATTGAATTAGCTGAAGTTTGGCATCTGTGAAGTTGGGGACCTCATTTTCTGACAGAAGCTTGCTGAAAATGCTACAGACTTTCATTCTACACTGACATGCTGGATTGCCCCATGACTGGGATAAGAATGCTTGTGAAACCTCCTCCTCCTGTAAGTTGTTTAATTATCCACCACTATTCACAATTGGATGTGGCAGGACTGTAGAGCTTAGATCTGACCTGGTGGTTGTGGAATTGCTTAGCCATGCTTGTTGCATGCTAATTTTGCTGTTTGGGATCAAAGTAGTCATGTGTTAGAGCTCTATCAGGTTGAAATCTCATTTTCAGGGATATCTCCTGTGCTCTTGGCATGCCCTCCTGTACTGTTCTTTGAACTAGGGTGGAACCTCTGATTTGAGTGACCATAACGCTTTTAGATTTAACATAGTTATAGAAAAAGATAGGACAGTCCACAGGTTAAAGTGCTGAACTGGAGCAGGGCCAATTTTGAGGCCATTAGGCAGGATCTAGCAGAGGTTGATTGGGTGAGTCTGTTTGAAGGAAAAGGAACGACTGGCGAATGGGAGGCTTTTCAATGTGTGATATCAAGAGTCCAGGGACAGAATGTCCCCGATAGAGTGAAGGGTAAAGTCGGCAGGTTTAGGGATCTCTGGCTGCTGAGGGATATTGAGGCACTGGTTAGGAAAAAGAAGAAAGCAAACATTGGGTTTAAGCTATCGGGCTCAGGTGAATCCCTAGCTGACTACAAAAAGTGTAGGAGCACTCTTAACGGGGAAATTAGAAGACCAAAAAGAGGGTATGAGATGGATCTGGGCCTGATCCAGTCCATCTGCGGACATTGTGGGAGGCTGGGGAAGGGCAGGGGCCCTTGCAGAGATTTTTGCTTCATCTTTAGCCACTGGTGAAGTTATGGAAGAGTAGAGAGTGGCTAATGTTGTTCTATTGTTTAAGAAAGGTAGCAAAGACAAGCCAGGAAACTACATGCCAGAGCCTGACATCAGTGGTAGGCAAGTTATTGGAGACAATACTGAGAGACAGGATCAGCCAACATTTGGATAGTCAAGGTCTGATTAGGGATAGTCAGCATGGATATATGCGTGGGAAGTCATGTCTGACAAATCTTTGAGTTTTTCAAAGAGGTAACCAAGAGGATAGATGAGGATAGTGCAGTGGACATTGTCTATATGGACTTTAGTAAGGCCTTTGACAAGGTCCTGCACGGTAGGCTAGTCATGATGGTTGGGTCACATGGGATCCAGAGAGAGCCAGCTGATTGGATTCAAAATTGACTCAATAGTAGGAAGCAGAGGGTGATGGTTAAAGGTTGTTTCTCTGACTGGAGGCCTGTGAATGGGAGCGTGATATAGGGGTTGGTGCTGGGACCTTTGTTATTTGTTATTTGCCGAAATGATTTGGACGTTAATGTACAAGGCATGATTAGTAAGTTTGCAGATGATACAAAAATTACAGAGGGATCTTGATCAGTTAGGGAAGAGGGCTGAGGATTGGCAAATGCAATTCAATACAGATAAGTGTGAGGTGTTTCACTTTGGGAAGTCATACTAAGGTAGGACTTATACAATAAATGGTAAGGTCCTGAGGAGTGTTGAGGAACAGAGGGACTTCGGAGTACAAGTACATAATTCGTTAAAGGCGGCATCACAGGTAGACAGGGTGGTGAAGAAGGCATTTAGCATGCTGGTCTTCATCGGTCGAGGCATTGAGTATCGGAGTTGGAACATTATTTTACAGTTGTATCGGTTGTTGGTGAGGCCGCACTTGGAGTATTGTGTACGGTTTCGGTCACCCTGTTATCGGAACATAGTGAAACTGGAAAGTGTGCAAAGAAGATTTACGAGGATGTTATCAGGACGAGTAGGCCTGAGAGGTTGGCCAGGATAGGACTTTATTCCTTGGAACATAGGAGAATGAGGGGTAACCTTATTGAGGTGTATAAAATCATGAGGGGCATAGACAGGATGAATACATATAATCTTTTTTACCAGAGATGGGAAATTGAAAACTAGAGTGCATAGGTTTAAGGTGAGTGGGAAAAGATTTAAGAAGGAGCTGAGAGGCAACTTCTTCACACAGAGAGTAGTGCGTTTATAGAATGGGCTGCCAGAGAAAATGGTTGAGGCAGGGACAATAGTACAGTACATTTGGATTGGATGGGAAGGGTTTAGCAGTATATGGATCAAATGTGGGCAGTTGGAACTAGCTGAGTTGGCACCATGGTCAGCATGGACCTGTTTGGGCCAAAGGGCCTGTTTCCATGCTGTATTACTCAATGACTCTATGATGGTTACTGTAGAATGAGGGATATTTCAGGCTGAGGTTACAGGCTCTGGTAGATTGTTTCTGCTGCAACTGCTGATACTCCATGGAGCCTCATGATTGCCCGATTTTGAGTTGCTATATCTGTTTGAAGCCTGTGGAGAGTCTCTGAATTGTCTTTTTTCTAAATGGGGCGATCAGTTCTAAAGAAGCATCTCTGGCCTCAAAATGTTAACTCTGTTTCTGTCTTGACAGACACTGTCAGACCTGTGGGTTTCTCCTGCATTAAGTGGCCTATGTGTCTTTCACTGCTCTATTGAAGCAGCTACAATGTACACACACCACTTGAAGTTATTAAGATTTTGAGACAAAGTTATCTTCCCTGTCTCCTTCACAACTGCAGTTTTAGTTGGATATTGACTGCTACATTTATCTGCAGAACTCATATCCCAAGAATGAATGAAATAAAATTTGAACTTAAGCAATGGACAGATATGAGCGCATCCCGAGTAATGAGCAGACTCGTTCACTCTGTGTAATCATGTGATTTTTAATTTCATTATCACTGTTTCAAGATGCTAATTGGGATCATTCAAATACTTTGGATTGTTCAACTCCTTCAAAATGTCAGTGGTTTTAATGAGATAGTAGGAACTGCAGATGCTGGAGAATCTGAGATAACAAGGTGTACGGCTGGATGAACACAGCAGGCCAAGCAACATCAGAGGAGCAGGAAGGCTCACGTTTTGGGCCTAGACCCTTCTTCAGAAAAAT
>NC_063358.1:31850558-31903458 GCF_021869965.1 Rhincodon typus | reverse complement strand
TCCTCTGCTAGGAGGCCTGTACATAACTCCCAGCAGAGTCTCCCTATCAGAAACACAGAGCTTTAAAGTTTGTCTTTCCCATTCCCTTTAAAGCTTGATCCCATTCACATTATTTTGCACTGTACCTCTGTTAAAACCCCCTCGTGCATTACCTCTTCATGTTAATAGTATCATTCTGTCAATTCAGCTCAATTCCCAGCATGGTTATGGTCCTATCCTTCCTCTTTTTGAGTTGATTTCCACTTCGCATGAACTCTCTTCTGCCTGCTGGGAATAGAAGGTAATCTGTCAGTGTGTGATGAATCAGCAGGAGGTGAGATGAGATTGATGCACTAAAATGTTGTTTTCCTTCTTAGCCTGCAACACTGCTGTGCAGATCTGAGTAATGGCAACAGAGAGAGAGAGAATGAAATGATAGAAATAGCTGAAAGTAAAACATAGAACTAATATCATCATTGTCAACAGTCATTTTTAAAACTATTACAGGACCTCTACAAACAGAAAACAGCTATTCAGCTTTAAATTGGGAGATGCAACTAAATAATATTTAGGTCCCTTCTTAATTTTGTTCAATTTGAGTTTTCAAGTGTGCAATAGTGATAGTGAGGACACAATGGTGTGCTTACTTTCTTGGGAGCCAGTATTAGTGAAAATGCTTTGAGTTTATTCTGATATAAAAGCAAGTGAGAACACTTAATATTTGTTTGGTTTGAAGTTCAGTCAAAGATAGAGGAAGAAATGATTTTGCACAGTCCTGACCTCACTTCCAGCAGATCTGTAGGGAAACCAAATAAGTCTCCTGTATTTAATTGATGGCTACCTCAGATATATGGTGGGTCACAGAGTGATTACGTATAATTCATTTTGGGTCCTGACGCGAAACGTCCACTTTCCTGCTCCTCTGATGCTGCCTGGCCCGCTGTGCTCCTCCAGCTCCACACTGTGTTATATCTAATTCATTTCCCTTCTTTACAGTGATTTCCCACAGATTAAATTTCAGGAAGTGTTGGAAAGGTGCAAATAGGATAGATGAAAAGGCACTGAGTGAGACATTGTGTTGAAAGTTTTGTACATTTCCATAACCCGATCCATATGGAAAAATAATTAGCCACATTTCCTGCCTATCATCTTAGCTTGTACGTGGCACCGAAATAAGTCAAGGAAGAAAGGAAATGCAAATGACATACATGTTTGACAGAATTCAAACTGGGTGTGCTGTCATCAGTAGCTGTGGTGCATTTTAAATAAGACTTAAAGAGACATTAAAGGGCCCAAAGTAGCAACTACACTCTTGGCAGCAGTTTCTGAAAGTGACAGGTAACTGAACAGGGTAAGATTTTAAATTAATGCAGAAAATGCCAGAAATACTCAGCAAATCGGGTAATATCAATGGAAAGAAATAGTTAATACATCAGACCAATAACCCTTGAAACACTAACTCTGTTTTTCTCTCTCAGCAGATTTTGTGTGACCTGCTGAGTGTTTGCATCATTATAAGTTTTCTTTTAATTTTCAGGCTTCCAGCATCTCTGATGTTTTCCTTTTGTATTTGGGTGGAATTTTATACCAAATCAATTTCCAATTTAAATTAATTTCATTGTCCTGGTAATCTTTACTAACATGTGTTGGACATTTAAAGATATTTAAAATCTTTTGATTATGGTGCCTGCCTTTTATAGTTCATTGAAATATTATGCGGGTTAAGTGGAGAATAATCAATCCAAAATGCCAGCCTGAACTGGAAAGAAGCAATATTCTTGCATTGTCAGCTCTGTTATCTGATGTGTGAATATTTGTGCGAAAGCTGGTAATTATGATTAATGTGACATGTTGGCTGCTCAATCATTGTAGAAGTTGTCACATATTGCAGAAATATAGAAACTAGAAGCGGGAATAGACTATTGAGCCTTGCTGCACCATTCAAAATAATCTTGGCTGATCCTCTAACTCAATGCCATGTTCCCACAATCTTCCAATGCTCCTTAATGTCACTAAAATCTTAAAATTTATCTAATGTTTGAATACAGTCAGTGACTTGCCCTCCACAGCCTTTAGTGATAGAGAATCCCACAGGTTCACCATCCTGTGAGTGAAGAAATATTTCCTCATCTCAGTTCTAAATGGTCTACCCCATATCCTGAGATATGCGTCCCCTCATTCTAGACCAGGAAAAACATTGTCCCTGCATCTAGTCTGTCCATCCCTGTTAAAACTTTATACACTTGAATTAGATCTCCTCTCATCCTTCTAAAATCTAATGAATACTGGAACAGTTGAACTCATCTTTCCTCAGTAGAATTAGGTGTCATCCCCAGAATAAGCCTTGTGAACCTCTCTGCACTCTGTCTGAGGAAAATGTACCCTTTTTTAGGTAAGGAGATCAAAACTTTAGACAATATTTTAGGTATGATCTTTCTAAAGACACGTATCACTGCAGTAAGACATCCCTTCTTCTGAGCTCCAACCCTCTTGCAATGAAGGCCAATATTCATTTGCCTTCCTGATTGCTTATTACACTGGCCTGCCTATTTTCAGTGATTGGTGCACAAGGACACCCAGGTCGTTTTGTACTTCCACACTGATGAAAAGATCACTCTTGAGTCTATAGGGTCCAAATGAGCAACAATTTTATTTGAGCTTGTATTAGAGAGAAAGACTCAAGTCACCTGAGATGCTCAATTACCTATAGACCGTTTGAGTAACATATTGAAAGTACGCAAATTCTTGATCCTCTGTAACATGGCTTCAGAATATCATGGTTCATCAGCCAACTGGCATAATGTGATGGTTGTATTTAAACTTCTGGAACATTCTGCTGCACACAGTGACCACATATAGCCTAATTTCACCTTCCCCCTCTTGTCTCCCTGTGAATATGACCTTCCTTTGAAGATGTTTTTGTGTCAAGAGTATTATAGGACTATGAAGATAGAGCCAACGGCCTTGAGTCCCAAAAGAGTAAAATTACAAGATTTATCTTGCGTAAATTGTAAAACACAATGAGTATGTCACAGAATATATATAAAAATACACTCAGGAAACTTTCATTGCTTGTACCATGTTGGAAATGAGATGAAATTCACTCACGTGGAAAATGAAGATGCTAAACTACAAGCTCATTTATGCATAGAAGACAATGATATGCCTGGGGTCCAAATGCAATTTGCAGTGCATGCTAACTCTGTTGTTTTTTGGGATAAACTAGTCTAACAAGCAGCAATTAAAGGGACCGTAGAAAACTATTCACCAAAACAGTTGGTGCTTGCTCAGTCCTGTAATTTCTGCCCCATCTATATGGCTGCTTCTGTCCATTAAAACTTACGGTTTCTAATGTGTCTTTACAGAGGAGCCAACTAATTTCCAGACTGCATTTCCCCTTGCTACTCTTCACCCTCTCTCTCACTTCCACCCAATTCAGTTTTAGAACATGCAGTTCATCAGGTAAATGCAACTGTGTTCTGACCGTCCAAGTGGCTTGTGCCTTCTGCTGATGCCATGGAGGGTTTCAGAGACAGAGAGTACCCAAACACCTCTGTTGATGAATATTGATGCCACTGCAATTCTCCTCTCTTCACACCAGTGAGAAGCTGTGGGATGAAATCACAAATCTCTGACAATAACCTAAGTCATTATTAAATGAAAAAACATGGTAGTTTGGTCTGTGAAGGCTGTGCTTTCTAAAAGAAGGGTCCAATTTACTGTAACATGAAATATCTCCAACTTATTTAATCTCCTGAGGCCTGTGACTAACTGCAATAAAACTTCCAGATAGCAAATTTTATAAAAAGTTTTCTCCAGACTGTTCCTCACCAGTCCTCGTAGAAGGTAATTTAGTGAAAACTCTAGACTATCAATTTAGCACCATGCATCACTCACTTTGACTGGTAGCACTGCGCAGATGACACAGCCATAGTTCCAACAGAAATTGATCTGTAGAGAACTTAGCTACCTAAACTAATCCTCCACCTCTATCTTAAAATTGGTGTCTGATCAACACCTTTGAAATAAAAGGCTAATCAACACAACATGAATGATTTTCAAAATTAGGGCAAATAGGTAAACATTACAATTGTTGCTTTCTTGATACTTGGAAACCTTGCACTCATTGTCTTTTGTAGACAGTTTGCATTTTGCAGTTTTTATTAATAATTTTATTTATGAAAACAAAATAATTGTTATCTGTACCCCCAAGTTTGCTGGTAGCTTATAACAAGGTCTTAATCAAATCATTCTTTTTTTAAATTAATTATAGTTAGTTTGTATGTAAGCAGAATGATTAGGACAAATAAAAGTCTATGCAAAGGAAAACTAAATAGACCTAAAAACTGAGTGTGTGCTCAGGTTATGACATAACTCCAGAAACCTTTGGTGAATACTTTGTATCAATCAAGTTAGAAAAATATTTATTCACAGATATGTTGTAGGCATGACAGGAAAGTTATGTGCTGGAGTTGCTATTTGTTTACTAGATCTTTAATTCTACTATGGTGCACAGCCGTTTTCCATTCATTTTTTGGAAATGGCATTTGCCTTGTCATGCCTGAAACGAATGGCACTGTTATCAGTACTGAACAGCATGCATCGTGCTGTGGGACAAGAACAAACAGGCAGCAAATTTTTTTTAAAGGACATCATAATTATCTGCTTTAAGCACAATTCCTTTTCTATTTTCTTTCTTCCCCTCATTTTCATTGCCAGTATGTCATTTCTAATTATCTGTGACGTATGAAGGTTGCAGACTGATATTTATCATATTTCTGGTGGTTGTTGATTCATTTCTTCGTGTCTTTTGGAAATATACTGGAACTTCCTGAAATAGTCTGCAGGGTTTGAACCACTGGTAAATGAAAGGGACAATTGATATGATCCCATTAGTGGCCCACCAGTAGGTTTAGTTAAAATGATCTACTTCATATGCAACAGTCATGTGTTATTTTCTATCACTACTGATGTGAGCATTCATTAAGCTACATACATAATGGGCTGGAAGAGTCAGCAAGAGTACCTGCCACATTCGCCAATGCACAGTTGTTTTAGAGCCAGAAAGAGACTGTAATGCTGATATAAACCTCATTTTTCTTGATGCATTTATTTATGCTATAAAATGGGCCAAATCATCTGATCTCCAGATCATTGGGAAATGGACATACAATCCAATATTAGCCTCAGGACCCTGCAGAAGTCCTGGTGTGCTGACCTCCATTGGAATTGCCAGGACTCAGAGTCAGATTTGGAAACTTGAAATAGCCCTGATGTACTTACCTGAAGTATTAGCCAGGAAATATTAAATATGTTAAAAACAGTCTCATGCCTGGGAACTGACAACAGTCAGTCATACTGAGCCCTTTGAATCCCGACCTGACTACCACTCCAACTTCACCTTACTATTCTGTTGATTCCCCTGACCACCCAACCACCTCCTTATGATTCCTCTATCAAACCCAGCTAACCATCTCAAACCAGTCCTTTGTACCCCAACCATCCGACCAGCCATGAATCTGACTCGCCTGCTCAACCACATCCAAACACCCCCCAACTACCCAACTCTCCCTTCCCCCACCACTGACTATCGTTATCCCAAAGCCACCCGACTAACCCCATCCCCAATCAGACGTTGATAACCCCATCGTCCCTAGATCACGAATGAGCATTTCTTCTTTATTCATTCATGGGATGAGGGTGTCACTGGCTAGGCCAGCATTTCCCCAGAGGGTAGTTAAGAGTCAACCATATTCCTGTGAATCTGGAGTCGCATGTAGTCCAGATCAAATAGGGATAGTAGTTTTCTTCCCTAAATGACATAAGTGAACCGGATGAGTTTGTTTTTTTATCTGACAATTGACAATGGTCAACATTAGACTCTTAATTCCAGATTTTTATTGAAACTAAATTTCACCATCTGCCATGTTGGGATTTGAACTTGGATCCCCAGAATATTATCTGGGTCTCTAAATTAATAGTCCAGCAATAATACCACCAGGCCATTGCCTCTCTCGCATCTCATCCAACCACTCCACCCACCAGACCTGATCATTCCCAACATGCAACAATCCCCACACCAGAATTGACTACTCCCAACACTTGATTGCTTTCTGACTTAACCTCACTATCTCAAGCATTGACTAGCTGCCTAACCAGACAAACCCTACCCCAGACCTGACTGTGCCTCCAGACCTGACCCACCAATCCAAAAATATCTCTACTCACTTATCCAAATCACTAACCCACCCATCCTACACAATTACCAGTTTACCCCACCTAGCCACCACTTACCTCGCATATCCATCTGCTCTTTTATTCACTCATCTACTCATCCATTCACTAGCATTGAAAGACTGGACATTTAAACTCACCATACAGCAGCTAGTATCTATCAACTACTATCCTTACCTGATCTGGACTACATGCGACTCCAGATTCACAGGAATATTGTTGACTCTTAACTACCCTCTGGGGAAATGCTGGCCTAGCCAGTGGCACCCTCATCCCATGAATGAATAAAGAAGAAATGCTCATTAGTGATCTCGGGACGATGGGGTTATCAATGTCTGATTGGGGATGGGGTACTGTCCTTCTCGCCGTTGACTCTGCTTCGCTGAGACCAAGATCCCCAATGGAATCTGTACTGCACATTTCTGGCAAAACTGGGCTTAGAAGGTCCTGGAAAAAAAAGTCATGGGTATTTATAATCAGACTGCAATCCTGTAATTTTTGTTGCTGCTTAGAAGATTTAGGATATTAATTCTCTGGAAATATTCACAAGACTTGTGGTGAGAATACATCCGGCTGCATGTCGCGAGAATATAATTTGGAAGTATTGGTTATCCTGGGATTTCATATGTTGGAGTTCAGCATGTAATTTTCTCACATTTTGTTTTTGCATCTGTTTGTAAGTGGATTCTGCACCACATTTTAAGCTTTCTTCTGAAGTAGTTTACATAACTTTTGAGCCATTGCTTACCAAGAGACCTTTCTCCATTATTTTAATTGTTTCTTCAGTGGCAAGCTGGAGGTCGAGTAGGGTGTTCAGGCTACATGATTTCAAGTGGAAGACGAGCTCATGAGGAGCCCAAACATGTTGGAAGGTTGATGCCTGAGGTGTTCTGAAAGTATTTATTGACATTCTGACAATCTGTGGTTATGAAGCCCATCAAACATACCTAAGTATGTTGGAAGAAACTCATCTTCACAAAATCTACATCTCAAGACAGGTTACTTCACTTGTGCCAGCTCTTGAAGGTGACATCTGAAACAAAAAAGGGTCATCCCAAAGATGTAACGATTAGCACAGTATGGAACTTTCCTAAAATGGTTACAGGACTGAAGGACACCATTCAGCCTGATGTGTTAGTACCAGCTCTCAGGAAGAACAAACAACCTTGTTCCACTTTTTTTTCTTTTTCATATAATTATTGAATTCTGTTTTGATGGCCCCAGTTGAATACATATCTAGCAAACTGTCTCAAACAGTGCATTCTGGATCCCAATCCCTCATGCATAAGAAATGCTTTTCCTCATATTGCTGTTGCACTTATGCCAAACACCTTAAATTGGCTTCCACTGTTACTCACCTGTTTTGTCAGAATAGTTTCTCCCTAACTAGTCTGTCTGGGCCTTTTGTGTTTTTTGATCCTGTAATAAATCTCCTCTTCATTCTTTTATCTTGAAGATGAACATTCCCAGTTTTGCATCCTATCCACGTAATTGAAATTCCTCATCTCCAGAACCAATTTATTTTTGAATGTATTTGGCACCTCTCTCATATGTTCACATCCTCCCTCAAGTATAGTACTTTCAAATTAGCGTTTTGTACAGATTTATTGTAACTTTGTCTTTCTACTCTATGCCCCTTATTGATAAAAGCCGGGATCCCTTACGTTTTATTTACTGTTTTCTCAACCTGCACTACCTTCAATCACTCAAGCACATATCCCTCTATTACTGCACCTCTTTTAGAACCTTTGATTTTACATTGCTTTTGCAAAAATTGGGAGTCCTTCCATCTGATCCAGCAATCATCTGACGTAACATGTTTTATTCATTCATGGGATAACGGCATCACTGGCTAGATCAGCATTTATTGCCCTTCCCTAATTGCCAAGAGGACAGTTAAGTGTCAATCACATTGTTGTTGGTCTGGAGTCACACGTAGGCCAGACTAGGTCAGGGAGCAGTTTCCTTCCCTACAGGACATTAGTGAACTAGATGGTTTTTTCCTGACAATCAAGAATGGATTCATGGTCATCACTAGACTCTTAATTCCAGATTTTTTAAAAGATTGAATTCAAACTCCACCATCTGCAGTGGCAGGATTCAAACCTGGGTCCCAGAACATTCCTGGGTCTCTGGATTAACAGATAATACCACGAGGTCATTACCTCACCTAACTAGGAATGACTATGTGATTGAGAACTAAAGGACAGAATCTTTCCTATTTCCCTTTAGAAAGGAAGCATATCTGGACAATGTGCAGAGCCTTAACTACTCAACAGGCTTCCTTAGAGGGCAAGGCAACGTTGTTGCATCATGTGACCATCAGAGTTTGATATCTCGATCCTACGTAAATATAAGAGTTGCACTTTGTAGTATCTATTTGAATCATTATGTACGTCAGTATAACTGACAGTCAGAATGCATGATACCTTTGTTATGTAGTCATCTATAGTAAGGGGCTGAAAAGAATGTTTTGAGTTTGGGAGATGAAGTATCTTTGCTGTCACCATGTCTGTGCATCTGCCAGTTTTCATAACTCTGAAACTAAATGAAAACACATATTGAGAAAGATTGTGTTTCACCAGATACAACAACTGGCCTGTTGACATGTCGGCATGGTTACAATGTTTTCAGAACGGACTGTTATCCGGTGTTTCAGGATATGAACTTGTCTGAAAGCTCCCTGATGAGGTGGCAATATTTTTTCAGTGTAACAGGCTGACTGATAGTTATGACTCCAATTGAGAATACTTGTTGCCTGCATGTCAAGTATAAATTGTAATTTACATATGAGACTGAGCAGATCAATGATAAGCCATGGTCACAATGTTCCCCATTCAGGGTGTGGCTTTCCCCCAAATCAACACTGCAAACTATTTTAAAATAAAAGTCAAAGGCTCTTCTCAAACTTGCATCTCCAACAGAAGCAAAACCTGCTTTTCATTCGCAGACGCCACAAAGGTACTGCAAGTTGGGTTCACAGGCACAGTAGTTTTAACACTTAGAGTTGCTGATTGATTACTTGGATGTGCCTAAGACTGACTCTTGTCACCTTATTCATGAATGAACCACAGGCACTTGTGGCCTGCTGAGTGTGTGGTGACTGTGATATGGGAAATATCTCTAAGTTGTTGTAGGTGAAAAGAAAGGAAATAAATCAGTCTCCTTTAAAAAAGACCAACATCTTTAAAGAAGGACTAATTTCTCGTAGTAAATTTTTTGTCAACATTCTGAATATCACAATGAAAAGTAGTTGATTCAGAATAGCCAAAGCAATCATGGAGCAGAAAACATTAACTAATAAACATTGGAATCCAATTACACAGGATATTTCTCTTTAAACTGATCAAAACAAGCTGAGAAAAATATTCAAACCTCTCCACATCTAGTGCTTGCTATTTACAAATTGTGTAATTTATGGTTTTCCATCTAAATTGACATCTGGAAATAACTTAGCCACTTTCTCTAATCCATCGTTTAACAATCCAGCTGTTTGAAATAGCAGTTACACAAATGAATGATTTCTGCTTAAATGCCATTTTGTATTTAATGTTCTGCTATTGATGACATATGGCAATAGACAGAATGATCATTAATTGTGTGTTACTTTTCTGTACTGTCCAAATAAAGGAAGCAAATATAGAATTGATAACCTTAACAAAATCTTAAATTGTATAGGATTGTTCTCCTCCCATACATGTGGAAATGGCTTTCTCAGAGAAACAATTAATGCTTGGGTGATTAATCTCTTCAAAAAAAGTTGGAAGAACATATGGTTACGAAAGAAATTAAAGTCTATACAGATGGGGTTAGAGTAAATGATCGAAACGGTGGAACACTGAAGCTTCAGTACTGTTAGAGCTGAGTTTTCCGTTGTTTAAACACATCACCCAGTGACAATACACTTTGCTGAGAACCATGGCGTGCTGTTATGAGGCATAAGGCTGAGTGTACTTGTCTACTTCTTGTCACCTTATTTTATGTAAAATAAGATTATTTTTCAGGGACAATTGTTCAGAATTTCAGAATAAATGAAAATAAGATCACCTGTGCTGTTTCTTCATGATGAATGAGTCATTTGGGTGAACTTCTCTTTTTTTAGTTAAAAATATACGTTATTCTTAAAAAGACATATATATCCTACATATATATATACACACAGACATAGTAACTAAAGCTCTTTGGTCCTGTACGGTAGCATATGAAGAAACAAACAAATGTTGGAATTTGACTCTGTTCAGCAAACAAATCTGAGGCATTTGTTAGTTGGACAAGACTATATTTGCATACATTTGAGGCACGGGGCAGGTGGGGGGTGGTGGTGGTGGTCCGATAACTCAATGACCCCCATTTAACTTGGGAAAGATGGTGGTCTTTGCTCACTGCACCTTGGGGCAGCTGCCCCAGGCTATCTCTCTCAACATGTATTCCTGGACCTTGGAATGTGCTATTCTGCAACACTCAGTCAAGGTCAACTCCTTGCTCCAGAAGACTAACAAGTTTTTGGCTGACCGAAGAGCATTTTACACTGAGTTGACAGTCCTTCAGACACAGTCGATGTTTGTCTTTTTTTCCTTTATTCATTAATGGGATGAGGTCGTCGCTAGTTAGGCAGCATTTATTGCCCATCCTTTATTGCCCAGAGGGCAGTTAAGAGTCAACCACATTGCCGTGGGTCTAGAGTCACATGTAGACCAGATCAGGTAAGGATGGCAGATTCCTTCCCTAAAGGACGCTAGTGAACCAGATGGGTTTATTCAGATGGGTGTGCATCCTGGGGAATAGACTGAACAGCACAGAATCCTGTGTCGTGGAATTGCTTGGGATGAACCTCGACAAGAACCATTGCATCTCTCTCAAACTTCATTTGCAAAGGCAGATTCCCACAGGAGATGTCTGGCAGTCTCGACACCAATCCCTGGCCCCAGCAGCTGCTTCTAGGACAGCATGAGGTGGCGCAGAGAGTCTGGGCGTATACGAAGAATCTCGCAGGTAGTGCGTTTCTCACCACCAGCCAAAGAATGTCTTGATGCTTGTAGGAAAGTTCTGGTGATGGGACATTCTGCCAAACGACAGTCTGTTCAGGGAACAACCTAGCAGGATCTGCCCTCTCCTTTTCCCACAGGGTCTCAAGATTGTTTACATGCTAACCACTTCCTGATGGATTTATAGTCAAAGGTGTTTCTCTTTGCAAACTTCTCCTTGAAGCACAGCTGATTCAGAACAGTCCAACTGCATGGAGCATTCCATGGCAACGAGATCAATCCCAATCTTCGAAACACCGGAGACAGGTAGAACCTCAGTACATAGTGACATTTGGTGCTTTTGGACTGCGAGTTACACACAGCTTGATGCAGCCAAACACAAAGGTAGCCATCAGGATGACGTTGCCATTGGATACAATCTTCTTTATTGAAAGTTTTGTGCATAGAGTCCTGCAGACATGGTCCATCTTAGACTCTTGGATGAAATGGGAGGTGGCTCGGGTGACTGCAACAGTGCAGGTTCTCAGAATTGGCCAGACCTGCACTGTGTACAACAACAGACAGAGTGCCTCACACCTGATGACTAGATTTTTACCCAGAATGCAAAGGGACTGGTGGTTCCGAAAGCCCAGTTTCTGCCTCACCTTGGTGATGCGCTCCTCCCAAGATTTTGCACACACCCCAACCGCTTTGAATCATATTCCCGGCATCTTCATGTAATCTGTCCTGATGGTGGAGGGGATAAAGGATCAGTCGGCCCAGTTCCTAAAGAACATGGCCTCACTCTTACTACAATTTACCTTGACTCCTGAGGACAGTTCGAACTAGTCATAGATGCTCATGAGTCTGCACACTGACAGTGGATACAAGCAGAATACGGAGATGTCATCCATGTACGGACAGGATTTGACCTGCAGGCCTCTGCTGCTTGGAATAGTCAGCCCTCTCAGGCTCTTATCCTTCCTGATGGACTCAGCGAAAATCCTATGCAACACACAAGAGTGAGTGGGCAGCCTTTCCTGACTTCAGATCCGATCAGAAGCCTTCTGATTCTTACCCATTGATTGACACTGCTCTAACGATGTTGGTGTAGAGCATTCAGAACCAATTGCAGATTCTCTCCCCAAAGCCCATTTCAGAGACCATGTCCCACGTGTAGGTGTGCAAGATTAGAAAAGCAGGGGAACTGATTTTTGAACTTAATTAAACGATTAAACAACAGAAGATAAAAGACACAAATCAGAACATCAAATCTGTTCAATGCAGAAAAACAGTATACCCATTGGATAATACAGTCAAATGCACCTAAAATCTTTTTGACTTCCACACTATAAGACAACTTAATGGCCACTTACCTAAAACAAATCCTTGCCATTAATCACCTTTATAAACCATACCATAGCATTATGATGTGAATTTACCACCACAGTTTTAACCTACATGCTGAAAAACTCTGAGCCCTGACTCTGGACCCCATGATCCATGACACCTCTGTTTTGTCATGAACAACATCACCAACCAAAACAGGCCCAACTCCATGAAAATAATAGTGGCTCTAAAATGCCAACAGCCACAAAGAAAGTGTCCAAGGCAGAAGGGCTGAATGTCGACAAGCAGATCATTCTCTTTGCACGCATCATGATCTAAATAATGACAGGACCTCCACGTGGAGCACCGACATACCTCCATCTCCACCACCCTTCATGTATTTACTTCATGTTGTGTAGGAAAATCCAGCCCTTTTTATTAAATAGGACTGTTACCTATATTATGACTTTTGTATTTTGCCAATTTTCTCCTTACTCTGAAAATATCTTTTTGTTTTAAATTTGTTTTCTTTCTTTTTACCCATTGCTTTACCCTTTGGGATTGTCTCTTTTCTCAATAGTAACTTTCATCCCATTATGATATTAAAATCACTGTATGCAAAGGCTATTATCATCCTCCCTCTGTCACCATATTCCATCAAAAGAAAATCTCCACATCATTACAACAAAAGCAATGTTTGAATTACGGCCACCACGAGAGTTCATTGTCAGTGTTAACATGTACTTCTCAAAACAAAATATATAAATATTCATATTTATCAAATGCAAAGCTATTCAACATTTAACTGGGAAAAAACTACCAATTCCAAATGACGATTAGAGTCATTGCATCAGATATTAGCATTGTCACAGTAGTTACCACAACAACTGTTCTTTATGGCCATCAAAATTCCTAATTTAAGGTGTTGTGATAATTACATTTCTGGCTGTATGTCATATCTTGGGGAACAGAGTTATAGCTTTTATCCAAAGGGAGATTACATCACTTCTTTCCCTCAAAGGTGTCAGCGGTGTTGTGCCTGGCTCCAGTCGTCAGTGAAAGTAGAACAGAGAAAAGGCACATTGATAAAAAGAAGAAGAAATATGCAGTGAAACAGAAGACAATTTGAGAAACACAGAGGAAAAGAAAGACTTATAGGAAGATGGAGTGACCAAGACTTGATAGATGGAGAAGACAATGAAAGATGATGTTTAAACATTCTCAAAATTAAGAAAAAGGTGCAGTGGAAATCAAATGGAAAGATTAAGAGGGGGAGGTTAGAGGATTTAGAACTAAAACAACATTTCTCAAACAGAGTTTCATGGAGGCTTTCTAGGAGGTCGTGGAAATAATGTCGAAGTGTTTACCATGTTGGAGTGGCATTATGGGCAGACAATGTGAGTGACCACTAAGGTGCCATGATCAAGAGTATACAAGTGAGTGGCCAGGGAGAGGGCTGGGAGGAATGAATGGATTGTGTGTGCCATTTCTGCAGTACAGTGTGCTGGCTCTCTCACTGAGGAAAGAGGAACAATGAGAACTGCACAAAGATTGCCATGTGTACCTGCAGTTGCCAAGGCTAGCTATTTTATCTTATTCAAGAGATCCTGTCAATGCCTTTTCAATTATTTCAGTACTACATACTCCAACTCAAAGCATGCCAGAGTACATATTTGGCTCAGACACATCTCTTTAACATTACAGCATCTCAGAACTATTAAGTGCTAAAGGAAGTCAGTCAGTCCATCATGTATGTACCAGTTCTCCAAATGAACCATTCACGTAGTGACCCCACCCATCATAACCATGCAAAGCCTTCCTTTTCATATAACAATTTAATACCTTTCTGAAAGCTTCTATTGAGCCTATCTCCAGCACATTCTCAGGCGGTGTATTATGGACCTTAACTGCTCACTGTCTTTTCAAGGGTGTTTCTTTATTCACATCAGTTTTCCTTCTTTTTGCCAATTATTTTAAATTTGTGCCTTCCCATTCTTGTCTGTTTCATGAATAAGAATTGTTCCTCCCTGTCTACTCTGTCAAGACCCATCATGATTTTGATATCTCAATCAGCTCTCCTCTTAACTTTCTTTTCTACATGAAAACAGCCTTAACTTATTCAATCTATCTTCATAACTGAGGTTCCTCATCCCTAGAGCCATTATGTGTATATTTTCTGGCTCTCTCCGATGCTTTCACATCCTTCCAAAGCTATAGTGCGCCAAACTGGACTCAACAAGGTACTTCCTTTCAGCGTACTATAAAAGTTCAATATAACTGCCCATTCTTGTACTCTATGTCCCTCTCGATTAACTGAGGGTATTGTATGCTTTATTACCCACTCTGTCAACTTGTCCTGCCACCTTCAATGATTTATGCACATAGACATCCAAGAGCCTCTGCTTCTACATTCCCTTTAGAATTGCTCTTTTACTTCATATTGATTCTCCATGTTCTTGCTGACAAAATGAATCAACTCACATTTGTCCTCATTGAACCTCATTTGTTCATTCCATTGACTTGTCAATGCTGTTTTGAATTTCTACACAATCATCCTCATAGTTCACAATGCTTCCACAACAATACAATTCATAGCTGATTAGGCATAGCTCCTCTGGCCTATACAGGTTGCACTTCCCCCAATTGTATTGTCTCAAGAATCTAAAACCTTCCTTCCTGTACCATCTTTAATCAAGCATTCCTCTGTCTTACCCTTCTATTTCTCTACTCACTTGCACTTGGTACTGGACATAATTCAATGAACACTACTTTTAAGATTTCGCTCCTAATTTCCCACTTGGCTCAGATTGGATACATAACTATATCCTTCTTTCTGTTTATGTTGTCCATAGTAATGTGGACCATAACTGCAGGCTATTTACTCCCAAGTTCCAGATTGTTCAGAGTAGATCCTGGGAATCAGAAAAGTGACACACCATCCTGGATTCATGTCTCCAGCCACATAAACTCTTACCTATTCCCCTATGGAATCACCAACCACACCTATACAGTTCCAGTCATCCTTGGAGCCCTAACCTAACCCATGGTGCCATGGAATTGACCTTGGTTGTTTCTTCTGGATGAACCACCACTCTCGTGGTTAGGACCGAACATTTGTTGGCAATTGGAATGCACTCAGGGGCCCTTGTATTGTCTGGCGGTCACATATTCCTCTTTCCCTCTGATGGCTTGGCCACATCTATAAATGTGCTCAGCATGAAGCTCTCAACTTCATAGACCCACCATTGTGACCCCATCTGCTGCTCAATTTTAATGGATCCTCTCATGGCTTTTCTGATCCTTCTTATTGAAATGTTGCCCATTTATAGCCCCTCATGCTGAACTTTTGCTGCTTTTATTTCCCTTCGGCTCAACTGTCCCTAAGTTATAGCCCAGTCCTGAGAATCTTGTCACCACTATAAGACCATAAGAAATAGGAACAGGAGTAGGCCATTCAATCCCTCAAGCCTGCTCCGCCATTCAAAAGGATCATGGCGGATCTGACATTCCTTAAAGCTACATCTGAGTATCTTGTATCATTGTAGTTTGGATAGGACACTGTTTACTAATCCATTTGAAAAGAAATTCTTAGCTTCAACTTTGAGAACCACTGGGCCAAAAACAAAATAAGTTCAGTTGTTAGAAGAGCAGGAAACAACTTACGTCCATCTGCGATTGCTAAGTATTTCAAAATCTTTCAGTCAGTCTAAATTAATCTAAAGCATTGATTAGTTGTATGCCTATAATTAGAGAAAAATTATTTCACAAGGGTTCTCCTACTTTGAGAATGTAATGTAGACAAGTGATGGGGAGCCCAGAAACTAGTGTAGTGCTATTTCTGAAGAATTCTCCAGTTTACCCAATGAGGACAGTTTGCAGATCCCCAGTGGAGACTCATCTGTTCCCCATGTATGCTCTTTACCATGAACTGGACATTCTGTCATTTAGCAATGAAACAGCTTGGTTCAGTCTAAAATGATGATATCCTGTGGGAAGCTGGGGCAGGTCAGTGTCATCTGGAAACAAAAACACAGAACAGTGCAAAGGTTCTTTAAAACGGAATTTGCTTTAATTTTCTCAATGGAGCATACGTTTACTTCAGAAAAATGCTATTTGCTTTCCCTACCACGGATTTTCCATAAATCCAGTTTTGGCTTCCATCTTTCCATATAATTTGACTGTTTATTACTTGAGTGATTTTATGATTAATTATTTGAGTGTAGAGCTCATAAAGTCATAGTGTCATACAGTATAGAAACAGACATTTCAGTTCAACTCATCCATGCTGACCAACTTTTCCAAACTAAATTATTCCCATTTGCCTGCATCTGGCCCATATCTCTCTAAACCTTTCCTATTTATGTACCTGCAGCAAATACCACAGATGCTTTTAAAAATGAAAACTCACAAGCCCATGAGGGACAAAGGTATTGAGGATTATTCTGGTGGTGTTAGATGAAGTGGAAAGGAAACTTGTGGCCTTGGGTTAAACAGTATGTTTCAGTGCTGCATGTTCCTTGAGTTTCTGATATCTTTGTTCTTGAGGACATCTTGATGTTGGATCTTCAATCCCTTCCCAAAGATGGAACTATTTGCATTGTTCTTGTTGTGTAACCACATTCCTTCTGCTGGGGCTAGTCACCAAATCAGTCAGCTGACATCTGGAATTGCTGATCTATCTGTTGACGACTGATCTTGAAGGATTGTCAATTTCACCTCATAATCTTGGATAATTTATTTTTTATCTGCAAATAACTTCAGTAGGGAAAGTATGTCATCAGTCTCAAAAATGTTGGTATTAACTACAGATTAATCTTCAATTCAGATTGCACAAGCTGAAGGAATGTAGACAGAGCTAAAATAACACAGAAAAGGCTGGCATTCATATAGAATGCCTGTCCTGCCATTCATAAAAATGCAACAGGGGAAGGGATGGATATTTGGGAACCGGGACCAACATTCATTAGATAACAGCAAGTTTACGACTTATCAGTAATCCTTTCTCCCCCATTCCCCCCATTTAGTCTGTAAATGCCAGATCCAATTTTACTAAGTAGGAATTTGCAGTGACGGCAGATAACATCCTTCATTTCTCCACATTACATAAAAAAAAATACCCATTAGGTATTCAGTAAAATGCAAACGACTTCATCTTCTAAATTTGTATTACAGATAGATTATGTCAGCGGAAGCAGTGAGATAAGCTTATGATTTCCTCTAGTAGTTACTGACCACAGTCCTGCTGGCTATGAAGTCACTTCAGAGTTATTGAGCCAGTTTTCACTATTGTGTCTTAACATTACCCATAACACATCCCTTTGAGTAAAAAGGGGAAGTCTCACAGGAAATCTTGTTGTTACTGACTAATTATGTCATTTGAACCTCTGAGTTGGAACATAATGTCATAATCACATCCAGCCCAACCATTTTGGGTATATTAAACTTTCCCCAACTCACCCTCTGCAGTAGACTGAATATATTACTAGATACTTCAAAAGTAAAAAGCACTTAATATATGTCTTTGACTTAAGTTGTCTTATGTTAACTGCTAACCCTTTGCTGTTATAGGTTGTATAAGTCCCCTTGTTGTAATGTTGTCTACCATTTTATCTTTCCTGGCTTCCTTTCCAAGCCAGAACAGTGCTGGATCTTCTTCCTTATACACAGATTGAAATTACAATAACGTTTGCCTCTTTTACAAGCTTCCTCACAATGCATAAATGTACAACTGTGCCACATAATTAATAACAAACAGTTCCAATACCAAGGGACACAGGCTGGAATAAGGAGAAAAACAGGACACAAGAGAAGTAAGTTCGAACTCTTTCAGCTAAAGGGTACTGGAGTGGAGTTCAATTTCCACCACCATTGATCCCCATCCCATATATCTTTCAACCACTCTCCTACCATCACCCATGTTACTCTAGTACACCCAAAATCCATCCAAGGATTACTGAGATAATCTGCACTTGAAATTTGACATGGCTTTTGTCCCCATGGTGCAAGGAATTGCTAATAATGAGGCAAAGCCATACAGGCTCCTTAGATCAAACATAGAACATTGAAGATAGAACAGTACAGTACAGCACAATACAGGTCCTTCGGCCCAACATGTTGTGCCGACCTATTATCCTACTAAGATCAAACTACCCTGCATACCCTGCATTTTACTATCTTCCATGTGCCTATCCAAGAGTCGCTTAAAAGTCTCTAAGGTATCTGACTCCACTACCACTGCTGGCAGTGCTTTCCACACGCTCACCACTCTCTGTGTAAAGAACCTACCTCTGACATCTCCCCTATACCTTCCTTCAATCACCTTAAAATTATGCCCCCTCGTAATAGTTATTTCTGCCCTGGGAAAAAAGTCTCTGACAATCCACACTATCTATGCCTCTCATCATCTTGTACACCTCTATCAAGTCACCTCTTATCGTTCTTCACTCCAATGAAAAAAGCCCTAGCTCCCTCAACCTTTCCTCATAACACCTGCTCTCCAGTCCAGGCAGCATCCTGGTAAATCTCCTCTGCACCCTCTCTAAAGCTTCCACATCTTTCCTATAATGAGGTGACGAGAACGGAACATAATATCCCAAGTGTGGTCTAACCAGGGTTTTATAGAGCTGCAGCATAACCTTGTGGCTCTTAAGCTCAATTCCCCTGCCGATGAAAGCAAACACACCATACGCCTTCTTTACAACACTATCAACTTGGGTGGCAACTTTGAGAGATCAGCACATTGTGTTGAACTTTGGAGTTCTAGACTTTCCTTTGGGGTAAGCTGTGATGTGAAACCAAGCAGACTGAAAACTTCTAATGGGGCTGGAGGATGAAAAAAATGTCAGGACGTGGCCTCACTTTAAGTGACCGCAGATGACCTGCAGGGCACACTCAGTCTAGCAGAGATTCAGGTATAGACAATCTCTTTTTCAGAACTCTGCCCTGGATCAGCGAACAATCTGCGATGCAGAACAGAGGATGTGTGACCAGGGATATACAAAACCATTGGAAGTATTTCACTGGTGTTAAGAGGCCAGAACTTGCCTCAGGTACAAGTTTAATGCCCCCAACCACCATCTCCTCCGCAGAATCTCTGAGCAGTGCAAAGGAATAGAGATTCAAATGAACTGTTTCTCTTTCATCTTTGACATGATAATTTAAAACGTTAGGACAAACAACGCTGTGGAAACAGATGTAAACTTTGACCCAGGTAATTGCTTATGTTCTGAAGGGAAGGCAGTCATGTGAGGGCAAAATCTATAAAGTGGATATCGCTTAATGGATCAAATGAGCTGGTTTTGTTTTACCTCCTAAAGCAACTAATGACTACTGTCTGAATATTACAGTCAGCAAGTCATAACAAAAATATGTTTGCTTTTAACTCAGAGAATTGTGCTATGGAAATAATATTCTGTGATATTACAAATTTTCTAAGCCAACTTTTAGAAGTGAAAGTATTTGAAAAAACCTTGTCCTTTACTTTTAATGCAGCCGCCAATGTAAGTAATATAACAAAGGAAGTACTGTAAAGATTAAGGAATATTCTAATCAGGGTGGGGGTGTGAATGAACCTTTCCTGAAAATTTAATCATCTCTGAATTTAACCACATCTTTTGCTCAGACAGCATGACACACTGGAATGTGGGAGGCACAAATGATATCAGAACATTAACTAGGAGGGCAAACTTAGTGATACTTCTCATTTCCTATTAAGGAGTTATTGTTCCTGGTAGAGGTATTGACGAACATGCTGAATGCTTTCAGCATCTTTGAGTTGTGCTTCACCAGATCAATTCTCAGGGTTTTTAAACCATGCAGAGGTGTGAACGTGTGCAATTCCAATTGAAAGAATTTTGTATGCTCCCCACTTGATTTGGATCCCCATCTGCTGTTAGAACAACTCGAAATGATCATTGTCATGTGTTTATTGTTAGCTTTGTCTCTCTGTGAGGGAGATTGAAACTAACTCCAGCAATTTTTGCTTTATGTTTGATCGAATGTTGCATTTTTAGAAAAGGCAACAGACTGGTCGTTGTAATCTTCAGCCCTGGTCACACGTTGAACTTTGGGTGCTAGCACTGTCATAGAGTCTGCTGACAGCATCTGATGTGTAGTGCTTTTAATGAAGTAACCTGGAAACCTAAGCGTTCAGAGCAAGTATGCACTGCACACTTGTCCCATTCAGGCATTCAAAACTAATTAAATTAGGGCCATGGCCCAGAATCTGGTAGCAAGATCTCCATTGGACTCTGAATGCTCAGTGGCCTCGTTCAAGAAAACTAGCTGCAAACTCCTGTTGTTTATTTTTGTCCTATTTCTCTGCTTAAAACTATGTTCATTTTCCAAAACTTCCTAAACATGTATAATATTTCACTCTGTGCAGAGAACTCTTACTCTTCACTCTATTTGGTGGTTTGGAGATGGAAGGTATTGAAGTGCACAAGGTCCATTCATTTACACAGCATCTGAAATGTGCTGTGCATGAGATCTGGGCATGAACAGACCTCTGGGCAGCATTCAGCAATCCTGTTTTATCTGTTCCTACAACACAGCAACACTCGGTGAATTGAGGGCATCTGAGGTGTCCTGACTTGGGAAAAAACATGCAACATGGTGGGACTCAGAACAGCAGCATCTGCGGAGAGAGAAACTGAGTTAACATTTAAGGGTGCAGATCTTTCCCTGAGAACTGGAAGAGGTTAGTGATGCTGTAGGCTGTCAGCAAAAATAGAGGCTAAGTATGAAGGGACGTGGGGAAGGGAAAAAAGAGAAGGTCTATGTTGGAGTCTATGCAGGAAATATTAACTATCAGAATTGTTATTGGCAGAAGACAAAAAAGGGATGGAAAATAAAGAGACAAAAGATGGATTCCAAAAGGAGCAGTAAATGATAATAACAGAATTATTACCAGCATTTACTTTCTGAAAGAATCGGTGTAGTGTTATGATCTGATCTGACTGTTCTCCGCTGAAAGATGTTCCTCAAACATTTGTGAGCATCTTTGAACCAGCACTCAAGACCAAAGACAGAAAGGTCGGAGTGGGAATACACTGGAGAATTAAAATGATAAGCAGTCAAAATTTCAGCGTTGTGGACTGAACAGAGGTGTTCAGAAAATTGATTCTACAGTTTGTATTTAACTTGCCCATTGTAGAGGAGATTGTTCCGTGAGCAGTGAATGCAATACATTAATGTGAAATGTCTCTCCTTTTGTGTATACCTTTCTCTCAGGCAAACAATTTTTTAGTAGTCTCTTCCTTGAGTTAACTGAGGAGTAAATTTGCTAGCTATTAAAAGCAGAAAAAATAATAAAAAAACACACATCAAGAGAATAACTGAAGCAACCAGGAGCAATATTGGTATCTCAGATGTTAGCAAAGAAAGGGTTGAAAGAGTAGGCATTTTACTTTTGAGCTTATCTGGCATGGGAAAGGCAGGGATACTTGCGATAATTGAAGAATGCACAGGTATATCATTGAGGGAACAATTCCTTCAGAATTATGAAGGGTGCATGGCAAAGATGTTTGGCAGTAGCATCACACATTAGGAAATGGAAATAATAGTTGATAACCTATGGTGTAGAAAGCGAGAACAAGGGGAACCCTATCTGTTTCTGAGAGGAAGAGGAAGAGTTAAGATCAGAATTGGGTGTAATGGGATATATCCTGCCAGTATCATTGAGGGGAATCCTTTGGAAGAGTCAGTGTGGAAGGCAGCATTATGAAAACATACGCAATATCAATGGACAATCTGCGAGGAGGAAATAGTATCTTCAAGAAAGTGAAGGCAGAGTCAGTTTAATTGAGGTAGCTGTGGAAATCAATGGGCTTATAGTAGAAAAGGAAAGTACCACAAATGTCAGAAAACTGAAATAAAAACAGAAAATGCTGGGAATCTTCAACAGATAGAAAGCATCAATATGAAGAGAAACAATGTTAACCATTTAGGTCAGTTATTTTTCATGAGCTGATGATCAAGACATCAACCTGAAAAGTTATTTCTGTTTATCTGTCCGTAGACGTTGCCCCATCTGCTGTGTACTCAATCATTTTTGGTTTATGTTGCATTATGACAAATCCTCGGGCCAGGTCCCTCAAGTGAATATGGTTTCAGACAGAATGTCTCAAATTATTAAGCACCTAGATGAGAAGGGATAAACTGGCTCCTTTCTTTATTTGTCATTTCTTCCGATCGCAACAAGTTTAGTTTAAAAGGGATCCTTTCTGGAGTTGATTGATTCGCCAAGCTGACTGGTTTTCATGCAAATGTTTCGTCTCCCTTCTAGGTGACATCGTCAGTGGTGTGTTGCCTCTATCGAAGTGCTGCTTTTCTGTCCCGTTCTGAACTTGTATGGTCCGATCTGTCATGGTGGGCAGTCTTGTTTCCAGTTTTGAACCATGGTGGTATGTCGATGGGGTCTATTTCAACATGTATGTTAATTGCATCAGTGGTTGAAAAACAGGCCTCCTGGAATTCTCGTGCTTGTCTTTGTCTCACTTGTCCTTGTACCGTAACTTTGTCCAGGTCAAATTGATGTCCTTCTATGTCGGAGTGTATTGAAATGAGAGAGAGTTGGTCGTGCGGTTTTGGCTGTGAGTTGGTGTTCGTGTATCTGGTGGTGAGTTTCCTGCCCATTGTCCTATGTAGTGTTTCTTGCAGTTGCTGCCTGGTATTTTGCATATCACATTTGTCCTGCTCATTATGGGTTTGTGGTCTTTGGTCTTTGGGAGTAATTAGCGAATTGTGGCTGTTGGTTTGTGTGCTATCCTTATTCCAAGAGGATATAGGAGTCTTGTAGTCAATTCTGATGTGTTTCTAACATAAGGTAGGGTGGCTGGTGTGTTGGGGCGTACAGTGTCTTCTTGGTGTTGTTTGTTTGCCAGGCATCAGCGGATGAAGCTGTTAGGATAACCATTGCTTGCACAGCTCTGGGGTGTCGCAGTGATTTATTGCTCATTTAAACAGAGTCTTGACGCAATGGACAATCTGAGAGGAGGGAATAGTGTCTTCTCGGAAGTGAAGCGAGAGTCAGTGTAATTGAGGGAGCTGTGGTAACTCAAGAATCCGTTTAAATGAGTGCCAGAGGAAGTGGTAGAAGTGAGTACAATTACAACATTTAAAAGACGTTTGGACGTGACAGGAATGGCTTAGAGGGATCTGGGCCAAACACAGGCAAATGGGACAAGTTCAATTTAGAAAGCCTGGTCTGCATGGATGAGTAGGACCGAAGGGTCTGTTTCTGGGCTGTATGACTCTATGATTCTGTCTGAGCCCAAAAGAAGTTTAAATTTGAGACAACGTATACAGGGCAGTCTCTGGGTTTTGTGAACATTTGACAATGAGTCAAGAGTAACGTTGCAGTACTGGGCAATGCAAGTAGCACAGGTTTGTAGATGAGCTGTTGACTTCAAGATGACTGGCTTTGCAAGTCAGCTGAAATTGTTTTGTTTTGTTTCATTTGGACAATGACTGGTTGCAGCACCCAATACAAGATTTAGTAATTTTATTTTTACCTGTAGTGCAGGGATGTTTGATTGTTGTCCTCAAGCTATGCCTTTCATAGTACACAAGGCCACTAAGTCACACAGAGCAGGACTGCAATTGACTTTTAACCCTTGATCCTGTGTTTACTTGAAGCAGGAAAAGATAAACATGCACAACCAATAGAAATTGCTGGAAGAGCTCAGCAGGTCTGACAGCATCTGTGGAGAGAAATTTCCCTCCACAGATGCTGCCAGACCTCCTGAGATTTTCCAGAAGTTTCTGTTCTTGTTACTGATTTATCGCATCTGCAATTCTTTCAGCATGCCTACAGTTTGGGATGTAATCCACACAAGGCGACTTTTCAATGAGATTGGGAAGGAGGGTTGTGGTGGTGGTGACGTGGGGGACGGGTCATGCAAATCAGCCTCTCATTATTTCTGTAGCCACAGGGGCTCACAGTCCAGTTTGTTTTGAGTTGCTTGTGTTGTTTTGAAAAGTTACCATTTGTATTTCCCTTGGCACATTCAGGGATGATATTCCAGGCTTCCTTTCTAGACAGACATTGGTTTTACATCTGCGGTCACCTTTTGGCTATAGGTCCTCTTTGTTTAAAAATGAAACAAAAGACAATGCACCTGTGACAGCTTTGGGACTCTGATCCCCATCATGACATTAAATATTGGTTGATGGCGTAACACCTGAAATGGTCTGAAGGGAAGGGATAATGAAGAAATGTGAAAGTGAAATTGATTACGTATTTTAATCACTGCCAAAAGCAAGATGCAGCCACAATACAGTTATCAATGTTCTGGAAAAAAAAACAAAGAGATGAAGGAGGCGACCTACATAATTTTGTGAAAAAAAAATTCCACATTTTCCAGAAAAAAGAAGGCAGGCATGGCTAGTTATATATAAGTTTCCATGGCAACTTTTCTCATTTGGAACAATTGAGTGACCCAATTGAACAGCTATAAAGTTCATACATAGTACTGAAGAATTTAGAAACAAGGTGCAGAATTTTCCACTATCCCACACAATATTTCTTGATTCACTTCAGGCTCTTGTCACAGAATTGGTTTCTCAGCTTGTTTGTGAAACTTTGTGAAAACATTTACTTTTAGATAGCGCATTGGATGTACTTTCACCGGATGGACTATTACATTTCAAGAAGGTGGTTCACCATCACCTACTCAAGGGCAATTAGGGCTGCAATGCCGGCCTAGCTAACGACACCCACATCCATGAAAACATGAATTAAAAAAAACAAAAAATAAATACTCTTACAGTGAGTCATTCTGGTGTCTACAATCAATCTTTCTTCTTTAAGCTCAATGCCCAGTGCCCGTTATGTATGTTGCAACTCAGATATAGTGAAGGTCAGATACCATTCCATCAGTAATGACTAAGGAACATTCTTTCAAAACTATCCCCAAAGAATGAATTCAACTACATCATTATCTTCTCTACAAGTGGTCCTCAGGTCACTTTTGAGTGAGACTGCTTATTAGCAAGGATCTGTTCCATGGCTGTCATATCTGGAAGAGGGATTCTTTCAACTTCATCGAGAGTGCCTGAACTCTGAGAGAGACTTTCGTGCCATGAGCAGAGTTTGGATTCAATTCCTTTGCCAATTATGGCCCACCATACTCCTACCATGCCAGAACAATTTTAAACATCCGAGTACATGCAGGAAATGAAATAATTATACGAATCAAGTAAGCCGATATATAAAAACATTTTGTGCACCAGCAACATACAAAGGTATGGGGGTGATAATTAATGTTTTATTGACAAAATGCATAGTTGGATAGCTTGTGCAGTGTGAAGATGCTGGAAGAACACATTCTACAAACTGAGGTAGTTAAAAGTATAATAGAGACTCGAGATTTAGAACTCTTCTGTTTGTCAATCTGATTAACAGACCTGATAAGTTATGTTAACACTCGCCAAGTCTACAATTATATGTTAATCAGCAATCTCTTGTTACTTGATTGTCTGACATTTCTGGTACAATTCCTCATTCGCATCCTTCTTCGGACCCCATACACATCATACAATATTTCACCGCGAGAAGTGCTAAGGCAGGCTTGCATCTTGTCATCAGAACAACTCCATTCCCAATTGGTCTTTTCACTGCCAACCTACCACAAGCTGTGCAGCATGAGGGACAATTCACTTCCTGTTTACAGGACAAGAAGTTTCCAATGAGTAACTCCAGAATTCCTTCACATTTTTGTTCACGTTATCAACGGAATTGGATGAATCGGAGAAATTTTCTTAATAACTATCGATCTTGCATAATAAATGTACCAAAGTAGTTTCTTTACTGGTTTCAAAATCCTTCTATAAACTCCATTGATATCGGACTGACTCTTAAACAGCTTGCAAGGGTGGAAATGATGTTTGTCAAAAACATAAAGCAAACTTGTGCTGAACTGCCAGCCTGTTTTTTTACCCTGTGTCTGATTTTGTTTCCTCATAGTGAACTAGAACTGGGTACTCTCCAAAATGGGCTATCAATTCCTATAAATTTTAAAAATTAAGTGTCTCGAGGGACGCATAAAAATGTATCCGCTGCCCCACTGATTGTACTTTCATTTGAATCAATGGTTTCTAGCAGCTTCATTTCCTTTCCTTTTCTTACGTTGAAAATATCTGAAATGCCATGGTGGAGACGTTGTCATGTCAACTGGATGTTGAGCAGTAGCACAGCAAATTATCACTGTTATGAAGTTTTTAATGGAAAATAGTCAATGAGATAATTTGATTAGATATCTGATTAGTGAGCTTGAAACATGAAACAAAATGTACACACATTGTCTGAAATTAAAACATTCCGATTAAAATCAAACTAATGGTATAAGAAATAGAAATAATTTACATAATACAGGCAGGAACGTCTTATGGAAATACTTCCTGTCTCGCACTGTAAATTCTGTAGAAGAATAGAACATGAGAAAGAAGCATACCAAGCTGCCATTATGGCAGGAAATTTTTAAGAAACCTCAGGAATTAGGGAACAACTTTTTGCCTCTGTGCTCCAAGTAACCCATTGTTACTTCAGCAGAAGTCTGTAAAAATAATGGAAAACGCAGCATGCGTACACATATCCTTGGGATTACAGACTCTCTTCTGCTGAAGATGCAGCAATTAAATTGGTGAACAGCCCATGGAAATTCATTCCTCAGTTCTTTGTTAGAAGTCCTGGTGCTTAGATTCCTGCTTTGAAAGAGCTTTGACATCAATGCTGTGTCTTTGAAAGAGGTCTCAAAGGTGAAAATCCCTCATCAAAATAAGAGCCTCTGATAATGAAACTCTTAGAAAGAAGAAATCTCTGCCAGGCCTAAAACCTTCTTATAAATCCATGTTCCTATAGCTGCAAAAGACCTAAACTCTGGAATTACGTCTGTACCTCCTTGATCTACTTAATGTTGTAACTTGCACCAAAAAGCCTACCTCTGACCAACATTTAATTGTCTGGCCTGACATTGTCTTATAGGGCTCGGTATTGAATTCTGAATGATAATGTTCCTGTGAAGAGGCACTGAACATTTTAGTGCATTAAAAATGGAATATAAAAGTACACTAGTGATCTGTGGACTTTCTCTTCAGCACCAGTAGATTCAATAAACTTTTCAAAAATGTTTTTTCTCTATCACGTTGCAACTTGAAAGCTGGGTGCATTTTTTTTAATATACCGAGTCACCACACAGCTTCTATAAAATGGTTTATATCATTTCATTGCAGCTTGAAAATTATATTCAGGACAGCGTGAAGACTGAGATAGTGGAGATCCAGCGAAATGCGGTGCAGAACCAAACTGCAGCCATGTTGGAAATAGGAACTAATCTCCTGACTCAAACTGCAGAACAAACTCGCAAGCTCACCGATGTGGAAACACAGGTAATCCATTCACTTATCCAAGTAGCATTAATGACATATAGTCACCTTCTCTCAATAATCTGTTTTTCAAAGCTAATTGCCTGGCAAATGTTAATGTACTTTCTTGTAAAAGATTTAGATGAATTTGGAGTAAGTACAAAGGGTGCCACAATTATTTCCTAATTTGAATTGGAACAGGTTGAATTTATCCCAGTTTGGATTTTGCTGCTGTTCTTGTATTGAATATGCAGCAGTTTTGAACATAGATATTTTTATTTGAATCCTTCCAAACAAAGCCTCCATTGCAAAATGCCCCAGATTCAGATTATAAAATAAAAAAGTTTTGCATTGCAAATCTCTTTATAGCATTTTCCTTCCTGCAATTACCCCTGCTGTAACACATGCCGACTACTGTTTATTTTGAGTGAAAGACTGTTCATTTTCTATTGCTTCCAGATCCAACAATTTCTTTTATATGGAACACACACCTAGTAAACATTTACTTTCTGTTTAACACCATTTATTTGCTGAGTACTGCACTTCCGATTGTCATTTGTTTTTCAGGAATCTCCCATTTAATTTCTACGCTGTGTACTCGCAGCTCGGTTTCTTACTGCTTTTCATTTTACACACATATTAATGAATCTTTGGGTTAGACAATCTGAAACCTCCACAGAATATGCCTTTGTAAATAACCATAGTCTGAAGTATGTTATTACTTATAGAGGCCCAGTGCATGGCATTGCCAAAGAAAAATGGGTCACAATCACATTTGTTTGTACTCAAGGAATTCCATATAATTTTTATTCACGTCAGATAGAATGATATTGAAAGATGTTGGTTCAATTAATATTGGGAAACAAGAGAAATGTTTCAAGATGCTTTTATGGACAAAGTGTAAGTCTTATGTAAAACTAAACACAATTATCTGAGAGAATCTGGTTGAAAGACAGGATCCCATTGAGAGTGCGGAACAGACTGGGCAAGGTGAGGAGCATTAGGATGGAATAACGCTACCAGGAGCAGGTTGAGAAATTCAAAGATCTTTGGGGGCACAGGAGAGGGCATTCTGCCTGCATTTATCCCTCAGTAAATACCACTGAAGCAAATAATGTCAGCATTTGTCTTTTTTTCTGCTTATGGGGTCTAACTATTGCTGTATATTTGCCTACAAGGTAGCTTTAACTAAATTTAAAAGGCAATACATTGGCTGAAGTAAATTCAGGTCTGAAATGCACAATCTAACTGCAAATTCTTCCTTCTTCAAATCACAGTAAAACTTTCCTACACAAAATTATGTGGAGAAAAGTATATTTGGACCACAGTAGCAATTGGGAGTTCTGATAACAGACATGATAGTGTTACCCATTGTGAAGAATGGCAGCAGTTATTGGTCTTGATAGTATAGTCCATAGTATCCCTAGAGTGTGGGAACAGGCTATTTGGCCCAACAAGTCCACACGGACCCTCTGAAGAGTATCCCACCCAGACTCACTCCCCGATGCTACCGTATCCCTGTAACCCTGCATTTCCCATGGCTAATTCACCTAACCTACACATTCCTGAACAGTATGGGCAATTTAACATGGCCAATCCACCTAACCTGCACATCTTTGGAATGTGGGAGGAAATGAGAACACCCGGAGGAAATCCATGCAAACACGGGGAGAGCATGCAAACTCCACACAGTCGCCCGAGGGTGGATTTGAACCTGGATCCCTGGTGCTATGAAGCAGCAGTACTAGCCACTGAGCCACCGCGCTGCCCCATGCAATACATCACAAAATATCGATTGCCTTCCTGATCCATTGGTATATTGTATAGTAATTTTTTTGTGATTCATACACGAGGACACCCACATCCTCTGTACTTCTGATAACTGCAATTTCCACCCATTTAAATAATGGCCTAGATTCTTCAAACAGGATGGGTCTTTTGGGATCAAAGTGCAATATTTTGGTACTGAAACCGGAGAATCCAAGAAATATAGTCCCACAGATCAAATTATTATTTTGATAGTGTCACTGAAATCATTCTGATTGACAATTCAGGCTTCCAAATCAGTGAAGAACACCTTCAGAGCAGTTAGGAAAGTTGCATATGCTATTGGGAGTGTAGGCAGTTAGGTGGTTTGTGAAGGGATATAATCCCCAACTGTGATGGTGGGGAGGGTTCAATTTATGAGTCAGCGATTTGTATTCAATTGTAGGGAAAGTCTTAACAACCAGGAGGAAACATTCATTCTCCGGATAACCCAAAATAATGCACTTACCTTCTCAATGAAACAGCTCTCGCCTCATGTGAGTTGCCAAGCCTGTGGTAAGGATAGGTCAGTGAAAAAAGTTCCAGAAGATGCTCTGAGTGTCCAGCAAGGTCATGGGCTCAGTCTTCCAGACAAAAAAGAAACAGAATGTAGAGGCTGTTTCAATATTATAGTAAATAAATCCATCAGCTAAGGTTAAGACTGTGGTTTTGGAATGCTACACATCACAGAGCAAGTTTGAGTTGCTGTGACAAGTAGTACATTTCTGTACACATTGTATTCCGGAGCAATAGAAGTTGAAGCAGAGGTTCCAATGTTTTTTTCTATCACTTGG
The DNA here is from genome assembly GCF_021869965.1 of Rhincodon typus. Taxonomy (NCBI): domain Eukaryota; kingdom Metazoa; phylum Chordata; class Chondrichthyes; order Orectolobiformes; family Rhincodontidae; genus Rhincodon; species Rhincodon typus. The sequence continues at coordinate 31,872,989 of NC_063358.1, read as the reverse complement.
CTGACCATCTCTGCTGTCCTTACTGCCTGTCATTGGATTGTGCAAGAAGGATTTTCAGGTTGATACTTAATCTGCTTGGCTACATTTCCTTTGGCCATCGAGGGTGAGGTGGGTCTCTAACCTGGAGCTACTGATGCAGGGATGTTACCCACAGCACCATAGGCTCCCACCCCGAACCTTTGTCAAATCTATAACTGAAGTTGAATGGGATTCTCTTTGCCACATTGTAATGGTGCATTAGAATTCCCAATCCATTTCATGGGGTTGCTTTGGCTGCATCTTCTCTGTCTTCATGTGTTCCATTTCCATTAAGCCCAGAAATGATTGAGTTGAGGCTGGGTTGGAGATTTTTACATTTTTTTTGCACTTGATCTAATCCCAACCTAACTCCTTGGGGAACCAACGGTAACTGAATTTTGTTTTTAATCACCGTCTCACAATGTATGACAAACTCCAGACATAAAATGTAAGCCCATGACAGCAAGAAACATTGGCTAAATTATTCCAATGCCTAGAATAGCAAAATCTGGATTTAGGTTGCTGTCGGCTGTTGAGATCCTGGAGAAATTCTGGTACACACACATGCATTGAAATTACCCAGGAAATTTAAACTTCTCGATAAAAACCGAAAGAACTGCGGATGCTGTAAATCAGGAACAAAAATAGAAGTTGCTGGAAAAGCTCAGAAGGTCTGGCAGCATCTGTGAAGAAAAAAAGCAGAGTTAATGTTTTGGGTCTGGTGGCCATTCCCCAGAACAGTAATGAGTTCCTCAGTTCTGAGGACAGGGATTCGAATCTTACTATAGAATATGGTGGAATTTGAATCCAATAAAAATCTGGAACTAAAACTCTAATGATAACCATGAAATCATTGTCATCATTAGACAATGATTTTTGGGGAAAAACCCCTCTGGGTCACTAATGTCCTTTAAGGAAACGGCCATCCTTATCTGGTTTGGGCTACATGTGACTCCAGACCCACTGCAGTCTGGTTGACTCTCAACTACCAAATGGGCAATTAGAGATGGGCAATAAATGCTGGAATAGCCAGCGACACCGTCATCCTGTAAATGAACATTCCCATCACACTCCCATTTTCTAATCACTCTGCTCTCAACCTGATCAGACCCAACTATTCTCCTCCATCCCAACTGATCAGACCTGGCCATCTTTCAATATGACTTGACCCCCTATTGATCTAGATATACCACTCAAACCCACAGCTGACTCAGTCAATCCACTTACTCACTCTCGCACTCACTCAGACGTTCTGTCAGTGATATTCTTGTACATTCTCACACTTTCTCACTCTTACTCAAACTAAATCATTTGTATACTCATTCAATCATTCATTGAGTCACTCACTCACTCACTCACTCACTCACCCTAAGTGTTTACTATGTCAGCTGTAATTTGCCCACAGTCTTCTTGCCAGTTACAAAATTACGGCATAAGCAAGTGCTGAAGTGTAAAACACTGACCAATACATAACTAGAACTCTGGTAAAAATCTAAAACATTTCAAATGTAGAAATTCAACAGTAAAATCCTTGCAGGGAGGTTTGCCAGTGCTACTTGGGAGGGTTTAAAGTACAGTGGCAGGGGGCTGGGAACCAGAGCAACAAATCAGCAAGTGGAGGGATTGAGGGAAAGACAAACGTTAGGACTAGTAAGTCAGAAAGGAAGGACAGGCAGAGACTGGTAAATGAACACAATGATACGAGTGGGCTGATGTGTTTATTTCAACACAAGGAGTATTATAGTGAAGGCAGATGAGCTTAGAGCCTGCATCAGTACATGGAGCTATGGCCATTACAGAGACTTTGTTGAGAGAAGGACAGGACTGGCTGATCAACTTTCCCCAGTTTTGTCGTTTTAGACGCGAGAGAGAGGAAGGTGAAAGAAGTGGAGGAGTTGCACTATTAATCAGGGAGAATGTCACATCTGCACTCAGAGAGTCATTGAGTCATAGAGATGTACAGCACGGAAACAAACCCTTCGGTCCAACTCGTCCACGCTGATCAAATATCCTGAATAAATCAAGTCCCATTTGTCAGCATTTGGCCCATATCCCTCTAAACCCTTCCTACTCAAATACCCATCAGATGCCTTTTAAATGTTGTATTTGTACCAGCCTCCACACTTCCTCTGGCAACTCATTCCATACACACACCATTCTCTGTGTGAGAAAGTTATGCCTCAGATCTTTTTTAAATCGTTCCCCTCTCACCTTAAACCTATGCCCTCAAGTTTTGGATCCCCTACCCTGGGAAAAAGACCTTGTCCATTTACCCTATCCATGCCCCTCATGATTTTATAAACCTCTATAAGGTCACCCTTCAGCCTCCAACACTCCAGGGAAAATAGCCCCCTATTCAGCCTCTCCCTATAGCTCAAGCCCTCCAACCCGGGCAACATCCTTATAAATCTTTTCTGAACCCTTTCAAGTTTCACAACATCATTCCTGTAGCAGCGAGAATAGAATTGCATGCAGTATTTCAATCGTGGCCTAACCAATGTCTTGTACAGCTGTGACATAATCTCCCAACTCCTATACTCAATGCACTGACCAATAAAGGCAAGCATAACAAACGTCTTCCTTACGATCCTATTTACCTCCAACTCCACTTTCAAGGAACTACAAACACGCACTCCAAGATCTCTTTGTTCAGCAATACTTCCTATTACCTTACCATTAAGTGTATAATTAAGTGATTAGCCTTTCCAAAATGCAGCTTCTCACATTTGTCTAAAGTAAACTCCATCTGATACTCCTCGGTCCATTGGTCCATTTGATCAATGTCCTGTTGAACTTTGAGATAATTTTCTTTGTTGCCACTACAACTCCAATTTTGGTGTCATGTGCAAACTTACTAACCATACCTCCTATGCTCACATCCAAATCATTTATATAAATGACAAAAAGCAATGGATTCAGCACCTTGTGGCACACTGCTGGTCAAAGGCCTTCAGTCTGCAAAGCAACTGTCCACCACCACCCTCTGTCTTCTAACTTCAGGCCGATTCTTTATCCAAATTGTTAGATCCCCCTCTATTCCATGTGATCGAGCCTTACTCACCAGTCTACCATGAAGAACCTCAGAGAGGACATACTGGAGGGCTCATCCACTGAGCAACACGGATACAGCTGAAAAATAGTATAGGTGCCATCACCCAGAAAAGATTATACGATAGCCCCCTGAACAGCCACTGAGACATTGAGGAACAAATATGTAGGCAGATTTGGAAAGATGCAATAACAACATGGTTTTCATCGTGGGTGACTTCAAGTTCCCCAATATTGACTGAGACTCCCTTAGAGCAAAAGGCTTAGCCAGGGCAAAATTTGTTGAGTGCATCCAAGAAAGTTTCTTGAATCCATATGTGGATAGTCCAACTACAGGAGGGGTCATACTGGACATTGTATTGGCTAATGAGCCTACGCAGGTGACTGACATTTTAGTGGGAGAGCATTTTGGATCACAACTCCTTACATTTTAAGATAGCTATGAATAAGGATAAGTCAGGACCTTGTGAGAAGGTACTAAAGTGGGGGACGGCAAATTATGTCAGTATAAGACAGGAACTAGGGAATATTAATTGGGACGAGCTGTTATTGGCAAATCCACATTTGACATGAGGGAATTGTTTAAAGACCTACTGATCAGAGTTCAGGACTGGGTATGTTCCAGTAAGAAGAAAGGACAAGGATGACAAGGTGAGGGACTCTTGGATAATGAAGGAGGTTGTGAATTTAGACAAAAGGAGAAAAGAAGCATACATTAGGTTTACGAAACTAAACTCGGACATAGGCCATGAGGAATATAAAGAAAGCAGGGAAGAACTCAAGCAGGGAATTAGGAGAACAAGAATGGACCATGAAATGGCGTTGGCAAACAGGCTTAATGAGAATTCCAAGGCATTCTATGCATACAGTAAAAACAAGAGGATAACTGGGAAGAAGGTAGCATCACTCAAGGATAAAGAAGGGAACTTGTGCTTGGAGGCAGAGGATGTGGGTGAGATCCTAAATGAGTATTTTGCATCAGTATTCACCCAGGAGAAGGATATGGAGGATAGTGAGATCTGTGTGAAGCATGCTAATATGCTAGGACATTTTGAGATCAAGAAAGAAGTGATGTTGGGTCTCTTGAGGAGCATGAAGGCAGGTAAGTCCCCAGGCCCCGATAGTATCTACCCCAGGTTGTTGAGAGAAGCAAGAGAGGAGATTGCTAGAGCATTGAACAAGATCTTTGTACCTGTGCTAGCCACTGGAGAGGTCCCAGTGGACTGGTAAGTATCTAATGTTGTTCTTTGCTCATGAAGGGAAATAAGGATAATCTAGGAAAATATAGACAGTGAGTCTCACATCAGTGGTTGGGAAGATATTTGAGAGAATTCTTAGAGTAGGATTTATGTGCACTTGGAAAAGCATGGCCTAATTAGGAACAGTCAGTGGCTCTATGCAGGGCAGGTCATGTCTTCCTAAATTGATTGAATTTTTCAAAGAATTGATGAAGGTGATCAATGAGGGTAGAGCAGTGGATATTGTCTATATGGATTTTAGTAAGGCTTTCAACAAGGTCCCTCATAGTTGTCCCTTCCAGAAGATTAAGATGCATGGGATCCCCAGTGACTTGGCTTGCCCATAGAAGGCAGAGAGTAGTGGTATGCAGGTTTCTTTCTGGTTGGCGGTCTGTGACTGATGGTGTTCCACAGGGATCCGTACTGGGATCTCTGCTTTTTGTGATATGTATAAATGATTTGGATGAGAATAAAGATGAGTGGGTTAGTAAGTTGGCAGACAATACAAAGAGTGGTGGAGTTGTGGATAGTGTGGAACGCTGTCAAATGATACAGTGAGATATAGATAGCTGCAGATATTGGTGGAGAAATGGCAGATGGAGTTTAAACCAGATAAACCAGGTGCTGTACTTTGGAAGGTCAAATGTTAAGGAAAAATATACAGTTAATGGCAGGACCCTGAACAGCATTGTTGTACAGAGGGATCTTGGGGTTCAAGTCCATAGCTCCCTGAAAGTGGCCATGCAAGTGGATAGGGTGGTAAAAAAGGTGTATGGCATGCTTGCCTTCATTGTTCGGGGGATTGAGTAAAGAGTCAGGATGTCATGTTGCAGCTTAAGACTTTGGCTAGGCCACACTTAGAGTATTGTGTTCAATTCTAGTTGCCACATTATAGGAAGGATGTGGAGGCTTTGGAGAGGGTGCAGAAGAGGTTTACCAGTATGCTGATTGGATTAGAGGATATGAGCTGTAAGGAGAGGCTAGGAAATCTTGGCTTGTTTTCTCTGGAGTGGCGGAGGTTGAGGAGAGACTTGATGGAAGTCTATAACATTACGAGATGCATAGATAGGGTTGATAGTCAGACTCTTTTTCCCAGATTTGAAATGTCTAATACTAAGAGGCATACATTTAGATAAGAGGGCAAAAGTTCAAAGGAGATGTGAGAGGCAAATATTTTACACAAAGAGTGGAAGGAATTCAGAATACACTGCCAGAGGCAAATATGACAAACACGTTTAGGGAACTTTTAAATAAGCACATGAAAATGCAAGGAATGGAGAAATATGGACCAAGGGCAAGCAGAAGGGATTAGTTTAATTTGGCATCATGGTCAGCACAACATCATGGGCTAAAGGTTGCGTTCCTGTGCTGTACTGTTCTATGTTCTAAAACAAAATAAAGTTCTGTCTATATTCAGCATTCACTGCAGGTTTCCAGTTTAAACTACTTGACAACTCAAAGTTTAGCAAGTGCTGAATTCTGGCTCCAATGTGAACTGTTCCCTTCCATTGTCAATAATAACTTGCCTTATTTTTAAGGTTCTGAATCAAACATCACGGCTTGAAATCCAGCTGCTGGAGAATTCGCTTTCAACAAACAAACTGGAGAAACAAATCATGGTGCAGACGCAGGAAATTACCAAACTCCATGAAAAGAACAGGTGTGTTTAAATGCAGCTGGAATTGTCACTGAAGCTGCTATAGACTCAAACTGTGAGACAAATTGAAACATCCTGTTGAAATGGACAGAAATAAAAAGCTCCCGAGATTTATTCTTCTGAGCTCAGTCCTATCTATGATTCCAAAATCAAACAGAACTTGTGGGGGTTGTTATGCCTCACTGGGATAGCATGCTGGAAATCAAGCCTCACTAATCCCAGACTCATTGCAAATGATAAAATTTTTATAAAAGTACATAAAAATCCCCAATTTATCTGTCTTGTATATTGACAGATTGGCAGAAAGCGTGGATCAGATTTCTGCACTTGGAAGAATGATTAGTTATTACAAACAAGTAGATTCTATCTACAGGTAAACACGTATAAATCATCGATATATAACTTTATCAGTTAAAAACTCAAAATTCCCTTTACACGTACATGGACAGACGTATAAAGACACAGAAAAATAAACCCTACATTTGATGGATGGAGAGAAAGACTGGGAAGGCAGGTCAATGACCCCTGTCCACAAAGTTCACTGAAATGATCCTTTCTTGCTCATTAGGACTTGCTGCCCATCAACTTTCCTTCTCCAGGTCCTTACAATTGTTTGTAGGAGGCACAGGAAGACTGCTTCACACTAATAAAGGTTTGTTGGTTTAAGAGCCCAGCTTACAGCAACTGATGAATGGAAACAAACTGGCTCCCTTCAGAGCTGAGGTATATTTTTATTGTAGCAAGAAAGATAACTCCTTCTTTGTCAATGGTCTGATGACCACTGCCCAAACATTCACACCTACAAGCTTTTCTGCTACTTGAGAGCCAATTACGTAGTTGTTGGCAGGAATAATTGTCATGACAATGGATCACCATTCCCCAATCAGCTACTTGCTCTCGGCCTGAATCTACATTCACAAATACTACTTGACTCCAGTTCATCTGCAACTAGACTTACCCCAACTTTCTTGAAGAAACAGTAGTGTAAACAGAACAGACAAAGAGTGTCATGTAATTTGCTCTTAAATAGTGCAGCAATCACATCTACAATCCTTGGTTATTAAAACATTCCATTCCCTATTTCAGTCCACTGTGAAAAATATAGAGAAATAAAAAGGTCTTTATACACAGTGAGATATGCAGACAGACTGAGTGACCAATGCACTACATCTTAAAGGTAGTGTCTACTGCACTCCAACCCCCTTCCCCAACATCCTTGAATGCTTTAGCCTGTTGTAACTTTCAAGACTGAGACCAATAATATTTTGTTTGATATAGTATCGAGGATATGAAACAAAGACCCGTAAATAGCGTTGAGGAATAGATCAACCTTGATGTAATTAAATGACAGAATAGGCGTGATGGCTGAATGGCCTGTGCTTGTCCCCATGTTCCTATCCAAATCACAATTTATATATCCTTCCTATACAACACAATGCCAGGCAGAATTTGCTCATGGCTGACTGATTATTTAAGAAACGTTTGCCTTTCTATTAGAGAAAACATTGTTCAGAGCATTTAACTGTCAAGAACAGTGGTTATTGGGCTATTTTACTTCAAGAAATAAATGATGGATTCATCCCACTGTTGTAGACCCTATATACAACTATAACTTTTCCGAGAATTCTTAATTACTGCTTCAAGTGCTTCACTGAGTTGATAATTAATGTGTTTACAGTGTGTACGTCCTGACTCCATGAAATAAATGCATGAGAACTTGGTTGTTTCAGTACTTGCTTCAGCCTTGGTAACATGATTCTAGTGTCTCTTTGAAATAAAGTTTTTGTAATGAACAACTGCTTGTGTTTTTGTTTGCTCCTTGAGACCTTCTTTGTTTAAATTATGTTTGCATGTTCATTTTACAAAGAAGAACACCGATAGGAATATGTTGCGTTGCAGTTGGATAACATCGTTCAGATGGCAGAGATAAACTGTCTTGTTTTCTTTTCTGTGATTTTGGATATACTGACCTCTACTTCCTGGACAACACACTTTTAATTCTGCACAAAACAAGCATAAGCAATGCTGTATCCTTTGTCATTCAGTCAAGTCAAAATTCACCTCAACTTCAATGAAAATTGTCTCCAGTCACAGACTTAACATGGCTTTGAATTCTCATTTGTTCTGGGGTTGAGATGAGTGCTGGTATGCATTGAAAATCACCTCCCAGAAGGGGGCACTGTACCCCAATGTCTCTGTATCAGACGGTGGTTTCCCAAGGGCATGGGTTTGGGCAGACATTGGATGGTTGGAATGGGACAGGAGAGCTGGACACAAATGCTTGCTTCTTGAGCTTACAATTGAGCTCATAACAACAAGCCTAGGAGGAGCAGTTTCATATTTTTAATCAATAGACAAGGGAAACATGCAGTGCCTGGCGTGCGATAGCTTGCAGACGTCATCGGTACAGAAGAGCGCAATGATGTTGAATAGGTGTGTAGATCAGTTTATTTCTGAAGTGGAGAATGCTGCTCAGTTTCTAAACCAGTGGCACAGAGTTGATATCACTGATGTCGAGCAGTTTGTATTTGTGAACATTGATTAGTGGGACTCCTGAGAGTTTCATGAAGGTGGTAGCATCACTTGGAAAGTGATTGCTAAGGGAAATCCTGGTGAATGAATGAATTAATGAGTGATGGCTGAGGGAGATGAAGTGGGAGCAGTTTAATCTGACAATGGACAGAGCAGTACAGAGAGGCTTCAGCAGATATAAGCTCTTGCTCAGGAGGAGAAACATGGAACGAATGAGAGACTGCAAAGAGAAGAAGGTGTCGCTCAAAACCTCTTGCATGTTTTTCCCACCAAGTCAGCAACCTGCAGATGAACAAATGCTGTTGAGACAGCGCCTATCCAGGAAGCTTGTTCTGTACATTTACATTCTGATCTAAAACAGACCAATGCCTCATAATTCCTATGGCAGTGCTTGACCTGCAGTGGTGAAAATCACCCTGAATTATTAATTAGTCTGTCCCAGGGATTATCTGGAGACCTGAACGTCATTGTGCATTCTACAACTCTTCAGGGTATCAAGGACGTAACAAATGCCTTTTCCAGAGAGTGGGGACTACATCCATTTTATGAAGGGTCAGTGCAGGCACAAAGTCCTGTGGCTATTCTCAAAGGGGAGGGGGGAGAGAGAGAGAGAGAGAGATGCATGGGGCCCCAATGCATCTGTTCCCTTCATCCCTCTCTTTGGTACAGGTTTGGAAGATGCTGTTAACATATCTTTGGTGGGTTGCTAAGAAGCAATAAATAGATGGTACACACAGTAACTACCTACTGTCTCTTTGAAAGAAATTAAAAGTGGTGATGAGATTTCAGCCCTTTAGCAGATGCCTTATCAGAACGGACCTCATAGATGAAAGCAGTTGTATAGTCATCGCAAGAATCACCCAAAAGATTTTCTTGCCCATCAGTTGTAAACTGAGTTAGCGTTGAATCCTACACTTCACTGCCTCACATCTTGCCATCTCCCACAGCCTAACGCAATGGCACTCCCACAATTCCTCGTCCTGCCTCCTCCATCCAGGTCAATTCAGATTTGTTGGAGCTGAAGTGTTATACACAAGTGGAGCTTGGGTTGGCAACAAGTAGTTGGTTGGTCTGTAGGCTAGTGACAAAGGCCTTCTGCCTGCCAACAACAATATGATTGGTTCTCAGGTCGCTGAACAACTTGGGTCTGTGAACAAGACACTAAGATGTCTACCGATCTTCACCAGCTCAGGAGTTCTCTCTGCAAGAAAAGCTCCTTTAAGACTGAAGAAAACCAGTTTAGTTTTCCCTCGACCATCGCTGTAAGTCATGGCTTTTAATTAATAAGCCCGCGATATTTACAATTGTGTGAACGAATCTCCCTTTGCCTCTTACAAATGGGTGAAAATATCCAGAGAAGGAAGACCAAAAAGCAGCACAAAAACCATCTCAGCAGATCCTGTGAACAGTGACCACTGAACTGTTTTCTTAGTTTTCTTCATCCAAAGCACCCATTTTTTTGTTCTGTCTGTGTCTGTGTTTAAGTGGCAGTTTATCAGGGGATTAGAGTTTTAATCGGTGGAGTTATATGCTGACAGTTCATAATTGTTTACCTGTAGCTAGCATCTACTTATTTGTAAAAACTAGCAATTTTGCCAAACACAGAAACATGGTCCAAGCTTTTAGCCAACCTGGATCTGAAAACCCAGCAAATTGGGGAATTCTGTATACATTTTAAAATCTATTACTGTTGTGGGAAGTCTGGAAATAGTGCAGCTTGATTTCCAGCCCACTTTCCGAGTGAGGCAAACGATTGACAACAATACAATGCGTCATCAGGACCTGGAAATGACCCGGTTGTCAGATTCCTGACCCTGAATTGATCTATTTCCTTTTCTGTGATAAACATCTCACAGACCTGCCCTAGGACATAACTTGCTTTTATCATTTTTGTATCAATATGTTGAATCCACAATACAGAAAACAAACTAATCTCAAAATTGTATATACCGTGATCAAAGTATAAAGAAAATCTTCTGGTGCTGGGAGTGTGGAGGCTTTTAACCCTTGAGTTTGCAAATCTTCTGTAAGCTAGAATTCTCATACTATCCTGAAATATAGCTATTGCCATGACTGCGAAAAGTGACAAATAAAGTTCTGGAATTTTGAACTCTTTTAGGAATAAAAATGAAATCACTTTTTCATGAATTATCAGTCTAACACCTGCATCCATCCCTTACAGAATGCTGAATATACTAATCTTTATTCAGTGAAGTGTAAGCATGTTGATATTCTCTGTTATATCTTGTCTTTCAGCTTTCTAGAGCAGAAAGTTCTGGAAATGGAAGGTAAACATGAAACTGAGCTTCAATCAATAAAAGCAGAGAAGCTGGAGATGCAGGACCTGTTGGTGAAGCAGAGTACAATTATTGGGGAACTGGAGAAGCAGCTGAATGTAGCCACACAGAACAACAGTGTACTACAGAGCCAGCAGCTTTTATTAATGGAGACAGTTCACAATCTGCTGAATATGGTTTCCCATGGCAACGGTTAGTGATAAGATCATGTTGAAATTTCATGCCTGCTCACTGATATGGCTGTGTCTTCTCGTGCCAAAGAACTGAATCATGGGAGAGCATGTGTTGGTTTTCTCCATAATTTCTGATCCCCTACTCTCATTACCTTTTACTCAAGGGAAATAGAGAATGAGGCCTCCATATGGCTAAGAACCATACTTTGGCCTATCTTCAACATGTCCAAAAGCCATTGACTGAGCTGGATGAAGATTTCAGCTATAGAGAGGGTGAAACAATTCTGTTAGTTCTGACAATTCTAGAAAAGAGCCAGCAAAGTCACAGTGGGACGTGAAGTCCATTTCTGTGCTCTAAAGAGACTGGTTGCATTCCCAGATCTCATGAAGTTTAAAATTATGAACAATGTTCAGTCTCCCCCTTGGATGGTCCACAGACTGGGCTGCTCCTATATCACTATTGTAGGCAACAGAGAACATATTGGATCTTGGAGAAAACAAGGTAACAGCATTGTTTACAGAAACACTTGTGAGAAGTGGCTTGAATAAGTAAGGTTACACATTGTTCTGTGACGTTCATATTTGTCCAGGACTCATGTCTCAGCATTGAAGTCAGAGCTTTTATGATGTTTTTTGACATGTTCAATCAGACACCAACATGAGGAGACACTGAAGTTCTCTCCATAGAATAAGAATTGATTAGTTTACTGAGAGAAACCTCTGCTGAGAGTAACAAAGCAATATTCAAGAACATCTTGCTATTTTTGCATCTTCACTGCCTAACTCTGGCAGGGTATTCTCTGCACTCTGACACATAGCCTTGACAAGAACTCTAGAACTGTTGCATTCATACGGTATTTAGTTATACTTCTCCCTAGTGACTTCAGTCTTTCTCTGAAATAGCTGGGAAAATTGGAAATGTGCTAGTTAGTTTGATTGCTGTAAATAAAACTGATCAATTAGCAAATTTCACAGTGAGAGATCAAGAATTTTTTCTTCTCCATATCAATGATTAACATTAATTACTTCACACAAATGAAAGCAAAATATATTGCAAATGTTGGAACTCTGAAATGTAACCAGAAAATGCTGGAAATATTCAGCAGGTTTGGCAGCATCTGTGGAGAGAGAAACAAGCATTCACTTTATGAGTTGCTTGTGACTCTATTTCAGACGATATTCATTGTGTTTTCAACATCTCGTGGACAGGTGTTGTGAATGGTCAGTGTAGGATGTAAACTCTGGTCAATTTCCGTCCCTAACACAGGATGCGAAGATCAATTCTAGATGCCCTTTCTGAGAGTATTTAACTCAGCAAAGATTATAGATTGAATGGGGTCCTTCTCGGGCATTTGAATGACAACTGTTCTGATGAAATTATTACCTTGTTTATGATTGCCTAATGCAAATTTGTCAAATCACTATATACAGAACCAGAAGGTAACTGAATTGAAGGAGCTAGGTAAATTGTCCACTTCCCGTAATATGTATCAAGAAGATTTGAGTACATGAGTAATGGAGTCTTACTTCAATTTTATAGGAACCTGATTAGATTACACCTGAAATACTGTGTGCAGTTTTGGTCTCCTTATTTCAGGAAAGATGTTATTTTCATAGAGGGAATGCACCAAATGTTCATCAGACTTGTTCCTGGGATAGTGGGATTATCCTATGGGCAAACTGGGCCAGTATTCTCCAGTTTCAAAGATTAAGAGGTGATCTCATTGAAACTTGCAGAATACATAAAGGGATAAACAAGGTAGATGCAGGTAAGATATTTCCCCTAGTTGGGGAATCAATTTAAAATGAGGGGAATGCCACTTAGGTCCAAGATGAGGAGGTTTTGTTTTTACTTAGATGGTTGTTAACCTCTGGAAGCTCAGTCCTCGAGAATGTTTAAGGTAGAGATTGACAGATTTCTGATTACCAGTGGTGTTCAAGGTTATGTGGATGGGATGAGGAAAAAGCATTGAAGTGTATGATCAGCTGCAATCATATTGATGGTGGGACAGGCTTGATGGATTGAATGGCCTTTTCCTGTGTTCCTAAGTAGCTTGATCAGACCTGTTGTTCCTGATCAATTCTTCCAAAGTCAGTACTACTTCAAGTGATGTCCAAATTTCCAATGGACTCTGGGGAGGGCGGAAGTGAATAGTGTCAGGTGAGTCGACACAAGCCACTCTCTCAAATCCTGGAAAACAATATATGCTATATCTAGTAAAAAAGAAATGCCAACAATGAAACTTCATTTGCAAGCAAACTTAGGGTTTATTGGCTTTTGAAACATGAAGAGGTTTAGGGAAGCCGATGGAAGTTGCCTTGAAAATCCATTGGGATCAGGAGCTGAGGGACTATTGGTGGGAACCCTGAGAATTATGTGCCTTCTCCAGCAATGCCCCTGAATATCATGAGGGGGACAATGAACGATTAATGAATTTATAAGAATATAACCTGGCAACTTGTAACTCTTGCCTGAAATGTTGAATATTTGAGAGACATTCAAAGACTATTCCCACCTGCTCATAGTATTGTGCTTACCTTACCACCATTCAGTCTGCTACAAGGCTCTTGAGTTGACTGATGGGGTAACACACAATATCGATCCAATCCATAATACAACTAATATGACTTGTCCTTCATTTTGTGCAAGGGGTCAGCAGACCTATGCATAGAGATAAACAGACTGAAATGGAGCTTGCATATTTTAGACTTATAAACAATGTTCATAAATATGCAAATGAGGACAGTTGAACAATAAATGCAAAAAGCACTGGAGCTGAAAATTTCCCGTCTTCAAAGAGTTTGTAAGGAAAAGAAATGAAAGATGCAAATGTAGTAATTATTTTTTATCCCTCCTGTCTTTTCCCTCCTCTGAAATATGATCAGCAGTGCAAAATTAAACAGAGTGTCAGATACAAACAGCTGTGATCTGCCTCAAGGCAACATATGGGTGATTCCCTACTGGACTCTTGGGCAGTAATTAATATTTAAATCCTGTGTCAAATGTGCCATTTGTGAGCATCATCAATGGTAGCCCCAAGAGGTAATAAGCATACAGGTAACCTGTCAGAATTATTATTTTATTGTTTATTTTAATAAATAAATGTTTGCTCATATGATAAGTTGCTACCCTGTTGGGATGTGAATATCTATTTCCACAAATTTATCTATTCTGTTGTTGAAACAGCTTCCATATGCTGTTTCATCTGGAAAAGCAAAGAAAATGATACTTCTGGGCAATTGGTGCATCTTCTGGCCAGTTCTCACTGACTTGGCCTTGTCACAAACCTACCATGAGGAATAAACTCGGGAGAGTAGAAAGTAATGTTCCTCTCTCGTCTCATGTTATAACTAGTAATAAGCCCTCCTTTCTCCTTAGTAAGAGAAGTATGATAAAATCCCTTTCTTTAAGTTGCAATAAGTGGCATTAACACTGTGAAGTCCTGTAATTTTCTTTTTAAAAATTGGTTCAAATAAATTGAACACCTCTATTGTTCTATATCACAGAAATTCAACAGATTGCCAAAGATCAAGTTACATTTAAAGACTGTGCTGAAGTGTACAAATCAGGATTTACTACAAGTGGAGTCTATACGCTACATATCATCAACACAACAGAAACAGTGAAGGTAAGGTAAAATAAGTCTCTGCCTCCTTTAGAAGAAGCTCTGCTTTTAAAATTGTTTTGCTCTTTTGATTTTACAATATCTTTTTAAATCTTTATTTCCAAATCTTCACTTCAGGCAGCACAATTCATAATCTCAAGATATGACAAGGTGTTTAACAACCAGTGAATTACTTATGAAGTGTGATGTCAGGAAAATTGTACTCAGTCCATAAACCACAATGGAATAGATAACTAGTTTACCTGGCCCCAGAGATTTTGATTATCGGAAAAATATTGACCAGGAAACCAAGAGTTACTTTCTGTTAAAATCATGATTATGGTTCAGAAATATAGATTTGCCTGTAGTGCACTTTGAGATTCCTGAGATGCTGAAAAGCATTACATAAATCCAATATCTTTCTTTCTTTAACTTCTCTACTGAAATTCAAAATAGTGCCAATGTATCTTTTACCTGTAGAAGTGTATTTCCCTAACATCTCATCTGAAAGATGGCAAAGTAGTATTTCACAAGTCCTCATTAAAGTTTTAGTCTGGATTATTCACTGAAACGTCTATAGTGGAACTTGAACTAAAGATCTGTTACTAAAGAAATGAGAGCATTTTTTTTCTGTGCCAATATTGTCATGGAGAGTGTGCCCAATGATACTCAATACTGCTCTATTCAAAAGTTTTAGTTGGGGTACTAGAGTAGTAGATCATAAGTTTATGCCCCTGCTCCCTCACAATAGATCTCATTCCATTCAAAGCATATTGTAGATATGTGGGAGATGATTTGTAATCAGAATGGGAGGTAAATTCAGGGAACGTCAACACATCATTCCAGAATGTCTGACTGAAGGGCATAAGTAATAGATTTTTGCAGTTAAGTTATATTATCTTAGTTCATCAATGCTGGGTGTCCAGCAAGATTATGAAGAAAAACTAAAATAAGTACAAAAATAGGAATGATAACAAAAGAAAAAGAACTTTTTCATTTGTTCTGAGCTGCTGTTAGATCCACAGTTCTGAATCAAGAGTCATTTAAAATATTGTCTTTCAGAGCCCAGTGCAGGACTAACACAATCAATGAGCAGGGAAGTATAGTGCAATCATGTAACCTTGGGGCATCTTTTGAGAGCTTTGCAAATGCTGATTTCATTATCATTTATTGAAAGTATGCAGAAGGTAGCTTCAATATTGTACCAACCACCATTTCCATTAAACCCACAGACTATCAGATTTAGATGCTATTAACAATAATCAATGTGTCTAACTTAAATGATACAGTTTTAGGCTGTATATTATTGTAATGCTGTACTGTAGAATGTTGCAGGCTTAAAAAGACTAATTTCCTAAACAGATCAAGGCATTGCCTTAACGGGAACATATTAAGAGTTAGCCAAAATGTACAAATAAATTTTGTATCACTTTTTTTTTCCTTTTTGCTTTTACCATGGTACACATCAATGCCAGAATTAAGAGATTTTGATTGTCAGAGATGCAACCAGTTGTCAGAACTTCCAGTTATCAAAGGTGTATCAAAATAATCCGATATTTACCATCCACCATTATTTTAATTAAAAATCTTCTGAGCCTACATGAGGAAGTGTCCAAAAGGGTTAATGGTAATAACAAAGAACCTAAGCTAAAACATAACCTAATGTAATGTCAATAGTACACTGCTGCAAACTCTTATTTCATTAAACCATTGCACTCAGTTCTGATATGTATGGCACATCAAGTTACCATTAACAATGTTTCCATTGGCACAAAAGTTGTAGTTTGCAATGTCCATTGTCAAACATTGGATTATGACCAGGAATAGTGATAATGGTAGGAGTACTGGTTCATAAGGGGATGCACTTTGGAGGGTCATTGCAAACTCAATGGGCCAAATGGCCTCTTTTTGCGCAGTAGGGATTCTGTGATTCTATGATCAGCATCAGCAGTGACAATAGAATTCTAAAGTTAAGAGGTTAAATAAGTGAGGACCTTTGCTAGTTGAAAGCCAGAGGAAAAGATGATGAGTTAGATGAATAGAAAGATCGATGTAGAAATTGTTAGACAAGTAATTCATTTACTTTATTCAGGTCAATGAACCTTACACCATCGATGCATATTTGCCTAAATCACACCCATTCTGTTGCCAAGTTAACAGATCAGTGCATCACTAAAATCACTTTAGCCCTTATGACTGATACCAAATGTTATAAAGGGCAATTCATGCTATTTGAAAGAAAAGAAGGTTCCTCATCAAGAGATTCATAATCTAGCATAATTAGAAGTGAGTCCTCTCTCATTTTTCTTATCTATTTTACAACGATGTTTTATGTAGGGTGTTTGTGAATTTAAGCTATTCTTTCTCTTGAAGAGATGTAATGAGTTGCATGCTGTGGGTGTTCTATGTTGGAAGAAAATATTAATAGCTACTTTAGCGAAGGTGGGTTGCTAATTTTCACCAGTTAAAGCATTTTCTGCTAAAATCACTCAAAAGTAGTGACAGTTCAGGTAGCCAATTAAAGGAGTGTTGAAATGCTCCTGAGAACCTAATTGCCCGTTTCATAGGGAACAACTATATGAAGACTAGTTGTTTATGTCAGCATTGTTTTTATTAATGTGAATGGATGTTAGATAGCTCTTAGTCTTTAGATAATCATTCCTTGTGATAATAGCAATTATCTTCTTGAGCTGCTAAAAAAAAGTCTTTAATTGGCTACCTGACCTATCAATGGAACATTTTGTAACTGGAGAAACTTAGCATCAAAATTGATGTAAGAGCAACTTTGAAGCCGGAATGTACATAACCATTGGATTAGGACCAGGAGTACTGATAATGGTAGGAGTAATGATTCATAAGGGAATGCCCCTTGGAAGGTCATTGCAGACTCATTGGCCTGAATGGAGTGTATTTATCTACAATCTGTTGCATGATAATCTCCTAACCTCATTTGACCCATCTCCATATATGTGGATTTGCACTCACCTTCATTGATTTGGGCAGAAGATACATTGTGGCAATGTCAACTGATTAGTAATCCAGAAGGTTAGGCTATCACTGATCACTGTAATAAATCATCTGATTCACTCATATCATTTAGGGAAGGAAATCTGCCATCCTTACATCATCTGGCCTGCAAACAATCCCAGATTCTCAGTAATGCAGTTGACCCTTAACTGGTCTCTCATATGTCACCAAATTCAGGGGTACTTAGTGATAGGCAAAAATGAAAACCTTGTCAGCAATGCCCACATCCCACAAAACACAGAAGAATGACATAAAACTTTAGTTCTCTGGATTGATAATCTAAAAATTAATTTCCATTATGAATGAGGACCTTAAGATGTATCAACCAGTTACAACTCTATCACATCTTTAACTTTTTAAAATATCCAAAAGATTGTGAGAGAAGGGAATTGTGAGAGTTTCAGAGATCAGGCAATAACTTTTGACAGGAAGACACTTGATGTAATGGCACTAAAAGAATTTAAGAAGCAGCAAAACTTGTACTGAATAAAGGATGGAAGGTGATCGCTATCTTAGATTCCTTAGTTCTTCCTTTCCATTGAGTGCAATGACCAAAGATGGCTCAGTGTGACTTCTAAACTTCTTTTTCTCCCTCTGTCATCTTCAAACTTTGTGTAGTGAACTTCTTTTCATTGTCCTTATTTATTCTCTGCAGCTAGGGCTCCCACTGTCTTCTAGTTTCACTGCCAGAATTTAATCTTACTATACCATTTGTAATCAGTCATGGACATGTAAACAGGACATTCTCAAAACAGCTCATCACTAACGTTTTCTTGCATAACCACTTACACTCATGTAATCCTAATACCAAATTCTATACATTTAAAAACATACCTTCAATCCTAACTAGTAACACAGCTTTGGGAATCTGTTTACTTCCCAACTGCGATGAGCACTTCCAATTCATGTTGCAGTTGACTTGATTTGACTCAACTCACAAAGGTCAAATATCCTAAGCATATATTTAGAATTAGCCTTTCATCTACCAGAACTTATACAAATACATATAGAAAGGAATCCATAACTTGTAAAATAGAATAGATAAAAAAAAGTTATAAAATGGCCACATTTCCTTCAAAATCATTAAAAATAAAATTTGACATTTGCCACAGAAGGAGATACTTGGTGATAACAAGCTTAGTCAAAGAGATATATTTTAGGAAGTGTTTTGAAAGAGAAGAGAAAGAGATCAAGTAGGAATTCCAAAGTTAAGGGCCTGGGGTACTGAATGCATAGATGGCAATGATAGAATGAAGAAAATCAGCAAATCATGTGTGGCCAGAATTAAAGGATTGTAGTTGATCCTGGATGCTTGAGGGAATGAAGGAAGCAATGGGAGTAGGGAAGCAGTCAGGCTATGCAGGAATTTGAAGACAAGGAAAAGAAGTTTAAATTCTCAGGATTGCCAAACTAGGAACTAGCATAGGTCAGAAAGAGTTGTGTGAGGTAGGATGTCTGTGAAGCAGAGTTCTAGGTCAGTTCATATTTACTGAAGCAAAGGAAAAATTAGGATGAGATCACCTTCCATTACTCCCGTTACGCAGGGTAGTCTTAGCAGAAATAAGGATACTGGTTTTTCATCTGGAGGTGGTCTGAAGCACAGAGAAACTGAAAATAGACAAAGTACAACTGAACAAATGGCTTTCTTATGAAAAATCTCCATGAACTGACTATACACAACAAAATTGGGAAAGGGGGAGTGGAAGATTACAAAATGAGAGGGAAGTGTTACTGAGAAGCAATTGAACCAAAATTGTTTCTGTTTTTGTACTGAGGAGCTAGGTAATTGAATCAATCTTCTTTTCGAGGCTTCAAGCATAAACCTAATGCTTTGAGGATCAGCTTGAAGTGCTACAATGTTTTTAAGCCGTTTATTAGTTCAGCATTGAGTTTAATACTTGTAAGCTAATACCTCTGCACACCCAATTCTGAAATTAGATTTGCTAAGCTGCTCTGCAATCAGGAGATTTAACCATGGAAACACCTACAGAGCAAAGCCATCAGCCTCATGATGCACAGGATACTGGTATAACTATGAATGGCCTTCGACCAAAAAGAAAAATGTTGGTTGCCTGGCAACAAAGCAGGGACTTATATTCCAGCTGCGTTTGCACTGCAGTCCTTCTGAGATAGTGTCGGCTTCAAATCGTTGTTGGCGTGGTTTTGACACTGGTGTGAATTCAGACTCTGCAGTTGGCCATGCGCTGCAGTCACAGGCTCATGCTGAGCATCCATTATTTTCCGATTTCTGCACCGAATTGACCATGTGGATCATGTGAAGTATGAGAGGAACACTTTCTACAGCCATTCCTAAGTCAGGAAGCCTTCTACATAATACATGTTAAGCAGTAGTTTCAACTGTACTCCTAATAAGCATTATCATACATTAAACATAAATCTGTTCAGCACGGATCAATATTTCTAATTTTAGCAGCTCCCCCCCCAACATTTCAAACCGGAGTGCAGACCAATCTTCTAAAGAGGTTTGTTTTATGACTTACATTCTTGAATACTTAATAATGTAACATTGCCCTGCTTAAATTACCAAAGGACATTTAGCTGAAATATGTTTGGTGCTTAAAACCAAGGAATTCATTCACACTGTGTGACTTTTAGTAATGGTGTGAAGACTTACCATAATTTGTCAGTACTAATATCGTCACAGGCCACTACCTGTGTTGTTCAAGTGGCAGTCTTCACTCACAAGGATATAGACAGCTGCTTCTTGGGACATGGAAACAGTGCTATCCTGACGTAGACCAATCAATATATCTGACAACAAATGCTGGAGATCACAGTTGGTCAGACAGCATCCATAGAGAGAGAGCAATCTAATATTTCAAGAGATAACAAGGTGTAGGGTTGGATGAACACAACAGGCCAAGCAGCATCAGAGGAGCAGGAAAGCTGACGTTTCGGGTCTAGACCCTTCTTCAGAAAATGTTTCAAGTTTAGATGACTCCTCATTAGAGCTGAAATGAAGTGTGAAGGGGACAGCATTTGTGTTACAGTTCATGGTGGGGGTCATGTGGTGTGGCCATGGTGGAGATAAAGTGCTGGTGGAGAAAAGATATTGATAGTGCAGATTAAGTGATCAAAATGTGAGAATGGCAGAACA
This sequence comes from Rhincodon typus, assembly GCF_021869965.1. Classification (NCBI taxonomy): domain Eukaryota; kingdom Metazoa; phylum Chordata; class Chondrichthyes; order Orectolobiformes; family Rhincodontidae; genus Rhincodon; species Rhincodon typus. The sequence goes on along the minus strand of NC_063358.1, from coordinate 31,852,276 downwards.
ATGGTGTGTCTACCTGCCAGACTTGAAAGAGCAGACAGTCCCACTGGGGTGGGGGGGTAGGGGAGAGAGGACATGATAGCAGAGGATGTAACAAGTAAAGCTAAAAGAAAGGGAAGAAATGGGAGAATGTAATAAGTACAGCTAAAAGAAAAGGAAAAAATGGGAGTTGGTTCAATGTTGAGTTCAACACATTCAAATTATAAGTCCAGAAAGCTTAAAGTGCCTAGTCTGAAAGTAAGATGTTGTTCCTCCAGTTTGCGTTGTGATTCACTGGAGCACTGCAGCATGCCGAGGATAGACAAGTGGGCATATGAGTGGGACGCTGTGTTAAAATGACCAGCTATGGGAAGGTCAGGGTCTTGTTTGCGCACAGACCAGAGGTGTTGCGCAAAGTGTTCATCCAGTCTGCGTTTGGTTTCTTCAATGTAGAGTAGGCCACATTGGGTGCAGCGAATACAATACACAAGATTGGAGGAGGTACAGATGAAATGCTGCCTCACCTGGAATGATTGTTTAGGTCCTTAGATGGTGAACAGGGAGGAGGTGAAGGGGAAGATGTTGCACCTTCTGTGGTTGTCCTGTAACATATACCACGTACCGCGTCCCACCCCAACGGGACTGTCTGCTCTTTCAAGTCTGGCAGAAGACATACCATTGTTCTGCCATTCTCACATTCCAATCATTTAATCTGAATTATCAACATCGTTACTTCACCAGCACCCTACATGCACCAACACCACGCCCTCCCCCCTCCATCCAACTATTGCATAAATGCTATCCCCTCCACATTTCACTTCAGCTCTGATGAAGAGTCATCTAGACTCAAACCATTAGTTTGCTTTCTCTCTATGGATGCTGTCTGACCTGCTGTGATCTCCAGCATCTGTTGTTTTCAGCACAAATTCCAGCATTTGTAGTAATTTGCTCCGGCAATATAACTGACACTAGGTTACCAAAATTGGAGAGTGCATGTTTTGACATTCTGGCTTCTTCAATATTTCACCACTTCACCTGACAAAGGAGCAGTGCTCTGAAAGCTTGTGATGTCAAATAAACCTGTTGGACCATAACCTGGTGTCGTTTGACTTTTTTTGACTTTGTCCACCCCAGTCCAACACCGGCATCGCCACATCGTGTTCTCTGATATTGGACATGGAAGTGTGACGAAGTGAGATAAACCCTATAGTCACATCATTGAAAAGGCCAGTCACCCTGATTGCAACTGAGTAAAGCATTTGGAACATTTTTTTTTCCCACCAATAAGCATTTAAAAATACTTCAGAATGTTTTTGGAAGTATTTTGGTGCATTTGCAAGATAATGTTGTCCCATTGTCACAAGGAAGGCAGAGGATACAGAGTTCTGCCTGCACAGACCATGTAGGGATGGGGACTACATTGACAGTGTCTTTCGCAGCTGCATTGGCAGTACCAGGGGGAAATGGAGCAGAGAGAAAAACTTTGCACCGTTTCCTTTTTGAGCTTGGAGCTTACATTGCTTGACAATGTTGGGAAGATGACTGGTTGTTGAATGCACTTAGCATCTATGTATCCGTGCTGATCAGCTCTCCTGTATACTGCCCCAACAATGCCCTCATATGAGACCTCTGCAACAGAACACATCAGTCACTTCACCCTCTGATGATGTGGCAAATGAATCATCCTTTTCTCCTGAGACAACAAGGTGCAGGGCTGGATGAACACAGCAGGCCAAGCAGCA
>NC_063358.1:31811372-31835558 GCF_021869965.1 Rhincodon typus | reverse complement strand
CGAACCATTTCAACTCCCCCTCCCATTCCTGAGACGACATGTCCATCCTGGGCCTCCTGCAGTGCCACAACGATGCCACCTGAAGGTTGCAGGAACAGCAACTCATATTCCGCTTGGGAACGCTGCAGCCCAATGGTATCAATGTGGATTTCACAAGCTTCAAAATCTCCCCTCCCCCTACCGCATCCCAAAACCAGTCCAGCTCGTCCCCGCCTCCCTAACCTGTTCTTCCTCCCACCTATCCCCTCCTCCCACCTCAAGCCGCACCCCCATCTCCTACCGACTAACCTCATCCCGCCCCCTTGACCTGTCCGTCCTCCCTGGACTGACCTATCCCCTCCCTAACTCCCCACCTACACTCACCTTTACTGGCCCCATCCCCGCCTCTTTGACCTGTTTGTTTCCTCTCCACCTATCCTCTCCTCTATCCCTCTTCTATCCGCCTCCCACTCTCTCCCTATTTATTTCAAAACCCCCTTCCCCTCCCCCTTTTCTGATGAAGGATCTAGGCCCGAAACGTCAGCCTCTCTGCTCCTATGATGCTGCTTGGCCTGCTGTGTTCATCCAGCCCTGCACCTTGTTGTCTCGGATTCTCCAGCATCTGCAGTTCATACTATCTGTGGTTGGATGGCCTACTTCTGCTCTTGCATTTAATGGTCTGTAGACTCCTGCTTCTGACTCCCTTCAATCTTGAATAGAGGTGTCACATTTGCTACTTTCCAGTCTACTGCGACCCTTTCTAATACCCAGGGCATTCTGAAAAATTAAAACTAATACATCCACTATTTCAGCAGCCACTTCTTTTAACACCCTAGGATGAAGCCCATCAGGGTCATGGTATTTGTCTGATTTTGGTTTTAACAACTTTCTCAGCACCTTTTTTCTGGTGATTGTAATTCTTCTAAATTCTTCACATTCTGTCACATTCCGATTCACAATTACTTCTGGGATGTTATTTTTGTCCTTTATGTTGAAGACAGTAGCAACATATCTATTTGATTCATCTGCTGTTCATCTGTTTTCCATTATTAATTGCACAAACTCACCCTTAAGAGGACCAACTCTCACTTGTTCCTTTTTTAAATGCCTGTAGTAATTCTTACTGCGTATAGAGTCACAGAACCGAGCATGAGTAGGCCTTTATCTGAACAATTGTAGCGGACCCCCAGGTATGCAGGGTTTATAGTCCTTGGTCTTGATCTACCCTAATAAGAACAATCTGGGAATATGCTTTCCTTTGTAGTTAGATGAAGTGCATTCAATATACTAAAATGCACTGAAGGCACCTCACAATTGTAACAGGCCAAAGAAAATTGACACCAAGGGAATGAAAGAGATATTAGGAGAGGTGAACTATGCCATGTTAATGGAATTATTCCCAATGTCGTTGTTTAATAACATACATCTGGAGTCTCCATGATGTTGTGTTGGAAAATCACAAAAGAAGCAGTAAAATGATCAAGGAATTTCAAGTGAAAATGATGTCCAATGCAAATGAGTTCCCGTAATATTTTGTTTCATTTGACGAAGCATCTTCTTTGGTGGAGGCAGATACGATAGTGGTGTTTAGGGGACTTTTAGATGACACATGAATATACAAGGAAAAGAGGAATATGAACCAAGGGCAGGCAGAAGGGCTAAGTTTAATTTGGCACCATACTTGGCACAATATCATGGGCTGAAGGGCCCGTTCCTGTTTTGTACTGTTCTATGTTCTATATTTAGCTCACTGGAAGATTAGTCACCCATAAAACCAGACCTACACTCAGATTGTATTAATCTCCATTGTGAGTTTCCATTAATTGTACCCAGTTGCAGATTTTGTGCAAGGGACATACAAATCAGAAACAGGAGTAGGCCCTTCATCCTGCTCAACCTTTTAATACGATCATGTCCATTCTGACTGTAACCTTGAATACATATTGCCTGCCTCAGTTCAGCTTTCAATCCTTTGCTTCACAAAAATCTATCCACTTCTGCCTTTAAAAATTTTTGAGGACTCTGCCTCAGTTAGTCTTTTCAGGGAGAGATTTCCAAAGTCTCATAACCCTCCGAAAGAAAGAAAATTGATGAACCTCTGGTTTAAATATATGCGCCGACACTTAAATAGTGAACATTAGTCTTAGATTCTCCCATTCGAGGAAATATCCTCTTTACCTATGACACTTCAGAATTTTCTATGTTTCAATTAAATTGCCTCTTACTCTTCTAAAGTCCAATGGATATAAGCCTAGCCTTTCCAACCTTTCCAGCCTTGCCTCATAAAACAACATGCCCATTCCAGATATTAGTCTAGTAAACCTTCTCTGAACCACGTGTAATGCATTTGTGTCCTTCCTTACATAAAGTGACCAATGTATGCACAGTATCCAGATGTGGTTTCTCCAGTGCTGTCTGCAATTAAGTCATAAGCTTCCAACTTGTGCATTTTAAAAACTTCCAAAAAATATTTACTGAGAAACTAACTCTTGTGTACCAATGTAACCAGTAAATATTTCCACACAGATTTTTTCAAAATCATTTTCAAATATTAAAACATTCACAAGTGATATACTGGATAAACTGGTCAAAAATGCTTACATAATGTCATTACCCACACTTTCATCTTTCGGTTACCGTTCTTAAATACATCAAGGAATATTTTTTAATCCAAAAAAGATATAAAATGATGCTCAATTGTTCAATTTCAGGATAATGTTTACATTCTGTGATATGAAAACATGTTTGAGAGAAAACTTACATAAAAAAAGCATCCAAAAGCCAGTGCAGTTGTGAGTAAAATCTGCACCCAATTCATGAATCACAAAAGAGAAAATGTCTGGTTGTCTAACTTGTTTATTTTGCACGAGCAGCAGGCTTAACTGGCTCATGAGTGCTTGTGTTTCTTGTGCATACTGACATATCCTTCAACATTGGAGTGAGGTGTTCAGTGTGTGGTTTTATACAGTATTTCAAAAAGTCAACAAAACTAAAACAATGAACTTAAAGGTTAGAATTGGCAACAATTCAATGGTTAACAGCCTGGTTGTGAATTTATTTTCAATTTAGAACATTCAAAATTTGCCCACAGGTATTCACAGTATTGTGTGATTAGTCCATTTTCTCTATTGTTTTGAAGAAGGATCAGTGGACCTGCAGCATTAACTGTGCTTTCTTACCATAAATGCTCCAGACCTGCTGAGTTTTTCCAGCAATTATTGATTTTGGTTCACTATCGTTCATACGGCTTCTTGGTATCTGTCAGTATCATATGAATTGAAATGAACTCCAGGATTTCAGCACATAATCTAGGTGACAGTTTGGGAATGTATTGTTGAAGATGCCATATGTTAGAACGAAAGTTAAATCAATATATGATATAGTTGTTAGAAATCCCATTGCACATTCACAGAAGAGCAGACTCTACTGTTTAAGCAAAATACATAAGAAACCAGGCAAATCAGAAAACAGAACAGCAACACTAGGTCAGTCCACACTTGTGCAATAAATAAACAACCTTATAGCCAAATTGCACAACATTCAACAGAACTATGGACTTTATAAATGGACAGTGTTCAGAAAGGAACAGGATTAAGTTAAGGGAAAATCTACTTATGAATAAGGAAAGAAATTGATAAATTTACTTGCTTTTTTTTGGTTTCCTTTGCTCTGTTATTTTTCAAATGCAGTTATTTGGATTTTTTTTTTCCCAGTTCTGATGGAGGGGCACACCTAAAATGTTAATTTGCCTGTTCTCTTCATTGGTGCTGATGGATCCTGCAGCATTTTTGGGGTTCTCCAGGTGTGATGGCTAGAATTTATTCCACATAGAATCAAGTTCGGGAAGCACAGATTTTTTTTGATCATTTCTCCTATTGGTGATTTGCCATGGGGACAAGGAGAGAAATTGGGTGTTGTCAACACATTAACTGCTGGTTTTTGTCAAGGAAAAAATGCTTCATAAGTAACTGATGAGCTCTGAATCATCTTGGGTCTATGAAAGGCAGCCTAGAAATTCTAAAGCAAATCTCCAGTCAGTCTGAGGTAAATTCCAAAGGTGGGGATTGAGATCAGTCAGTTCTTTTGTACAGCAGGAGATGGATAGTGATTGTCTGTTTTCTATTTGGTATCAATCTATCCCTCCCTCTGCAGAAGAGTGTTGGGAATTTATGAAAGACCTCCAAGGGAGACAAAAAACTTGCTGGGAGGTTGGAGGAGGAGGAGCGGGGGATGGAATGGTAGTAGTGTGGTTCATGATTTCCCATCTTAGGCAGAATCCATGCAGCATATTCTCTTATTAGTAAATGAAAAACAGTTGCATACCCCACATATTTGTGGTTGAATTTGTTGTTCAGATGTATTCTTGTAGACATTGTAGTTATTTTTGGTTACAGCCCAGAAAGAGAAGAATTTATTCCCATCCTGTAAAAAATGCGAAAAATATTATCAGGGAAAAGTTTTCATTAATTTCAACAGATATGTTTCATTCTCTCAGTTCAGAGACGTACACTAATCATATACCCAGTTTACACCATTGGGAATTATTCATGTGTAAATTACCAATTATTATCCAAGGCTTTTTTCCATGGTGGCAGTACATTCTTGTCAGGAAAATATCCAGTGCTAGTTCCAAAAAAATGGCCTCTGTGAAGCCACCCCACTGTCCAAAACACACACACACACACACACACACACACATTTTAAAGCATCGGCAGCAAGAAGATACCAGTTTTGATTGTGAAGGGTGATTGTGTGGGAGAAATCTAAGGCTTTTTTCTGTGGTCTTTAGCAGCTTTCTTGCCTTGATTAACCATAATGGCTAATACGTACCTTCTCCCCCAGACTCCACTTGATAGGAAAGCTGGCACATTGCTGGGTTTTCCCATCCAGTCTATATCATTTTGGAAGGATCCCATCTCCCTTCTGTGGATGCCCTACTCAACCAGTAAAAAGCACTGATTAACATGTGGACACTTAGAAGGAAAGCAGGATTAGTGATGACTAGTGAGATTCTTCTATTTACTTTCCCCATCCGATGTTGCATATCCTCTTAGAGTAGGTAAATGGGGCAAGGTAAGTGCCAAGGATGAGCATCTATTTTTACAAGATTAACTTTTATTAAAATATAATGAGCTCATGGCTGTGTTGCTTCTGTCATCAGTTTTGGGTATCGAGAAATTTCCTGTTAGAAGCATTGGATATAAATTCAAAACAACTTTGAAAACATAGTTCACTCACTAAATGTGATGAATTTTTACATGAATAATCTTATTGGCAATAATTTCAAGACAAATGCAATATTTCATAAGTTAAAACCATCCACTGTCATGGTTTTCAGCAAAGGAAAGATAAAGGTTAGTGCAAGGGTGAATAAGAGTGAGGAAATTAAAATATTGAACATCAACTGAGAAACTCAAGGGACTAAACTCCAATAAATCTTCATGATCTGACAGCCTAATGTTTGAAAAGTGATAGCTGCAGGGACAGTGGATACACTACTGTTTTTCAAAATTCCTTTACTGTTGGGATAGTCACAACAGATTGGAAATCAGTACACGTAGCACTGTTATTGAAGAAATGATGAGCAAATAACCAGGAACAGGTCAGTTAACTTAACATCAATCATTTGGAAATTAACAATCTATGATTAAAGAAGTGAATGTTCTCATAAAAGCATAGTATGATCAGAATAAGTCAACATGATTTTGCAAAAGGGAAATTCTGTTGAACAACTTAATAGATTTTTTTAAGAATGTAACTAATAGGGTAGATAAAGGGGAATCAACAAATATGGCATACTTGGATTGTCTAAAGGAATTTGATAAGATATCATTTAAATGTTGATACACAAGATCAGGGCTCATGGGGTTAGATTGATATATTAGCATTGCTGTAACTAGCTCAGGGGTTTGAATCAGCTCCTTTATTTTAACACCCCCCCCGAACCCCCCGCCTCAGCTGGATGCAACAAAGGCCTTTAATTCCTTTCAGAGCACAATTATATCTCACATCAGTTTTCCAGATAATAAAGAAAGGTCCAATCACAACATTTCATTGAGTGCAGAAAATGAATTATTTTCCTTTGTAACCCTGAGGAAAATAATAAAAAACAACCTCAAACATACAGATGCACTAACAGATATGAAGTATAAAAAGGCTGAGTGTTAAATACAAAATGGAAGAAAAAAACTCAGCAATTTTAAAAATCCTTAGAGTCCTTGAGGTGTAAGGTTTTAACCCAAGACCATGGTTGTTTACTTGATTACTTGTAACTTCAACAGGAGTGAAACCAGGAGATATATTTGAGTTTTTGATGAATGGGTGTTTCTCCGATTTATCTTTCACCAGGTATTGCCTCTGAGAGGCTGAGAAAAAAAGGGAATGAGGGAGATTTTTTTTATAATTTATTCATTCATGGGATGAGAGCGTCGCTGGCTAGGCAGCATTTAGTGCCCATCCCAAATTGCCCAGAGAGCAGTTAAGAGTCAACCATATTGCTGTGAGTCTGGAGTCGCATGTAGGCCAGATCAGGTAAAGATGGCAGTTTCCCTCCCTGAAGGACATTAGTGAACCAGATGGGGTTTTCAACAATTAACAATGGATTCATGCTCATCATTAGACTCTTAATTCCAGATATTTACTGAATTGAAATTCCACCTTTTTTAATTCATTCATGGGATAAGAGCATCGCTGGCTAGGCAGCATTTATTGCCCATCCCTAATTGCCCACAGGGCAGTTGACAGTCAACTGCATTGCTGTGGGTCTGGAGTCACATGAAGGCCAGACCAGGTCAGAATGGCAGTTCCCCCTTCCCTAAAGGACATTAGTGAACCAGATGTTTGCCGCAGCACGATTCAAACCCAAGTCCCCAGATCATTACCTGAGTCTCTGGATTAAACAGTCCAGGCATAATACCACTAGGCCATTGCTGTTACAAATCCATTTTCTTTCCCCATGGTGCCCAAAAGCCAGTTATGTGAGATACATTTCACTGGTGTATTCCCATGTCTGATTTCATTGTTTTTGTTTCAGGCTAGATAATCATGAACCAAACTTCAGCCTAACACATGGAAGTTCAAGAAGTTATGAATCAACCAACAAGCAGGGGATATTATTCCAAGCCATTTGTTTAATAATGTCAATTTTGGCTTGGTATGATTCTTGTTGATTGATCATTTAATGAGCTTGGCTTATTGGTGGCCACTCCTACCATCTTAATTCAGTGTGTGTTTTTTTTAAAGGAAGTCCAATGAAGGTCCTAAATATTAAAATCAGATCATGGAAGTTGAAAATTAATATTCTAATTTAATCATAATCATAACAGGATGGAGAGTGGGCTAGTTATTGGACCGAAAGCAGAGAGAAGGGACATATGGGGCATTTTGAAATTGGAATGTTGTGACCAATGGAGTGATCACAAATGCAAAAGTAGAATATGTTTGAAAGGCGTGAAGCTTTTAAATGTCGATGTTCTGAGACACTTGTGTGTACTCCGACAAGGAAGACAGGAAATTAGCATACAGGTGCAGCACAAAATTAGGAAAGCAAATGATTTGTCAGGCTTCACAAGGAGGTTAAAAAAACATAGCTGCCAACCACAACTGTATGTGGCTTTATTCAGACTTCGCCAAGAATTCCCTGCACAATTTTGATCTTTCTGTCTAAAGAGGTATGTACTTGCATTGAAGTTAATACAGCAAAAGTTCATTAGCTTGGTCCTTGGGATGAAAGGATCATCCTATTTTGAAAGGCTGAACATATCCGATCTATATTTTAAGAAAGTTTGCAGAATGGAATGTAACTGTATTGGAACATTCTTGGAAGATAATGAAGGGGCTAGACAAGACAAGTACTGAGAGATTCTCCAGCCTGGAGGGTTAAAAACCAAATGGTAAGGAACTATCATTTAGGATTGAGATGTGCTAAAATTACTTCACTCAAAGGGCTGTAAACTTTTAGAATTTTGTGGCCTAAATGGTTGTGGATCAGCCATTGTGACTTCATTGAATATATTTCAGGTTATGATAGAATTTTGGTCTCTTTGGCAATCAAGAGATATTGGGAATGGTTTAGAAATGGAGTTGAAACCCAAGACGTGGCATGACCATATTGAATGGTGAAATATGCTCAGTTCAGCGAGCCGCATTGATATCACCAGTTCTCATGATTTATGTTGTTTTGTTTCTTTTTATGAAGAAACTTCTGTATGAGTTGTGAACATTTTAAAGTGTGTACTTACACTCAATGCTTAATGACACTGATTGTTCACAGGATGGAAAGTAAGCTGTGAAGTTTTGAGTTACTCTTCAATGGGACGTGGGAATTGTTGATAAAGGTAGTAATTGTTGGCCACCGTTAATTCTGATTGAAATGAATGGTAGACAGGGCATTTCAAAAGGGCAATTAGGAATCAAGCACATCCTGCAGGTGTGCAGGCACATATAGACAAGACTGGGTAAAGAATGTAGATTTTCTTACTTTCTTCAACGGACATTAGAGAACCAAATGGGTTTTTGCAAGAATTTTACGGTCAAAGTACTTTTACAGTCAGCATTACTTAGGATATTTTAAATTTAAAGTAATAAAATCTAGAATTAAATTCTGCCAGCCACTCGAGAAGAGGTGAGCCCATGTCCCCAGAACATTAACCTTGGCTCCTGAGTTGCTACTTCAGTGAAGTAATCTACACCAGTATCTACCTTGTCTGAAAGCAAAGGGAGAAAAGGATTCATCTACTTAAGAGCATAAATATCAGCCTTCTATTTAACTGAATAAAGCATGCAAGAAAAAGAGCAGTTAAAAGGCTGTGTTTGAATTCACCAAGAGTTCATAGATTCACGTCATGTCATTTGAGGAGAAGATGAGCATATTGACTTTCAATGTCATAATAGGAGCAGACAATTCAGTTCCCCAAATCTGTCCTACCATTCAATCCTCCAGGGATATAGCAGTAATAACCTTGGGCTCACACTTCAGGATCCTAGGATAATGTTCTGGAGACAAGGGTTTAAATTCCACAATGGAACCAAATAGAATTTAAATTCAGTTGATAAAATCTGGAATTAAACTTAGTTTATGAAATAGTGACCATGAAACTATGATTGATTGTTGTAAAAGCTCATCCAGTTCACTAATGTCCTTTCAGGGAAGAAATCTGCCATTCTTACCTCACCTATGTACAACTCTAGACTCACAGTAATGTGGTAAACTCTAAATACTTTAGCAAACTACATATGGTCAATTAGGGATGATCTTGCTAGCAATGCCCACATTATGAAATAATTCTTTAAAAACATGGCTGAAAGACATCTTAGCTCCATTTACTCACCTTTGCTCCATATCCATTTTACCCTTGCCTAAATGAAGTCCAGCTTTCTTATCTTGAATGTCTCATTGGACCCAATACCAACAGCCAATGTCATATGTCATATTTCTAACCCTTTTAGCATGAAAAAGTTGTTTCCCAAATATGCTACTGGATGTCATAGTTCGAAATTTATTGTTACCCTTGACTTTGCCATAAAATTAAGTGTGGAGCTCTAAAAGTTCACTTTGTTAAGCAATAAATCAAATTGCAATTTCCAACATCTGATAGGATAGGAAGAAGCAGCTGGTTCCTCTGATGGAGGAATCAAGAACAAGGGAATATAAGGATCTGTATTTTACCTGTAAGTGGTAAATGAGCACTGCTCACCATTCGTAATACATTCAGTTACTTTAACAATTAGAACAAATAGAACATAGAACATAGAACAGTACAGGCCCACGATGTTGTGGGGAACTTTTACCCTAAGCCTAAGGTCTATATAACCTCCACGCCTACCTTATACTATCATCCATATGCCTATCTAATAGCTGCTCAAATGCCCCCAATGACTACCCTCTCCGACAATACATTCCACGCCCCAATTCTGATGGATTTTCACATAGCACATTGTGGGAATAAAGAGACAGATTCACGGCTGTGCTCTCAATGGGGAGTCTAGGACTTGTGACTAGAATTTAACGTCTACTCCCTCAATCAATTTGGTGCAAGGATGGCATTGAATTGAGTGGGAGGCTCATGACCCTGCTACCTTCCTGTCCTAATTAATACCAACTGAAGGGGTCCATTCCACTGCCACTGTTGTTAAATACAGCAGTAGATGGGGAACACATCACGTGGGGAGGTAGAAAAGCAAGCGCTATCGGGATTGCTCCCGGGCTGGGATGGGAGTGGAGAGGATAACTCCTCTTTGAAAGGCACTCAATGCCTTATGGACAAACCTGGCATTGGGAAAATTGGACTTGTTGAGAACCACTATTTGCATTTGATACCAACCTCCAGCATCATCCCTTGGGACCCTCAACTCATTATTCCACTCCTGCCATTGGTGATCCTCGGCCTCAACAGCAGTCATCGTCTCTATCCTGCTGAACCAATCAACCTCATTGAACATGCTCTCTGTCCCTGCGGCCATTAAACCATGGAGTGCCTTATGTTAAGTAATGACTTGTAATTAATACGGCAAGCTTTCTTGAAAAGAGAGACACAGGAGCTATCAGTGGCTCTCCCGCTAGCATGCCAGAACTCCTTCATCTAAATTAAGCTCTACTCCATGTGTACGGGCTAAGTAATGTTGTTTCTTTTCAATTAATCGGATTCAATAATCCTTATTGAGGCATGCAAGCTTAAACCAAAAAAAAAAGTTAAGAAATCTAAGGGAAGCTGGGGAAGTGATTGCTGGGCCCCTTGCTGAGATATTTCTATCATCGATAGCCACAGGTGAGGTGCCAGAAGACTGGAGGTTGGCTAACATGGAGCCATTATTTAAGAACGTTGGTAAGGAAAAGTCAGGGATCTACAGATCGTTGAGCCTGGCATCACTGGTGGGCAAGTGGGTGGAGGGAATCCTGAGGGCCAGGACTTACATGTATTTGAAAAGGCAAGTACTGATTAGGGACAGTTAAGATGGCTTTGTACATGGGAAACCATGTCTCACTAACTTGTTTGAGTTTTTTGAAGGAGTAACGAAGTGGATTGATGAGGGCAGAGTGGTGGATGTGATCTAATGGATTTCAGCAAGGTGTTCAATAAGGTTCCCCATGGTAGATTGGTTTTCACGGTTAGATCACATGGAATACAGGGAGAAGTAGCCACTTGGATACAGAAGTGGTAGATGACAGAGGGTGGTGGCATAGGATTGCTTTTCAGACTGGAGGCCTGTGACCAGCGGTATGCCATAAGGGTCGGTGCAGGGTCCACTGCTTTTTATCATTTATATAAATGATTTGGATGTGAACATACAAGGTATGGTTAGTAAACTTGCAGATTACACCAAAATTGGAGGTGTAGTGGACAGTGAAGAAGGTTACCTTAGAGTACAGTGGGAACTTCATCAGATGAGCCAGTGGGCTAAGCTGTGGCAGATGGAATTTAATTTGGATACATGTGAGGTGCTGCATTTTGGAAAGGTAAATCAGGGCAGGATTTATGCACTTAATGGTAAGGACCTGGGAATATTGCTGAACAAAGAGACCTTGGAGTGCAGGTTCATATTTCCTTAAAAGCGGAGTTGCACATAGATAGGGTAGTGAAGAAGGCATTTGGTATGCTTTCCTTTATTGGTCAGTGCATTGAGTATAGGAGCTGGGAGGTCATGTTGTGACTGTACAGCACATTGGTTAGGCCACTTTTTGAATATTGAATGCAGTTCTGGTCTCCCTGCTATTGGGAGGATGTTGTGCACTTGAAAGGGTTGAGAAAGGATTTACAAGGATGTTGCGAGGGTTGGAGGGTTTCAGCTATAGGGAGAGGCTGAATAGGTTGGGGCTATTTTCCTTGGAGCATCGGAGGCTGGGTGGGGGTGACCTAATAGAGGTTTATAAAATCATGAGGGGCATGGATAGAGTGAATAGACAAGGTCTTTTCCCTGGAGTGCAGGAGTCATAAACTAGAGGGCATAGGTTTAAGATGTGAGGGGAAAGACCTAAGAGGGATCTAAGGGGAAATTTTTTCACACAGAAAGTGGTGCATGTATGGAATGAGCTGCCAGATGAAGTGGTGGAGGCTGGTACAATTACAACATTTAAAAGGCATCTGGATGGGTACATGAATAGGAAGGGTTTAGAGGGAGATGGGCCAAATTCTGGCAAACGGGACTAGATATATTTAGGAATCTGGTCAGCATGGACAATTTGGTCTGAAGGGTTTGTTTCCATGCTGTATATCTCTATGACTCTATAGTAGAATATTTAAGATTTATTTTTAGAATAGAATATTTAAATCAAGGTAAATCATGTAGAGAAAGTAAAACAGAGAAAAGATAACAGAAAAGGATTGAAATATTCTTAGAGACAGAATGTTTTTTTGAAGATTTTGTTTACCTTTTAAAACATTTTGTTGTAATGCAAACAGGCAATTATGTTTTAACTCTATAATTTCAAAAATAGCCAGTGCTAGATGAAGGTTGTCAAATTCACTGAGCTTCTGAATAGAAGATTGGAAACTGGCAGAATCTGAGAGAGGCAGATGCCTTTTGTTCAGGAATCAATGAAAATAAATATATGTTGCTCGTGAGCAAACCCAACCAACGATCTGCTTGAAAGCATTTTTTTTAGTTTCTTTCAAGTGTCAAAATAAGACATCTATTTTGTATCAGGTAACCAACAGTTGCAGACTATTATCCTTTGGTCTGTCATGGTGAAAAAACTGTTAACATTTCCTGCAAATAAGTTATTTGAACTTCAAAGAAGTAAAATCTTCCGAACTTAGGGACTACTTTCTGCTTTTTGTTTGTTTTCTATTTATCTTCCTTTAATTATTGAAGAAGGAACAAAAGCTCAAGAAGATACTATAGAGCAACATACATTCTTTTGTACACTGTGCTTGATTTTCCTTCCACTGAAGCTCATTGAACAATTGTTCAAACCCTTTTTCAGAGTTTTGCAGTCTCACTGCTTTTAATTGCATTGAAATAAAAATGTAGGCCATGTTTTCCAAGTCATTGGAGTATCAAAACTAGCACAATATATCAAAGGCTGAGGATATACTCTGAATCCATTTTGCATTAGCTTAATTGCAACCTCTCCTTTCTGGATTGTTTTAAAAAGTTTGGGCATTTTAAACAAATGACTCAGTTTACATTGTGTGGCACTTTTATTTATTGGAATAAGATCTTCTGACATCTGGAAGGTTGTAAATACTCTGGTCCCAGCTAATTTACTTAAGAATTTACTATGAATGTCCATGAGCTACACAGACAACAACCCAACAGAGTAGAAAACCATAAAGAAAGTCAGAAGAATGCAAATGTATTTGCTGAATTTCAATTATGAGTATAAATATGTTTTATTTTAACCTTATTTATTGTGAGAAGAAGCTTTACATCCTTGAATATATATGCAATTACATTAAAATTCTATTTCTTAATGTACATTGTGTGAAAACTTGTCCAGCCAATAATGAAAATAGTTAACTGCTGTTAATTATTGGTTTTATTTTAAGGATAGAATCTTAATTGCTTGAACTTGGAAAACTCAGTACTTTTACTAATACTCAGTTAATAATAGAATAATTTATTGGTTGTGCAATTGTGTCATTTATTTTGAAGCAAAGAAGGTCTGACAATGTCATAAGGCTTACACCCCTTTAAATGGAATCTCTGTGACTGGATTCAGTTTGTGTGTGCATATCATTATGATACTAATATGGAAAAGCATTTATTTTCACCTAAATCATAGTTTCCAACCTGCTGAAATTGTGAATAAGCAGAGTGGTTTGTGCAATTATCTGTACACTATCCACTCACCGAGCCTTGAGTCACCCAAATTGATTGGCTAGAAGTCTTTCTTTTCCAAGATCTGCAGGGGACCTAAATAAAAAAAAGTGTATAAGTAATCTTGGTTTGATTCTTTGTGGATATAGCTCAACAATACAACCCTGCATATAATTTGGAACCATTGGAAACAAATTGAACAATCCAGTTCAGCTGGTATAAAAATAATACAAAGAAGTTTATTTCTAAGACATGATTTTATCAACAATATATAAATGATCTTTATTACTACTAAAACTAATATGATCTTCTGGTTAATAAGCCCATAGATAATGTGCAAAGGCATATGATTATTTTAGTCTGCCAGCTACACTATATACTTTGTCCAATTTCTGACAATACAACAGTAGAGTGAGTTACTATTCAACATCTTTCTGATTGAGCTGTTTTCTTTTTGTTGTAGATTGTCTTCATGAAAAATATGCTTACCAGAACCAGCTGTTGCATTTTTCCAAACCTGTGATTTTTAATTTAGTATTGTGAAACTGTTCATTTCAGTTAACAGGTGTTATGTTATTTCCCCCCAAGTTTTATTTAACCTTTTCTTTTCATTTCTCTTTAATCCACAGCAACAGCTGAGTGCCCCATTATAACAGCAACACTATTTAAACAAACGATTATCAAATAAATTGGAGAAAACTTTACATGCACTTTTATTCTACGTGAAATATCAACACAGCTGTCAGTTTTCTTTTCAGCCACATGGATTTATTGCCCTTAAGATAACATAGCCATTTTATCTTCAGAATTCACAAGCAAATGTATGAAATTTGTGCACACTTTTGAAAGACATTTTTCCATTTGGATCAGAGTCTTCTGTTCTGGTGTGGTTGCTACTTAATGGAAACTAACCACAATTGTCTTATCAGGGCTTTGGAGACCCCTCGGGTGAATATTGGCTCGGAAATGAATTTGTTCACCTTCTAACCAGCCAGTCTCCTCATGTTCTCCGCATTCAGCTGAAAGACTGGAATGGAAATGAAGCATTTGCTACCTTTGACCATTTCTTTCTGGGAAGTGAGGAGCAAAAATATCAGTAAGTTTCATTTGGGCATTTTCACTTGTTTTAAAGAATGTTAAGTCAGAAGTTGCTAATTATTGGGTCAGAAATGCATGTTCTCAGAGGTGTGAATCATTGATTTTTGTTGATTTTTGTTTGCTGAATAAACAATTTTACTTTGCCTTGCCAATCCCACACCATTTTCATGTGACTACTTTGTAGCTTGGGCAGTTTTTGGGTGCAGACTGCACAAGTAGCTCTCTCAAGTGACACTGAAGGAACGGCGATATATTTCCATGTCAGAAAGGTGAGTGGATTGGAGGGGAACTTGCAAGTCGTGTTCCAATGTATCTGCTGCCCAATATAGATGAACATGGCTGTGGGTTTGGAAAGGGCTGTCTGAGGATCTTTGGAATTTCTGCAGTGCATCTTGCAGATAGTACACACTGTTGGTACTCAATATCAGGGGGTTGATTTAACTCAGTTGGCTGGATGGTTGGTTTGCAAAGCAGTGTAATACCAACAGTGTGGGTTCAATTCCCATCACCACTTGAGGTTACCATAAAGGACTGTCCTTCTCAACCTCTCCCCTCACCTGAGGCATGGTGGCACTCAGATTAAATCACTACCTGTCATCTCTCTCTAATGAGAGAGCAGCCATGGGGTCTGGTAAGACTATGGTGACACAACAACAACTGAGCATTAGTGGAGGGAGGATGTGGATGTTTGCAAAATTTCAACTAATACATTAAGAATATTCTTTTAGTGTAAAGTTATTTTATGACAGAATGTATAAAAATCACAAACAGTTTTATCCAGAAAATGCAAATTAAGTATATGATTTATAATTAACTTCACACTTTGGTATTTTAAAGTCTACTTTTTCAATGCATACAAGTCATTTATTAATTTTGCAATGGGTGTATGTTGTTTTCATTATTTGTGCGAACAACAATTCTAAATCCATTTGCACTTTTGCCACCTTTGTATGTGTAGAGTTTACTTAAAAAACCCAAAGCTTGTCAATCCTCTTTTGTTGCAAAACATGCAGATTGATGAAGGTAGAGCAGTGGATGTTGTCCAAATGGATTCAGTAAGGCATTCAACCAAGCTCTGCATGGTAGACTGGTTAGCAAGGTTAGATCCCATGAAATCCAGGAAGAGCTAGCCATTTGGATGCAAAATTGGCTTGATAGTAGGAGACAGAGGGTGGTAGTTAAGGGTTGTTTCTCTGACTGGATGCCTTTGACCAGCAGATGATATCAAAATTGGAGGTGTAGTGGACAGTGAAGAAGGTTATCTCAGAGTACAACAGGGCCTTGAGCAGATGGGCAAATGGACCGAGGAGTGGCAGATGGAGTTTACTTCAGATAAATGTGAGGTGTTGCATTTTGGCATAGCAAATCAGGGCACTTAATGTTAAGGTCCTGGAGAGTGTTGCTGAACAAAGAGATCTGGGGATGTAGGTTCATGATTCCTTGAAGCTAGAGTCACAGGTAGACAGGGTGTTGAAGAAGATACTTGATACACTTCCTTTTGTTGGTCAGAGCATTGAGTATAGGAGTTGGGATGTCATGTTGTGGCTGTACAGGACATAGGTGAGGCCACTTTTGAAATATTACATTTAGTTCTTGTCTCCCTGCTGTAGGTAAGATGCTACTAAACTTGAAAGGGTTCACAAAAAATTTACAAGGATGTTGCCAGTGTTGGTGCTATAGGGAGAGGCTAATAGGCTGGAGTTATTTTCCCTGCAGCATTGGAGGCTGAGGGGTGACCTCATAGAGCCTTATAAATTCATGAGGGGCATAGTTATGGAGAATAGCCAAGGTCTTTTTCCCAGGGTAGGGGAGTACAGTACTAGAGGGCATAGGTTTAAGATGAGGGGGGAAAGATTTAAAAGGGACTTAAGGGACAACATTTTCACTCAGGGGATAGTGCATGTATGGAATGAGTTGAAGGAGGAGTTGGTGGAGACTAGTACAATTACAACATTGCAAATGCACATGGATGGATATATGAATAAGAGTTGCTCGGAGGGATACAGGCCAAATGCTGGCAAATGGGACTAGATTAATTTAGGATACCTGGTCAGCATGGACAAGTTGGACCAAAGGGTCTGTTTCCATGCTGTACAACTCTATGACATAAAAAAAAACACTCGTGTTGCTGTTCACAATGACATAACATTCACTCTACATTAGCTGTGCTTAGATTGTGTAGCGTTCAGTTTCAATATTAATTTGTTCATGTTAAACAATCAATACGCTGAACAACTAACATATTTAATCTCTTAACGCCAGGTCTATCAGTTTAAAGAAGTAATGGCCTAAATATTCTGAAACTAAAGTCAATATTTTTTCAGCTTGTTATCTTTATTTTGAAATTATGTTTATTATGAAAATACATGGCTGTTTCTAATAAATGGCCCACTGAATATGGCAGCTTGCAAAAACAAAATCTTCCACAAAAACAAATGCATCTTTTGCCTTTGCATTTAAAGTGAGCAGTTGTCCTGGAGTTATACTCGCTAGAATGCATTGTTTTGGATTTATCATTAAGCTATACAAAAAAAGAGACACAATAGCTATGGAAGAAAAATAGGTCATCAACACTGGGACCAGAGGTGGCAGAGGAGTGCACAATTGAGAATTTTTATTCAATTAACATCTAGTAGTTGATCAAAAATATAAATGCCCTTGTTGATAACGTAGCAGATTCTAAAGTTTTAAGTTTAAGTGAAATGAAGTTTGGAATTGCCAGCAATGTCAGCAAACTTGAATATTTGTGCAGTGCTAGTATTGAGAACATCTTATGCACATGATGTCAATTTTAGTAATCCACCACTTCCACTTTATCATGAATTGTATATGTTAAGTGTGCAACTCTCCCTGCTAACACAGGAAAACCCATTGAACTCTCGATAGTGCAGTCAGTGATGAAGAACAGCACACACCATTTGTCTCAAAGAAACCTTCCCACAAAAGTCCAGTGATCTGTATGGTGAAGACTTGCCCTTTCCCGATGGCAATTTATATCTGGGGCTACATCAGAGAATGTGAAACATATAGCAGCCTTAATGTTAGTAAGCAGGTGAAATAAGCAAACAAATTGAAAACCATTTACATGCAGAAAACCAAGGAGTAAGGAGCAGTTAATATTCTTTGCTTTTGATTTAACCTTTCAGATAACCATTTAAATGATTAGAATTGGATTTAAAAGCCAAAAGTATAATTAAAAATACATAAATACTGCTGAACAAATGCACTTTGTCAAAGTTTTTCATCTTGTACTTATCAGGACAAATTCACAAGAATACCAAGTCAATTAACATTTATGTTGCATGAGAGAAGAGTGTTGATTGATTAATAAATGAACTTTGATAAGTAATGGTGTTGCCATGGAGAATGAACCAACTAACAATGATTGATAATTAACTACCAGGCTTTCCTTAAATTTCACACTGACCTTCTTGTACCTGATTGGCCAGGGAATTGCCCATGGAAATGAACAAGCAAATGCCTGTTTTATTTATTTGAAATAAGTGCAGTTCCATCTGTTTGCAAGGAGCAGGACTCTGCGTATTGAGATACCAGTGCATGTAAATGCACAAACTGTGAGCCTGACTTACCATCCAAAGTTGGATGTTAGTGTAATTCTTTTCATTTCAGAATTATCTAGCAAATCTTGCCCAGTTGCAGAATCACAAACAATGTTGGGCATTGTGTTGCAAGCTTCGTAAGCGCAGGCCAAATGGGCACAGTGAGTGCCTTGCTTGCTGTGAACAAAGGGATATGATGTTTGATATGATCCATTAGTCTTCGGAAATGAACAGCCTACAAACCTGGAATCGCACTGGCACTGAAAACTTAAATAAATATTTAAAAATAGTGCAATTTTTTATCATCATGGATAAATTTGATATTTTACAATTATAAGATTAGCTTTCCAGGATCAGTGCGGAGGATGTTTTAGTAGTGGTAATAAAGCTAGTATGCCATTAAATATCAATTAATGCTTCATTCAACAAAGTTGAACTTTTGTAAGGGTTATTTTTGCAGTGAAACTAACCATGCAACAATGAAAGTTCTCATTAATTCAAGGACTTGCTATTGATTGCATCTGGAGCCCCTCTACAGCACAACCTCTGGAGAAATGTAAAATCATTAACAGGCAACATCTGGACTTCCATGTTAGATTGCCCATGTGTAGATTCCAGAAAGACAGTAACGATAGCCAATGTGGACCGGATTCCTGACATTCCAATGTAAATGCCAATCCTTTCCTTGGCTTAGGTATACCATCATGTAAAGCAAATTCTCCATAGATAACTGGTAGTAGTTTAAGCTAACAGTCACCATGCCTCAGAGGAGAGGTTGAGCAGGAGAATCTTCATGGTAACCTTGATTGGTGGAGGAATTCAACCCATGCTGTTAGCTTCATTCTACAGTGCAAACCAGTTATCCCGCTAACTGATCCCCTTAATATTATGCATCTTTTTGTAGCAACCACATCTCAATACATCAGTATTGTTCATTAAATGAAACCTTTTTGTCAGTTTTTTTTTCCCAGATAGCGTAAAGAATAGGTTTTGGATTATGTGAGGAAGGGAACTTTCAGAAAACAGCATCAGCAGTGCACAAAATATTATCTTGCAAGTGACAAAGAAAACCAGCTTCTTTCTCCTGTACTCAGTTCAATTCCAAACCCTTAAGATCCTTTACAAGATGGGGAGAGCTGTTATATAGCCACCAGTGTGCACATGATCATGCCCAAATCAGGAGCGTAAGCCTTGTTGATATGTAAACCAACCTGCCATGTTTGTTTCAGGAACACAGTTTTGTTGCAGCTGGAACTCGGTGTTCTGCAAAAGGTCAAAATAATTTGTACAGGATATCAAAAACAAAGCTTTGCATTTCGCTCTTAGATAATGAGCCATTAACTGAGTGCTCACAACAAATGCTGTTATTAATGCAAATAAACTAATGCACAGGTGAAGAAAATATTTATGCAGTGCCACTACTTTGCCCCACACAAACAACATCTCAGCCTCAACCTTATTTCTCAAGATCTTCCTTTATTTGTGCATTAAACCTGAATTAAACATCAAATTTAATTTTGTTTCTTTTCCTTTCTCTCTTACTCTCAATTCTGACTTCAGTCCTTGTACTGTATTTGATTTGAGTTCAATTCTCATATCTTCATTCACCCTTGTTCTCTGCTCTATGTTTTCTCAATCTTTACATCTCGTCACGTAAGGTTGGTTTGATCACCCATTTCATAGATTCACTGTCCCCCTCCTGGTAAAATTACCATTTCTAGCAATATTAAGGAAAACATCTTTCTGAAGGGAAATATCTAATTATTGATGCGTACTGTTGGCTGCTCAGGAAGGTGTGGGCTTTCATTACCAACTGATCAGCATTGTACACAAGTTGAAATACAAGGTGGAATTATCCCTCCCTGATGTGGAGTGAACAATGGCAAGAAAGGTGGAAAGTACAGAAAGAATGAAAAGATCAGAATCTAAACCTCAAGAAAATTATTTGCAATTTTCCCCTCAAGTCCAGTTGGCAACTTCAGAGTCACTTCAGTGACTACACTATTTCCATATATTTGCGTCTTACTGAAGCTCTATCTCAACTTAATTAAACACCACTCCTGTCTTTGCCCAAGAAATCATGTGTGTAAGTTTCCACTATATAAATCAATGCAGGAATCTGGCAGCTGCAGCTTGCCTAATGCTTGTATTGGTCATTGTGCAACTCATTTTTCACAACACTACCCCTGCATGCTCCATGACTACCAATCTCTTGCAAACATTGCCCGCAAAAGTCAGTACTAGGAAAACCACACCATCTGCTCTCAGTCCAACTCACACACACCACTTCACCACTTCAACCCTTCAACACTTTAGTTTGGCATGCAGGGATACCAACGACTTGCATGCTTCTACCAAATCACTTTGAGTTGTTGTAGAACAGACCAGACCGCCACAAAATATTTTAAGAAAGAAGCCTAGACTCTAATTTTTTCTTGTTTTAAAGGGAAATGTAACATGCTGTGTTCCAGATGTATTTTGACTGATCAACCTACTCGGCATTATTCAAACACTATAATTAAAATAGAACAAAAGAAAGAAGAACTTAGAATAACTTAATTCTACTGGAAAATTTAACAAAATAATAGATACAGCAGCTATTACTACTTAAATGTTCCATTATAGTAACATCCCATAAGTACTCCCCTTGGCCAAAAGGCAAATTCAGAGAAACAGATAACACAGTATGGAGTTGGAGGAACACAGCAGGCGAGGCAGCATCAGAGGAGCAGGAAATGTATAACCCTACTTCAGAGAAATAGATTTTGTCTACATGCAATCCAGCACCTAGGAAGAGAACCCCCAGCTTTTGACTATAATCAAGAGAAGGAAAAATAGCTTCCACTTCTTCATGCCCACAACAGCAACTGCTGAAAGCGAGCTAAAAATCCTTGATCTGTGAGAGTTTGACCTCACCCCCTCAGACTGCGGCTCAAAAGAAAACTTAAGGCCTCACAAGTTTGTCTTCTCATCGACAGCTCTGTACCTGTCCCCCCATCTCTCTCTAAAAGAAACCAGCACAAAACACACCTCTTAAAGCCACAGCATTATAACAGAGTACAGGGATACACACACTTCTTATCCATCTGCACAGGATACATTTCATAGCTCAGCTTGCTTTTTCAGTGTTCACTCACATTATGCTTATGTGGATGCCATCAGTGTCTGTCTATTTCGCATTGTTTTCTTAGTGTACACTCACTGACATCAACACTGAATCACAGGCTGCTAGTCTTTGTATGGCATGCATTGTTTTTTAGCACACAAGGTGTTTACTGCTCAGCTACAGGCTGACAGTCTCTGTGGTTTGCATTGATTTTTTATCGCAGTAGGAAAGGCAGGCAGCTTGTGATGATGAGGTGCATTTTTCACACTGCGGTTCTGTGCTTTGTAAAGGTCAGACCTGTAGCATTTAGCAGCGGTTTACATGGCTAACACACTGTAGTTCCTACAGTCAAGAGACTATGTGTGAAAGGAAAGAGGAGCAGTGCTTAGGGGGATGAGAAAGCTCTTTGGTCAGTGGGGTATACTGCTGCAATCAAATCAAATGCCTCATCCAATTCACATCCAGGAGGTTTGCCACTGTCAGTCAAATCCTTGGTTCTATCAGAGTCCTGGGATCTGTCTTCTTGCAATCCAGAGATTGTGCCATGTTCAACTTTGTAGGTCAAGTGCATCCAGTCTGGGAATTACAGGTCAGTCCACCAGGGTTGTCTGGAGACATTGATCCAGAGGGTGAGCTGTGGGTTATTGAGGCTGTGCTGATAAGTCCATCTGGGGTGTTAGGCCAAGGTCATACAGTCAAGCAGCATAAAAACGCGCCTGTCTGCCCACCATCTCTATGCTGGCCAACAAACACCAAATTACACTAATCCCATTTACATGCACTTCTCCTATAGCCTACTGTCCATTGCATTTTATGAGCTCATCCAGATATTTCTTAAATGTTGTGAGGGATTCTTGGGGAAAGTGGGCAATTCAACTCTAGAAAGGGGCTTATTTGGACTGTGTCACTGAGGGAATGGTGATAACGATAAGGGCCAACTGGAGATTGTGGGGTGAGACATTATAAGGAATAGGAAGGAACTGGAAGTTCAGGAAGGAGAGTACTCTCATGCAGAATTGGCAAAGTGTATCGATTTCACTCCCAATTTCCACCCTGCTGTCACCTTCACCTGATCCATCTTTTACTCCTCCCTTCTCCTCCTCGACATCTTGGTTTCCATTTCTGGGGATAGGTTGGCCCCCAACATCTACTACAAACTCACTGACTCCCACAGCTACCTCGACAATAAATCCTTACACCCTTTTTCCTGTAAAAACTCCGTTCCATTCTCCCAGTTCTTCCGCCTCCATCACATCTGTTCTGATGATGCCAACTTTAACAAGGGAGCCTCCGAAATGTCCACCTTCTTCCTCAACCAATGATTCCCCAGCACCATTGTTGACAGGGCCCTCAACCGGGTCTGGCCCATCTCCTGCACTTCCGCCCTCACCCCCTTTCTTCCCTCCTGCAACAGCAATAGGGTCCCCCTTGTTCTTACCTAACATCCCACCAGCATCCACATCCAGACGATCATTAGCCACCATTTCCGCCACCTCCAGTGGGATACCACCACCAGACACATATTTCCCTCCTCTCCCTTATCAGTCTTCTGCAGGGACCGTTCCCTCCCGGACACCCTGGTCCACTCTCCCTTCATTCCGAGCAGCCGTCCACAGCTCCACAGTGCCTTCCCCTGCGACCACAGAAGGTGTAACACCTGTCTGTTTACTCAGTATCCAAGGGCCCAAACACACCCTCCAGGTGAAACAAAGCATAGACAGGGTGTCCATTTCACAGAACTCCTATGTTCTGTCCACAAAAAAACATCTTGAGCTTTCAGTTGCTTCAATGCACGACCTTGTTCCCTGGCCAATATCTCTGTCTCAGGCTTACTACAGTACTCCAACAAAACTCAGCACAAGCTGGAATAACAGCACCTCATTTTCCGCTTGGGAACCCTTCAGCCTTCTGGACTCAATATTGAATTCAACAATTTTAGAGCTTGAGGCACCTTCTTCCAAGACCTTACCCCAACCCTTCACACACCAGGCCTCATTATCACATGATCTGCTATTACAAACTACCCATTGTTAGCCACTGATAGTCCCCATTTAAAGCCATTCATTCTCCCAGGCTGATTGTTAACCATTCCTTTATCTGTCCAACTGCTCTTCTGTATCTTTAGGCTCTATCTCCACATATTGTTTACTCCGGAACAAAAACAAAGTTGTTGGAAAAGCTCGGCAGGTCTGGCAGCATCTGTGGAGGAGAAAACAGAGTTAACGTTTCGGGTCCGGTGACCCTTCCTCAGAAGGGCCTTGTGGGTGGAGTGTCTCTGGTATGGCATTCTGAGCCCCCAAACCAAGAGGATATCAGCCAAGAACGTATGAACAGTCAGAATATTGTTACAAACAGTGATGGTACTGCAAAGCTATAAGAGAAAATAAAACACAACTGATGTTTTTATGGTCTTTTAGGGAAGAAAATTTGCTGACCTTAAGAGTTATGGTACACATGGCCACGGATAACCTCACAATGCTGCATTTCTCTAGCTTCCACCCTAAATATACTAAAACAACCATCCCCTACCAACAAGCCGTACTCCTATACAGGATCTGTTCGGATGAGGAAGAATAAGACAGACACCTGGAGGTGTTGAAGGACACCCTCAACTCATCAATCACCAATTCAGACGAGCCACAGCGAAAAACCATAATGACCTCCTCAGAAGACAGACACAGGATA
>NC_063358.1:31810493-31810972 GCF_021869965.1 Rhincodon typus | reverse complement strand
TATCCTGTGTCTGTCTTCTGAGGAGGTCATTATGGTTTTTCGCTGTGGCTCGTCTGAATTGGTGATTGATGAGTTGAGGGTGTCCTTCAACACCTCCAGGTGTCTGTCTTATTCTTCCTCATCCGAACAGATCCTGTATAGGAGTACGGCTTGTTGGTAGGGGATGGTTGTTTTAGTATATTTAGGGTGGAAGCTAGAGAAATGCAGCATTGTGAGGTTATCCGTGGCCATGTGTACCATAACTCTTAAGGTCAGCAAATTTTCTTCCCTAAAAGACCATAAAAACATCAGTTGTGTTTTATTTTCTCTTATAGCTTTGCAGTACCATCACTGTTTGTAACAATATTCTGACTGTTCATACGTTCTTGGCTGATATCCTCTTGGTTTGGGGGCTCAGAATGCCATACCAGAGACACTCCACCCACAAGGCCCTTCTGAGGAAGGGTCACCGGACCCGAAACGTTAACTCTGTTTTCTCC
>NC_063358.1:31753352-31810393 GCF_021869965.1 Rhincodon typus | reverse complement strand
ATCATTTATATAAAAATAAACTTTTTCCTAGCTACCATCAAATCTGGAGAAGGTCACTGAACCTGAAACATTAACTCTGATTTCTCTTCACAGTTGCTGCCAGACCTGCTGAGATTTTCCAGCAATTTCTGTTTTATTGTCGTGCAATTGAAGAATCTGTTCAGGACTATTGTGGTGATCATACCTTCACTGATTGAGAGGTTCTTGTGGTGAAGTAATAGCGTGGCTACTTTTGGGCCAGAAAGCCCAGGTGCAAGTCCCACCTACCTCAGAGATGTGACATAGCATGTCCAAACAGGTCGATTAGAAAACATCCAAAACAACTTTCACTGATTTAGTAATGTCACCCATCTGGCTTTAATTAACAGGTCATTCAATATCCAAGAGTACAAATTAAGAATTATACACTTAGGTAATCAACCCCATTAAATTGTGGGCACTAATTGTCTCCTTGTCATGCCAACCCAAGGAAATGTAATCAAACAAAAGTATTTAAAAATGGTATTTGTTGTTTCCGTTTCACAAAGACATTTCATATCTAGCACTGGAAAGCAGTGTTTTGCAACAGCCACATTTGCATTCCAAACTGTAATTGTATAAGGTTATATAATTGCTATATGAGAGAGAGCTTTTTTATCAGATGCTGGTGGGGGAATTGGGTAGCATGGTTGGTGGGGAGTTTGGGTTTGATGGTGAGATGGTGATAGTCAGGGTGGCTTACTGGAAGAATTTTACTCTCCCAATGCCGAATGGAAATTTTGGTGGTGCATTGTACGTTCCGGTCAGTTTACATACCTCAGAACTCCTTAGAGAAGCATGAAAAATGTGACCTCTTTGGAAAGTCTCCATTCTGCACCGTGCAAGGGCATACATAAGGCTTTGTTGTGATGGATGTGGCATAAGATTATGTTATCCCTCTACATTTCTCATAGATTATCTTCTAATGCATCTGACATAGATATCATTATGGTTGGTGTCTTTGCAGCTTTGGTTCAGTGCCAAAGACAACAGAGAAAGAGACAGCAATTACAATGCCGGCAGTAATCCCTGTAAAAAGGCAGCCGCACAGGCTCTTGAGGGAAAAGCATCTGGTGAAGAACCCCCATGGAGAGGGTGGAGAATGATGACACCTCAGATCTACAAGCCTTGCTGTCATTTTATTTTCAAAGATAGTGGAGAAGCTGCTGAAAGAAGCTAAGGACCATTATCACCAAAACTTGTCAGATGCTGGATTAGGATTTACACTTCAAAGGAGTAGATGGTCATCTCATCTTGATGGCCATCAATGTCAAGGCTGCATTCAAGTTATACGCCAGTGATTCATTTCAAAGAGTATCTGGGGACTTGCGTGGTATCTCCCAATCTTCAACCCATTAATGCATCTGCATAGTCACTGATGCCATTTTCTCCAGTTCATAGTCTTTTTTCTCCCTCCCACATGTTGAGGAGAGTCAAGCAATTTGGACAGTCAGGTTGTTCACCACCACTGGCTTCCCCCAGGATACTATCGACTGGCTCCATGTTGCTTTGAGAGCCCCCTCGCACTAACTGCAGAGTTCATCAACAGAAAAGATTTCCATACAATTTTAAGTTATATGTGTTGCTGAATAAACCACTTGTTATCTATCTTACTATGTGCTTGTTTTCTTTGGAACAAGGGACAGGTGTAAGCCATTCAGCCCCTTGAGCCTATTCTGCCAAACAAATGGCTGATCTGTGGCCTAACTCCATATTGGCCAATATCCCTTAATACTTTTGCTTAAGAAAAATCTATCTATCTCAGATTTAAAATTTGAGTGATCCCCCTTTCAAGTACTTACACATTGCATACCCTGCTGACCATTTGGGTAAAAACAGCAGATAGTGAGAGAGTGTGCTAACATTGCACAGTACTTAACGTTACCTTGAAATGCTTCAGCATCTTGTCGGACCACATTGAACACGTGGGAGGCAGTGCTTTGTGTAACTTTCCTCAGCAGGCAACTGTGCTATGAGAGAGAATGGACATGTAAACCCTCCACTGTACACCTCCAGGTCTTGCATGGCAGCGTGCTTTCTTGAAAAGCTGGTTCAGAGAATGACCCTTTCCCTCCAGGGCTGTGTGGAATCATCACGGAATCCATACCCTCACTTACTAGGTATCAGTAAAGGTTGAAGATCTATGTAGACCAGGCCCCACAATCTCTCCATTTAGTCTCACTGTTGTCGACATTAAAGGGTGACATAATGATGGAGGTTTATCACTGTTACAGTTCAAGCATCCTGATGTTGGAGGCTACCTACAGCCAAGGAATTCGTTGCTTGTAAGAGATGAGAAATGCTTAGCCATTGCAGCTTCTTTTGCCCTTGGGGTGTCAGAAATGGCTGCCCATCTTTTAAATTTGTACGACTTAACCAGATGCACCAGCAAGAATTACACAAGATCAGATCTTTTGACAATGCAAGTGAAGATATATTTACAAAAGTGAAAGGTTATTTTCATTGCTGCTTCACCAGCATCATTATACACTTTCAGCAAATTAGTTTCTTCCTTTCTGCAGCTGAGCTGCAGGTAGTTTACTCTGTGGTTATCCCCGTTGGACTGAAAGACTTGGGTAGTTGACCCTGGAGCCTCTGGAGTGACCTACGAAGATGCCTGTGTGGGACCTGTGTGTGGATCCTCCTTTCAACATCACTTGATGCTATCTCTCCGTGACCTGAGGGGAATGGGGCATCTGGAGTGAGTTCAAGATTCCTCACCTGTGCCATTGATGCTGAACGATGGAGTGCAGTTCCATGCATATTCAGCAGATTCCAAGTGCTGGCCCTGGCTCTTCATGGTAGTTGCCAACCTGTCCATGGAGAAAGTCATGTGCACAAATAGTGCGGCAGCACGGTATTGATAATATTGAGAAACCAGCTTTCTAAGTACCTCTGACAAACCTACCACTGTCTCCTATTCCTGACCATTCATTTGTCAAAATCATTAATATCTGAGAAAATATGATTGCCTTCTCCTTGATGCTGAGTAGCTGCCTTGTCTGCAGCAGTCCTGTGAGTGTCAGAGACTGAGAGCATTTCTTCCTTGGCCAGGTATGGAGATGAATTTGTGGTGTGCTCACCAGACTGCACTCCCAAGTCTAATCTAGAATAGGAACCCACTGTGGAGGAAGACTTGGAGCTGGAAAAGGTGCAGAAGAAAGCCTTGCTGATGCCTTCTATGAGGGTCCCTCCTCTGAGTTGGAGGTGGACCTCAGTGTCTCTGGCACTAGCCCCTTCTGAGTGGTGATTTGCTGCAAGTGTTTGCCAATGCTAAAAGAGGGAATTGTTTGTCTAAACGAATCAAAGATTGTGCAGATTATGGATGCAGTCGATAATGGGAGACCAGCACAGTACAGTAAAATGAGACCATTGAGGTGTCCATGTCCCAGCAAGAGTTTTTCTTTGGCTAGATCAGGAGTTTCTCTTCATGAGGAATGAGGAACCCAAAGTCCATTAGTCTTTGTCCTCTTGGCCTGGGTTGGGGTCTGATTTTTCCTGCAGTAAGATAAGGGTGTTGCGGAGGGGAGTTCAGTATAATGAAGGTGAGGTGTGGTGAAGTGTCCCCAGTGATGTTTCGGATACTTTGTTACTTTGGGAGGATGAACTGGATGAGAGTGGATGCCGCATACAATAATGAGAGTTGTTATCCATTAGACTTGAGGAGAGGCATATACAGTGTCAGAATTAGAATGAATGGTGGCCCTGTGAATAAGAGTTAACAGAGAAAAGATGGTTGCATTTACCCTAGGAGAGCCCAGAACATTGATATTACAGGGCATCCTGCTTCACCTGGAAGAGAACACTCGTCCACTCTATAGTTGGTACAAGCTGGCTTGGATGGGGGTCTTGGGCCATCAATGGCAGGCCAAAGGACTGCCCTCATCCTCACTGTCTCATTGACCAGTACTTCCAGGTCTTTGTCCTTGAAGCAGGGAGCAAGCTTTGCTTCTCTCTGAGCCCTAAAGTGCCTGGTTCACTTTGTTCACAGTGGTATGCTGGTGGACTTTAAATGACGTATCAGCGGCAGGACCGTTGGAAGGTCCTGGCAGTGCCAAGTATCTCCACTACTGTACAAATTTTCCAAGATGAGTAACAAACATCCCAGCTGTATAATTAATGAGAGGAAGAGCGGAAGATTGCAAGCGAAAACTCACTCTGAGCCAATGTGGACCGGGTGCCATGAATCTTACTCAACAAAACACTTCAATTGAAAATCGGAACATTCCACCCACATTTTTGGCCATCATGTGCTGAAGCACAGTTACTGTTACATTAATTAGAGTGTAGGCAGATACATGACATGACCATCTTCTACACAAAGAATAAAATTCATGACTCAGGATTCCACTGTCAGTAATTCTCAATGGTCTTTGCAATAACAAAGTACTAAATTTAGGAAAACAATGTTTTATTTAAAAAAATCTTTCATTGTCTCCACAACACTTATTATAACCCTGGTCAAAATCTGTTCATACAGCCATCTGCTTTCTGGTGATATAAACTGTGCTGATATGATTGAAGCCAATGTGCATAATAATGAGGAATAAAAGATAAATGGCATAGTAAGTAAATAAAAACAAAAGTTGCTATTTCTTTTAATGAATAATTGAATCTTTACCTTATAAATGATTGCAGATGTGGCTTAAGATTATAATACACTTGGGTCCAATTGTTATTTACATGATCAAAGGTTTCACTCAAATGATTTACAATGTCATCTGTTGCTCCTGGGTGTTTATAACCACCTGTTATATCAAGTTTGCATCCATTGATTGTGTATTTAGTATTCAGTGGAATATTTATGTAACAATAAAAACTGGTGATCACCCAGACTTTTGAGACAATTAATTTTACATTTGTAACAGAAAGTAAAACCTAAAGGATCTGTCAACATTTTAGAAAGAAGCTGAGAGAGTTTACGTACAGACCCTTAATCAGAATGTGGAAAGGTCAAGCCTGGTATTGTGTGAGTCTGACTTTTATCTTCAGAGATATGGGCAGAGCAGTTGAGTACCTCCAAATTTCCAATTTTCTTCTAAATTTCATGTTTGAAGTTTATTTATATTTATGTGTTTTGTTTTTGTTTCCAGGGTGACAATTAACCATATCATTTTCTTCAGGAGATTTTAGAATTTCTAAGTATTGGGTTCATGTAACTGAAGTTGAATTAAATGGCAAAAATAACTTTTGAGTAATAGCAGGCCAATACAAGTAGCGATTATAACAATATTGTGCACAAAAGAAATTGTGACCTGTCGTGCTAAATTTTATACTTGAGCGAACTCCACTCCATTACTCCCAACTCCACAAAGTTATTTTACCCTGATGATAATCAAGAGTGGAATTTTGTGTCCCTCATCCTGTGGGAATATACTGCCAGTCTGTGATGCGGTAAAATCAGGCTTCATAATGGCAGGGCTTTGCTCATCGTGAATCTGTTCCCTGCTGGAATTTTGGCAGTAGCTGGAGTTGTGTAGGCAGCCCACTTGCCCTTTGGTCAACTGAGGCCAGCAAAAAGCCAAATAGACCTCCTCCCACTTTTACTAGTACTTTGTCACCAGTAAGGGGTGCCCAGACCTTACAGTGACCCGAGCCAGGAGAGGGTCTCCCTCCTGTTTGGCAATCTGGTGCACAGCAGTGATACCTCCCCCTCCCCATGGTACTTCCTGTCTTCATGTGTCTCCTCTCCTCCTCCTAAATCCCATCCCCTCTTTGTCAGTTCCTGACAGAATGGCAACAGCCAAACACTCAAGTAATCTGTCCATTTGGTTCCATGGCTGTGCCTACATGCTCAGCACAGACCACCACTCCTAATGGTATTGCTGAGAATAGACAGCTGGCAGCCATCTGACCACCTGGCAGCACTCAGAGACAGGTTGTCATGCCAAATCACGCCCACCCTCCCAAGCCAACAGCTCAATGGCCATTATAATGGCGCAAGGCTTCCCTGCTGTGCAGAGAATCTGAGTTTTAAGTTGGGAGGCATGACAACCAACTCTTTATAAAATTAAGCTCCAAGTTTGGTCCTTTGTTCCAAAAGAAGGAATTCATTGTTTTCTCTCTTTATTTCATTTTTTTGTCTCTGTCATCCACCATATTCCATTCTGTCATTCTCCTCAATATGAACCATCTCAGCACTAGCAAAAGGGAATTGGAAGACTTTTTCTAGCAATAAGTAATGGTTTAGCCTTAATAAACCCAGCATTTATGTGATCCCTATTGCATAATTCATTGTATCCTTCAATTCCTTTTTTTTTGACAAAAAAGACTAATTGCCTCAGAAACTCATCTAATTCTTTTCAGTTCAGTGGTATAATCTCGTGGCTGATTTATCACTTTTGACTTATTTTTCCCTTATTGATAAAGGTTAAGTTCAGGTAAATTTATTCATAACCACAGATCAAGCAATTCTAGCTCTTGTTATGAGGGAGAACTTGAGAACTTCATATATCTTGCTGTAGCAGAATTCGGACACAAATTCAGGAGCTGTCAATGCATTAATATGCTGGCCAGATAACAAACAAATGCTCCTTATTGTTTGCCCCTTATGGCCATACTGACTTTTTAGCAAATAGTAGTCTTTTCCCAAGCCCACATTAGTTGGAAATATTGCCTGTGACTATTTTGTTGGAGTTTGGAAGTTAAATCACCCAGAGTTCCACAGCCAGTCAATTTGTTGCTGTGTTGAGTTGCTTCACAGTTAGAAACTGGAACTCGTCAAAGATGACTAATATACAAAGTGATATTAATGTGTTGCAGAGTATTTGGAACTATGCTGTGCGTTAGTTTTGAATTAACAAACTAATGATTTGCCCAGTATATTTTATGAATGAGTTGTTACAGTTCAGAGAACTTGCATCACCATTTCAACTTAAAAGGCCACAGACTTTCTTTTTATTGTATAAAGCTGATTTCAGTATTAGTCAGGGCAAGGACTTTTACTTCAGGAGAATTTGTTTCAGAACTTGGTCACAATCTTGTCGTCAGTATAAATGCCAAAGGCACAATGTGACTTGATCAGATGCCTAGTGAATTTCTGACTTTGTGCCGTACCAACAATGTGCCTAAGATCCAAGCATTATACAAAAAAAAGGGCTCTCTAAGTGCGGGGAAAGATCCATAACTCCGGAACAAAACATGTGTTTCAGGCCCCACTGACACTAGAAGTGTCCAAGCAGTTTTATTAAAAATATTTTTATGAGAATCACTCCCCAAAATAAAGGCAACTCTTTTTGTCTGCTTCTTCCATTAGCTATCCTGTTGCATTTCTGAAGTTGTTAATTTGGTTGACTTATGGCAGTTTTATGATTTTGATCGTTAATTTCCAGTGAAATTAAGAAATCCAAAAATATTTTCACAAAGGGGTAATGCAGAAATTACAGGCAAATGATAGCAATCATCCAGTATAATGCTTAGGAACAGGTTACCTGAGGTTTTCGCTCCAGTTAGAAGAATCACACTGAAACATTTTCCAATCAACTGGCTCAGACACATTATTATACATCTCTGAAGCTGGTGGGATTTGAACGCAGGCCTCCTGGCACAGAAGTATGGATGCTATCACTGCCCCATAACAGCCCTTAAAAACAACACCAGTGCTGAGTTTCTAAACCATGAGGAGGTGACTATAGGCCAAAGTACAATGTAGCAATGTTGTTGATAATACAAGACATCTCACTCCCTCCAATGGCTGTGGTTCTAATCGGTGTGTAGTTCTGCGTTAGAAAATGATAATTCATTATTTTAAATGGGTTTCTGCTTCAATTAAAATGGCAGGCAGTGAAAACAAGTTAGGCACATTTTTTCTGCTTCCTGGCATTTTAATGGAAGCATTAACCTATTTAAAATAAATAGCTGTCAGTTTCAAGTACAAAAATGTCCTCAAATTAGCATTAAATTGACATACTCACTCAAGGAGGCTGCAGTGATGTTTGGTGTAGGAAACTGCCATTTAAAGGAATTGGTGTTGCGACACTGGGGCAGAGTACAGAGATTTCATCAAACGTTTGTTAGATTTGATCCATAACTATTTGATGTTACATCGTTAAAAGAAGATTAATCTTTGCTATAACAGCAATCAGTGTGTTGGTTTAAAGTCCCTTATCGTGACCGGGAATCTTTTATTGTCTATGGCTATTGCTACTTTATTAGAGTTCATGTCATAGTCTGAATCACATATCTCTGACCTTACAGAAGCCCCAGAGGTGCAATGTTTTTCATGCTGGTATGAGATCATAGTTCAGGAGGGGTTACACTTCCAGGGTCAGGCACAGTGATTAGCCAACATTGATTCACTCTAGCTCGCACTTGATAATACGACTGGAACTAAGTGCTTTGTTGTCCATGAGAAAGCTGTCATTGGCTGGCTGCAAATTTGAATTGATGCCATGATGAGAGATTGAATGGCATCCTCTGAGGGTTTACTAATAAGACAGCACAGACAGAAAGCCAAGAATTCCGCAAGGGTGCAAAATAATCTGGAAAAAACTCAAAGTAGAACAGCAATGTGTATCAAATCCAGACAAACGTTATTGAATCTATTTACTTGAGATTTGACATTATCTATAAGGGAAGAAGCCAAAGAATGGGTTACTTTTGTGGTGTATGAATTAAAAAGTATTTTTTTATCCTGTGTAAATGTAATTACAAGTTCATGCTTCAGTTTATGAATGAAAATATACATGTAAAAGCTCAATTCATGAAATAGTATAGCAAAGAAGGCTCATTGATTCAAGGCCAGCTCTTTCAAACAGCAATCTCAAAAGAGCAAAGAGCAGGGAGATTATGTTGGAGCTGTCTAAACTGTTGGTTGGGTCACGGCTGTAGTGTTGTGTGTGGTTCTGGTCACTGCACTGTAGGAGAGGTATGATAGCACTGGAGAAGGCGCAGAAGGAGATTTACCAAGATGTTGCCTGGCCTGGAGAGTTTTACTTACGAAAAGAGATTGGATAGGCTGGGGTTATTCACCTTGCAGCAAAGGAAGCTGAGGGGGGACATGACAGGGATGTATAGAAAAATGAGGGGCAAAGGCAGGGTTGACAGGAGGAACTTTTCCCTTGGTGAGGGATCAGTGACCAAGGGATGTAGATTTAAGGTAAGAGGCAGGAAATTTAGAGAGGATGTGAGGAAAATATTTTCACATGGAGGGTGGTGGGAATGTGAAACTCATCCCCAGAGCAGTAGAGGCAGAAATGCTGATCACTTTTCAGAAATATTTAGATGTGTACTTGAAATGCCAGTGTATACAAGACTATGGAGCAAGTGTGGGAAAATGGGATTAGAATAGTTAGGTGCTTGTTTTTACTGGCACAGATTTGATGGACTGAGGGGCCTTTTTCAGTGCTGTAGATCTCTGTGACTGTATGATAACTCAGTTCATGCCATTACTCTGATGTTCTCCTATACACCTGCATTTCTTTTCCTTCATGTATTTATCAATGCCTTTTGGAAAATTTCTGTTGGACCAATGTTCTCTACTGTAATACATTGGTATATTCCAAACCCCAGCTGTCTATTCCTTCTGAAAGGAGTTTTTCCATGTTGTCTTTCATCATTCTACAAATCGTCTTTAACCCTCCGTCCTCAGGTTATTGACCCCCTCAGCAAGTGGAAAGTGTTTCTGTTTTTCACTTTTTCTCGACTGTTCTCAACTCTTCATGAATGTGAAGATCTCCCTTAAATCTCATTATAGCCTTCTGTGTTGTAACGGCTTATTCCTGCCAGCATCCTAGTAAATCTCTTCTGTAACCTCTTCGAGACATTCATGCCTTTCCTAAGGTGTGAGGCCAAGAATTGAACACAATGGTCCAAATTCAACTGAGCTGTGTTGTCTTTATATAACCTTGGAATGGCTTCCTAGCTTTTGTTCTCTGTGTGCAGAATTGTTCGCCTCTCTCAGATGGCGTCAATAATAGTGAGCAAAATGACTTCATTGGGCAAGATTTTAAAAAATCAAATTCTTATTGTCGAGAAAAAGTTCCTGCACTTAAGTCCTCACGGCTTAAATGGCAAGTTAAAAAAACTTTGCAAGTGTTGGCAAGAAACCAATTTGTATGTATTTGCATCCAATTTAATTGCTTAATTTGCTGTATTACCATGACATACACAAATACCCTCACCATAATCAGGAAACTAGATGGTACAAAATGTGACCAGTAAAGGAGATGGCCTGCCTATCAATCTAACTCAGCAACACCCATCGTAGCTCGTAGAATTGCTGTGCCAGCTACCTAAACTCACATCACATGGAACTGTTTCACCTGTGGAAGGTGCATCCATAGGCACATCTTTCCTGTACCCTTCATCCACACAACTCAACATCAGCAAAATGCCAGTCTCACGAAATCATTGTGTTGTTCTAGGGCCAACTCTTATCAACACGAGGACTTTAAGCATGCGCTCTGGAGCTGAGGGAGAGCAGCAAGTGATTTTTGTGATTTTTTTTTGTGCTGACATGGAGCCAGGCATCTCCTATGACTTAGCCTACTTTTAGGCACAGGAAGTCTTTCGTGTAATACTGAGATAAGCAGCCTCTATGATTTTACCTTTCTACTTTAGTACAGGCAGCTTATGTGAGTGGGAACGTTTCAATTGGCTGGGGGAGAGCCAAGATCACACCGACAGCATGTGCCAGCAGCCCACATGATGAACACACTACACGTGCCTAAAGAAATGATGGTCTGAAAGTCAGTGGGAGGAGTGTATTGTGGAGTAAGTTTAGAATCCAACAGTCAGGGGTTGATCTGAGTACCAGTCCATGAGTCTGGACAACATTTCTCACATTCGCGTCTGCAATATCGCCCAGACATGGTGTCCCACCTTGTTTTCACATTCTGTACCCATTACAATTTAAACCTAAAACGGGAAATATTCTGGATGTAGAAGAAATAGAGGAGTGGTGGCAGACAGCCTCCGGCAGTGAAGATAAGGCTGAGGACTAAAAGATTGACAGGAAAACCAGCCACAGGAGGAATATAAAGCAATTTTTGGAGAACCCAAGGAGCCAAAGACAAGCCAATTGCCATACACTTACTTCCAGGATGATGGAGCTGGGTTGAGACTTCATTGGAATTTTTGTGCGTCTACATTGCTCAGCCAGCTGGCAGGTCCATGCATTGCATAACTGAAAGGTCAAATAGCTTTTTATTGCTGCTTTTCACAGTTTGCATTCCAGAATGAATAGTGAATTAATCATTTTAATATTCAAACAAAATCTTGCTACAGATAAACTGGCCTATATCAGCATTTAGGAAAAAACTGCAAGTAAGATACTGCATGCATATCACATGGTGCTGATGTTATTTAACTTTTATCCATCCATGACTCTTCTGTCATCTGTGTCCTTTCAATGTTTTTGCACACTCTATAAGCCTCTAACATTGTCTTGATCTGCTTGACACAATCAATGACAGAGATGAACCTGCAAAAGTCAGCATTTTGTGAACCTTTTCAATCCAGAATCTTGCGCTACATGAGACATGCCCATTGAACATGTCACAGCGTTGAATGATACGTCACTCCCCTGAAAAGCTCAGACATCGGAACAATCTTTCCCCACTGATTGCATTGAATCATTAATGATTCCAACCTTTCATCCTTGAGTACTTGACAGTGGATGCAGGACATCCCTGGCATCTTAGTTTAACATTACCTTTGGCATTAGTGTCGTCTACATTAATATGAAATGCCTTGCATCCAATCCCCAACGTTATAGTCCAAGAGGCAGCACAGTGGCTCAGTAAGGGTAGCATGGTGGCTCAGTAGTTAGCACTGCTGCCTCACAGCACCAGGGACCTGGGTTTAATTCCATCCTCGGGTGACTGTCTGTTTGGAGTTTGCAAATTCTCCCCTTGTCTGCGTGGGTTTCCACCGGGTGCTCCGGTTTTCCCCCACAGTCCAAAGATGTAGCAAGTTAGGTGGATTGGCCATGCGAAATTGCCCAATGTGTTCAGGGATGTGCACAGGAAATGCAGGGTTACTTGTATAGGGTCTGGGGATGGGTCTGAGTGGGATGCTGTTCAGAGGGTCGGTGTGGAATTGTTGGGCCAAATGGCCTGATTCCACACCGTGGGGATTCTATGATTCTATGATAACTCCTGACAGATGCATTCTCCAACGCAATGGCTTGTGAGAGTTGATCACTGCTCAGCAATTGTGTTGGCTAATAGCCTTGGATTGTATCAAGAGACTTTCATCTGTCATGTGAGTTTCAGTTAATCCACTCCTTTTGTGGCAATAATACTCCAGAAGAACTAATAATAGTGAATATGTATTATGAAAACAACAGCCTTTCTTTTACAATGATGCAGTACCTGAGTTACATATGTCCCTCAGTATGTTTTCTTTTTACCCCCAGTCTGCTACATCTAGATGCAGGCTCAACATTTGCACCTAGAATTGACAAAGCCGGCTCAAAGGTACATGCTGGTGGTTTGGAAGGTTTGGGGTCTTGTCCTCTATGCCTAGAGAGACCAGGTCTCTGAAGAAGGTCCTGCCCAGATGCATCCTCACTGTCACCTTGAGCTGAAGCAGGTTTTGAAATCACAGGCAGAGGGTATCAAATGGACAGGGCGTCTTTGTAATGTTCTGGGGTATCCGTGTGTCATTCTTCTTCCCTGTGAGTGCCTACCATCACCACCTGGCCTCCTTGAGACAAAGGGGCACCTCGTTCCATCATATGTCATGCCATTGATGCTGAGCACCCCTGGAGAAATAATGAACAGCAGATCTGATCACATGTCCACTGAATGTTCTGCTGGACATAGGTCCCCACGGTGCCCACTGCCCGTTGCATGGAGACTGTCAAGGATTCACATGTGAGAACCACCACAGTAGGGAGAACAGCGATGGACACCTCAAATTTCTCTTTCAAGCTATGAGTGCCTCTGCCTGGTGATACTATGCCTATCTTTGCAGGTTGATCATGTCACTTATGACTGCGTGCAGGATCACATCATCATCATGGGGCTGAGTAAGTGCATGGTGCCTGGCTGTCCTCGGATTGATAGAGACCTCACGGATTTGTTCAGAAAGTGTGGAAGAAACCCAGCAAGTCTGGCAGCAAAACAGAGTTAATGTTTCAAATCCAGTATGACTCTTTTTCAGAACATGTGAGCTGCTCACTGAACAGCATTCTGAACGTGAGTCACACTGGACTTAAAATGTTAACTCAGGTTCTCCGTCCACACTTGCTATCAAACCTGTTGAGCTTCACCAGCATTTTCAGTGCTTATTTCAGATCGCCAGGTTTTATTCGGGCATTTCTTCCTCCACAGGCTGTAACGAATGTCAGCATTGTGCTGACTCAATTATGTCCTGGGACTAATCTAGCTGAAGTACACACCTCTGTTTTGGTGGATACTGCAGGTTAAAGCCTTGACAAAGCATTCACTGAGGGTTCATAGGCCTCCTGCTCAGAGGCAGATGTCTCGCTGAGAGGGTTGAAAATGTGGCTTCCTTCTTGCTGTGGCTCCCTAGTTGCAGACAGTGCTTGAATAAAAGAGGAGAGGAAATTAGTCGGAGAAGATGGATTAAAGCTAATGCAGAACATGAGTATCTTAATGCTGATGGTATTCGGAAATAACCAAAGCGCAATGGAGCTTATTGAATTAGGTGTCCATTATTATCTCCTTGTCACTACATAACAAGTCCTGCTCAACCCTGGTCAGCACAACTATCTTACCCTCAATGGGGGTGAGGAGCCTGATTGTCCAAAGCCCACCCATCAGTCTTGAACCACTAGGCCCAATTATGGGCTAGTATTTTCTGAAATGAAAGAAGAGTATGATGGAATTAGATATAACAGCAATTAATGATCATGAAAACCATGAGAGAGGGTGAGGTGTTCCCAGTGAGTGGGTAGGATGCACAGAAGGTAAGGAGGGTTAGTAGTTGTACAGCATGAGGTGGCTGTGAGCTCTAGAGTGGACATGATGAATGTGATCCTGAGAGTTATAGTCCACCACCCATAGTGAGACATGGGATCAGTGGCAGTAATCAATAGTGAATGTTTTGTAACAAAGGGAAGATGGCATCTCTGACCCTTGCAGAGCTTGAGATATCATTGACCTTCTTTCTGCACTGCAGACCGCCACCTTTTGTAGTGGAGACAGCATTGACATGTGCTGCTATCTCTGCCCAGGCTGGGATGGCTGACTGTTGTGAGAAGCAGGCAAAACAATTGACCTTTCCCCCATTGCACACCCAACAGCACCTTGATATCTTTCTCTGCAAAGCAGGGCGCTCATTCAGTTCTTTCTTTTATGCTATCTGTTGCGGTTTACGGGGCAGCCAAGATAATGTGAGGGCTTTCAGTATCGACAGTGGTAGTCAGCTGGCCTTTAGGTAATCTACCAGAGCCTTGGAACCCAGGGGTCCCAGCAATGGCAAGAACATCTATCTCGTTCTCACACAATTTGTACAGTAACCTGTCCTTCCACCGACAATGATTTGATTTATAGGTCATCTGTCTCTTGTGTGACTAATCATCTCATCAAGAAATCCATAGGACATTTTTACATTGATAGTCTGATTTCATGTTTAGTTGGTGGTTTTGTCAGGAAAGATTGTCTGCATTTACCCCTATTCAAAACTGTCCATCATTCCCCAATATATAGAACAAGGTATAGAATTAAAGCATAGAAAAGGAAAAGAAAATTGCAATTTTTAACAAAATTCAAGTTTAGCTTCCTTTATTGACTGGTTGGTTGATGGTTAATCAAGTTCACAAGAATGGCAGTCCAGAAAGGCTGGTTTTGATAAAGCAGTTTGTATGAATTTCACAACTCATCAGCTTGGCCAGAAGGATGTTTGTGTCATGGTGTGAGCAATAAAAGGTAAAGAAATTTTACATAAGCATTGTAGAGCAGATTATGAAACAATGTCATCCTGTGGGTAGTCTTAAGGGTATTCGATATCACACAAAAATTATCTTTTGGGGAACAGTGTGCCTTACACCATCTGTCATGAGAGAAAAGAAACTTCTCAAGACAGACAGCAACTGTGGGGGGATAATTACTGGTCATGTTTTAGGTTGATGATTTTTAGAAAATCTGGGTTTTTTTTAACATTTCCTAGATAATCAAGGTTGACAAAGTTTATCTTCTATTTTTTGCCTTTTTTCACAAAGCTAAAGTTTGATCCTGATAACACTGCTTCCCAACGGACTTTGGATCCATGGATGAATTCATTGATATTGTGTTCAGCACAGCATAACCAAGGTGACTGAACAGATAGGGTGAAGCATTCTGCTTTATTCTTTCTTGCAGAACATGAGTTGATGCTCACTTGTAAATTTATTAGAATTTTTTTTCAAACAGCCACTTATCTATCTTCACAGATATCTTTAGAGTATAGGACCATGTGCATTCTGTAAATTAATGAACAAATTCACATAGACATTGAGGATCTTAGCTTCAGACTTTGTGATTTTCTTCCACTTTGATCTATGGGCCAATTTTCTGTACGTTTTACTATTCACCTACAGAAATGCCCAAAACTTGCCTTTCTAATGGACAACAGTAAATTTGGCTCAATTCTTCTTGTGTTATGTTTTCTTGATATTACATACCTAACTATTGATTATGGGCCAAGTATTCCTCTGGACTCAGGACAATGTGGTCTGAGTACTTCTGGTGATTGTAAAATGAATACCAAACTCATGCATGAATTTGCACACTATTTTTGTCTTTTCATATGGGGGTCCAGTTTGCAATGCATTTTGCAAGCTATGAATCAATGAGTGATGAATGAGCCTGCAGAAGGGAACCGGTCA
The DNA here is from genome assembly GCF_021869965.1 of Rhincodon typus. Taxonomy (NCBI): domain Eukaryota; kingdom Metazoa; phylum Chordata; class Chondrichthyes; order Orectolobiformes; family Rhincodontidae; genus Rhincodon; species Rhincodon typus. The sequence continues at coordinate 31,794,600 of NC_063358.1, read as the reverse complement.
GAAAGTGAGTCTTGGCTCTCAAGTGTTTAATTGACCTCTAACATCTCTTATCCCCCGCCTGTCATTCCACCTCCATACCCCACGTTCTCTCCCTTGTCCTCCCAGGTTACATTTGCCATCTCCAGGTCTCCTAGGTATCCTCCCTGCACCCTCAGACCATCCATACTGCCCACCCCATCTCAAGGAACCCCCTATAGTCCATTTGATAAGCATCATTTGCAATCTTTAGAATCCATTAATTATCAATAAAAAAATCTATTCCTTAGTGAAAAATTAACCAATTACCATTGAATAACAGGCTCCATAACATTGATTCTGACAAATGAAAATGCAAACTGGCCTATTGAAACAAATCTTGTTAGCTATAGTGAACGAGAAAAATATTGTAATAATCAGCACTTGGGCCTCAGTTTTTCACAATCTATATCAATTATTTGAAGATCGGGACAAAGTGCAATATTTCCAGATTTGTGGATGAGGCAAAGCTAAGTGGGAATGTTTATCTTGAGCAAGGTGTAAATGGTTTCAGGAGTTTTTAAACAAGCTTAGTGAATAATCAAGGCATGTCAGATGGAATATAATTTGGACAAATGTGGGATTATCCATGTTGCAGCAGTGACAGATGTGCAGAGTATTTCTTAAATAATAAGAATGAGAAGAACTAGAGGCCGGAGTAGCAAGTCATCCACTCTCAGCCTTTTCTACCATTCAATGTCATCATGGCTGATTTCCATAGAATTGAATAGATTCATAGAATTATCTCAGCCTCAACTCCACTCTCCCGCCTGCTCCTTATAAACCCTTAACCCATTGCTAATTAAAACTCTGTCTATCTCCTCCTTAAATTTATTCAATATCGTAGTGTCCACTGCCCTCTGGGATAGTGAATTCCACAGATTAACAACACTTTGAGAGAAGTAATTCTTCCTCATCTCTATTTTAAATCCTTGGCTCTGAAGGGGCAACACCCTTCCTATGCCTACTTTATCAAACTCCCTTGGCATCTTATATGCAACAACCAGATCTCCTCTTGTTCTTCTAAACTCTAGAAAGTATGTGTCAAAATGCTTGGTCTCTCCTTGTAAGACAAGCCTCTCATCTCTAGATTTAAGAGGTTGGAAAGTGTAGGTGTATATAGAGACCTCGGTGTCTTTGTAGATAAGTCACTGAGGGCAAAAATGCAGAAAAAGTAAGCTATTAAGAAGGCTATGACCGATGGTGTGCCAGGAGGATCAGTGCTGGGTCCATTGTTGTTCATCATTTACATAAACAATTTAGATGACAAAATAAGAGGTATGGTTAGTAAATTTGAGAATGACACCAGAATTTTTGGTATAGTGGACAGTGAAGAATGTTATCTAAGAGTACAACAGGGCCAGTGGGCTGAGGAATGGCAGATGGAGTTTAACTTAGATAAATGTGAGGTGTTACATTTTGGTAAGACAAACCAGGGCAGGACTTATATACAGTTTACGTTAGGGCCCTAGGGAGTGTTGTTGAACAGATGGACCAAGGTGTGCAGGTGCATTATTCCTTGAAAGTAGGGTCAAAGGTAGACAGAGTGGTGAAAAAGGCATTTGGTATGTTTGCCTTCATCGGTCAGAGCACTGAGTACAAGAGTTAGGATGTGATGTTACAGCTGTACAAGACATTGGTAAGGCCACATTTGGAGGACATTGCACAATTCTGTTTACCCTGCAATAAGAAGGCTGTTATTAAACTGGAAAGGAAGCAAAAAAGATTTACAACGATGTTACCCAAGACTGGAAGGTTTAAGTGATAAGGATAGGCTGGAACATTTTTCCCCAGAGCATAGGAGGCTGAGAGGTGACCTTATAGAGATCATGAGGAGCAGAGGTAAAATGAAGAGTCAAGGCCTCTTCCCCAGGATAGGTGAGTCCAAAACTAGAGGGCATAGGTTGAAAGTGAGAGGGGAAAGATTCAAAAGGGAACTGAGGGGCAACTTTTTCACAGAGAGTGTGGTGCATATATGGAATGAGCTACCAGAGGAGGTGATGGAGGCAGATACAATTACATTATTTAAAAGACATTTGGATAAGTACATGGATAGGAATGGTTTACAGGGATATGGGCCAAATCCAGGCAAAGGGTACTAGTTCAGTTCATGGAATCAAGTCGACATGGCTGATTTGGGCTGAAGGGCCTGTTTCTGTGCTGTATGACTTTGTAACTCTATGGCTCTAATGGAATGTTAGCCTTTAGTGCAAGATCTGAGTGCAAAGTATTGAAGTCCTGTTTCAATTGTTTTTGAGCTTGTCTAAACCATACCTGGAGTAATGTGTACATTATAGGTCTCCTTATCTCAGGAAAGGTGTTGTAGCCAGGGAAGAAGTCTAACTTTGGTGGTGGGAAACTATTAGAATTCCTACTGAGGGACAGAATAAATCTGCATTTGGAGAGGCAGGGATTAATCAAGACAGTCGGCATGGTTTTGTTAAAGTAATGTCATGCCTGACCAGTTTGATTGAATTTTTGAAGTGGTAACCGGGTGTATGGATGAGGACAATTTTTTTGATGTTGCCTGCTTGGACTTCAACAAGGATTTTGATAGGGTCTCGAATGGGAGACTGATAGCAAAGGACAGAGCCCTTGGAATCAAAGGAAATTTGGCAAATTGGATTCACAATTGGTTGACTGATGGAAGCAGAGGATGATTGTTAAGGGGTGTATTTCTGACTGGAAGTCTGTGAATAATGGCGCCCCAAAGATGTCAATGGTCAACCCTTGCTATTTATTGTTTATCTAAATGATTTAGACTTAATCTAAGAGGTGTGATCAGTAAGTTTGGCAATGATACAAAAATTAGTGAGCAGGGTAGCCTCAGAACACAAAAGGATGTAGTTAGGTTGGTCATATAGGCCGATCAGTGGCAAATGGAATTCAAACTGGATAAATGTGAAATAATGCACTTGGGCAGGACAAATAATGGAAGGGAACACATGTTGAATGCTAGGACCCTGAGAAGCACTGAGGATCAAAGGGACAGTGATGTGCATGCACTCTGGTCTCTTAAGGTAACAGGACTACTGAATGAAGTGATTAGGTCAGCCCTTGGATTGCGAACAAGTTCCATACTTGAGTCTGTTTGCAAGTCAATTTGTACACAAGGTGGAATACAATGCAGGACAGTATAAAGGAGCCGTTCATAAGCATAGGAAATGTTTTTATGTTCAGTCTTTAAATTTACAACCCGGATAAGATTGCATTTGTAAGTACGAGTATTCATAAGTCAGACGTTCATGATGCAAGGACCCCCTATAAGTGCCTTTATTAGTTGAGGCTTAGAGTTTAAGAGCAGCTGGCACATTGGTTAGGCTATAGCTGCGGTGTCGTGTGCAACCTAGGCTGGTGAGTTTCAGTTATTAAGAAAGATTGGACAGGCTGGGGTCATTTTCCTCAGAGCAGAAGAGATTGAGAGGGGACATCATTGTATAAAAGCATGAAAGGTATAGATTAGGTAGACAAGAAGAAACTATTTCCCCTTGGTGGAGGAATCAATGAACAGGGGCCGTAGATTTAAGGTGAGGAGCTGAAGGTTTAGAGCAGATGTGAGGAAAATCTTTTTCACCCAAAGGATGGTAGGAATCTGGAACTCATTGGCTGCAAGAGTAGTAGAGGCAGAAATGCTCACAATATTTAAGAAGTATTTGGGCTAAGTGCTGGAAAACAGGATTAGAATATTGAAGAGATTGTGTTTGACCAGCATGGATGTGATGGGCCAAAGGGTTTTTTCTATGCCATAGATCTCTATGACTCTAACTGGTTCACCAGACTTGTGCCTGGACAGTAGAACTGTCCTATGAAGAGAGTTTGGGCAAAGTAGGCTTGTATTCTCTAGGTTCAAAGAATGAGAGGTGATTTCAATGTGGATTATAAAATACTTACAGGGAAGATGCAGGTAAAATGTTTCCTCTGGCTGAGAATCTAGATCCAGCAGGCACAATTCAAAAATAAGGTGGGGAGTGGGGAAGAGGGGACGGTGGGGAGTTGGCGGTGAGGAGTGGTTCCACATAGATCTGAGATATGGAGAATTTTTCTTTTACTCAAATAGTGCTTAACTTCAGCAATTCTTCATCTCAGGAAGCCGTGGAAGCTCTGTCTTTGCATGTAAGACAAATTTAAGGTAAAATTCTGAATCCTAATTACAGACAGAATTATGGAGATGGTGTGGGTAAATAGCATTGAAGTGCTTGATTAGATTTGGTCTCCTTATCTGAGGAAGGGTGTTATTGTTGCAAACAGAGTGTACCAAAGATTTAGCAGACTGATTCCTGGGACGGCAGGACTAATGTATGAAGGCAGGCTAGATTAGATAGGACTATATTGGTTGGAGTTTACAAAAATGAGTGGAGAGCTCACAGAAACCTATAAAACTCTAACAAGAGTAGACAGACTAAATGCAAAAAGCATGTTCCTGATGTCTGCGAAGTCCAGAACCAGAGGTCATGGTTCAAGATTATGGGAAGGTTATTTTAAGATTAAAATGAGGAGAAATTTTTTTCACTTTGAGACAATGGTGAGCCTGTGGACAGAAATAAACCACAGAAAATGGTTGATGCCAAAACATTGATAGATTTCAAGAAGGAGATAGATATAGTTCTTCGGGATAAAGGGCTATAAAGATATAAGGTGACAGCAGGAACAAGGTATAGGGTTGGATCATGTTGAATGATGGAGCAGGTTTGAAGAACTAAACAGCCTACTCTTGTTTCTGTTTTTTATGTTACAATGTTTCTCTGTAGCCAGAGACTCGGACTTCAGCAAGGCTTTTGATAAGGTCCCACATGGGAGACTGATAGCAAAGATCAGAGCCCATGGTATCCAAGGAAATTTGGCAAATTGGATTCACAATTGGTTGACTGAAAGCAGAGGGTGATGGTTAAGGGGTGACTCCAGCCCTTACGTTTGCCTAAGACCTTGGCTAGGCTGAGAACCTGTACCGGGGAACCCCTACAGATTAAGGGTACAACTTAAGTTCCGGTCTCTTATGAGAAGCAGCTAGTTCAGTTACCATTGATGTGGTAAAAGATTTGGGCTCAAATATGATGGGATGAAATTGGTTGAGAAAGATTCAACGTGATTGACTCAACATTTTTCGATTAGAAAATTGCTGTATGAGTGAAGTCTCAATTAAATGCCTAGAAGTTTTTCAGGGAGGTCTAGGGACTGTCAAAGGGGTCAAGGCCACCTTGCATGCTGACCAAAAAGTAATTCAACATTTCTGAAAGGCCTGCCCACTGCCAATTGCCTTGTGCGTAAAAATAGAGGCAGAATCAGAAGTCTGGAAAGCGAAGGAATTATCAAACCAGTCCAGTTTGCGGAATGGGCAGCACCAGGTGTACCCAAGTGTAAAGCCCAATGGGTTGGTTCACCTTTGTGTGGATTTCAAACAAATGGTGAACCGCTTTTCACAGCTGGATAAATATCCAATCCCTCGCCTAGAGGACTTACACGCAAAGCTGGCAGTGGGTGGGGGGAGGTGGGGAGGGTGTGGTGCTGTTCTTCATGAAGCTGGACAGGATCCATGCATACCTGCATTTACAATTAGATGACGATTCCCAGACATACGCTACAATTAATACCCATAAGGGCTTTTTTTAACCGAAACATAAGGCTGCCTTTTTTGGGTATCATTAACCTGTGCCATTTTCCAGTGGATGATGGAGAACATTTTACAAGGTATACCCCAGGTCGCCATTTACCTGGATGACATGCAATTAACTGGGAAGACCAATAAAGAGTATTACAAGAACTTGGAAATAGTGCTTAAACATTTCTCCAAGGCAGGTGTACGCTTTAAGAGGGAAAAATGTGTGTTCCAGGCACCCCAAGTGATCTATTTGGGCTACAGAGTCAACAAGACCAGGTTACACCCATTGGAAGATAAAGTGATGGCAATCAAAGGTGCTCGGCTCCTCTGTCTTTTCTGGAGTGTGTATCTTTCCTTGGTTTGGTGAATTATTACGGAAAATTTACACATAGCTTGACCTCCATCTTGGCACCCTTACATTTGCTATTGAAAAAGCGTTGGAAATGGTCTCATAGCCAGGATGAAGCCTTTAGGGAAGTGAAGAAGGAGCTATTGTCATCTAAAGCAATGACTTTCCATACAGTATCGGGGTACTGTTGGCTCACTGGTGGCCCAGCGGAAAGGAATACCCAATAGTGTTTGCACCCGGACTTTGGTTGATGCCAAACGAAGATACAACCAAATAGACAAGGAAGGTTTAGCAATCATCTTTGGTGTGAGAAAATTCCACCAATACCTTAGCAGATGTTAATTTGTGAAAGTAGCGGACCATAAAGCCCTGCTAGGGCTACTTAAAGAAGACAGGGTTGTGCCGCCCATAGCTTCAGGTCGAAGTCAGCGGTGGGCTCTTAGTCTGAGTGCGTACTATTACAAGTTGGAACACTGGCTGGAGCAGAAGTGGCAAATGCGGAGGCTTTGAGCTGCCTTCCACTGGTGGATACACCACCGGTGGTGCCGCCAATGGAAGAATCCGTTTTGGTTTTAATCTTCCTGGACATCCTTCCGGTCACCACTGACAATATCAGACTGGACACAAAATGATCCTGACCTGGTGTGATGTGGGAAACAAAAAGGACATCACAACCAGAATTGAAACCCTTCTGGACTTGGTGCACCAAATCACAGCAGAAAACAGCATGTTATTATGAGGAGCAAGAATGACTGACCTGAGCAAAGGTCACTGCCAGATGCCAGCTGAACTCCACCATTCATAGGTTTCCAAAATGAAGATGTTGGTATGAAGTTATGTTTGGTGTTCAGGATTGGATGCTGACATAGCTGAATTGGTAGGGCAGTGTCCAGAGTGCCTACAAGGACGAAAATTACTGCCATCAGCTCCCCTACATTTATGGGAATTACTGGGTAAAAGCTAGACTCGGTTACCAAACTTCCAAGTTCCTGCTTGAATATAGGACTACTGTTCACACAACCATAATGATAGCTCCAGCAAAGTTGCTAATGGGAAGAAGACTGTGCACCAGATTAAACCTGGTCTTCTGGAGCTCAGGGGAGAGGGCGAAATGGCATCAGGAATGCTAATGTCGGACATGATTCCTCTAAGTGAGGGAGGCAGTTTAATTCAGGGGACAATGTTCGGTGTCAAAACCACGGAACAGCCCTACGTGGGTAAGGGGTGTACAAAGTTTGGGTAGGAGAAGCACTCTGAACAAGCACGTGGGCCACATGAAAGCTGCAATCTCACAAACGGAGCAGGAGCAAAACATACCCGGCCCCTCATTACATCCGACAAGGCTGTCAGAGCCAGTGGGTTCTTCCCTTCCACCGAGCATTGAAGAAACCTCTGAGGATGAGATGGACACAGCAAATGTCGCAGCGTTGATGCCGTTACCATCTGAAGACGAGGCAGGCTATGGGCTGGTACACATCGCCCATATCCAAGGATGAGTCGGAGGAACCGGACCTGGTGCGAAAATGTGCCAGGAGAAGCTCCAGGAAAAGGAACGAACCTACGTCCCAGCACTTAGAAAGGGAGGGATGTACTGATTGGAACAATATCTGCCAGGATCTCACCCTCGGAGCGGGCTCTGTGCTAGCTGGGTCAGTGTTACTCTGCATGTGTAAATAAAGGGTGACTTGGTGACGAGATACAGGCCTTCATGGAGTTATTTCAAAATCCATTTAGGGCTTCATCTCCAGGACCATCATCGATGTAACTTTCGAATAAGATGCAAAAATGTAATCTTCAGAAATAATATGGGTATGATGATTCTGATTTGATTTTCTGGAGCTCACAAAAAAAACCCCAAAGACATTTGCTTGGACAGACCAATCCTGCTCAATGAATTGCCTACCTTCTCTCTGTCTAAATGCAATTATTATAATCAGTACAATGATACATGGCCTGATTTTCCTCTTTCATTGCTTATTTGCATTATAAGCGCTTTCTGTTTCTAAATTCAAGAGATATAGAGGACACACCAGCTGAAAAATGCCAGAATGATAGGTAACTGAGGCAAGAAAATACAGCCCATATATTGATGTGTTTGCTGAAGTCCCTGTCAGCAGTTAATACATTTCAATTGTTTCTAGACTGTTGGTGGTAAGTATTAATTATAGGAATTGTTGCTTGTTGAATTAATAAACAGCCCCATTACCCAGTGAGGCAAATATATGGTAACTTATCATGCTTGTGTTCTAGCTAGGGCAGTTATGTCACCCATAAGGTATTAAAAAATTTCTGTGCAACATTTTGAGGCTGCGAGAGCTGAGCTCCATAGACCCTCAGCAGGAGTGTACTTGGGTACTCCCAAGTGATGCTGGTCTTTATCATTGTGAATCATGCTGTTTAAATTTTACTAACAGAGCCAACTATAAATCTTGAAGTGCTGCACTCAGGGTGTTTGTCAAAATGTCAAGCAGCAGATTTTCAAAGAGCGCAACAAAGAAACATTGGGAACAAAAAGTCGTGTGGAATCTGCTGTGGGTTTTTCAGATTACTTGGTCAACTTTCCCATGGTTTTGAGCAGCTCTGGGTTTCAACTTTCAGCTTATTGTCAAAACACTGTTCCAAAATATAGTAATCTCCTTGGCCAATGCCATGTATGTGTAAGCCAAGTAATATAAACCAATAGAACATATGTCGGAACATATTTTCGGTTTGTTCCCTTTTGCCCTTTGCTCCTGTATTTCTCAAACAGAATATCAACCTGTGTGAAACAAAACTAAAATTTAAGTTATCAACGTGACTTATTGTGGAGGTAGATTGTAGATTACATTTAGAGTACCATTTTAAATTTATCTTGGCATTTTTCTGAGTCTGATTTATAGTTCAAAACTTGTGATGTTATAAAAGTTGTTAGGAGCCCTGGAAAACATTTCCCTGTTGGCTTTATACAATTTGGTTTAACAATTAAGGTGTAGGGAATGAAATCTTCAACTGGTCTAGCGTGGAATTCAGAAGAACAGATATGCTAATTTTCAAAAGAAACAAAGGCACTGGAAACCATTTCTCAATCTAAAAATCTCTTGTGTTAAACTATGCTTCATCGAGCAGCATCATCCCAATAGCCAACAATGCCACCAGGAGATGCTGATTTTCAGAGATAGAGAACTAGCTGATGACCTTGCCTGAGAGGAAGATCAGATAAATTATTACAAAAATGCACTCCTCAACCTCTATTTAAATACACTTGAAGAGTTGGTTGCAATTAATTTGTTAGAGCTTAGTTAACCAATGTGTTTCTGATATGCTCCAATAGTGCACTCAGCAGGGTCTGAATAAATATTTTGTGTTGTACTTACTTATCACCAGGTGGAGACCAGAGCATAGCTTTTCACTTTTATGCAATTTTTTTGGGTCGGGGATTTATAAAAGTCAGGACATGCAATTGTTGAAATTAAATAGACAATGAAAGTTTCGTGGGAATGATTGCAAATCAGTAATCTACAAAGCAGAAATCTCATTAAGGACATCACATGCAATATACTTGAGATAACCTTGAAATTGCTGTAAAGATCAGTCGTTATGATAAATTCCATCTAATTCAAGGATTGTTTAATTCAGTCTTTGTGTCTGCTTTGATGTATAGTGAGATCCAAATTGTAGGATTAACAGATGTGAGGTGATAATCATCAGTTTTATCTAGTGACCATTCTTGATTTTTTTATCTGGTACCAATAGTTATAATTGTGTTGTGGTAAGAAATTCCATGATGTAGTTATACTACCCAGGTAATGCAAAAAAAATTCATGTTAGATAATATCAGGGAAGTCACTATTTGTTTTTTTGCCAAAGTAATTAAATATTTGCTCACTACAGAACTTTTTTCTAATTTCCCTGAAGGTACTGATTTTGGTTTTGATTCTTTGAGTTTGCTTTTCCCTGACTTACTTGTAATCCTCTGTCTAATTTTTCATCAGACTTTTGTTTGGAAAGAAGTTATGAATGATAGCATAATGTTATCTTACTGGACTAGCAATGCTTTGGAATGTGCAGTTCCCACCATGACAACTGGGAAATTAAATGCTGATTCATCGAACAAATCTGGAATTAAAAACCTACTATCAATAATGGTAATTGTAAAACTATTGGATTATTGTTCTTTGTTTTAAACAAAGATGCATCTGATTCACTTTCAGGGATGCCATTTTAGGGAGGAAATCTGCTGTCCTTACCTGTTCTGAAATATATAGATAACCCCAGTGCCACATCAACATGACTAATAATTAGATTTTGGTTTTGAGTCACAGTGGTGAATTATTAACTCAGTTTCTCACTGCATATGCTGCCAGACCTGCTGTGTACTTCCAACATATTCTGATTTTCTTGGAGACTTCCACTATCTGCAATATTTTGTTTTTGTGTTAACAATTGATTCTTAACTACTCTCTGAAATGGACTATTAATCCATTGCATCTAGATGGTGACTCTCAAATTTCTCAAAGGCAGTTATGTATAAGCAATAATTAGTGGCCAGAGCAGTGAGATCTAGATCCCATGAATGAATCAACGGAGAAAAGGTGTTTCTTGACCTCGGTTTGATTAATATACTTAATGTCTCACCAGTGTCTGTAAATCCCTTCCTTTTGGCCAAAATCACAGACTCACTATCTCAGTTATAAACATACTTCACTCCCTAATACTCTGGCACTGTTGAAGTAGAAGTGTATAACAATGATTGAAAGTTGTGCATTGTTCACTATGAGTCTGTAACAATGATATCTGTTGTAGTGATTTGTGAAAGCAATTAGATTTTATGAATTTGCATTGACAAGAGAATATACAGGCATGTTTGATTTCATTTAAATTATTTTTCATTTATTTTCCGAATCTATGTTGCCCTATCTACAGTTGAAGCCTTTAAACACATTCCTTGCCTGATTGTTCTCTTTTCAATCCTTCCCTTGCACTTCATGAGCTGAAAGAAGGGACAGTCTATTCTCAAGTCGACTATTTTATCTTTGTATTGAGTAATGGTTTATAGTCATAGAGTCATAGTCACAGAATTATCACAGCATAGAAATAGGCTTTTCAGCCTGGTTTGGACAATGGAGTGGGTTCCTCTTCGCCCTCTAGATCTTTTCAGTTCTAAGATAAAATAGTAAAGTCTTTGGTTATCTTCAAATATACCATCAGGCCTGATGCTTCACCGATATCCGATATTCACTCATATTAAGGGTAAATGATAAATCCTAGAATTACAAGTTGGATTCAAACTTGAGTTGCCTCAATGTTCATTCAGTATTGTAGCATTGTGGGTTTTAGTGAGCGCTCCAATTTTACTTTGAGCAAAAACATAAAATAAGAGTAGAAATAGGGACATTACATTTAAGCCTGTTCAAAAGCAAGTTGCAAACCCCTTCACATCACTCTGGTAGCATCATTATTGGTGTGTTCATAAATATGTCTATGGAAATGGCGATAAATGTTGCATCTGTTTCCCAGTTGGTGATACATTATATCTATTCAACATGTTTTTTCACATGATAAATTAATATACACAATTTGTTGTGTGGTAGTGCATAATATGGACAAGTAGGACAAAAATAATTTGGACCCATTTGGAGAAAGATGATTTGTCATTAGATTAGAGTCTGTCTAAAAGCAATAATTTACTGTCTTTCAGACATTCTGATAGGTCAGTAATTCTAAAGTTAAAAGAACAAAGCGGTGTGCAAATGTTATTTTATCATTAAGAGAAGAGAAAGGGGTTTGGACAATTCAGAAGAATATTACTTTAGTGGTACAGTGGGAGGGGAAGAGATTTTAAATACAAAAGAGGCAGGTTTGCTCAGGTAGGGGATTAAAAGATTTGAAAGTCATGTTGCTCCCCAAACCACTCAGTTCTGTCTTTATCTGAAGTAGGAAGGTGGGAAGGAACTAATTTAGTCAAAGCAAATACATTGATACTTTGTGATAATGCGATCGTGACTCTTAATATCACCAACAATTCCAGCTTTGTCCGCTGGATGTTTTGAGATTAAGGAACAACATAGCTCCATTGTGGCAAGGACTTAGTAAATCAGGGAGTTACATGCCTTTTCATCTGCTTCTTGGATCCTGGGCATCTGTCAGTGTTGGGCAACCCCACCAATTTTCCCCACAGTATCCCTGATTCCACCATCACATGTCCAACACCACATAAGACAGCAGAGTGGCTCAGTGGTTAGCACTGTTACCTCACAGCACCAGGGACCTGGGTTCAATTCCACCCTCGGGCAACTGTTTGTGTGGTGTTCGACATGCATGGATTTACTCCAGGTGCTTTGGCTTCCTCCCACAGTCCAAAGATTTGCAGGCTAGGGTGGATTGGCCATGCTACATTGCCCATAGTGTCCAGGGATGTGTAGGTTAGGTGGATTAGCCATGGGAAATACAGGGTTATTGGGTAGGGATTGGGTGTGGATGAGATGCTCTTCGCAGGGTTGATGTGGACTCACTAGGCTGAATGATCTGCTTCTTCACTGTAGGGATTCAATGATTCTATATCCCTGATTTGCACCCAGATATCCTAATCCAGTTCCAATAACCCAAGGATCATCAGCCCACTGCACTCATGGCCAATGTGTCACAGAAAGAGAGGTGGATGTAGGCCATTAAATAGGCAATAATTGGTTTCTTACGGGCCTCACTAGAACTAAGGCTGTGAGGCCTATTGGGCACCATATTTATCCCTTAATACTATAGGGACAAGATTCAGGTCGGTGATTGGGGAAGAGGTGGGCTTGCCAGCAAAATATTTCATGTGCTCCCCCACAACAGGGAACTATGAAATCCAGCATCACCTCGTTATTCAAAGTGCACTTCAAATTCGGTACCCTCTTTCCTGAAAAAGCTCTTGAAATAGCAGGTCCATTGACAATTCCCAAACAGGAATTGGTGGATTTTTATTTCTCTAAGAACATATGGAACCAATGAAGCCAAAAGAGGATGCATATTGACATGATCTAACTAAATGACAGTACAGGCTCAGAAAACAAGCTGTGTGGTTAGACTACATCTGCAGTCAGAGCTGGAGCAGGCAGCCTGGGGTTGCTGGTAGCGAGAGCAGGAGCAGGCTGCAAGATGGTGAGAGAGCAGGCAGTCTGAGCCTGTGGCAGGGGATGGTCGAGCCCTTGTGAGGAGTGTGAGCCCAGCATGGCGAGGTGCTTGTGGACTGCGGTGTTAAACTTTTAACTGTGTTTCTTTGTTTTTCTACTTTTTAGAAAGAAGGACTGTAACGTTTAACTTTTTAACTTTGTTTTCCTTATTTTCTGCTTTGTAACTAAGATGCTGTACCTAGCCACCTTTCTACCTAAGATGGCACCAGAAGTGGTAAACTTTTCGCTGTACTCATGTAAGTACATATGACAATAAACCTAAGTAAAAACCAAAAGAACTGCGGATGCTGTAAATCAGGAACAAAAACAAAGTTGCTGGAAAAGCTCAGCAGGTCTGGCAGCATCAGGAAGCTCTGAGGAAGGGTCACTGGACCCGAAACGTTAACTCTGTTTTCTCCTTCACAGTTGCTGCCAGACCTGCTGAGCTTTTCCAGCAACTTTGTTTTTGTTCCTGATTTACAGCATCCGCAGTTCTTTTGGTTTTTACTTAGGTTTATTGTCATATGTACTTACATGAGTACAGCGAAAAGTTTACCACTTCTGGTGCCATCTTAGGTAGAAAGGTGGCTAGGTACAGCATCTTAGTTACAAAGCAGAAAATAAGGAAAACAAAGTTAAAAAGTTAAACGTTACAGTCCTTCTTTCTAAAAAGTAGAAAAACAAAGAAACACAGTTAAAAGTTTAACACCGCAGTCCACAAGCACCTCGCCATGCTGGGCTCACACTCCTCACAAGGGCTCGACCATCCCCTGCCACAGGCTCAGACTGCCTGCTCTCTCACCATCTTGCAGCCTGCTCCTGCTCTCGCTACCAGCAACCCCAGGCTGCCTGCTCCAGCTCTGACTGCAGATGTAGTCTAACCACACAGCTTGTTTTCTGAGCCTGTACTGTCATTTAGTTAGATCATGTCAATATGCATCCTCTTTTGGCTTCATTGGTTCCATATGTTCTGAGAGAAATAAAAATCCACCAATTTCTGTTTGGGAATTGTCAATGGACCTGCTATTTCAAGAGCTTTTTCAGGAAAGAGGGTACCGAATTTGAAGTGCACTTTGAATAACAAGGTGATGCTGGATTTCATAGTTCCCTGTTGTGGGGGAGCACATGAAATATTTTGCTGGCAAGCCCACCTCTTCCCCAATCACCGACCTGAATCTTGTCCCTATAGTATTAAGGGATAAATATGGTGCCCAATAGGCCTCACAGCCTTAGTTCTAGTGAGGCCCTTAAGAAACCAATTATTGCCTATTTAATGGCCTACGTCCATCTCTCTTTCTGTGATACATTGGCCACCAAAGCCATTTTCTCACCTGCTTTGGTGATGTGTCCCTCAGCATCTCAAGGGCATTTCCCTTACCAATTCACAATCCCTCCTGCCTTACACATTGTGCTTCCAAAAATCCTTGAATTCCAGCCTCCCATCCCACGCGTGCCTCCCTATCTTCTCTGATCCCTTTCCATCCCACACCCTGGAGGCCAGTGCTGATGGTTTCCTATTTCCGGGGAATGTTTGAAGTCCCAGCAGAATGCAACATTTTGTTATGGGACTGTTAAAACAATCAGGTTGCCCTGGCAGATCTCAACAACAGGATTGCCTCTTACTGAGAAGTGCAAGTCAGACCTCTCATCTCTTCCAGTGGGTGGTGGCCAGGGCCTTTTTTATAGGCGGTCAGTTTGGGTCTGAATTTTCTTCGGGGGCATTGAGTATCGTTCCTGGGATCATTTTCGATCATTCTGGTGATCTGCATTGTGCCCCATTAAAGACTATGATATATTTGTGTTCCTAGAAGTAAACACAGTAATTTAGATGTAGTCTGACTAGTTTTATATGACTAGGCTATCATTTCTTTGCAATCCAGTCCTCTAGAGGTAAAGACCAACACTCCGGTAGCCTTGTAAATTAATTTTGTGCTTGCCTACTAGCTTTTAATGATTTCATGCAAGTCTCTAAATCTACCCGCTCCCAGCTTTTGTCATTTAGAGACTATATTGATCTATCGTGGACACAAAGTAGATTACCTCACATTAAGTTCATTCTGCTACAGGGTACTGTACATATTCCGTATCATATCCTTCAAGGATGACTTAATGGCTTAGCAACTTATTTCTGCATCTTTTGTTTTGGTTGCTGCTTTCTCAGTAATTGGATATATTAAAAATTACGGGTTCAAAGCTCATTCATACAGCACTGCTTTCTTCATGCTATCAATGGAGAAACCCATGTGGGATGTTCACGCATTATTATCCTGTGGTGCTGTCAACTCATGGGAAGTCTATGTAATCTGTAAAGCACAGCTTTGAAGTGGTGCTATGTGAACAAAATTTACATAAAAGTTGATTAAAATCAACCTGGCTGCTGTTCTGAACACTTAGGTTGATCAACTTCATTTGACAGGCCTTTGGCTGACTGTACAAATCAAACACTAACTCCTTCCTGAGCTCATCTATCGTTTGATGGCTTTCCTTACTTGAATCATTAACCTGAACAAGAACAATAGAGTTACCAATGCCATTTCCTGGGGAATATCTTTTCCCCTCCTGAACCTAACATTGGCCCCGTAATTTCCTCCTAGTCTTCAAGTGATGTCTTACCTTCTTCTAAACTTTACATTCAAATTCCATTATTCTAATGTTGAGCTTTTCAGTGCAGCATTGTGACAAAATGTTTAGGCCATGTTTTATTCCTTTACAGAGCATACTGTTGATCCATTTAGGACCATGTTTCATCATTCTAGATACTCAGTGGTTTGCTTTTAAAGGGAATTCATTTGGTCTCAACTGATGCTATTAAGTTATGTTGAACTAACTGCTAAGAGCCTCATGGTATTTCTCTAACTTAAATGTACTGTATAAATATTAGTTTCCATAGTCATTCCCTGTTTAATGTTTTTTAATTCACTTACAATTACCAAGCCATGATATCTTTTCATTTCTGTGTCTCTGAGGCATTGGGTCATGAAGCAATCATGCAGTAATTTACTCATTTGAAAATCACTTGGGCATTCACAATTTGTATTAGCTTGGCATAAATTCCCCATTAAATTTCAGCAATTGATTTGGATACACATTGCTTATTTCACCGTAAGTGGATGATTTTCCTCTTCAGCTATGATGGACACCAGTATTTTCTTGCTATGAATTTTTAAAAGCACAAAAATAATACCTTGGTTAACTTCTCATGTGCCATGATTTTGCTTAACCTTTTGGAAGTCTCTTTCATTTAGAAGCACATCACCCTCTTTCCTTTTGTTCTATTTTTTCTTGAGCATGCTAGATACCTTCCATCCCGTCTTAAATGTCCAGATTTTCTAGTGATTATGACAGCAACACGATCATTGTGCACAACTGAAACTGATAGATATTTCTGGAGTCCACATGTGTGCAGAATAACGTGACAATTCAGGAATGGTTTACAGCGAGTCCAACTTTCTCTGGAGGAAATGCTGTTGACATCACAACCTCCAAAATGTAACGAATGATCAATTTATAGAATGAGAGAAACTTGCACCTAATTCATATATCTGACTCTGAAAACATTGAAGAAGTCACAAATTATTGAAAGAGATATAACTTGCTTTCTTTTAACAGCACACTAACATCAGAATTATTACCAATCACCTGCAGCAGCCTTGAAAGGATAACATATTTGTGGAATATCAAATTTCTCCATTATAACACCAAAATATTGTATTTAGAAAAAAAAATTATGTTTTGCTTCTATTTGAATACTTTTTTATTGTTTATTATACTCCCTAGATGGTAAGTGAAGGAATTTAGTGCTTTTAGTTCTATTTGTAAGAATATTTCAGATTGATTGACTGTTTACCCTGTTTCAAGCAGCTGATGTCTGTAGATTCCTGTCTTTTGAAACCAGATTAAAAGTAGCATTGAGAAAGAGGAAATCCTCCCCACTGAGATCATTAAATCCTTTTGGAGAATATTATGACTCTGGCAGAAGAGTACACTGGACAACTCCACAGCTGTACCAAAAGTGTATATGCCTTATTCAATCATCAAAAATGATTATTTTTCCTTTGTTATTACTGTTAACTAAAACAAAAGAGGCTTTCACCAATCATTTGAATAAACTAAATATAACATGTTTGTTACAGGCAAACCTATCCCTCAAACAAGTGATAGACTGATTATCAAGTCAGCTACAATGTGAGTTAATCTATGTCTGCCTTAATTCCACACACAAACACACACACACACACACACACAAACATATTTACTCACTCACTCTCTCTCTGGATTAATAGTCTGCGAAAATACTACTAGGCCAATTGCTACCCCCGAATTTTCCTCAATACTAAAATGAATTCATTTCTCAGCTGTTTCTTATTTCCTTAACTAATTCTTTTTGTATCATTGGTTAAGAAGATATGCTGTTGGTCTCCAATGCCTTATTGCTTTTGATTCTACATCCACTTGGAAAATAAATGAAAAACTAAACATACATGAAACTATGAGGGCGGCATGATGGCTCGGTTGTTAGCACTACTGCCTCACAGCGCCAGGGACGTGGGTTCAATTCCAATGTCGGGTGACTGTCTATGTAGAGTTTGCATATTCTCCTCGTGTCTGTGTGGGTTTCCTCCAGGTTCTCTGGTTTCTCCCACAGCCCAAAGATGTGCAGGCGAGGTGGATTAGTGATGGGAAATGCAAGGTTACAGGGATTGGGTGGGGCAGGTGGTGTGGTTGGGTAGGAAGCCCTTCAGAATGTCAGTGTGGACTTGATGGGCCAAATAGCCTGCTTCCACACTGTAGGGATAATATGATTCTATCTAACAGGGCACACTTTAGCAGAATTTAGACAATTAATTCAAACAATATTTCCATGCAAAGAATATTCATTCAGTTATTTAAACTGTCTGGACCAAAGATAATAAATACTGGTCTAATGGAAACCATATGCAGGATACTGTAGCTAGCCTTCACCATTTGTTTAGAAATATATCTTCATAGTGTATCATTTTTGTTAAGTATGATATATTTTTGTGAAACATTTATATTCAAGTGAAGGGTTGAAATATTTGACTCCTCATCATTAACATGATGTTCTCTGCCTAATGCTTGAATAGTCCACAGTCTGCTGCAGCATGTATGAAATAGCTTTACAGATAAAACAGCTTGTACTACATCAAGTATCATGTTGAAAACAAAAATAAACTAACATCTGGTTAGAAGTGCAAATTATTCATTTTCTGGCCCAGAGATGTTGATTGTTAATCATTAACACTTCTCACCTTGATCAAAACAGTGCTTGCTCTAGTTATTAGACTTGATTTTCTATAAATATAGTGAGTAATTAATGTGCAAATAAAGAAAATCACAAGGTGGATAAGTGTGAAACACCAAATCAACACATATCAAACAGCTACTGATGGTAATTCACAATTCATTATGGAAAATTTTCACATTAGTAACGCTGTGCGTTATTCAGGTGCCATGATTATTGCAGCGAAATCTGGGGCAATTATTAATTAATTGCAGTCGCAGAGATGTTAAATATGCATAAATTGCAAATTTATTTTGGCTAGGTCATATTAATAAATCGCTGTTTACTTCAGTTATTTAACAGCAAATGCCAAGAGAAGCTTGTTTTGTTGAGCTGAGGAAAAGTCTGGCAATAGGATGCATTGTTTCAATTTTTTTCTGTTTATCTCATAGGCTCCACATAAAGGGTTACAGTGGAACAGCCGGGAGAACCAGCAGCCTCAGCCCCTCTGGTACAAAATTTAGCACCAAGGATGCTGACAATGATGAATGTGGCTGTAAATGCTCCCAGATGGCATCTGGAGGTAAGACAGAAGAAGTTCATTTTCCAAGCTATCTGTTGTTTGTACTGGGAAACTGCATTCAAAACAGTACAGTATCATCAGTGTGACCTCTCGTTAGAAAGCAGAAGAGACTAGGAATACTTCTGTAGCAACATCCAGAAACCAGAAAGCAAAATCAGTGGAGAAATAAGAAACATTTTCTCTTCCCTCCATAATGATCGTGGCAAAGCATTTTTCGATTTCTGTGTTTTATGCTAATCAAGATGAAAAATATCTTTTACCAGTGAATGGATAAGTTTGATTTGTATTGACAACTCTTGCCAAGAAACTGTTATCCAGATTTGGTACAACTTAAGCCAAGACTTAAGACTTCCTGCATTATTTTCTAATAGAGGCAGTGTTACTGCAACCCAGCAGTTGTCTTTCAATATGAAATGATGGCCCCATTTTCCACAAAATCCCTTATTAACTCTCTCTGATATTGAGACGTTCTGCTGCAAATTTATGCCCGGTAACTAACTGAATGTACAAATGGTTAAAGTCACATTACTGAGTATATTACATCTGTCTTTTTTAAAGAGAGAAGGCTGCCAATGTTACACGAAAGGAGATGGTAATAGGGAAATTGAGTCAGATAATAACAAAAAAAAGAGACATTTGAAAATTTGGTGATGCTCAAAATAGAAAGGCCACCATCCCACTCCATGGAAATGTGCCCTCCCCATCCCCAAATACAGCTTAATAAAAACTGAAAGAACTGCAGATGCTGTAAATCAGGGACAAAAACATAAGTTGCTGGAAAAGCTCAACAGGGTGTGGCAGGATCTGTGAAGAAAAATATCAGAGTTAACGTTTCGGGTCCGGTGACCTTTCCTCAGAATGATCTGAGGGCGAAACATTAACTCTGACTTTATCTTCACAAATGCTGCCAGACCTGCTGAGCTTTTCCAAACACAGCTTCTTAGGTCCAGGAAAACTCAGCCAATAAACTGCACACAGAGATTTATTTTGGTAGCAGGAATGAAAGGCGGAAATATAAATAAAATGATACAATTTTAGAAAAGGCTCAGGAATAGAAAGACCTGGGGGTGTATGTACATGATTCTTTGAAGGAGGAGTGATAAATCAAAGAAAACGTGTCGGTAGATTCTTGATGTTATAATTAGAAGCACATTTTATGAAAGCAGGGAAATTATGCTCAGCATTTATAAAATACTTGTTCTGTCCTAGCTGCAATATTATGGCAAATTCTGGGCATCACATTCTGGGAAAGAATGGTAAAGCATGAGACAGGGTGCAGAGGAGGTTTACTAGGATGGTAACAGGGATGAAAGTCTTCACTTACATGAAGAGACTCTGAGAGAGGTTGTTGTTATGAGCATACACATTCATGTAAGAAACAGGAGCAGGAGTAGACCATTCAGCCCTTCAAGCCTGCTTTACTATTCGGTAAAATCATGGCTGATCTGATGGTGCTATGAATTTCACATTCCCATTGGCCCCCAACAACTTTTGAATCCCTTGCCTAACAAGAATCTATCTAACTCTGACTTAAAAATATTTAATGATTTTGCTTCTATCTGAGACAGAGTTCCAAAGTCGGACAGCCCTCTGAGAGAAAAAAAATGCTCTCCTCGTCACTGTCCTAAAAGGACAAGACATAATTTAAAACAACACCCCCTAGTCCTGGACTGATTTAAAATAGGAAATGTCCTTTCACAACCGTCTTATTAATTTGATTTTCAGGATCATATACACTTCAATCCTTATACATGTTATCCCTCAACTTTCTAAACTCTAATGGAAGCCCAGCTTGTCCCACCTATCTTCATAAGACAACCAACTCATCCTAGGTATCAATCTCATATATCTTTAATTCGAAAATATTGTGCCATTACCAAGCTTCAGTTCTAGAGGTGAAAGGATAGTGTTCTCTTCAATACTCTCTGTCAGCCACTCAGAGGGTCCACACACATTTACACACAGAAGGATTGACTTGGAAGTCGCTGTCAGGCACAGCTTCAGAATTCCACATAGCACAGGAAAAATTAGAGGGAATGTAGGTTCTCATGGTTTTGTTTGAAATTGAGATAAATATGATTTGATCCTGTATTTAAATTTTAGCAGTTTGACAGTTTGACAGGTATTAATTCACATTGGATTGGATGTACACTTTATTCCACTTGACTATCTCTGGCAGGAGAGAATGAATCACAAGCCCTAAAATATGTTCTCACTGTTTTAATTTCACACAATAACAGAATTTTGTAAATTCTTGCCTGAAAAATAATAAACATACTGTGGAGCTAGAATTTCCCAAAGATAAACTTCTTCAAATCATGTATTGCTGAATTAGCTGTTGCAATATCATCATCAATAATTGTTCGGTGCGGACCTAACTGCATGCCAATGGTATCTAGCTGAATCAGCCACTATAAGTGCAGAAATTATACTAATTGTGACTCAAGGTGCAGAGCTGGATGAACACAGCAGGCCAAGCAGCATGATAGGAGCAGGAAGGCTGACGTTTCGGGCCTAGACCCTTCTTCATTTTCTGAAGAAGGGTCTAGGCCCGAAACGTCAACCTTCCTGCTCCTATCATGCTGCTTGGCCTGCTGTGTTCATCCAGCTCTGCACCTTGTTATCTCGGATTCTCCAGCATCTGCAGTTCCTACTATCTCTAATTGTGACTCATAAAGTTTTCAATATTAAAGGATGAAGCAATGCCAAAGTGAATTTGAGAGGTTTCTTCAGATTCAAATGACTTATGTTTCATCATCAATCTTCTTAACCATTTATGCTTTGGATAGTTTTGACTTGAGTACAACCTTTCCTTGCCCCCTTTTCAATCAGGCCTTCTGATGTGAACCCTATCTTCATTCCAAGTCAATAGGGCATGTCTGTTGGAAAACTGGCTTCACTGTTCAGTACAGGGTGGACCATCTTGAGCATAATCAGGCCTCGAGCATTATTGCCCTTCCTGGCTAAAACCACCCACTCCTCAAATCACCTTTGGAGATCAATGATAATCATCAATTTCTTTTGTTGCTACCAGTTAATTACTTTAGGGTTAACCAAATTGTTCACAATTTGAGGTTTCTAACGCTACATATTCTCCATGCCAGACACAGATACATTCCATTTCTGTATTACCAATTAACTCTCTCTCTCTGTCAGTCTAAATGACAGTGAAACACTCACCCATTCTCTTCTCACCACCAGCATCAATTATTTAATCGCTTTTTCTGGCAAATTTTCATCTCCACCCCCTGGAAATGTCAATACTTTGAAAGCATTACTGTCTGTGTCCTATCCCTCATCAGGTCTGGCTCACTGTTCATTCCTGTCTTTTCCATCATGTATTTACTCCTAGAGCTCCAATGTTAAACTCTCAAGTTCATGTTTAAACCATTCATGATCTCCGTCCTCCCTAGCTGAATGTAAGATCTTTCAGACTTATAAACCTACAGCATCACAGTACTTATATCTTTCTAATATTGGCTTCTCAGGCATCAACTCCCTGGCATACATTTCTCAAGGAACAAAGCCTTCAGTTGTTGAGGCTCCATGCAATGGAATTCTTCCATAACTCCCTACCCTCTGCACCCTCTCTTCTTTAGAGATCCTCCTGAAAACTGACCCTTCACTAAAGGTTAAATCATTCCTTCAAATAGCTCCATCATTAGCTTATCATATATTTCTCAGCAGCACTTTGGATATTTTTGTGCTTGAAAGGCACTTGTATATCATGCAGGTGATTGTTATACTTTTTGATATCCTTGAACTTCTCAACCAGGTTATTGTCCCACAGTTAATCCAGGAAATGATATTATTCCTTTTATTATTATTTATTCATTGGATATGACCAATCTGGCTAAGTTATTGCCATTTCTCTAATGGTTCTGGAGAAGGTGGTGGCAAGCTGCCTTCTTGAACCAGTATAAGTGAATCCACAGTGCTGCTAGAGAAGGAGTTGAAGAATCTTGACCCAGTGACATTGAAGGAGCGGTGATACATTTCCAAGGAAGAATAATGTGTGTCTCGGAGGCAAACATGCAGGCAATGTTCCCTTAATTTTCATTATGGCTGCATGGGTCTCTGAAGCCCCTGTGTGGCAGCGACTTCCAAAAATGGGTGTCAATGTTGCAACCAGAATGCCAACACTGATCGTCATGTGCAGAACATTAGATAGGACGTTGTTTGCAGGCAGTGGTCTTCCCATGCATCAGCTGCCATTGGGATTCTAGGTGTTAGAGGATATGGGTTTGGAAGGTGCTTTCGGAACAGCCTTGGTGAGCTACTGCAGTGCACCTAATGGATGTACTCACTGCTCCCACTGTGCATCAGTGGTCAATACACTGAATGTGGAAGTGGTGGGATGGGATGCCAATTTAGTTATATGATTTGCTCAGCAAGATGTTGAGGTTCCTGAGTATTGTTAGAACTGCATAGAAAATACACCCAGAAAAGTATCTTGTGGATGGCGGACAGGAATTAGGAGGTGAGTTACTAACCACGGAATTATGACCTGCTGTTGTAATCACTGTATTTGCTGTGTGGTTCATGGATTGCATCATTTTAAAGACCCTTAGATAAGTACATGAATAGGAAAGGTTTGGAGAGATACGGGCCTGGAGTGGGCATATGGGACTAGTTTAGTTTGGGATTATGTTCAGCATGGACTAGTTGGACCAAAGGGACTCTTTTTGTGCTGTATGACTCTATGACCCAGTGTCATATTTCCAGTGCAATGCACTTATGAATACCATACAAAAAACACACAAAAAAACCCGCAGGTGCTGAAAGTTCAAGAGAAATACAGAAATTGCTGGAGAAACTCAGCAGGTCTAGTGGCACCTGTGGAGAGAAAGCAGAGTTAACATTTTGGCATCACTGGAGCAGAACATTAACTCTGTTTTCTCTGCACAGATGCTGCCAGGCCTGCTGAGTTTCTCTAGCAATTTCTGTTTTTGTTATGCATTCCATATTATTAGCAATGCAACAAAGTATTTTCATGTCCTGCAAAAGTCTTTTCCAGTCAGTTTTTTTGATCTGGTCCTTATTTTTTCTCCCAACTTGATGACAGCTTAGCTCCCTATTGCATTCCTATACATCCTGATACCATCTTAAGAATGATGTGGAGGTGGCGGTATTGAACTGGTGTGGACGAGATCAGAAATCACATGACATCAGGTTATAGTCCTACAGGAACAAAAACAGAAGTTGCTGGAAAAGCTCAGCAGGTCTGGCAGCATCTGTGAAGAAAAAAACAGAGTTAATGTTTCGGATCCAGTGACTCTTCCTCAGAACTCAGGTCACTGGACCGGAAACGTTAACTCTGTTTTCTCCCCCACAGATGCTGCCAGACCTGCTGAGCTTTTCCAGCAACTTTGTTTTTGTTCCTGATTTACAGCATCTGCAGTTCTTACAGTTTTTTATATAGTCCAAAACGAGTCGTGTGATTTTTGACCTTGTCTTAAGAATGCCAGTAAACATTCGATCACAAGACCATAACATCATAAGAAATAGGGCCAATACGAAACTATTTTCCCACCAACCCAACCCCTCACAGAGCATGTGCCACTGTTAATAAGATCATAGCTGATTTGATTAGCACCACCTTTTTTTTTCCCCTGGATGCCCCCCTTAACCCTTAACTCTCCTTTTATTGATCCTTAATAATAGATATTCTACCCAATCACCTCCTAGGATACTAACTGAATGGACTAAAACTGGAATTTCTTCCATGTTTCAGTTCTCTCCGTTATTTATAAGCTCACAATTCTTAAGTTTGCTCTTGCATTATTCACTCCATTATCTTGTCAGTATTGATATAAAATTTATGAATCTAAATTTCACTTTATTGAATTTTGGATACCATGTAAGCTTCTTCCTAATTGGATAAAACTATTAGAGTGTTCAATGACTTCTTGATGCCCATAAGCACTTTATAAATTTCAACCTACATCTGTCTTTGCAATGTGGGATGGGTGTCATTAAGTCTAGGGGCTTGTTCACTTTTTGTACTTTTATGTCTAATGAGAAGCTCTGTCGATGTTAAAATACACAAGTTTTTTTTTTCTCCCCCCACTGATGGAATGTGATTTCATCTGATTTTTAAAAAAAACATTGTCTGTCATTTGCAAATTTTAGGCCATTGGCATGTTCTTAAGCTGGTTCCCTGAATTTCCTCTTTCGACAATGGTATTGGAGGAGTTTCTTGCTGCTGTGCCTATTTACAACAATATTCATTTACAATTTCCTCCTTCACTCAACTAATCACTATTTTGACATGCTACAGAAGATTTACATCCTCTTTCACAATGGACTTTCTTACCCTTCTTTCTGCAGATTTTGTTGACCTCATTCTCATTATTTTGATTTGTTAATTAATCATGGTCACCTTTATTGGCCTCTCTTTATCATTTGTATTTTGTCTGCATATTTCTCATTATGTCTTTCAAAGTATTCTTTTTGTCCTGAATGGCTATATTATGAAACAATCACTCCTGTCAATCTGCTTCAGTCTTCCTTTGCAGCTTGGCATTTCAAAATTTCAAACCTGGTTGCTAGCCCTCAGCAACAGTGATGCCTGCTTTGTAATAAAATTATATCATGTTACAGGCTCCATCATATGGGAAAATTGAGTTTCATCTTCTTACTGCTGCCAGGGTCATTTACCATTGCAAAGCAAAATCAACAACTGCCTCTTGAGGGCCCATGGCTGTAGGTCATGATGCAATTTTGCATTATGTTTGCCAATCTAACACGATACCACTTGGTTGAAATGTTCCAAGAATATATCCACAGTCTTTTTGCAATCTCTTTGCCTCTTCAAGTATTTTGACCTGCTTCAGATTCTAAGTCAGTAGTTTACATTATATGTGCTATATAACAACACCAACTTCCAAGATGGTGGTGGAGTAGGACTCCTGAGCTGAAGCTCATCTGCTCTATCCGTTTCTTTTCTTTACTCCTCTTTCGTGTTTATTTTTCTTTTTATCTCCTGTCCTCGGGTGGCATTGGTGATGTCTGGGGTGAAAGCCAGTGTGGACTCCAGGCCTCAGCATGGGCTTGACTCCTGGCCTTGAGGTGAAGCCCAGTAATGTCTGGGTTGGAAGAACTGTTATTCTGATCTCTTATTTCTTTGTTGTTCTAATTTTTGCTGGACATTTCGTTACTTTATTTTTCTAATTATTTCCCTTAAGAATTTGTACTTAAGAATCTGTAACTGTGAACCTTGGTACCTAAGATGGTGCCATAAGTGGTAACTTGTAAATTCTTCATGTGAATACATGTGACAATAAAGTTAATTCTAATTCTAATTCTAAAGTTTGGGATAGAGTGGTACCACCAGTCCTCCTTTATACTCATTTAAACACAAAATTAACAAATGGTGAGACAATTCCTGATAAGAGAAACCAAATGGTCAACATAAACTTATAAAGAAAAGTAACTTATGAAACAAAAATAACATTATCCAGGATGACGATACATTCCAGCCGCTGTAGTGCCAACCTGTCTCTAAAGTTCTGAATTGTGCTGATGGGCATTGCATGCTCCCTCTCAATGGACACCCAAGCATGAATGTGAAAAAGTCAGGTACTCTGGCCCCTTCTACGGCTCACTCCACAAACCTCCTTTCCATACTGGGTATAAGGGTCTATCTGAGTAACATTGATGCAGGACCAAACAAAGAAAACACTGGCCAATACATCTACAAATTTGCTGACCACACAGCCATTGTAGGCCAGATATCAAACAATGACAAGACAAAGTACAGAAAAGAGATAATGTGCTTGGTGACATGGTGCAAAGATAACAATCTCTCCCTCAATGTCAGCAAAACTAAAGAGCTGATCATTGATATCAGGAAGCAAAAGGGAGGGCATGGCCAGATCTACATCAATGGAGCTGAGGTGGAGATGCTCAAGAATGTCAAGTTCCTTGGAGTGACTACCACCAAAAGTCTGCCCTGGACCACCCACATTAATGTGACAGTCAAGAAGGCACAACAATGCCTCTTCTTACTTGGGAGGCTAAGGAAATTTGGCAGATGATTACATTTATATTTACCATTACCCCATTTCCTCCCAAAGTTTCTGTCTTCACAAATTCAGGATTTTTCAAGATTCTAAAATGTATTTTTTCAATGAGTTCCCATTCATCTTCTCATAATCTCCAATTTTTGGCAAACTTTGCCTGGTGTATGTTATCCGATTTTTTTTTTTAGTGATAATAGGACTGTTTTCCAGTCCTGACAATCCTGTGTCATTGTAGATTTCACAATGACTTATGACGTCTTGAATTTCTTTTGAGACTTCTCTATGAGTCCCCAGTGTATCTTTTTCCAAAAACAGGTCCCGAAGGGAAGCTGGAGGAAGTACACTGGATTTGCGGAACTCTCACTCTATTTTCACAACATTCAGCTGCTTTATTCTGAGTTGTGACCATTGCTGTCAGATGGTAAATAAATAAGGGAAGTGGGAAGTTAGGGCAGGTGGTTAAAGAGCCAGGTAAGCAGGATGCCAGGTTGGGTAGAGTGCTAAAATTGGGAGGGGTTAGAGTGCCAGTTGGGCGGAGTGTCACATAAGGTATACTCCTCAGTGATTAAGGGGTCAGATGCCAGGTAGGTGGGATGCCAAATGGTTAATGGTAGGATATCAGGCTGATAGTGTGTTAAGGTGCAAAATGGTAAAGAGGCCAGGCGATTGATAATGTTTAATCTAGGTGATATGGGTGGGTTATTGGCTGGGGGGGATGAATGTTGCATTCCAGGGGAGTTGGTTCTGACAGTGGGTGAAATAGAGGGTCGGGTTCTGGGGTGAAATTGGAGACAGATTGGGTACAAAACAAGTGAAGGTGGGGCAAGTCCAAAGTGAAGGAAGAATGTAGCAGGGGTGGCAGATCCAGAGAGGGGCATGGTGTGAGGGTATGCCCTCTGGGGTGTGGGAAGGAATGTGGCCAGATTGTGTCCAGATTGGGAAGGCTGAGCAGTCTCCAATGGTAGCAAAGGGATTCCGAGTCCTGTAGGGGTGAGGGGGAGGCAAATTGTTTCTGGAGGGGGGAAAGGGGTTAGTGGCAGGTCTGCAGCAGAGAAGCAGAGTATTGGTTCCCCGGTTGGAGCGAGGATTTTAGGTCTGGGAGAACACATCAGATCAATGTCTGGGGTGTGTAGGTGGTCTGAGGAAGGTAAAGTGTGGGGTGTGTGAGGTAACCATGATGTCAGGTGAAACATTACTGAGTAACTATGTCTTTAAAGGTTAACTTGATTTTTATTAATCATTTACTTAATTTCATTGGAATCCACTGAATTCTCTAATTTAAATGGAGACTTTCAGATAGCCCCAAGCATTGAGAAATTGCTCAGTAGAATATTCAATCTCCTGGGCAATTTATTTGGATTTTGCAATGATGGAGATTTCAGAGAATCCGTTTGTGCAACTCCCATCTACATGAGAGTAATGACTGTCCGACCATTGGGAAATCCAGGCCACTGCTCATTGGTCATATGTCAATGAGTCATCTATGATTTTGAGATGCATTTGGTGCTCAATGCATTTATTTCCAGCTACCTCACTAGAATTTTGATCCAGCCGCCCTTCAGTGCAGCATTGGTGAATGATAGCACATTCTTGATCATGCTTTTGTTCTTGTCAAATTTGTTTCAGCAGCTTTTAACTTGATGGTCACTGAGCAAATGAGCAGAATATACTTTTCTATGGTTTGCACTTGACTGGTTGCTTGACAATAGTTTGTTCCTGGAGCATTTATTCCCTTGGAATGAGTTGAACTCCTGCTGTTGCAAGAATATTGAAGTCAAGACAAGTAGGCAGACTCAGAAGTGAGAAGTGTTGATTGTGAATTATGAATACATTCATAATTCTCTGAATCTTTTTGTCTGGCAGAGTTCCTTGTTGTATGCCTTTAATATTGAGAGTTATGCCATCTCAACTATGTAGTTTCTTCTCTGTATACTCTATCGTTTTCAGCTATGGTATTCAACCTGATAAGACAGTGGCACTCATCTCTGCCTCAGTCTTGAAACTGATGAGATATCCATTGACATAACTCAAACTCAAATTGATTGAATCAATGATTTCCTCTAGGAATGTCTGGAGTGCCTTTTCAAATAGTGATAGTTCTTTCACATTAACATGTTTGTATGAGTAAGTATTTGACTTTTTTGCTGCTCTGAAATTACATTCTACTTCAACACACCTTCTAGAAGTGATCTTTAACTTTACAGATGTGGTATTCTTTTGTCATAGCTGGGCACTACTTAAGCTTATGAGGTTTTTTGTTCCACAGTGCTGACACTAACTCTCAATATCTGTTGTTTGGCCTACACTTTCCGTTAACTTTATAAATTGCATGGATTCTGTTACACTCCTATGATAAAGACCTCTCAGAATTTAATTGTGTGTTCCTTGTTTCTGCTTCCACAGCAATTTGAATAGCTTCCTGCAAAGTCAAATCTTCTTTGGACTGTGATAGTTTAGACTAATTGTCATGAATAATTCTAACAACAATGCTGTATCTTATGAATTCTGATTTCAAAGCTCCATAGTCATAGTTTCCACAAGCCTGTAGAGAACATTAATGAAATTATCCCCAGAGTCCCTGGATGTGAAACTCTTCTGTTAAATCATGCTCTTTCAAAAATTGTATTTGATCTCAGATAAAGTAATTGTCCAATGCTTGAAGAACATCAGAACATCTTGAACAAAGCTGTTTTAATTCTCCAGTACCTATATTCTATTGTATTTCTGGCATTAAAGCTTTTAATCCCACGGTAAGTCAATACTGGATTAATCTGTCTTTGGACGACTTCTACTTCCGTAAATAAAAAGGCTGTTCCAATTTTCGTTTTACAAGCTTTTAAACTATGCAATTTGGATTACGGTATTCTTGTTCTTTTAAAACTTTGTGTTCTCTTTTATAGAACTATATAATCTTCCTCTGATAAAGCTTTTATTTCTGTGAAACAGCAATTCTGTATCTCTGCTGATCACTGAGGGTCTTCCAAGACTTTTGTGATTTAAATGGCACTTTCCTGCATTCTGCAGCCAAAATTTCTACTTTCTTGAAGCAAAATGGACTCTTTCTCCCATTTC
Source organism: Rhincodon typus (assembly GCF_021869965.1). Taxonomy (NCBI): domain Eukaryota; kingdom Metazoa; phylum Chordata; class Chondrichthyes; order Orectolobiformes; family Rhincodontidae; genus Rhincodon; species Rhincodon typus. Next base: position 31,764,589 of record NC_063358.1, on the reverse strand, counting down.
ACAGGCATATACTCCTGCGATTTTCAAAATGCATTTAATTGCTGTAGTCTTACTAAACCTTCTCACCAAAATTGTAATCTGAATTATTGCTCTTGCTTCTTTATCAAATTGTTAATAGTCTTTGGCTATATTTTTCTGTTAGACCCTACCTTGTATCTTCTGAAATTATTCCTTTGTCAATTTAATCTACTCTCTGATGTCCTGAAGCTGTGGCCTGAGTATAAATGAAATCCATGGTCCCTAACTTTGCCACTGTAGCCATATATCAATGTATGCACTTAATGTGGCAGCAATGCTCACTGTGTTTGGTAAGTACCTCTTTCCTAACTTCAATCTTTCCCAACCAAATCTTTTTGTGCTATGACTCATATTTTCACCTTTTCTGACAGGAATTTTTAGCTTTGCTCAGAGGGTTCTGAAACAATCACTTCCTACTGAACCTTAAACCAAGCCTGCCCTTACACAACCTTCTTTTTTCTAAGGACTCTAACTCCCAAGTGTGACTTTTTAAAAAAGTTTTACCACCTCACACTGCTTCTCCTATGTTCTATACCAGTTCTGAATTGAAGGCTTTACCTGGAAATGTTGTTCGCTCAGGCGTCATTTATTGTTTATCCTGAATTATGTTTGAGAAGGTGGTAGAGTTCTAGCTCCTTGAATTATTGCAGTTTCAATGATGTGGCAACAAGGAATTTCCAAGATTTTGATCCAAAGAAACTAAAGGATCACCAACATATTTCAAAGTAAAGGTGGGCTGTGCCTTGAAGGGAGCTTACAGGTTGTGGTAGCACTCGTCTTTGTCCTTTTAGATGGCACGTGTCACAAGCTGAGATAATGTTGTTGTAAGATCCTTGGTGAGTTGTTGCAATGTATCTTCTGGATGGTACATACTGCTGCTACTGTGCATTGGTGGCGTAGGGAGTAATTGTTGAGTTCATGGATGGAATGCCAATCAAATGGCCTGCAATATCCAGATGGTGTCAAGCTTTTTGAGTGCTGTTGGGACCACACTCATCTAGGTACGCAGGGAGTATTCTATTGCACAACAGACGTGAGCCCTGTAGAAGGTCGATAGGCTTTGTGGAATTGGGAGGTGAATTGTTCACTAGAGATCCTAGCCTCTCACCTGCTCTTGAAGTCATAGCATTTGTGTGGTTATTTTTTTTTCTTCTTTATTGAGCTGGTAGTGTCACTGACTGGTTATTGCCCATACAAATTTGCCTTCTGCAGATCATGTGAGGTAGGTGGACAATATTGTTTGGAATGGAATTTCAGGATTTTAACACAGCTACAGTGGAGGAATAATAACGTATTTCTAAGTCTAAACACTGAACGGCTTTGAAGGGGAACTTGCAGTTGTTGGTGCACAATTGTATCTGCTAACCTTGTCCTTCTAGATGGTAGCGGTCATTATTCTGGAAGGTGTTATCTCAGGAACTTTCATGGATTTTTGCAGTGCTTTCTGTTGATAGTACACACTGCTGTAACCAAGTATGTGATGGAGAATGTTTGTGAATGTACGAGCTGTTTTAATCAGTTCAGTTTCTGGTTCTTACTAACGAGCAAAAGATTTTCATATGTATATTGCATTTCATGATCTTAGGATGTCCCAAAGGGCTTCATAACTGATGAAATGCTTTAAGTGTCGTGTCTGCTGTGCTGTTGAAAACACAGCAGCCAAATTGTGCATAGCAAGCTCTTGTCATCATCTTCTCCAGCTACAACTATAAACCGTGCATTGCAGCCTCTGAATCAAAGCTCTACCAGCAGCTGTATCTTTTTATCCAGTAAATGCACTGGAATAATTTCTATGTTTAGGAGTGTATAGCTGCAGTTCTAATGAAAAAAAAACTCCTCTTCAAATAAATTCATTTACTGAATACACAATAACACAAAACTCAAAATTATGTACACTAATTACTTTGAACACTTCCAACAGCTTTGATAATTTGACACAGCTACGAAATGTTGGAAAAGGCACAAAAATTTGAATGTGTAAAGATAACAGGCAAGTTAAACTTTCCTTTCATCTATTCCCTACATTTTTTTTGTTTCAGATTTCCAGTATTTTGTGTAACTAATTAAATACAAACACGCGTACAAGTAATTTAACAACTTAAAGCTGCTTTTTATATTTCAAAGCCCCTTTTCACAGGTGTTTCTGTGTGAATGGATGTTTAGTGTAATACCTCAGATTTGGACTGATTATTGAAGCAGTAAACCAAATAAACAGCTGCAAATTCAACTGTTGCTAACTTGCCAGATTAAACATTCCCACCAGCACTGGAAGGCAGTGCAGATAGCTAATACAGCAAAAGAATATTTAGGAGCTGAGAGTGAGACATGCACCAGGGACTCACAGCTGTATGTGAAAAATCTGGCAGAGTCACTGTAATTATTCCTTACTGATCTGATATCTGACCAAGACAATTCCTATTCTCTTCTGCTGACTCCTGCAACTCCAGCTCTGACCTTTTTTTTTGAATGTTGAATAGCCTCTTTCTGTGACTGTCAAGCTGAATTGAAGCAGGTTCAAAAATGGCATGAGCAGAAGGCACTTTTTTCTTCTGCAAATCTCTAGAAATCGTCAACAGCCAAGAGAACTACAATTTGAACACAAGTTCTGTCTCTGAGTTAAAAGGTTTCTGGTTCAGTCTCACTTAAAGAAAAATTTCTAGGTTGGCACTCTAGAATAGTACTGAATGCCTGCTACACTTTGGAATTTGATCTTGTGGACAAAGACTCAGCGATGTGTTGTGGCAAGCAATTACTGATGGGCAACAAATGCTTGTATTACCAGAGATGTTCACATGCCATGAAAGAACAAAGATTTTTCCACAATATCATCAAACTATGCCAAACAAAAAAAACTGTCATTGTCTAATTAAGGAGCTAAACTGTGTGAAAACTAATTGCTGCAACTCCAGATTACAGCACTTTATAGACTTTACTTTGGGATGTCCTGAAATTTTGAAAGATGTTGCATAAACATTATCTTGTAAAGAGCTTTTGAGGCAAGAACAATAAGCAACAAACAAGCCCTTTTCTATCCCTTTGAATTCAGGATTCTATGCAGTTACTGATTGTCTTTTTGACTCTATTCCAAGTGACTATTTCTCACTGTGAGCATTAGCAAGTTGCTCATCTGGACAAAACAATTCCATATTTCACATACTATTTTCATATATGAATAAAAATCAGGAGCACTGGTGATTTATTTACTATTTTGCCCTCATTGTCATCGGCTGATGAAGCCAAGCACACAACTTTGCTTACTGTGACTTTAGATGAGACGACAGATTGTCGTAAAAGAGGAGTAGAGCTGAAAGGAAAACAGAAATATATATGCAACAAACAGGCTATTGAACTGTGATTTAGGACACAATCAGTGACCTCTTTGCTTATATTTCTCAAATAACTTTTGAGAATATTGTTATGTAGAATAACTAGCAGAATTTGTAAATTGTAGAATTAATTTCAAAGTTTTGTCTGAACATTGGGCAAATCATCAGCCAATGTCCCTACTTCTGACCTTAGAATGGGGGGAAATTTATCAATGAAGCTGCTGTTCACTGAGTTTTAGATACTACCCTGACAAATTCCTGCAGTGCAATCCTAAGGCTGAGATAATTGAGCTCCAATGGATAGAACCATCTTCTATTGTGCTATATGTGATTTCAATCAGTGGAAAATTTCTCCCCGATTTTATTGACTTCAATTTTGCTCAGGCATCTAGGTCAAATGCTGCCCTGTTGTCAAGGACAGTCATATTCACCTCATCTCTTGACTTCAGCTCCTTTGACAAGTTTGGACTGTAATACACACAGAAGTCAGGTAGCCATGATGGAACCTGTGCTCATCATTGGTGTGCAGCTTCTTGGAATGTAAGTGCTGTTTAATGGCATTGTTGATGACAACCTTCATTACTTTGCTGATGAAAGTAGGCTGATTAGGTTGTAATTCGCTGTATTTGATTTCAAACAAATAGGACAAGCATTCTCAGTAGATGACAGTGTTGTATCTGTACTAGAAAAACATGGCTATGGGTTAGGTCAGTTCTGGGGCATAAGGTTTCAGTATGATGGATGGGTGGGATGCTGTCAGGGTCCATCACCATTTTTGTACCCAGCATCTTAGCTGTTTCTCAATATAGTACGGAATGAATCAACCCGGCTGAAGATGGGCATCAGTGACACCGGGAACCTTAGGAGGAGGCCGAGATATTTAAGAACAGGAACGCGCCACATCACTGGGACATGTAGTGGTATGGTGGCTCAGTGGTCAGTACTGCTGCCTCACAGCGCCAGGCACACAGATTTGATTCCAGCTTCAAGCAACTTTGTGAAGTTTGCACATTCTCCCCATGTCTGCGTGGGTTTCCACCAGGTGCTCCGGTTTCCTCCCATGGTCCAAAAATGTGTAGGTTAGATGGACTGGCCATGCTAAATTGCCCCCTAGTGTCCAAGGATGTGCAGGCTAGGGATATTAGACGTGGGAAATGCGAGATTTTGGGAATAAGGTGGGATTCACTTTGGAATGTTGATGCAGACGTGATGGGTCGAACGGCCTCTATCTGCACCTTAAGGATTCTATGATTCTATGTGCCAGTCCATCATTGTGTTTCATATCTCTTTGTATGGAGAAGTGTGCTTAGCCCTCAACTGCATAGAATGTTGCCTTCTCAGAGGTCAGGACTTGTTTCACTCCTTATGTTACCAACAAAGATCATTGCCAGAAAGAGTCATGAAACCAGTTGCTGGTGCAGTGTGGGTCATTGCGGGAGCCTTCCTAAGAAGGTGAAGGCAAATGCAGGCCTGATATCAAGACCAAAAGCAGCACAGATCCATCGCAGAGGATGAGAGGCACCCAGCTCAACCAGATGATGTTAACGATAGGGCCCCTTCGGTATGTGTGGGGGCCCACAGGAGGAGCAGAGCTTTTGCACACCAAATCTCATTGTTGAAGTTAAGTGAGGCGTGTGTCAGTGCAGGCTTTGTATTTCCCAGGACACTGTGTCCAAGCAGTGCCAGATGCCGGAGTGACGCCTGAGCATTGCAGGAGTGGGAGGCCATCCTTTCCTGGAGGCTGTGAAGGTCACAGCTATTGTGAACATCTCTGTCACTAGCTCCTTTCAAGGTGTGATGGATGACCTGTGTGGCATATCTCTGTCATGTACCCACAAGTATATCAGGATGGTAACCAATACCATCAGTGCATGATTGCATTGGTTCATTTTGTTCCCCTGTAAGAAGGTCAATGCTGAACCCCTGGGCAGTGTGATTCAGGAAGGTTTCCCAAGTCCAGGGTACCATCAGCTATACACACTGAGTGGAGCATATCACAACACTGTGGAATTGATCAATGGGAGGGGGTTCCATTCTACTCATTTTCAAGTGATCTGTGACTGTCTGACTGATGCAGAGCATAGACACAATGCTGCACAGGCTTCATCTAGGCTGTGGTGGAGCCTACAATGGGGCTACTGAAGATGAGGGTCCTGCTGTATTGACTGGTCCAGAAGGGGGTACCTTCAGTATTATCCAGACGCAGTGTACTGCATCCATCGTGTTGTGCTGCTCAATTGGAGCAGGCAACAAGGCAATGCACTGGATACTGAGGAACGGGGGAAATGGGAGTAGCCTTCCAAGGACACTGGGGAGAAGGAAGATCTCCTTGTAAGGATGGAGCTCAGCAGGCTCTGGTACTATAAGTCACACAGCATCTTATTGACAAATCGACAGGTTCCAGTAGAAAAGGCCTGTGCACAGCATACAATTGTAGAATTGTAGAAATAGTCATTGGTCATCATTGGAGAATTTGGTTTGCTTTGTGGAGCACAATACAGCCTCTATTAACTTAATTTGCTGTCTGCAAATAAAATTTCATATTTGAAATTGTCTGATTGTTTGCATATATTTGTTTTTCCCAATTGGACAACGGCAAGGTGTGGGTTTATAGAGGGCATTGGGGACAAAGTAGTAGTGAATTATGGATGGGATGTGGCAAAGGATAGGTCAAGTGTGAGGCCTGGTGGCTTAATAGTGATGAGGTGAGACTATGGATTGTATGTGCAAGACAGACACACAACATTGCAGTTGACTCTTACCTGCCCTCTAAAATGGTCTAGCATGTCATTCAATTCAAGGGCAATTTGGAAATTCCAACAAGCACTGGCCTTGCCAGAGAACTTAAATTCCCTAAAAGAATTTTTTTAAAATGTGGACAGTTAAAGCTCATGTTAGTGTTGTTTAACAAAAGCAACATTGCAATGCAAACAGAAGTAGATTTATATTGGAAAACAAGAAAGGTGTTTACCTTGTTCTCGCTATCATGTTGTTCCTCTATTTTAATATTCTCCTTTAAAGATTTAAACCATTTACTTACCAGCTTTCTGTGTCCTCTTAAGGGGTGGAAGTAATATTGAAAAAAGATCTCCAGCTGAAAACCAGATTTAAAAACTACTCCAGCAATTGAGGCTCATAATTTAGAAGATTACTATGGTCAATTCAAGGCACTATTTTGTGGCATGATTGTCTGATGTGAAATTTTGAGCAGTTATCTTGTCTACTGCTGGCAGCACAATTGTTCCTGATTGGGAAAAACCTTAATACCCCCTCCAAATATCATTTTGTATTCCTACCTTCAACTGTATCCAATATTTCTCAGTTTGGCTTTTCAGGATGTAATGTGTGTGGTCTTTTCTCTGCCTTGTTCATCAAACCAATGTTCGGGACCTTTTCCAGCAGCATAAGTATTATTTCTTGCAATGCTTGAATCCAGCAAAGCCTGTCCTAGCTTTAAGACCTATCAAAAAATACACAAATGACAACTCTATTCCTAGCTATCTCTGTGTTTGGGTTTACTATTCTGAGCTCTTAGATCTAAAATATCAAACACATGAGAAAACTGATAATGTGTAATTACTTGAATCATTCTTTGAAGAACTAGGCCTGTTGAATTCCTGATATTGTTATCACTTGTGTGCATAACTATGATTTTAGCTCATTTGGCTTGGTGGTTGGAATGCCATGTAGTTTCACCAACAGCATGGGTTCAATTCCTGTATCAGCTGAGGTTACCATGCAGGTCTCTTCTCTTCAATCTCACCCTTCACCTGAGGTGTGGTGACCCTCAGGGTAAACCACCAGCAGTCATCCCTCTCTAATGAGACAGCAGCCCTACAGTCCTCAGGAACTATGGCGACTTTCCTTTACTTTATATCCTACAGCAGATCAAGGTGGAAAGATTTTATGTTTTCTACTTCATATAAACAGAGGTACTTGTTTCTCTGAATCTACCCAAATGAATTTCTTTATCATTTTAAATATCTCAATACTGATCATCCCTCAATTTTCTAAACTCAACGTTGTGCAAATGTCCTCAAAGCAAAACCCTGTGAGCCTCAGGATTGCTCCAGTGAATATGCACTTGAACCAATTCATAACCAATATACTTTGGATATAGTGGTGTTGCCATGTGCTTGCTAACATGAGGCACGTAAGAAAAAAAATCACTTAGGGGCAATACCCTCCTGCTTATTATGTATTCTCTTACTTTGTTTGGATTTCCCAAATAATATCATACCTATCAATATTGAATTCTTTTCTGAGTTTGCCAGCATGAAGCTTTTACAATTTTAATAGCCTGATTGTTATCAGTTCTGACAATTGAATATTTCTATCCAGGCTCTCACGGCTTGAAAGCTCCATAAACAACAACATTTTGGCTATGGGTGACTGGATCCTTGGGAGTAAAAGCTTGATTCTCCAGCCAGGAGAAAGTATCTCCCTTCTGAACTGAACACTTGGTGCTTCTGAACTGAGGCTTTGAACTTTCTGAAGTCAAAACTATACCTAGTGACCTTCTGATTTGTTGTAAACTCAGCAGTATAAACATTCCATCCAGTAACAACACAGGAGTTCCCCCAGGCATTTAAGTGCAGTCTCATGTTTTCTTGGAACTAATGCACTTTTGTCACTGTTAACGTGGTCATCAGTGGTATTATTAAGTTTTCCTTGGTGATAGACATTGAAATCCCCCACCCAAAGTGCATTTTATGTCCTTGTTGGCCTTTGTGTTTTTTTCCAAGTGGTATTTAACATGGAGGAGTGCTAGTTGATCTGCTGAGGGAGGGAGGTAAGTGGAAAGCAGCAGGAGGTTTCTCTGATATGATTCCATGTGACTTCATGGAGTCCAGAATATTACCACTGTTCTGCCACTTCTTGTGGGTTTGCTCTGCTAGTGGACACTGTCTGGGCTGACATTCCACAGAGCGGACTTAGAACTCTGCAGCATGCAGGTGAGTCCATATTTCAGTGTTTCTATTCAACTTTCTACCCCCAACTCCCCAATCTTTTCACTTCCATTCCATGCATCCCACACATCCCAGAAAATGCCTTTGAATCTGTTCTGGTTTTTGCTGGAGTCATCCAACTTTCCCATTAATCTCCACCCATTAATGAGAACAAACCAGCCCTGTGTGAAAATGTGGCTAGCCTACTCATGGGTACATCTACTGAAAACAATGTGGGTGTACTTTCTCACAAATAGGATGTGACACATACAAACACTGAATAGTAGATTGTGTTGTAATGAGAGGCAACAATTACTGCTGAGTTTCAGAGCAACTTGATATGTTTTCTCCCAGATAAAATATCTTTGTGGCTCTAACATTTCCACATTAAAATTCCTACACTTTTTCATGCTACTGTTGATCTTTGCCTTTTTTTAGTCGGGAGGTGATGGCCCAGTGGAAGTTAATGTTCTAGGAACCCAGGTTTGATTCCCACTGTGGCAGATGGTGGAATTTAAATTCAACTAAAAAATAATACGGAATTAAAGTTGTAATGTCGACCATGAGACCATTGTCAATTGTCAGGAGAAACCCGTTTATATCCTTTAAGCATGGGAACTACCATCTTTGTCTGGTCTGGCCTACATGTGACTCCAGACTGGTGACTCTTAACAACTGTCTGGGGCAATTAGGGTTGGGCAATAAATGTTGGTTTAGCCAGTAATGCCAACAACTTGTGAGTGCATTTTAAAGAACAGATTCACCATGTCAATGGTTTCTGCCCCTCTGCCAAAGCTGCATCTTTACACCAGCTCCTGGGGGGTACATAACAGGTGACTAGAATAATATTACTGGTAATTTTCCACTGCCCATGAATTAACTGGAATCTTTACCGGATGGCATAGCCCAAATTGAGAATTCACTACGCAAACAATCACGGACACTTATCCACATTATTTCATAGTGCTGCCTACGGATGTGATTTTTATGCTTAAACTGCTAATGTAACTCATTGTGAAAAAATGTTGTTTAGGATGACATCAAGAAAGATACATTGTAATCCTTGGTTTATTTGTTGTTTTTTTTTGGCTGCAGGATGGTGGTTTCAGGCCTGTGGCCCTTCTAACTTGAATGGTATGTATTACTCAGGCGGGATGAACACAATTCGCTTTAATGGGATCAAGTGGCACTACTGGAAAGGTTCACATTATTCCCTCAAGTCCACCACAATGATGATCCGGCCTGTAGCTTTCTGAGCAATGCATCGGCATTGCTTTTCGGAGCAGCTCATGGAATTCACCATCACATGTACAGGATATTGTGCATCCGCCGCATAACCACTGATAAAAGATTTTTTTTTAATTGTTTAGTGCACACTGGTGGGATATAAATATTAAAGGCTTCACCACCACAGCTATAAACATTCAGCCTGCAGTTTGCTACAAAATATTTTTTTTGATAAAAGCTTTGCTGCATTACTTCAGTGGTGAAAAGATTGACAAGGACACTCTCGGCGGAAAGCTAGAAGGAGAATATTAAGTGACTTGCCATTGAACTAGTTCATGAAAAAGAAAATCCCCTTGGGCCTTCTCCTGTTCAACTCGAATGATGCAAAGTATGTGTTGCCCATTGACATAATCTAGATTCAGGGCAAAGTATATCTGAAAGTCTTCATTCTTTGTCAGCTGCCTTCAATGCTGTCTTCAATACATCAAGCTTCACATCTACTTTCTCCTTCAGTAGCTTCTGAGGCATATGACCATTGCAAAAGCAAACAATAGTGTGAAGGTAACATGTTTAATTATTTAACGTAAAGAAAGTATCTTGTTGTGCTTCCCCAGTAAATTCTTTGAGAGAAGAGAGATCATTGCATATTTACATCATTATGTTTACCTGTCTATTGGTCTTCCATATTTTTGAGGACAGCCTGTTTCTGGGTAGGCTAAGTTACTACGGCAGCCAACATATACAGTCTGTTCCAAAAAAAACTCCAATTGTTTGTTGGCTATTACTGCCTATTTGCATTCTAACAGATGTTCTATTTTCTGCATGCCCAGCTGTTTGTATCACTGCGCTTTTGACATCTTTGTTTTTTTTTTCATTATAGTGATGATTAAATCTGCTGTATGTGGAAAGCCTGATGCCAGACCTCTGTATAAAAACATGGTTAAATATCTTTCAGTGCATGAAGCCTTGGTCACTTTATTCTTTTGCAATGAGTCTCTGTTGGACAATTTACTGTGAAAGCTTCTACTGCATGTATTGGTACTGAGGAAGCCTATCTAGTTCAACTGCGGTCCCGTTTTGAGAGATCATTGCTTTTGCAGTGCACAGCTGGTTCTAAAATTGGTAATTGTGCCTCTGACAATTACTCGTTGCTCCTCACATTCTCATCAATCAAAAAGCCAAAAACTGGGGGAAAGGGCGAAGGTTATTATCATGATCAAAATATGGAATGAAATTCAAACTTTCCCAAAAAAATTTGGTTTCACTTGGGATGGTTGCATCTGGCTACACTCTCTTAAATCATTTAACTTTTGCTTGCATACCAGCCCCTTTATTGTTGCAACAAATGTGGGCCACCTGTGGTTTTAGTATAGTACTGTGAATGTGGAAAATACATAATTTTGACCGCTTAAGAGCACACAAATTCTGAATCGTCCTAAGTAGCAAATCAAAATAATGCTCATAAGACACTAAAGGCGAACAAGTACCTTTTGTAAGAGAGAAGGAACAAACATTGCATGAGATCCAAGATCTTTTGATTTTATTCTTTTGGTCAGTAAAAGTAAAAACAAACCTATTTCTTCCATAGATAGTAGGAACTGTAGATGCTGGAGAATCTGAGATAACAAGGTGTAGAGCTGGATAAACACAGCAGGCCAAGCAGCATCAGAGGAGCAGGAAAGCTGATGTTTCGGGCCTAGACCCTTCTTCAGAAATG
>NC_063358.1:31700654-31752952 GCF_021869965.1 Rhincodon typus | reverse complement strand
CTTCAGAATTCTTCAGAATTCAGAAATTTTTTATAAGATTTCTGAAGAAGGGTCTAGGCCCGAAACGTCAGCCTTCCTGCTCCTCTGATGCTGCTTGGCCTGCTGTGTTCATCCAGCTCTACACCTTGTTATCTCTATTGCTTCCATGTTCCCTGCTGTTCCCATTGTGAACTCTCCAGTACCAAGATAGTACAATTAGCCAACTTGTTGGCCTGTGAGTGTGAAAATGCTGCAAGCTGCTATGTGAGAGTGACCCAAGGTATTTTCTCAACTTTGCACCTCAATATCTGGATAACTCTACTTCCCAACCCTTGTTCCCAGGCAGGTCCTTTAAAAACACAGATGCAGGGTGCTGAGAATACGACACAGCTTGAAATGATTAGTTTTGTTTTCAAACATTGATTGGCAAGTTTTTATTAACATTTTTGTAAGATTAACAATTCCACTGCCAAGTGTTAATTAAGGAACACCACTTTGTAATTGTTCATCTCTTATTTCACACGCCCTCTGTGTGCAGAGTACAACACAGATGCGTGTCCGTATACTGGAACGTTGCTCCAAGCAAAATATTAAGGGTGTGCCAATGGCAATGGTGAAACGTCACAAGCAGGTGGAGCAACAATGAGTTACAGATCTTGTCTAAGTAATGACCAAAAAACAAAACTGTGCTGAACTATACTCATTCTGTCTGTAACAGAACCAAGAAAGTGTGATTACCAAAAAATGAGAATCTGTTAAAATGTATCGCCACAGACCAGAACTATTCATGTGATAGAGGATTTATTAAGTCAATTGAAACATAAAATCAAGAATTAGGTTATGCTTAAATATCTTTTTTATATACCAGACTGTTGAAATAAAGAATACTACAAACATTGATTCATCGCTCATAATTTCTTATTAATTTTAGCTTAATTATTTACTGTTTCCAGTATATGCAGGTATTGGAAAATATTACTGCTACTACTCTACAAAAAGAAATTCAGCTAAATTGGCAAACAATAAATTGATAATGTTTTGCATACTTTCACTTTTTATACATCATGAAGCATGATCATACAATTTGCAATAGATTTTGGACTAATTTAACATGTGTTCAAAGTTCTATTCTCTGTTCTATCTGCTAGCAAAAAAAAACTTGATCATTATCACAATGCTATGACCTTGAATTATGCATTAAAGCTGTAATATGTCATATGTTTGACCAACACTCTAATATATATATACATACATATAATTACTTTTCATTATTTATGAACATAATGCGTATGGTGAACAGTGAGGCCGTGATCAGAGCTCCAACATATTTTGTCAGTGTGACTTGTCCCCTTCCAAGATTTTCCAGATCTCTACTGTAACACTGAGGGAAGCACTAGGGACTGACCAAATACTTTTCCGCAGTAGCTGGGAAACAGTTGTCATCTTCATCCCCACCTCGATCCCTTCGTGCTTTTCCTCACATCCTGGTATCAATGACACTAGTATAAAATGAACAGGCCTGTTGCCTGTAACCAATTCATAAACTGTTAGTAGGTTCCACAAGATGTAAAAGCAAAATGCGAAAGAACCAAGAGGGCAAACAAATTTATATTATGCAGAAAATAGCAAGCTATCAATCTTTTCTTGTATGGTTATTGTACTCCTTGGGAAACATCTTATAGATTGACTGCACTTTTTCAAATTGGTTTGTGTTATTTTGAACCTATTTGTCCATTCGTTTGTTTGTGGATGTCTTACAATGCCATTTCGCAGTAAATACATGAGTGATAGTCTCCATTAACTGTTATGGCAAAAAAGAAAATGTTCTGTCTGCTACACAGATCAGTGAAATGTGATATGAATTCCCCTGCTAGTGTGATATCAATTACATAGGCCATTTGTCCTAGTACCTAGTGGAATGTATCAAACGACACAGGTAACATGTCAACTGTACATGTTACTTAGCTTAACCAACCCATGGTTGCAAAACTTAGAATAAAATCTCCAACATTTGATGTGATTCTTCTATTGGGTAACGTTCACTGGATAATCCCAAATGTGCAAAGAATTAAACGAGAAATGAATTTAATCAGTCAGGCTTGCAGTGCGATTCAACTGAGTGTGCCAGAAGCTATATTTGCTCGCATACAAGGCCCTGTTCTTTGCAAGCCGAAACAATATGACCACAAATTGTATGTTCTCCATTGAAGAAAGCACCATGGAAGCAAACAATCCCTGCTGAATCTTCAGGGAAAGGTTCTTACTAATCAGTGAATTTGCCTGGTTTGAACTTCATGAGTTAACAGTTCCCAATTCATGTTCATGTTAACCCTAGTCTAAACAATTATCACTTTATTGACATGCTGCATAAATTATTGCTTCCCAACTTAATTGATTTTCTTGCATTTCAGCCCTGGCGAACACAAGACAAAAAACTTTGACTTCATATCTCTTGTGAACAAAATTTATGTACAGATTCATAAGGGCGGTTCTTTACTGAAAGGTCAAGTAGTGAGAATTTGACATTTGCTGTTTCAGGTAGTAATTGGGGTGAATAGCATAGATATACGTAATGGGAATCATAGAATCCCTCCAGTGTGAAAACAGGCCATTCAGCCCATTGCATTCAGACCAAAACTCCTAAGAGCGTCCCACCCAGATCCACTCCCTGTAATCCTGCATTTCCCATGGTTAATCCACCTATCCTGCACATCCATGGACACTATGGACAGTTTAGCATAGCCAATCCACTTACCTTATATGTCTTTGGACTGTAGAAGGAAACAGGAGCACCTGGAGGAAACCCACACAGATACTGGGAGAATGTGCAGACTCCACACAGACAGTTACCCAAGGCTGGAATCGAACCCATGTCCCTGGTCCTGTGAGGGAGCAGTACTAACCACTGAGTCACTGTGCCAGGCAGCAATTTAAGCAAATTGGAGAAAAGGGAAGGGTAATGCTGATAGAATTAGATGGGAAAGGATGGATGGAGGCTCAAGTGAAGCATAAACTCCAGGACAGCCTTGTTGTGCCAAATGGTTTCTATGGTGAATATTCCATTTAACGCGTAAAACCTCTAAGACACTGCCTTTAATTTCAAACTTAATTAAATATACTTCTTAGTTAAAAATTCAGTAGGTTGATACAAAAAAGAATTAGCACAAAATTGTCTTGTTTACAGAAGATGGTCAGAGAACATGCTTTTACAAATCTCTCTGTTGCATTCTGATAACTGAATCTATTATTCCTTCTGTGCATTTGGCCACAGCACATGTGTGTGACTGATTGGACTTGTTTAGTAATGAGAAGTTGAAAAAGAATTGTGTTTTTTAATATGTGGACACTATTGTTTTGTAAAATAGGACGTTTGTCAGTACTGACAGGCATTTCATTAGCAATAATTTGTGAGAGCCATCTGTTACTCATTTGTAATCTGGAGGGAAATAAATTATGGTAGGTGTGTTTAATCACTTAGCTCTTGTCATTAAGACTGCAGCAGAAGTAAGGACCACAGTGTTGTACATGACTTCCTGAATCGTAAGTTATTTTTGGAGCTAGGTCCAATGTTTCACAGAAGCATTTGTTCTGTCATACAAAATATGAAGAAAGACTGTTATTCTGAAATGTATAATCATGTTAGATCAGGGATAGATTGATTTTCAGCATATGCTGAAGGTAAAATGTTTTCAAAATAGTGACTTTGTCAATATTGACCAATGTTCTTGGGCAATCACTTGACAATGGCCAATCAAAGATCAACTACCACAAATGGGACTGAAAACCAGTGGGGAATCAATATTCTAAGAAGAAAAGAGTGAAAAGATGAAAACAAGTTTAAGTTTGCTCATAGTTATTTTTATTTTGAGTAGTAGATCTAAATTACACCACTGTCCAGGATCAATTTGGACTCAAAATACTGCAGTTTTACCTCGGTGGATGTAAGGAAATTATAGATTGCCATATTAAGGTCTGTGACTGAATATTTGATTAAATAGATGAGATCAAGAATGATGCAAAGTAAGAATGAGATATTTAGAGAGGGATATCCTGAAGTTGGAGCCCAGACAGGTAAAGGCACAGAAATTAGTGGTAGAGCAAAGGGACCAGAGAATCCACATGAGGCTGAAGTTGGTGAAGTATAGAGGAATAAGCAGAGGTCAGGCAGATTAGGATAAATTGTCAGGAGAGGAAAGAGAAAGACACAGATGTTTCACAATGTAGAATAATGGGATTAATTTGAGAAGCATATATCATGATGATGTAGCAATGATGTTGGAATCACCTGATTAATTGAAGAGAGCTAGAAGAAGGAGAAGTTCTAACCTTACTTGAAAATACTGTACATCTAGATTGAGCTGTAAATAAATGGTTCTTGCAGAATTTTCTGTAGAGCCCAGTAATATTATATCAGGAGATCAAATTGAATTTGATACTAAGCAACACTTAAAACCCATGATCATATCAGCCAGGGTATTCAGGGAGAAATTCTCCAGCATAAATCTCAGTGATGACCAATATTCGAGAAGTCTCCACCTCATTAAGAAAGTCTTTATTTAATTCTGCCAACTGCTGTAGCCTGAATCACAGACTCGGAATAGAGAAAGGATCACATAATCAGTGACTGTGGCAATAAATGTCTATGTGTCTGGCTCCTTTCTGGCTGCATGCTGATGATGTTAACAACCTCTCCCAGATTGCAGTTGTCATTCAAATTCAGCTCCTCGATGGCAGTTAGGAACGGGCTGTAAATGCATCCTTGCCAATGACAACCACATCTCTTGAATGAATAAAAATAAGGTCACTGATGCTGTCTATTCAGAAAGAAATAATTCCATTTCAATCCCTCTTGTCAAGCAGGCAGAGTAGACACAAGGGTTTAAAATGTTTGCAGGCTTCCGTTCGGTACAGGGTGCCATTGATTGTAGTAGTATTGTGTTGCATGTTAATTATGTCTTATACCAGAACTGAAAAGAACTCAATGCCTCAAATGTGACCATAGTCAGCACATAATACAGATCAAATCTGGTTACTCAGTAGTCATGGTGCCTCCCTTTTTTAATCTGCTGTGCCAGATCGTAAAAATGCCACCACAGCAAAGTGGTTATTGAATGATATGGCTTTACTTAATTCATTAATGGTTTGCGGGCAT
Source organism: Rhincodon typus (assembly GCF_021869965.1). Taxonomy (NCBI): domain Eukaryota; kingdom Metazoa; phylum Chordata; class Chondrichthyes; order Orectolobiformes; family Rhincodontidae; genus Rhincodon; species Rhincodon typus. Next base: position 31,747,821 of record NC_063358.1, on the reverse strand, counting down.
CACTGGCTACTTCAACATTTATTGTCCATCGCTAATTGCCCAGAAGGGAAATGAGAGTCACATGTAGGCCAGATCAGTTAAGGATGATAGATTTCTTCTCTAAAGGACATTTGTGAACCACATGTTATTTTTCCAGACATGGTTATCAGTAGGCTCCTAATTCCAGTTACTTACTGAATTCAAATTTTACCATCTGCCATGGCAGGAATTTGAATCAGATTCCCAGAACATTACCTGGGTCTCTGGGATTAATAGTTTATTGATAATAATACTAGGCCATCACCTTCTCCGATGAAAAGATATTGCTTTTGTTGGTGAAGTGATTCATGACCGCAGTTTGCTGCCATAAGAAATAAGAAGTGCAAACTACTTGCACTCTATTGCAATCATTCCAATGCATGGGCCAGTCTAGACGGGTCCTGAAGTATTCAACTGAGCAGGTCCCTATGCCTGTGGTGACCTGATGGGGATATCAGTGAGAGTGGAGGTGGGTGGGCCAGGGACTCTGAGAGGAGACTTCTGGCCAGTCTGCATATGATTCTTCTTCTGGCTGCATGCCTACTGCTCCATCCTGTCGCTTTGTCTCTGTACTGCGTCAAGAAAGCCAAGAAACCTAGTCTATTGCCAAGCTATCTACGTCAAAAACGAAGTATTTAACCATCTTCCCCCTCACTGTCTTGTCCCAGTAAACATGTCTTTATTTTCTGCTTCAGACAGAAATTCCATTGAGTTTGTGCTGTTTTATTATTCTAGAATCACCTTTGACTCATCTGCTGATACACTAACACAATCTAACTTTCAATCTATGGAAACCACTGAGTAGTTAAGTTAAAGCTCAGCTCTCTGTGAGTTAATAGACATATTAATTCAATACCAGGTCTCTCTGACATTTTGGCATGTTAGCAATAAAGCCTGCTCACAATAATGGAGTATTTAGTTTAGAATCAATCTCATTGTATTCTATGTAGCAATGGGGACGAGACATGATCTTGCTGATCATGAGTGCTAGTTAAGCTGCAGAAAACCTGATGCATGGAGTCTGAGCAGGCTGCTTGGTAAGACCATATGTCCTCAGTAATCAATTTCTGCAGTACCATAGACACTTGTATTAATTTCCAAAGATGATATTTGTATATTGAATTGGATATTCCTTTTCAATCAATTAAATTCAGACTTTAGGGGACTGGAAACTTTTGGTATTCTCATACAGTCACAATACAGAAATCGATCATTGTTAACCTCAAAACCTTACTGATTCTCATTTGTTAGATTTGTTCAACATCACAGTGGAGAAAATGTATTTGACAATGGTTGCATTCTACAGCTTTCACATTACTTGACAACTCCTTGCTACAGCAGGTTGATGATTGCATCTTTGCACTATTGTGCCCGTGTACTGTATCTGTTTCTGAGATTTTCAAATGAGACATGCTGGCTAGAAAACTCAATAGCAGTGCTCCATCATGTTTTTTAAGCAGTCTTCCCTGAATACAATTCATTCTTATTACTTTGTCCTTCAGTTACTTGACCGCTCAATCTACTTCTCTCGTCAAATCAGATGCGAATTCTCCATTGACAGTGTTCTGAATTGCTAGGGTGGGTGGGAACGATCACACTTCGACAATTAATTAAAATGCTTGGCTTATTTCATCCATCTGGTTTTATGCTTGATAATAGCTTTCCCAGCCTGTCTTATATCCCACTGTTAGATGATTTAGTCAGAATGAGTTATTCATGGGGTCTTGCAGTGTTTTCTTTCATCCTTTTTAATAAGATCTGTATTTATTTCAACTTTTAACACCAACCCAAAAACACTTGTCTTTCCTCAGAATTACTGACTTAGACTGGTTGTGGTTTCAAAGTTACCAGTAACAATTTTGCTATTACCAAGTACTGGGGTGCAAAGGTTAAGGCATGATCTAATTGAAGTGTTTCAGATGGTTAAAGAATATGATAGTTTCCCTCGATCTACCCAATCTCCTTTGCTGTGAGAGTCCAGAATCAAAGGTTCAAACTTAAAATTAAGTCAAGCCATTCAAGAGTGAAGCTGAAGAACTTCTTCACACAAATATTCGTGGAAATCTGGAGCATTTTGAATAGAAAACTGTTGAAGCTGGGTCAATTGAAAATGTTGAAAATAAGATCACTTTTTGTTAAGCAACGGTATTGCAGGATGTAGAAGAATCAAGGTAAGCTGATAACATTCATATACAGACCGGGCACATTCCAGCAGAATAGCAAAGTTCAAACAGCTGAATGACCTATTCTGTTCCTATGCTGAAGTGTTACTAGCCTGTCCTCAGATACGATTAGAAAATAGATCTCCAATATACTGAGCTTCAATCAACCTTATACTCCTTCAGATTTCTATCACTTGGAAATTTGATCATTGTTAGACATTTTACATTTCACTTTCTGCATTACCTTCTTCTGCAATTTCCAGCTATATTCTTCCACAGCAACCATTATGTGCTGACCAACAGCTGCAAACTTTAACTTTGATCTCACAATTCAGTTTACGTATTCTAATTGGGCGTGACAGGGCTGTTCCGCATCGGAATGAGGAAGAACAGAGAAAAGAAAATCGGGTGAATTTGCTCTAGTGGCATGTGGGTGTTCCAGGATCTAAAACATTGATAAATATGCAACTTTGCTTCATGGATAAGAGTCACGTGCTACAAGAAAATGTTGATGAAGCCTAATTTCTCAGCACTATAAATTACATTTTAACTCCAAAATAGTGTCCACATTGTACATGCACATTTTTAGCGCTCACCATGCCAGAAACCATTCCGGTTAGTGGGAGTGTATGGAACAGTCACCAGGAATGTGCATAAAAGGCAGATGGTGATGTCAGTCAGTGGAATGATCTGCAACAAGCAGACTGTCTTCTGAGGAAAAGCTAGACAGGCTATGCCTGTATCCACGAGAGCTTAGAAGAGTCAGAGGTGACTTAATTGCAACATATAAGATCCTGAGGGGTCTTGACCGTGTGGATATAGAAAGGCTGTTTCTTCTTGTAAGAATCTAGAACGTATGACATAGTTCAAAAATAAAAGTGTCACCCATTTAAGACAAGAGAGGAGGACAAAAACAACTTGTAACTCCCTTCTTCACAAGGCAATGGATGCAGAATCTTTAAATATTCTTAAGGCAGAGATAGATCAATACTTTTTTACCAAGTAGAGGAAAGGTTATCTGGGGCAATCTTTACAGAATGTAGAGTTGAGGTTAAAATCAGATCAGCCCTAATCTTATTGAGTGGCAGAGCAGACTCAAAGGACCAAATCACCTACTCTTGTTCCTTGTTTGTATGTTCATATGTGTGTCTGATGTGATGCTAGCAAATATGTTTTCTATTTATTCAATCAGAGCAAGGGGATTTGTATTTGTTACTCTACATACTCTCTGCTGTTTGGAAATATAGGAAGATGGTTGTGGTTGTTGGAGGTAAGTCATCTCAGCTCTAGGACATCTCTGCAGGAGTTCCTCAGCTGCATCATCAATGACCTTCCCCCCATCATAAGGCCAGAAGTGGGGATGTTCGCCAATGATTGTGTAATGTTCAGCACCATTTATGCGGACTCAGACACTGAAGCAGTCCATGTTCAAATGCAACAAGATCTGGACAACATTCAGGCTTGGGCTTAAAAACAGCAAATAACATTTGCTCGACGCAAATGCCAGGCAATGACCATCACCAATAAAAGACAATCTAGCCGCTGCCCCTTGACATTCAATGGTGTTACTATCACTGAATCCTGCATCATCAACATCTGGGGTTTTAACATTGACCAGAAACACGACTGGACTTGCCACAATATAAATATAGTGGCTACAAGAGCAGGTCAGAGGCTAGGAATACTGCCACACATAACTCACCCCCTGACTCCCCAAAGCCTCTCCATCATCCACAAGTCACAAGTCAAAGAGTCATAGAGATGTACAGCATGGAAACAGACCCTTCAGTCCAACTTGTCCACACTGACCAGATATCCCAAATTAATCTAATCCCATTTACCAGCATTTGGCACATATCCCTGTAAACCCCTCCTATTCATAGACCCATCCAGATGCCTTTCAAATGTTGTAATTGTACCAGCCTCCACCACTTCCTCTGGCAGCTCATTCCACACGTGCACCACCCTCTGTGTGAAAATGTTGCCCCTTAGGTCCCTTTTAGATCTCTCTCACCTTAAATCTATGCCCTCTAGTTTTTGACTCCCCTACCTGGGGGGCAATAACCTTGTCTATTCACCCTATCCATACCCATCATGATTTTATAAACCTCTATGATGTCACCCCTCAGCCTCCGATGCTCCAGAGAAAATAGCCCCAGTCTATTCAGCCTCTCCCTATAGCTCAAATCCTCCAACCCTGGCAACATCCTTAGAAATTTTTTCTGCACCCTCTCAAGTTTCACAACATCCTTCTTATAGCTGGGAGAACAGAATTGAATGCAGTATCTCAGATGTGGTCTAACCAATGTCCTGTACTGCCACATCATGACCTTCCAACTCCTGTACTCAATGCACTGATGAATAAAGACAAGTGCTTCAAACATCTTCTTCATTATCCTATCTACCTGGGACTCCACTTTCAAGCAACTCTGAGGTCTTTTTGTTCAGCAGCACTCCCCAGATCCTTACCATTAAGAGTTTACATCCTGCCTTGATTTACCTTACCAAATGCAGCACCTCACATTTATTGAGGTTAAACGTCATCTGCCACTCCTTGGCTCATCACCCATCTGATCAAGGTCCCATTGTACTCTGAGATAACTTTCTTCACTATCCATTGCACCACCAATTTTGGTGTCATCTGCAAACTTACTAATCATATGTATTTTACATAAACGACAAAAAGCAGCGGACCTAGCACCAATCCTTGCAGCACACCACTGGTCACAGATCTCCAGTCTGAAAAGCAACCATCCAACACCATCCTCTACCTTCTACCTTTAAGACAGTTATGAGCCCAAATAACTCGTTCTTCCTGTATTCCATGTGACCTAACCTTGTTAAACAGTCTACCATGCGGAACCTTATCAAATGCCTTACTGAAGTCTATATCGATCACGTCAACCATTCTGCCCTCATCAATTCTCTCCGTCACCTCCTCAAAAAGGTCAGCAGTGTGATAGAATACTCCTCACTTGCCTGGATATGTGTAACTCCAACAACACTCAAGAAACTTGACACCATCCAGGACAATCCGCTTGATTAGCATCACGTATACAAACATCCACTCCCTCCACCATCAATGCTCAGGAGCAGTAGTGTGTACTATTTACAAGATGTGCTGCAGAAATTCACCAATGATCCTCAGACAAACCCAAATCATCCAAACCCATGACCAGAAGGACAAGGGCAGCAGATACATGGGTAGACCACCAACTGCAGGTTCCCCTCCAAGCCCTCACCATGCCGCCTTGGAAATACATTATCGTTCCTTCACTGTCGCTGGGTCAAAATCCTGGAATTCCCCCTCCAAGGACAATGTGGATCGGCCCATAGCAAGTGGACTGCAGCAGTTTAAGAAGGCAGCTCATTACCAGCTTCTCAAGGGCAACTAAGCACAGGCAATAAAAGCTAGCCAGCCAGGAACACCCACATCCCACAAACAAATAAAAAAAACTCATAGAACCTTTTCAGAATCTAACAAATTTTAGAAAAATGACACGAATTAACTACCTCATTAGCCATCATTTTTAATGCCCCAGAATAGAATATAGAACAATACAGCACAGGAACAAAATCCATCAGAACTTCTCCACCTGCAGCTCCATAACTTTGCTCAGCACTGTTCCCCAAGTGGTGATGATTTCACTAAATTCCTCTCTCCCTTCTACCTCCCAATTTTGAAGTTAAACTCTCTAGCTGGTGCCGTAATGTAAATATACACGCAATCAAACATGTGTTAAAGAGCAGCCAGGATCTCAGCTTTAAAGAATTTCTTTTGGTCAATCAATGGCAAGGCCAGAATTTTTGCTCATCCCTAATTACCCTTAAGAAGGTGGTGGTGAGCTTCCTTCTTGAACAACGGCCATCCATGTGGGGCAGATACCAGTGGCAGGGACAGAAACCATGTTGCTCCAGGCTTAGGCTCCCAGCCCTTGACGTGAGAACAGTTGCCCCACTCCTGACCCGAGCACTGTAGCCCTGTCCCTGACCCTGCACATGGTGGCTCCACCCATGAAAGGAGTAGAATGTGCTCCCTGGAGTCTTGGATGCTAGTATGTGTAAATGGTGACAATAAATGGCTTCTGTTTTCACTAAAGACATTACTAAAAAAAAAAAATCCAGTAATAGCTGTAAATTAGGAGATGCAACAGAGAGAGGAACTTAGTGAAATTACAATCATTATGGAAGCAGTACTAAGTAAACTGATGGAGCTATGCACTGACAAGTCCTTGTGTCCAGAGGGAGTTCACTCTTGAGTCTTAAAAGAAGTGATAAATGAGGTAATAGATGTGTTGGTGCTAATTTTCTGAAATTAGCGAGATTCTGGAAAGGCTCCACGAAATTGGAAAGCAGCAAATACAAATCATCTATTTAAGAAGGGAGTTGACTACAAAAAGGAAACTGCAAGTCAGTTAACTTAACGTCTGTTGTAGGGAAAGGGTTAGAATAGATCATTAAGGAGGTTATAGCCGGGCAATTAGAAATACTCAAGATAAAAGGCAAACCATATTTAACCAATTGATTGGGCTTCTTTGAAGGAGTAACATATGTTGTGGATAAAGAGGAGCTGGTGTCTGTATTGTATTTAGATTTCAGGAAGACATTTGACAAGACACCACATAAAAGACTATTGTGCAAAATAGCTCATGGTGTAGTGGGTGACATTTTAGCAAGGATAGAAGATCTGTTGGCTCGAAGAAAATAGAGGGTAGTCATAAATGGGTCTTTGTCTGATTGGCAGGATATGCCAGTTGGAGTCCTGCAGGGCTCTGTAATATTGCTTCAGCTTTTGGTAATTTATATTAATGACTTAGATGAAGGGATTGAAAGCATATTAGCTACATTTGCAGATAGCACAAATGAGGATAGGCAGAAAGGTTATGTTGTGAAGAAGATTTAATAAGATTGCAGACAGATAGAGATAAGTTGTGAGTAAAAGCCTGGTAGATGAATTAGAATGTGGGAAAAATGTGTGTTTGTTCAATTAGGCAGGTGGAATTACAAAGCAGGATGTAACTTAAATGGAGAATGACTGCAGAATTCCAAGGTAAGTGAAATTCAAGTGTTCAGGTGTATGAGTCACAAAGAAAGTTAATATGCAAGTAGATCAGGTAATTATGAAGGCTAAAGGGATGCTATCCTTTATTAAAAGAGAAATTAAACATAAAAGTCAGATTTTATGCTTCATGTGGGGGCTGTCCATGGCTGAAGGTTACATAAAATGGCTGGCTGTGGTCTTTAGCTGACATAAGGTGGCGAACAGAGTTGATAGCTGAGGCAAATAAAAACTGAAAAAGTTGTGGATGCTGTAAATCAGGAACAAAAATAGAAATTGTTGGAAAATCTCGGCAGGCCTGGCAGCATCTGTGAAGAAAAATCAGAGTTAACGTTTTGGTGACCCTTCCTTCGAATTGATAGCTGAGGCAGCACTTTGTATGGTCAGAATCATGGCCTTTGTACTCATGGCAACCAGATAAGATAATAAAGTGCCTCGTTCAAATCTCAATAAATAAGGAGCAAAAATGTGGACACTGAGACAGTGATAAGGGAAGCTTCTGATAAAGGAAGCTCAGATCGAAGCCTTTTGGCAAGCTAATTTAAAGTTTGCTATTTAATATGAGAAAGAAGGGGAAAGCTCAAACAACCTTAGTTATGACCCTTTAGGTGATCATAATTACATATATATTCATTCTATAATAGGAGTAATTTCAATTTGCAGTAGTTTTAGTATATTAAACATTGAAAATGTAATTAGATTCCTGTAGGCAGTCAACTCTAGGCACAGAAACAATCTTATTAAGGAGCACCCTTGAAGAACCTAGAAAAGTGCCTGGTACCAACAAGTCCAAAGTTTGTTATTTAGTAAAGTGCAGAAGGAAAAGTCTGATCCCACCATAATCAAAGACTTTCCAGGTAATTATCATTACGTACTATACATGTAAGTAAACTGAAATTATAAAAGCAACTAGTATTAAGGAATTTAGCTGGATTCCTTTAAACAAATGATTGTATTTAATAAAAAGAAGGCCCCATCCTACAAGCAAAGGAGATTGAATGACAAATGATGTAAATACCAAGGACTAGAGGACGTATGACAAATGGTATAACCACCAAGGACTAAATGTTATAAATAGATCACCTCATGAAAGAACACCAGGAAACAGGTAGCATTATAAGGAGGCAAAAGCAATTGCAAAACATTATATAGTCATTATGACCTCAGAAAAATAAACAATCACATCCTCACAAGGTAACAGTCAGCGCTCACTCAGTATGATGCAGCTGCCAAATATCCAGAGAGGAGCAGAACGGTCAGAGTGGATGTGGCAAGCGCTGATATCAATGTTGCATGTATTCATTGTCACACAGATTGTATGAATATCCTGTACTCAATTGGGAGAGGGGAACTATCTTGGAGACTGCTCCCAGAGACCTCTCCCACATCGTGTTGGTAAGGAGCTCTGAATAATTATTGAGGTGTGCTGCTGAACACTGGACTCAAGACACCTCTTTGAAATCTCTCCCCAACATGTCAGTTCATATGAAATATTGATGGGACCACATCTCGAATATTGTTTGTAGTTTTGGGCTCCCAATTTAAGAAGTGATGTTGGTTAATTAGAAGTGGTCAGAGAAGATTTACCACAATAATACTTGATATAAGCAGATTGTCTCATGAAGAAAACTTGGACAGTTTGCACTGGAATTTAGACGAGTGAAGGGATGACTTGATTTAAGTGTGATAAACACTGAATGGTCTCGACAAGATTTACCTAGAAAGAATATTTCATCTTGTGGATGCAGGAGTAATATACAAGGATGGTTCTTGGAATGAAAAATTTCAGTGATACGAATAGATTGAAAAAGTCGGGTCTGTTCTCCTTGGAGAGAAGAAGGCTGAGAGGATATTTAATAGAGGTCTTCAAAATCATGAGCGGGCTGGATAGAGTGGATAGGAAGAAGCTGTTCCTGCTTATTACAAAGAACAAGAACAAGAGGGCATAGAATTGAAGTGATTTGCAAATGGAGCATGGGTAATGTGAGAAAAATCTTTTTCACACTGCAAGTATTTGGAGTATGGAATACACTACCTGGAAAAATGGTGGAGGCAGGTCCAGTTGAGGCATTCAAAAATGGCATTGGATGATCATCTGTATAGAAACAATGTGCAAAGGTATAGAGGAAAAGCTAGAGATTGGCAAGAGGTAATGATGCTTTTTGGAGACGGATGGCTGCACAATGGGCCAAATGGCCTCCCTGTGCACAGTAACAATTCTGTGATTCTGTGAATTCTGTGGATGAGTCCTGAACTGTATGGCACTGTTTAAACATGTGGGGGTCACCCCTTTACGATGGAGGTTATTCATCTCTGTCAGAGAGTTGTGCAACTTTAGAAATCTTTGCTTTAGAAGGCAGTGGTGTTGGGGTCATTGAATATTTTTAAGGAAGAGGTAAATAGATACTTATTAGGCAAAAGAATTAAAGCATATTGGGGGTAGGTGGGAATCTGGAATATGTATAGATCAACTATGATCATAATGACAGGCAGAGCACATTTGAGGGCTAAATGGCCTACTTCTGCTTCCAATTCTTATGTTCATGTGAACTAAAAGGCAGACAACCACTGATATAACTCAGTTCTCATTTCCAAGTATTGCTAAATACCCAATAGATAAAAACAACCAGTACATCTAGCAGAGATAGTAAGAACTGCAGATGCTGGAGTCAGAGATAACACAGTGTGGAGCTGGAGGAACACAGCAGACCAGGCAGCATCAGAGGAGCAGGAAAGCTGACGCTTCGGGTCAGGGCCCTTCTTCAGAAATGAGGGTAGGGGAGGGAGCTTAGAAATAAATAGACAGGAGGGGTGGAGCTGGGGAAGGTAGGTGGGATGGTGATAGGTGAGTGCAGGTAGGGAGTTGTGGAGTTTGGAAAGTGAGGTGGGAGGAGCGGATAGGTGGGAAAGAAAATGGATAGGTTGTGTCAGGTCAAGGAGGCGAGGATGAGAGGGAGGGTTGGTCATGGGATGAGCCAGGGGTGGGGAGATTTTGAAACTGGTAAAGTCTGCTTGGTCTCATCAATGTAGAGGAGGCCACATCGGGAGCTCCTCTACATCGGTGAGACCAAGCAGAGGCTCGGAGACGCTTTGTAGGGCACCTGCACTCTGTTCGTGACAAACGACAACACCTTCCAGTTGCAAACCATTTCAACTCCCCCTCCCACTCCCTGGGTGCCATGTCCATCCTGGGCCTCCTCCAGTGTCACAATGACGCCACCCAGAAACTGGAGGAGCAGCACCTCATGTTCCACCTTGGGAGCCTACAACCCAATGGTCTCAATGTGGATTTTGCCAGTTTCAAAATCTCAGTATATCTAGTGTGCTGCTTAACTGTAAATTCCAGGTTGATATTGGAATTGAAGAAAATTGAATTAGAGAGTTCAAAAAAAATTATATTTGTTCATAACGAACGTCATTTATTGATGGTCGGGAATATCTGGACTGTCATGGAATCAATTGTTTAGTAAATATTAAATTTTATTGATTCACTCACCACTGACTCTAATATGATGGCATATTATCTGCAATATAATTAGTACTTTACAAACTTATTCCACCTTTATACTCCAGCTTCTATAATTCTTCAAATATATTGTTTTGGGGATTTCAGCGATACTCCAGCAACCCTTCCTCCTGTGCCTACTCCAAGTGTGACATTGGAATGGAGATAGCTATTCACCTAACACTTATTCACCCTTAATCTGAATCTGTACTGATCCAAAATTCAACGAAATTATTTCATATTGTACCATTGCCACTCAATTGGTAAAAATAACAGCTAATTTCTTGACACATATTTGAATCATCTCCAAGTTATAGGATGCAAAAAATCCACTTGGAGAATTTAGAGTTTGGTCATTCTACTGCTTCTTAATTGCACAGATTTAATTATAAAGATCCAGAAGGATAGGGGCATTCCATTTGAATTACAAAACCTTTTGCCTCTCTTCTTTTCCTGGAGACTCAAATCACTTTCTTGGAGACAATTTGAAGGATTCAGATCAATTCTCACAGCGTACCAAAGCAGTTGTTATTACATGTGAACCTTGACAGTCACTGTTAGCAGACTGTTTGACAGTAGGCAGATGGGGTGGTGGGAAGGATTAAAATACTACTGAAGAATTCATCTGGTGGTATTCCTGTAGTACAAAATCATTAGATGCAAACATTTTAACATGCATAGCCATCTGAAATGATGCTAGTATAAGCATATATGGACAAATCACTATCTCTTTAAAGGCATAAATACATTTTGCATTTGATGCCTTGATAGAATCGTAGAATCATCCATTACAGAAGAGGCCCTTCAGTCCATCAAGTCAAAATATACTAAATCTATACTAGTCCCACTTTCCAGCACTTGACCAATAGACTTGAATACTAGGATACTTCACATGATCATCCAAGTAATTTTTAAAAGTTATGAGATTACCCACCTCAACCATGCTCCCAGGCAATGCATTTCAGACCCCCAGTACCTTCTGGGTGAAAAAAAAATGTTTCTCCAAACCCTGTCTAAACCTCCTGCCTTTAACTTAAAAGTGTGCCTCCTCGATATATGGGAGCAAAAGCTGCAAAGAAAACTTGAAAGGAAAGGATATTTTTATGTGCTGCAGGTCTCTGCCATTTATTTTACGGGGTGTTATGCACCAATGAAACTTATTATAGTTGACATTCCCCTGGTTCTGTAACACCATGGGAAAATTCCCTTGCTCATGAGCCAGTAATAAAGGAACACTGGGTTGCTTTACCATTTTGGCAGGTAGATGAGCTGCAGAATAATCCATAAGTCATGTGCAGACTGAATGCTCAAAAGGCTGGAGGCACAGTTGCTGCATGGTTAGTCAGTTTATTACTGCTTTCATGTACACAGATATATTGGTGAATATTCCTACTTCTGATTCCCACTGATACATCTCCTCCAATTTAGAATCACAAGTCTGAACTTATTGATAATGTTTGACTTTTAGTTATCGTAAGAACTGTTGCATTTTCATTGCAACAGTTCACTATGTTCGTGTTTTCATATCGTCCTTACCTTGGCACCAAGGGAATGGTTCACATCTGATTCATACATTCTAAAGACAATCCCAATGGCTTAATTGTTGCATTTTGAATTCTTTGGTTATGCTTTAATAAACTACTTTCAGCTTTGTGTTTGTAATAGTTATGGAAAATATATTTCTGGCTCTCACTTGACAAAACAAAAGATTTGTTGCCAGCTAAACATTTCACCTGAGATATCCTTTCTGGATAAATTTCATTGCTGCGTCCCTGTAATAATAGTTCACCAGAGAAAGAACTGAGGAAAAAGAGAATAAGTGCCAAAATGGACCTTGAAGTGGTAAAATTAAAGCGTGAAATGTAATATATTTTTTGAAAAAAGGACAAGTTGTCAAAAAAAAGGAACAGTCCATAATGCTTGAAACTTTGACCATTATTAAACTCATTTGTCTTGTTTATTAAATGAACTCTCTTTCGTTACAAATTCTACATTGTAATGCAAATAATACAAAATTTGTATAATACAAAATTTGTGATAAGTTGATTTAAAAGATTTCAACATGTTATCATGAGATTAGAGTAATGAATTTCATTACAGAAAGCACCATATAACTAGTACAATTAGAGGTTCTGTCATTTTAAGACAAAGGTTTAGATCTCCTTGTACAGATTGCTGTTATACCACAGAAATTGGGTAAATCTGAAAACAGAACCAGTAAAACTGAATTGCATGATGTTCTCCCTCTGGCTCTTGTGTCAGAGTAAACAAATCTTTGAATATTATTGTACGTCACTCACAAACATTGGAATGCCAGTTAGAGTTGAATGTTAGGAGAGAGCTGACAGGAGTCAGCCAGCTGTTACTGTTTAAAAAAAAGTTTAAACATGTGGTATTCCCTGCAAATGTATCCAGTGCCATGTTGATCTAGTTCAAAAAGGAGGAAAAACGATGTTATTTTCAATTAATCAGGGCCAGTTCACTGCATAACATTCTTGAAGTGAAGGATAACTCATTCAACTCTGGCTTATAAAGGACAGCATTTTTGATATCAGGTTCACAGCTTTCAACTTTCCTTTATTTCATTCACAAGATGTAGGTGTCACAAACAAGGTCAGTATTTATTCCAAAAACCTATTACCTTGGAGAAGGTGACCACCTGCTTGAACTATTTCAATTGATGTCATTTAGTTACACCCACCGTGCAGTTAAGGAGGAAGATGCAAGTATTGACCCTGCAACAGTAAAGCAGTGACGACATATTTCCAAGATAGGATCATGTGTGACCTGGTAAGGAACTTGCTAGTGGCAATGAAACTTGTAGCAGTGTTACGAAATTGGCTGACTGACTGGAGGCAGAGAGTGATTGTGAACAGTTGTTTCTTAGTGTTTTAGGGCCCTTGCTTTTCTCGATAAATAAAGATGACCTATCATTGTGTGTATGAGAAAGAATTTCAAAATTTGCAATTTGTCATAAACTTTGGAAGTATAATGAACTCTACTGAGGATAGTGATAAACTTCATCAACATGTTTACAGGTTGTCAGAAATAACAGGCAATTAACAGATGAAATTTAAGGCAGAGAAGCATGAAGTGATTCATTTTGGTAGGAAGTATATGTATGTAATGATCTGAAACAAGTTGAATCTCTGGGTTTATCCCAGCTTTGAAGTTGGAGTGCAATCTCAGGTTTTGAAGTATTGGAGCAAACTGTTAATCACTGGCCTCAAAAAAAGATTAAGAATGTATCTGTTAACATGCTGCAAACACCATAGTTTCAAATTCTGTGAGTTGTAACCTGGGAGAGGGGGGATTCTCATAACTCAAGCTGGAGGTCAGTTGATGCTGAAGGTTTTGCTTGAAGAAGTTCAACACTCATTTATTTAACCCGAGAAGCTTAAGAAATATCACATCAACTCAGCTCAAATAAAATGAAATTAACCTAAAATATATGCTTTACCGCTTGAGTTGAAGTTCAATTCAACTGAATTTCTGTCGTCCGCTTTGCCTCCCTCCTTGACACTCAGTGGGAGATGACATTTTAATATTACTATGATGGACATTTGGCATTTTTTGTGTCTGTTCCATTGTACAACTTTTGTAATCAAATACACATTTCAAGTATAAAATTCTTAATAACACCTGCAGGGGTAGGCAGTCTGAGGGGTGTGTTTTGAGCAGAAATGGTAAGTTCTTTACTCAGAGAGTAGTAAGGGCGTGGAATGCCCTGCCTGCAAAAGTAGTAGACTCGCCAACTTTAAGGGCATTTAAATGGTCATTGGATAAACATAAGGATGATAATGGAATAGTTTAGGTTAGATGGGCTTCAGATTGGTTTCACAGGTCGGCGCAACATCGAGGGCCGAAGGGCCTGTACTGCGCTGTAATGTTCTATGTTCTATGTTCTATTCCTGACCCAGCCCATGTAATGCAGGGGGAGAGAGCGGATTAGGCACATGATGGTGCCCTGCTCTACTGAGGCCCTTAATTAGGATGTCAATCTGTCTCCACAACCGTAAAGAGCTGGGCAGTGGCCAGCAGGCCAGAGTGCAAATGCCATTCTTAAAATCATTTTTTTTAACAAGGTGCGAAGGAAGGGGAATAGGTCATTTACTGCGTGGCTTGAGAACATTGGTCCCTCCTCCCAAAGATGTCACACCAGCCCTTTTGCTCATCCCCATCTAACCTCCAAAAAAATCGCATTACCAACCCCTCTGCACTCCACCCCCACTTCTCCATGAAGTGACCAATCCTTTTCTATCCTAAACTCCCGGCACTTGGATCACTCCATTCATCATCTCTCCTCTTTGGGAATGCTTGCAGTGCTAACAGTGTCCACTGCCAATATCCAGCATTGCTTGGACCACTAGAGCTGCTGGCTAATCAGAATGGCAAACAGGGCTTGAGGGTGGACACTCCTTCCTCAGTTCAAGCTTGAACAATAGCACCCCATTTTCCACTTGGGGACCATGCAGCCTCTTGGATTCAACATTGAGTTAAATAACTTTAGAGCCTGCTTCCATCTTTCCATGTTTTTTTTTACCAACTCCCACACCCGGCCCTGTTGTGACAAAGTTTGTTGTGAGCACAGTCACTCATTCTCAACTCCTCCTAGACCCATCATCACTTTATATAGAGGAGCAAATTATTGCAGATGCTGGAATCTGTACTGAAGACTAAACTTGTCGGAGATCATAGCAGGTCAGGCAGCATCCCTGGATGACTCTCTGATGGAGAGTCATCTAGACTCAAAACATTAGTATGTTTTCTCTCCCAGAATGCTGGCTGACCTGTTGTGATCTCCAACAATTTTTTGTTTTCATCATATTATATGGGGTGCTTTCAGAACAGCTCACCTATTTTCTCCTAATCTTAGTTCTTATTATCACTTATTCTAGCTTCCTTCTGTTCTGACTGGCTCTCCATAATATCTTCATTTACCTCCCTCTTTAATATCTTGTTCTCTCTCTCTGGGCTCCAACTCTATATATCTGCTTACCTCTCCCCTACAACACCTTCATCCCCCACTTCAGTGCCAGCATGTATACCACTTTTTCCCAATTACTAACAGTTCTGATGAAGAGTCACCAGGCCTGAAACATTAACTGTGCTTTCTCCTTACAATTAATGCCAGACCTGCTAAGATTCTCTGGCAATTTCTGTATTTTTCTTACTTCAGTTCATCTGCGACCAACTTTTCTTCCAGGTTTGGAGGGGGGCTGCTGAGTTCGCAAGCTGTATAATTTCCCTGTAAAATCCAGCCAGTAATCTTTATTCTCAGGAAGATCAATCTTACTGAAGTAGTTTCTTTTAGCAGGCAGACTAGAATTGACTGTCTGAGAAACCAACTACATTTATGTTTGTTGTGGATAACTTATCTGAGATGCCTTAATGTGTAAGAATTTTGTTTTAAAATGATTATTTGCTCATGATTTAGATTTGTTTCCAAATTCAGTTTATCATATTTACAAACTATTCTTTCTCAGCCTGTTCCATTCCGTGCCTGCTAAATTATAATCTTATGAAATATAAGGTAATTAAGGAAATAGATTTAACATTCCACCTTAACACAGAAAATGGAAATGCTTGAATCTTCAACTGATCCCACACCAAATTTATCCTTCAGTATTGCTTACATTCATTTAACAAATCTTTCTGAACACGATGCAGCATTGAATGTCAGATGAACTATGCTTTAAGAAAAAGTTTCAAAATTACAAAAGATAAGGAAAATTTAAACAGGTCTGGCTTCAATTTCCATACAGCTAAACACATCAGCCCTGAATTCCATGGGAGAAGTAAATTGGTAGCTAGATGCAATAATATTGCTGGATGCTGTTCCCAGGCTGATTACTATGGGAGACTGATCAACTTCCATGCTGGATTTAAGGAAAATCCCTCCATTAAACTGACAAGCAGAATAGTTTTCAGAAGCAAACTGTCTGTTGTCATTTACTTGTGAAAGTAACACAATCAGAATAAGGTCAACACTGCACCCTTTCCCTTGTGTCAGTGGAGAAGTCGTCTGTCCACCCAGAGAAACTGCACTAAAAATAGTTTTTTTCTGAAGACTTCTTTTGATGAATTTTTAAAGGCTACCTTTTGATTTTCAGGGAATCCACTTTTAGTCTCTCTAACTCCTACACTGGATGATACAATCACTTAGTTACAACATCTTCTGCATTGACGCTGGTATGAGGGATTTGATTTCACACTAGAAGTAGAATTAGAATAATTCATCAACATCCCCTACACTCATCACCGCTCCATCAAACATAAAATCCCAATGCGCAAGGGAAGGAATTCATTTCTGAGACACCAGAATATTTAATTTGACAACAGGCATGGATAAACATAGATGCTTTATAAAAAATAACTAACTCACGTCTATGCACAAAAAGCCAACATTCTAACCATGCTCTTCTGTGGAATGGTGAGGCCACAGCTGAATTGTTGCATGTTTGTCTCCAACACAGCCATTGAAATTCAAATAAATCATTGAATATACGATGCCTAGAAATGTGATAACTCATAAGTGAAAATCTTTGTGTTTAAAACTGCTAAATTTTAAATTATTCTACTGATATAGTGTTCATTTCCCCCAGATAGTAGTTCCTGAATTCCTGCAGCTTTAATCTAGGGACTTCATTTTCATTTGTAAGGAATTCATAACCTTAGTTTTCCTGTTCCCAATAAGGACACTATTGCTTTATTGAAATGAATAAAATGTTATCTCCCCACGCATACTCGTCCCACTTTGCTGACCCTCTCCTCCCTTTCAGAAATGTTCAAACATTTCCAGACCCTTCCCCTCCATTTACAGAGCTCTTTCCCCCTTTCAGACCCTTCCCCACTGAAGACCCTTCCCTGTCTGCAGTCCGTCAAACATCTTTACAGACTCTCTCTCCTGTTTGCTGACCTTAGCCCAGTTCCATCCCCTTAATAGCTTTGCAGAGTCTGCCCACTTTGCGGATGCTCTGTCTCTTTCTGGACCCCGCTCTACTTTGTTGAGTGTCTCTCCCTTTGAAGACGCTCAACCCCCTTTTGTGACTCCTCATGCCCTCTTTGCAGTTCTTCTCTCTTGATGAAGAACCTCTCCATTTAGCAGTCCCTCAATTTCCTTTTCAGCCCTGTTTCATCTTTATAGCCTCTTTACCCCATTGACCTCCCGCCCTTTTTAAGCCTCTCTTCCAATTCGGATACGCCACTGTCCTCGCTCTTGCGTTTCTAACCTTTTGAAGACCCTTGCCCCTTTGCAGGCCCTCTCTCCCCTTTCTAGCCCCTCTTCCTCATTTGCAGGCCCTATGACCTCTTTTGTATCTCCTCGTCCACCCACTTTGAATGTGCTCACTGCTTTTTCTGCCCTTCTCTTCATTTTTAGCCTCCCACTTCCCCATTTGAAGTCTCTCAGTCTTCCTTTGCAATCCACCTCCCCTTTGCAGACACCCCACTGCTTAGCAGACATACAAACTCCCCTTCCTAGACTCTCAGTTTTCCTTGCGGTCCCTCTGTCCCATTTACAGACCCTTTCCCCTCCTTGGAAGATCGCAGTGCAAATGAAACAGAAGCAGAGTAAGAAGCCAAAAACAAAAGCATGCTTGACTATATACTCCATCTTTTTGAAAATAATTAGACAGCTAGGACTAACGATTCATGATGGCTTCATGAAGGGGAAATCATACCTGACAAACTTACTAGAATTTTTTTGAGGAGGTATCAATCAGGATAGATGAAGGGGAAGCAGCGCACTTAACATATTTGGATTTTCAGAAGGTGTTTGAATAGGTACCAATCATTAGACTATGTAACAAGATGAGAGACCATGCTGTTGGAGATATTATACTTGAATGGATGAGGTTTGGACAATTGATAGTATACAAAGAGTTGTGATAAGGGGTGGTGGGCATTTTCAGGTTGGCAACCTACAGCTAGTGGACTGCTAAAACGATCAGTGCTGGGCCCACAATTATATGTATAATGTACAAAGACTTGGATGAAGAAAGTGAATGTACCATAGTTACGTGTGTGGATGTCATGAAAATAAGTGAAAAGGCAAGTGGTTAGGATGACACAAAGAGTCTGCAGAGGGATATAGACAGGGTTAAGCGAGTGGGCAAAAACATGGCAGATGGAATATATTGTGGGAAAATGTGAGTTTTGCAGGAAGAATAGAGGAGCTGGGGCTGGATCAAAGGCTAGAAATACTGCAGTAAATAACTCACTCCTGACTCCGCAAAGCCTGTCCACTATCTACAAGGCACAAGTCAGAATTGTGATGGAATACTCCCACTTGCCCAGATGGATGCTGCTCCAACCACCTTCAAGATACCATCCAGGACAAAGCAGCCTGTTTAATTGGCACCACATCCCCAAGCATCCACTCTCTCCACCACTGACAGCAGTGTATACTATCAACAAGATGCACTGCAGAAATTCACTAAAGATCCTTGGACAGCACCTTCCATCTCAAAGCCCAAGGGTAGCGGATACGTGGGAACACTACCACCTGCAAGTTCCCATCCAAGCCACTCACCACCCTGACTTAGAAATATGTCAATGTTTCTTCATTATCACTGGGTAAAAATCCTTGAATTCCATCCCTAAGGGCATTGTGGGTCAACCTATAGCATGTGAACTGCAGCAGTTCAAGAAGGTAGCTCACCCTCACCTTCTCAAAGGCAATAAGGTATGGACAATAAAAAATGCTAGCCAGCCAGTGATGCCCATGTCTCACAAATGAATAAAAAAATTATTTAAACAGAGAAAGCCTGCAGAAAGCTGAAGTGCAGAGAGATACGGAGATCCTGGCTCATGAATGACAAGTTGCTAGCATTTATGTTCAGCAGGTAATAGTGACGGCAAGCGCAATGCTGGCCTTTATTTAAAAAGGAATGGAGTATAAAATTAGAGAGGTTTTCCTAAAACTGCACAAGACGCTAGTCAGACCACAGCTGGAATACTTAAACAGTTTTGGAATCATTATCTGAGGAAAAGATATACTGGAGGAGGTAAAATACCCTTTGGGAGAGATCAAGTCTCCTTTAAGATTGGTAAAGGTAGACATGATTGTGAGTAAAAAGTGGAAAAACTAATTTGAACTGTAAAGGGAGCTGTCAAAGGTTTTTAATATTCTGCCTTTTAAATCTTTGAAAAAGAACTGTTTGAAATGCTATAAAATATTGTATTTGCTATTTCAATATTTCTGTTGATTTACACCTGTGAGTGATTATTATCGAACTAAAATTGCAAGATTAATTTCACAACATATATTTTATCACAAAAGGGTGACTGGCAGCTCTCCGCTTGGTTGACAGCTCTAAGTGTCTATACGATATTTGCAATGAAACAGTGAATACAAATGTTTGTTTTTATAAGGGATTCATTAATATTCTATGTAGTGTTTTTTTTTTAAACAACGAATGTGATTTTGTTCAATAGTGAATCCATCAATAGACACTGAAGCACTCAATTTAATCTAAGTGTGGGTCATGATATCTGATGATCCGGCATGAGTTGACTTGGGGCGGCTGTTACTCCAAATCAAGCAATCGGTTTATACGAGTTGGAGCTCAATTGGCATATACATTGATGAAGGGGGTTATTAAAGGTGCAAAAGTTGGCCTTGGGCTATCAAGGGGTGGCATGATGGCTCAGTGGTCAGCACTGCTGTCTAACAGTGTTAGGGATCTGAGTTTGACTCCAGCCTAGGACAACTGTCTGTGTGGAGTTTGCACATTCTCTCCGTGTCTGCGTGGGTTCCCTCCGGCTGCTCTGGTATCGCAAGAATGAGAGTAAACTCACATTTTGTACATCAAATCAAAAATGTTCTGTTAGAAAGTTTATGGGTTTCATAAAGGATGCACAGTTAGAATGTTTATGCTAAAGCCTTATTCAGAAGCCTGGATTTATGTGTTACATCTAGTTTAAAATTCAAACTGAAATAGACAAATAACAAAAATAATCTTTCACAAATAAGTAGCATTGTTAAAAATGCGATAAACTGACTGGTCATAAAATTTCCATCAAGTATGGTAAATCTGATAGAAATAATAGTTACCTACCCTCACCATAGTCTGTTGAAAGAAGTCTCCCATGATTCTTGATAAACTGTCCACATTGTAGCTCGTGACATGTTCACTTTGAATGATACGTGCTCAAGAGTCATAGGATATGGATTCCAACAGACAGAGAAATAGACAGACGTTTCTGAGACTAAGATAGTCCATAGTCCAAAGATGTGCAGGTTATGTGGATTGGCCATGCTAAATTGCCCATAGTTTTCAAGAGTGTGCAGGCTAGGTGGATTAGCCATGGGAAATGTGGTGTTGCAGGGATAGGGTGGAGAGTGGGGCTGGGTGGGATGTTCTTTGGAGAGTTGGTATGGACTCAATGGGCCAAATGGCCTGCTTCCACACTTCAGGAATTTTAAGAGTCAAAGGTGTGTAGAGGGCAATCAGATGACATGAATAGGCAGCTAGGTGGAGGACTATTTCATTTTTGTTGGAATAGTGTTGTGCAGCACTGAGGTGGGACTTTCTCATCACCAGCCTTCACACCCAACAACCCCTCCGGCTGCTCCTGAACGCTTTCAAGGAGCAATGGGGATGACATCACTACACTGCCTTTGCTGAAACTAAAATGAGAAAGTTTTGGGTACCTTTTCCTAACTCTGCAATCCCAGCATGGGAGCAGAAATTCAGGCCAAATAGTCTTTCTAACAAATGCAGCCATCATAGAGTTAGGAATACAAGGCACCAGCTCCACTTCAATTCTCCCCATTCATGCAGGGTGTTGTGCTCAAACTTTCCAAAATGCTCTGTAATTGTACACACCATGATGTTGAGAGATCGGTCATGTTTCAACTCACAAAATAATCTCACATGTTGCTATGAAAAATGAGACTATTGGTACAACTCTAAAATATCTATCTTAGTCTCAGAAACGTCTGTCTATTTCTCTGTCTGTTGGAATACATATCCTATGACTCTTGAGCACGTATCATTCAAAGTGAACATGTCACGAGCTACAATGTGGACTGTTTATCAAGAATTAAGGGGGACTTCTTTCAACAGACTATGGTGAGGGTAGGTAACTATTATTTCTATCAGATTTACCATACTTGATGGAAACTTTATGACCAGTCAGTTCATCGCATTTTTAACAATGTTATTTATTTGTGAAAGATTATTTTTGTTATTTGTCTATTTCAGTTTGAATTTTAAACTAGATGTAACACATAAACCCAGGCTTCTGAATAAAGCTTTAGCATAAACATTCTAACTGTACATCCTTTATGAAACCCATAAACTTTCTAACAGAACATTTTTGATTTGATGCACAAAGTATGAGTTTACTCTCATTCTTGCCAGAGATGAGCTCTTGATGTCAAATGAGGCACATCATTAAAGATTAGGTTTTACATATCAAACTCAAAGTACAGATAAAGGTATGGATTAAGACTATTTTTTCCATGATTGATAAAGCTCCACGAAGTGTTATTGCTTTTGGAACAGGAATTTTGAGTATTAAGTATAATTTTTTAAATTGTTTCAAAGTCACCTAGAGTAATTTTAACCTCAGTTGAGGATGAGAGATTTGACTAGATCAAATTGGTCACTTGTATTTCTCAGCAAGTAAAATTGGATGGTGCATAAATAAATAGTTGACTTGTATTCATTTGTATCCCACTGGGTGGATTAGTTTACAATTAATCTCAATGTCTTAGTTGGACAAGATTCAACAACTCACTGTTACTACTTGCGTTTACGAATAGATCCTTCTGTGAATAAGTTCATTTGTCTGTTGCTAGACCAATGGGGTGCCAGATAATAATTATTTTATGGAGCGGCGAAGTAGGAGAAATCTGACTTGTGTTTTGAGAGACAATAATTAAGGTCCATTGGTCACAGAGAACACAACATCTAAAACTACATTGCTCTTCCGTTCCATGCAACTGTAATCCAGCCTGCCTTTCAAGTTAAGTATAAATTGTAAGAATAAAACTTAGATATTCAGTTGTGAACTGATGAATTTTGATTAACTTTCTGGTCATTTTAGCAAGTTCAGAAGAATTACATTTGTAATAGCTGTGAAATCCCTTCTAAACTAAATATGCATTATACAGTTTCCTGCATGCATGTATCTCTTATCACTATTGAGTGATTATGCAAGTTATGTCACCACTAAGTGACTAGATAATGCTGAATATCATAGAATAGTAGTTTAATGATTCAGTTTCATTGGTATAATCAATGCTGTATTAACTGAATAATTTATCAATAAATATGAATTGTATGTAATCATTAGACATTTCACTTGAAGGCAAAAAGGAAATTTCATGCAAGTAATCATACTGTATTTTTGTGTAATCTTATGTGCAAATTTCACTAACTGTTTCACTTGTGAGCCAACGCCATGCTTGGTAAACACATTCTTATACATATTACCTGAAAAACAGAGTGACAGAATCCATTATTCTCAATTTACATAAGAGAAGGAATGGATAGATATCTGGTTGGTTGAATGAAGTTGGTTGGAAATAGGCTTCTACAAACACCTGCCTTTTTAATTCCTTGCCTTTAAGCATCCAAGGACCCAAATACATCTTCTACATGAAACAACAATTCACTTGGTACTTTAAATTCCATGTAATCTAATTAAATCCTAAATTCAGTAAGTTTTAGGTTGGTGTGTGTGTTTTTTTTTCGACAGACTACAGTATAATCATGGGAACAATGAGATCTGGGGAAAGGTAATGATTTAACATGGTGTAATTTCTGAATAACTGCTTCATGGAACTTAAGTCCAGAGTGTGACCGGAAACTTCTTGTCGCCTGACATTTACATTCTCTCGTCGTTTCCCACTCTAAACTCTCTTTCCTTGGTATTCAATAATGTCCTCTCAAAGATTGATGTAAACTTGAAGAAATGCACTCCATTTTTTGGTTAGGTATTTCACTGCCTTTTAGACTCAACCTTGTATTCAACAATTTCAATTCATGAACTCTGCCTCCATAAAGTTTGAATAGGAGCTGTGTCTGATTCTGTTAGATTCCAATCCCATTCACGTACCATCTAGACCATCTTTTGTTTCTTCATCCGATTCATTACCATCTTTATTTTTCATCTTATACTATCATCCCTTTTCTCATTGAATCCTTCTTGCCATAAGCTTTTGTTCTTCTGGCAAGCCCACCCCAACCCAGCACACTATTGACTTTCTCTAACCCTGTTCTTGCTGTTACATCTCTAACCATTTCTGGGTTTTACAAGGGTAACTGACCAAAAATATTAACTCTGACTTTCTCTCCACAGTTGTTATCAAACCAGCTGTATATCTTCTGCATATTCTGTTTTTTTTTTTAATTTCAGAATTCCAGAGAACAGAACTTTCTCTTATACCCATGTAGAGTAATGGCCTCTTCTAGTACTTTAAATTCCGTGTAACCTAAATAAATCCTAAATTCAGTAAGTTTTAGATTGGTGTGTGTGGTTTTTTTTCTACAGACTACAATATGATCATGGAAACAATGTGATCTGGGGAAAAGTAATGATTTGGACAGCATCCTCTACAGATGTCACCATCCCTGGTGCCCCTCAGAACTGGCAAATATTGCAATCTCACTTTACATTCCTGCTGCATTCCTTCATACGGGAACATATATTCGGAAAATATTTAAGAGATCACCCGAAGAAAGTCAAGCCATCTGAACTGTATGGTTAATGTTGTAGGTTTTGATTTATGTTCCAAGCAGACTTAGGCTTCCTTCTATCAAGATAAGGTAAATCTAGTCTCTGATTTTGATTTTGTGTGCCTTTGGTAGCTTGTCTGAGATGATGAGGGAGAGGACATTTACCCTCCACAAAGGAAAATTATGGTTAAGATCAGTTTAAATAAAATTCCTTCTCTAACTTGTTCTCAAATTGCCTGAAATTTTCAATACACCAATTGTCAAAGCTTTGTGTTGGGCAGTGAACACCAGCCATGTACAAACAGTTCTACTGTTCATCACATTCCTTTGAATTTACCTAAAATTATAATTCTACAGAGTCATCAATATAATTGATGGAAAAGACCTTAGGCCTATTTGATATCACTTTTCAAAGTACCACTCTAGCCATCATTACATCACATCATCTTTTCTAGCAATATGTTTCAATGGTCTTGTGCAGAAAAAGAACAAACATGTCCACCCTAAACATCCTCTTTGCAACATTGAATGTGCAGTTTTGTGCCCAATGCTCAGATTTGTCCAAAAATCTTGCCTTGGATCTGTATCTTTTTCATTAATTAAAGAATTTAAATAGCTTTGTAACTTTATGTTAGTCTAGTTGTGCAGTTCAGGAATTAAAGTTGAGACAGATACTTTAGTGCTGCATATTTTTAAGTGTGTCCTGATGCTCAGCTGCAGGTTATTTCCAGCAAATAGCTCTCTATTCAAGGTCTCATTAATGGCTATTATAGATAATGGATAACATAAACAGTGCATTGAAAGGCAGTATATGGTCTAATGGCTGCCTCTTGCATCCAAAGCTCAGGATAAAACCAGAAGTAAAAAAGCTTACAAAGTGCAAATAACATTGTGCAAATCAAATACAGGACATATGAAAAAAATTAGGAGTGAATGCCAACAATCTCAAGACTAAGGGCCATTTTCACCACCTGCCAAATGTGTAGTCAGAGATGCAGTTCAAGGATCAGATTCATCAGGCACACAAGAACCCACAGCAACCATAACCGTGACATGGAATTTCCTCGGTGGACAATCATACTTGTTAGCGAGTCATTGCTGATGATGACAACTCTCTTGGCTCGATGCCTAGAGTGTGCTGTAGATCCAAAGCTAACATAAGATATTCAGTTCCCTTGCGGACTGTAATAGTTCATGGAAACCTACTTTCTAACTTACCCCCCATGTTTGTGGAGTGGTAACTACAAAGTTATACATAACCAATTGTCTCTCTTTAATAGAAAGAGGTGTCTATGGTCCTTTGTAGTCCAGGGATCCTTTCATTATACAGCACACTTTTTTTTATTGTTTGTGGTTAAATTTACATTAAAATAAAATTCCTCCTTATGTTGGTGTCCAATTAGAAATACATGTTTTCGATTCAAGGTCACAATAGATGAGTTGAAAAAGAAATGGACCGCAAGCAATATTGTGTTCTATCAATTCCCATGGTTTATGTAAAGTTCTATGTAATGGACCCTCTGACATTTTAACCACAATAACCAGATTCAGTTATCTCAAGTTCCATCAAGCTGATGCCCTGTCATTGCCATATCATGATGACACTAATCCCATTCACCACTTTTTGCAATCTATTCAGATAGTGTGGTTGAATTTCAATGTGGCTTCTTTCATCTTAGTTGATAGTATTCAACTCCCAAAACATTAATATTCATAGCACAGAAAAGGGCCATTTAGCTCATCTGTGCGGTTTCACGCTAATACCATCAAAAAGATAAAACTAATGCACTGGAATTTAAATTGGACAATGCCCAGAAATGGGCAGGGTGATTGTGGTACCTGATTAACTTGACCTCACTCACTTATGTTATAAATGATTGCTACATATAGCTAGCCCTGCAGGCAATTTCCAGTCGCTGCACATCTGAGCAGGGAGCCTGGTATCATGAGTGGCTGCCTCCATATAAATGCAGACTGTGCCTCTGAGAGGAGTGAGTTGTAGCTTCAAGAAATGTTGAGAACTCTTGGAGATGGAGTTCTTTGAGAGTAGATTGGGGCTCAGCGGTAGCACTCTTGCCTGGGCTTAACAAGGTTTTAAGCTCAAGTCCCATTCCAAAGACTGGCTCTCTCCAACTGTAAGGGTTTTGTGGGCAGAAACTCTCCTAACAATTAAACGCTATTTAGATGTACAGATCTATGTATGCCAAGGCACACAAGGCTATGGGCCAAGTGCTTGAAAATGGGATCAGAATAGCTATGTGGTTGTTTTCGCAAGACACAAGCTCAATGGACTGAAGGGCCTTTTTCTATGTCATAGATCTCTATGATTCTTCAACTCAAACTATATCTTGGGATAGGTGAAAGTGTGTTAACCTTGCACGGTAATGTTGCAGAGGGTGGTTGCTGAACATAGTAGCTTTCCTGCTATACATAAATAATTAAAGGTCATAATAAAAAACAAAATAACTGCGGATGCTGTAAATCAGGAACAAAAACAAAGTTGCTGGAGAAGCTCAGCAGGTCTGGCAGCATCTGTGGAGGAGAAAACAGAGATAACGTTTCGGATCCAGTGACCATTCCTCAGAACTTAGGATCCTATGGATCCAGAATGCTCCGGAATTAGTAGGACAAATCATCTGAGAGGCATGCTCAATAATGGAAGCAAGAAAACATCTGGATGAACACACAGAAGTTACGTTGCCTAGAAAATGGGAACCAACAAAAGTGAGGGTAACATCTAGAAAATGGCAGCATATGAAGGCTAAACAAAAAAGGCGGAAGGAATATGCCCATGTACTAGCACACTGGGCAAAATGAAGGGGATATACGGTTAAAACCATTCTCTGGGGCGAATGGAAGGATGCAGTAATAGCGGATAACACCATAGAATATTGGAAAGAGCTTCTATCGAGAGAAACTAAGATGGATGAGAGGCCTACTAGAAGAACCCTAGAAACAATGTGGAGGTTAATCAACCCATGTGTGGTGGAAGAAGTGAAAAATGCCATATTGGCCTCTAAGGGTTCCGCTCCTGGAATTGACAGTGTCACAGCAGATGACATGGCTGCCTTGGATGTGAAAATCTGGGCAGCGTACTTTAGTATCATTATGGCGTTGGAATGTGTTCCACAGAGATTGAGAGTCTCACAAATAACACTTGTCCCAATGACTGATGGCAAGATCAACAACCCAATGGATCTGAGGCCTACAAACATATCCTCAGTGGTTCTCGGGGTCTTTCATAAAATACTAGCTGAGAGATGAATTGCATTCTGAGAAGTTCTGAGGAAGGGTCACCGGACCCAAAACGTTAACTCTGATTTTTTTCCCCTCACAGATGCTGCCAGACCTGCTGAGCTTTTCCAGCAACTTTGTTTTCATTCCTAATTAAAAGTCACTTAGGTTTGTTTGACCTGAATAATGTATTGCTCATACTACACATACCAGAGTATGCCTGGTGTGGGTAGACTTCTTTTTATGGTCGAGATTAACAACTTTGACATGGAATGGGGTACAACTCATTCAGCACATACACTGTGCACGTCACAGGCACTCACCCTCTTTCCTCATGTTTGTCAAAAGCTCAACACCCCACTAATCCCTGGGTTGTCTGATCTCTCATTGGCCTAGGGAATATCTTACTGGGACAACCTTGATCGTCCTTACAGAGCTCTTCGCGGGAGTCTCAGCAATGCCCAAATCTAAGCTCTGGCACTGTCAGTACCACTCGCGTTTCTGGCCAATCAGATTGGCTGCCAACTTCAAACTT
The DNA here is from genome assembly GCF_021869965.1 of Rhincodon typus. NCBI lineage: Eukaryota > Metazoa > Chordata > Chondrichthyes > Orectolobiformes > Rhincodontidae > Rhincodon > Rhincodon typus. Next base: position 31,719,617 of record NC_063358.1, on the reverse strand, counting down.
TTTTACTTCTGGTTTTATCCCTACCTTTGGATGCAAGAAGCAGCCATTAGATCATATACGGCCTTTCAGTGCACTGTTTATGTTATCCATTATCTATAATAGCCTTTAATGAGACCTTGAATGTCTATTTGCTGGAAATAACTTGCAGCTGAGAATCAGGACACACTTAAAAATGTGCAGCACTAAAGTATCTGCCTCAACTTTAATTCCTGAACTGTACAACTAGACTAATATAAAGTTAGAAAGGTGGGATTTACTCTAACTGCCACTCGGAAACTCTACTTTCAACAACTGTAGTCCCCTTATTCCAGTTATTTTGGTTTATGGCTGACTTTCCTTCACAGGGATTCTGAGGAGTCATGACCCCACTGTAACACCACCTTTATCCCCATCTCCCCACTGTAACACCACCTTTATCCCCATCTCCCCACTGTAACACTACCTTTATCCCCATCTCCCCACTGTAACACCACCTTTATCCCCATCTCCCTGGCTCCCACCCCTAAAATGCAGCCCCAGGATCTGTACACAGAAAAAGAAATCAAGGTTGTAATTCCAGTGGCTTACTCAGGAAGCACTGCATGTTGAAGTTGTGATTTTGGTTGAGATATTTGACCAAAGTTCCACATCTTCGGTTGGATGTAAAAAATTCTGTGACACCATTTTGAGGATAAGCAATATTCTAGTCAATAATCGCAAACAAAGAGATTTTCTCCTGGAGCAGTGGTTAACATCAAAAGTACTAGTGGATGTCTGATGGTTTCAAAACGTGCCAAATATATTTAAGTCTTTTAAAATATCTTTTTTGAATCTGGGCTGTGATCTTTGAGGAATGAAGGTCACTTAGCTCAGTTGGTTGTACGGTTGGTTTGCAATGCAGAGTAACACCAACTGTGTGGGTATAATTCCCGCACCAGCTGAGGTTACCATGAAGGATTTTCCTTCTCAACCTTTCCCCTTGCCTAAGGTGTGATGACTCTCAGGTTGAACCACCACCGTTCATCTCTGTCTAATGAGAGAGCAGCCCTACGGCCCGTTAGGATAATTGTGACTTTACTTTGAGGTGTGTTTGAACAGGCAAGAGAGCAAGCACCAATGTTTTCTTCCACTGTACAGGATAACTTGGTGCAAGATGTGAACAAGAGAAAAAATATACCTTTTCTCCTTACAAATAGGGTTGGAGGTCAAGAGGCCTCCAAAATTTACAATATCCTTCAATCCAGAAGCCATTACAGGTGATGTCATTCGAACAGATACGTGTTTAACCTGGAAGAAGTAACAAGGAAAATATATAATTTATTTAAATGACACTGGAATCTGTCATTGTCTTAAAAAAAATAAACTTGAGACGTTTACCAGGTTGTATCAATCACATGGAGATCTATTGTCACTTTTTTTTAGATTAGAAGGAGTCCTGGTCCATGTGACAGTGACCTTTTGATCTGAAAGTAGTATAACGAAGTCAAAATATGGAAGCTATGCAGCAAGACACAAAAATCATGGAGTCAGAAAAAGTAATTGAAGCAGAATGGCTGGAATGGTGCTGAAAATTCCAGAAGGAAATATACTCTGTTGTAAATTCCTATTTCCTCATTACAACTTGCCCTCCCACTTATTTTTGTATTGTCGGCAAATTTGGATACAATACACTCTGTCCTCTCACTTATTCATTCTTGTAGACAGTCAGTAAGTGAAGTCCTAACACTAATCCTTGTGACACTACACTAGTTACATCCTTTCAATCTAAAAAGATACATTAATCCTAATTCTCTGTCTTTCATGTATTAATCAATCCTCAATCAATGCTGATACACTACCTCCATCATCATGAGCTTCTCTCTTGTACAATAACCTTTTTATGTGGCACCTTTCTGAATACCTTCTGGAAATCCAAATAAGCTACATTTGCCAGTTACCCTTTACCAACTGCTTGCTACATCCTCAAGGAACACTAGGAAATTTGTCAACCATGGTTTTGTTTTTACATAAACCATACTGATTCTACTTTATTACATTTAAGCCCAATAACAGAACTCAAATGTATTCTCGGACGAAAGACAGCAGAGTAAAGCTAAGAAGTTCATGGTGTCAAGGATATGGTACTGAAGCTCAGGAGGTAAAAGTAATTGGTTGGGTAAGGGCACTACAACACACTATTCTAAAATTCTTTAGAAAACAATGCATTGTAAATGTTCTAATGCAGTTACTGTAATATCTGTCACGGCACTAATTTACCCAGCCGAATGGGAAGGCAACACAACATGAGACAGTTTACTTGAAATGGCAAATGGAGAAAGGGAATGCCTTTGATTTATCATGTTGGAATAAAATGGAAGATATTGGATCAGTTATTCTGAATCTCCCTCTTTTCCGTTCTGCTGCAATCAATTAACAATTTTAAAAAATGCATATTGGGAAGGTAAAGTCCGAATCAAAATTATTTTCAGAGTATCTTCATAATGTGGCTTTGCGTTTTGAAATGGTAAATAAAATAAAGACAGCAAAGAGAAATGATATTAAACTCCATTATGTTCTGGTATCAGTAGAATCCCTATTGCAGTCAGCATGAGTTCAGTGCTACATAGAACATAGAGCATAGAACATTACAGTGCAATACAGGCCCTTCGGCCCTCGATGTTGCGCCGACCTGTGAAACCAATCTGAAGCCCATCTAATCTAAACTATTCCATTATCATCCATATGTTTATCCAATGACCATTTAAATGCCCTTAAAGTGGGCGAGTCTACTATTTTTGCAGGCAGGGCATTCCACGCCCTTACTACTCTCTGAGTAAAGAACCTACCTCTGACATCTGTCCTATATCTATCACCACGCAATTTAAAGCTATGTTCCCTCGTGCTAGCCATCACCATCCAAGGAAAAAGGCTCCCACTGTCCACCCTATCTAATCCTCTGATCATCTTGTATGTCTCTATCAAGTCACCTCTTAACCTTCTTCTCTCTAACGAAAACAGCCTCAAAACCCTCAGCCTTTCCTCATAAGACCTTCCCTCCATACCAGGCAACATCCTGGTAAATCTCCTCTGCACCCTTTCCAATGCTTCCACATCCTTCCTATAATGCGGTGACCAGAACTGTATGCAATACTCCAAGTGCGGCCGCACCAGAGTTTTGTATAGCTGCAACATGACCTCATGGCTCCGAAACTCAATCCCTCTACCAATAAAACCTAACATACTGTACGCCTTCTTAACAACGCTATCAACCTGGGTGGCAACTTTCAGTGATCTATGCACATGGACACCGAGATCTTTCTGCTCATCCACACTACCAAGAATCTCACCATTAGCCCAGTACTCTGTATTCCTGTTACTCCTTCCAAAGTGAATCACCTCACACTTTTCCACATTAAACTCCATTTGCCACCTCTCAGCCCAGCTCTGCAGCTTATCTATGTCCCTCTGTAACCTGCAACATCCTTCCGCACTATCCACAACTCCACCGACTTTGGTGTCATCCGCAAATTTACTAACCCATCCTTCTATGCCCTCATCCAGGTCATTTATAAAAATGACAAACAGCAGTGGCCCCAAAACAGATCCTTGAGGTACACCACTCGTAACTGAACTCCAGGATGAACGTTTCCCATCAACCACCATTCTCTGTCTTCTTACAGCTAGCCAATTTCTGATCCAAACCGCTAAATCGCCCTCAATCCCATGCCGCCGTATTTTCTGCAATAGCCTACCATGGGGAACCTTATCAAACGCTTTACTGAAATCCAAATACACCACATCAACCGCTTTACCCTCATCCACCTGTTTGGTCACCTTCTCGAAGAACTCAATAAGGTTTGTGAGGCACGACCTACCCTTCACAAAACCGTGTTGACTATCCCTAATCAAATTATTCCTTTCTAGATGATTATAAATCCTATCTCTGATGGAGATGATCACATCTGTCCCCTTTTAGCTTCTAATACTTAAGTGGAATGTAGATTGAAGCTTGTAGTTGTGAATGGTTTACAAATTGAAAACAACACTCCCCAACAAAAATTCTTAGATAGGAGTGGTTTAATTTCAATACTGAAAGATAAATTTTTAAGTTAAGAGTCACTAACAGGTTTCTTGTGACAAATCTCATTTGTCAAATTGCAGGCTTTGAATTACCACAGCAAGAGTGGTCCTTGTGAAATCAGTTCACAACTAGCTAGGACAGCAGTGTGGCCACACTGGAGCCTCATACAAACTCCTATGTGTTTATGCAGCATTGTCTGAGAGTTTCCATACAACTGCGGTGTATCGCTCCCTCCCCCTCTCCCCTCCTGTCCCTTCCTGACATCCCCTACTCCCCTCCTCACACTCCTGACCCCTCCCACCTGGCAGCACAGTGGCTCAGTGGTTAGCACTGCTGCCTCACAGCGCCAGGGACCCGGTTTCAATTCCACCCTCGGGCGACTGTCTGTGTGGAGTTTGCACATTCTCCCCGTGTCTGCGTGGGTTTCCTCTGGGTCTCCGATTTCCTCCCACAGTCCAAAGATATGCAGGGTAGGTGGATTGACCATGCTGAATTGCCCAAAGTGTTCATGGATGTGTAGATTAGCTGTGTTATAGGGGGATGGGTCTGGGTGGGGTGCTGTGAGGGTTGGTGTGGACTTGTTGGGCCGAAGGGCCTGTTACCATATTGTAAGGATTCTACGATCCTCCTCTTGCCCCTTCCTTTCCTCCCCTCTCCTCTTCATCCTTCCACCCTTCAACCCCATCCTCCTCTCTTCACCCTGTCTCCCGTCTGCCACCCCTCCTCCTATGTTTATCTGCCTCTAAACTGAACCCCTGTTTTTGACACCTTTACTCCCCTCCTTACAACCCTTCCCATTCCCCCTTCCCCTTGCTCCGTCCTCTACTACTTCACCCTCCCCTTTTCCCTTCCCCCTCACCCCTTTCCCTTCCCCTTCACTCCCTTCCCCCATTCCCCCTACCCCTGCCCCCCTTTCCCCTTCCCTCTCCTCCCCCTTTCCCTCCCCTCTGCCCCCACCCCTCCTTCCACCCTTCAACCCCGTGCCCAACCCCCTCCTCCTATCCTCCTGTGTTTATCTACCTCTAAACTGAACCTCCATTTTTGATACCTGAATCAACTAAGGCACCATGTTCGCTTCAGCCTGGAGTTATGAAATTCAATTGTCTTTGTTTCCCTGAAAAGCACTGATAGCTGTAATTTATTTTGTGACATCAAATATGGTTTAGTGTGTTCTCTTTTAATCATATTTCTCACATTATTTTTCCCAACATAACTCATATAGTGTCAATAAATTTGAGGCGAGGAAGTTAAGCTAAAGTGTGCAGTTTAATGGTTCGGGGATTGCCTATTTGGAAACAAGCCTTTTATATATCCTGTCTAGGGATTCAAAAGAGACAATGATGGGAGTGTTATTCAAGTCACTGCCTACTAACTTGTCACTTGGTGTTGAGTTACATAATCTCATGTCAGGAATACCTCAGATGACAAGATTACAATCACATGCCCATTGGTGCTGAGTCTGTGTTGGCACATGCCGTGCTGCAGAATTATTCAAAGAAGAGAATTAAACATGAATTTGAGGCAATATTTACAGATGATCCCTGTATTTAGGCGAATATTTTTGAGGATTACATGTAGGTTTCCTCTCCTTTGTTTTCATATTTAAAGAGACAATAGCCAATGGTGAGCATTTCTTATTCCGTGTCAATGAGCATAAGATTTGTTAGGAATCAAAGCAATAATCAGAAAAGAAATGAAATTCTGTCTCCTCACGAGCTGAAGAGAAAATATGTGTAGGATTATGGGGAAAGGGTGGGAGAATGTAACTAGCTGAATCTTAGAGGGAACCAGATTGGATACTGTGGCTGAGATAGTAGGAACTGCAGATGCTGGAGAATCTGAGATAACAAGGTGTAGAGCTCGATGAACACAGTAGGCCAAGCAGCATCAGAGGAGCAGGAAGGCTGACATTTCGGGCCTCGACCCTGCTCCTCTGATGCTGCTTGGCCTGCTGTGTTCATCCAGCTCTACACCTTGTTATCTTGGATACTGCTTTCTCTGCTTTATCTGATATCTACATCTAAGCAGCCTCTGTAGATGAAACTTATTCCGCATGAGCTAAGCAATCTAAGGATTGATTATCTCATTTATTTTTGATTAGATTTGATTGGGCCTTGCTGATGGCTAGTGTTGAAGAAACTCATGAAACTTGCATAAAGAAGGAACAAACTAAATTTGATAAGATTTTTAAGTATGTTCATTGGTATTCTTCTGGCAATAGAGGCAATTGTCAAAAGTATCAGGTGAAATTAATTGAACAGGTGCCAAATGAAAGATTGCCACACAATCAGAATGATGTTTGTATGAAGAAAAATACATTGAATTTGCAATCCTTTACTGTAATTCTGCTGGTTCTGGGAAATATAAGAACTTCTTTACAAATCACTGAAAAAAGTATTGCTAGTAAATAATCAGATGACTAATCTTGTATGAAGAGGAGGCACCACACGCAGCCCAGCAGGTTACCACATTTAAATAACGAGTGAATGTCAGTGCATAAAACACAAACAACAGTTATTCATAAATTATTCAGTATCTATAGCTTATGTTTCTGTAAATTATTGCATTCATTTGTGAGCATTACTGCTAATATCATTGACATCTTACAGAGACGTACATCTCTGAATTTGCAGCGTTACGTAAAATTCAACTTCGAGTCATAGAGATGTACAGCACGGAAACAGACCATCAGTTCAACTCATCCATGCCAACCACATATCATAAATAAATCTAGTCCTATTTGCCAGCATTTAGCTCATATCCTTCTAAACCCTTCCTATTCATATAGCCATTCAGATGCCTTTTAAATGTTGTGATTATACCAGCCTCCACCACTTCCTCTGGCAGCTCATTCCATACATGCACCACCCTCTGCATGAAAAATTTGCCCCTTAGGTCCCTTTTAAATATTTCACCCTCACCTTAAACCTATGCCCTCTAGCTTTAGACTCTCCTACACCTTCTCTATTTATCCTATCCGTACTCCTCATGATTTTCTAATCCTCTGTAAGGTCATCCCTCAGCCTCCAATGCTCCAGAGAAAACAGCCCCAGCCTATTTAGCATCTCCCAATAGCTCAAACCCTCCAACCCTGGCAACATCCTTTGTAAATCTTTTCTGAACCCTTTCAAGTTTCACAACATCCTTCCTATTGCAGGGCGAACAGAATTGCATGCAGTATTCCAAAAATTGCCTAACCAATGTATTTTACAGCTGCAAGATGACCTCCCAACTCCTATACTCAGTGCACTGGCCAATAAAGGCAAGCATATCAAACACCTTCTTCACTATCCTGTCTATCTGCTAGTCCATTTTCAAGGAACTATGAACCTGCACTCCAAGGTCTCTGTTTTATTGGTCTGGCACGGCTGGCCCAACAAACTTTTATAGTGTTCAGTTTTTCATTTATTCGGACATGTCATTAGCAGCAAATCCTGGGTCAGTAAAACAGGCTTCTGACCCCTGAGAGATCTCAGCGTTGGTTCTCAGTTCTGTCTGGCTATTTTCTAGCAAATCTAAAGGACTCAGTCTTGATCTGGCTAATGTCCATTGATGCACTCACATTACAGTAATAAAGTGGCTGTCTTGCTGAATGCTTCAGCTCCAGGTAAGGATCTGCTCCCAGTGAGTTGCCCATATACATAATATTGTGTGTGTATTTTAACATTTATCTTCAAGATATGGATGACTATAACAAGGTAAAGTCCTGGATTTTGTGGTGGAAGCATTAGGCTGTCATATATTTACCGCCAGTACCCTCTGAAATTGTATGTTCAGAGTGTGCTGTAAGAGCTGATTAACTAGAAATCCTGATATTGCAGTCATTCATAACCCCAACATAGGCTGCATTATGGCATACATGCCACAAAGAATCACCAAAGCACTGAAAACAGTGATAATTTCAACTTTTCTGTCCCCACTCCTCCTTGACAGTTAATGACATTTCCTCAGCAGAAATCCCCAAAATCAACAAATATAGGGTGTACAATGGGCAGAGTTGTGGGAGTGCAGAGATCTAGAAGGATTGTTGAATAAATATTATTTGCAGCACCATGAACTTGAGATATATGAGGACAAAGCTACTGCAAACTATTGATGTTTAGGAAGTCCTATTGCTCTGGACATAAATGCCCTTTTCCATGAGATTCCAGTATCATGTGATCTGATATCATGACCAGTGGTCAAAATATTTTTTGAGGGTGGTTCTTGAGATTGTCTTGTAGGCTACGTTTTGGTTGCTCGGGGCTCCTTTATCATTCTCACCAACTCCATTTTTGGATGATGACAGAATAGCATTACCTTCAGTAGTTTTATTAAATTCTGGGTTGTTTGGGCTTCTACAGAAGCAGGAAACTACTCCAGTGCCTCTCACAACCTTGTTTTAAACGTTGCCTTGGATATTTGTTTAATTGATCAAAATGGGCTAAATGTCTTTTCCACTTGGCTCACCATACCTATAAATAGATAGATTTCTGTCATATTACTGGATGGTGGACCCTTTCATCTCCTGTTTATCTGCAATGAACAGCATTGCCTTGGCAGTATCATTGAAAATTCCTTTTGCTTTTTGTGATTTGAAAATTCATACTTCTCATTGTGTTGGATGGGCACCTTGTAACGCTTATAAGACACTGTGTAATCTTTTGTCATGTGCTTTTGTGGATCCATGAGAATATCATCTACCCGATATATAACATCATCCGTACCCTCTTGTATGTTTAAAATTGTCCTTTAGAAGGTCGTGATGCTATCATAATTCCAAAATGTAGACCATCAAAACAATAACATTAAAATAATGTCATGTAGGTCATTAGAAATTTGGGCTCCTTATCTAACAGGAGTTGCCAGAGTCTGCTTTTAGCTTTCAGCTTTGTGTCGTTTATGCTCTTTGCAATTTATTGATGTTCTCAGATGCAGATCTCATTAAATATATTCCTCATTGTACGACCTTGTTAAATTGCATTTTGTCAACTCAAATATAAATTGATCCATTCAGTTTGGACTACCATAACAGAACACCATGTGGTCTGATCTATAACTAATGGAACGATCCCATAATGGGGCATAATTTCAGTCTCTCATTTTTAGAAGTAGATTGAGACCTTCCTAGCTATAAACAAGCAAACGGATTTGGTATTTTGCATCCCTGGTATTGGGCAAACAGCGGAGAGGCTTATTGCAAGGCTTTCAATAGGTACATCTTAGAGATCACTGAGGAGGAGTTCAAAGGGTGCAAACAGATGGGAAAGAATGAAGATGTGAGAGAGGCAGAGAGAATTATACTCCATGTTAGACATTGCTACTTTCATTGGTACAGCTTTGAAGGCAACTGAACTATATTGGTTCAGCACAAGGGAGGCAGTAAGAAATTGGAGCAATTGGATGGCTCTGTGCCATTGGTACTGGGACAGTAGTCAGTGTTGGAATCAGACCTCAAGCCTTGATGTGCTGTGGAAGTAGGAAGGCCATTAGATTTATGTTGGAGGAATTTGTGAGGGTCTCAGAGAAGCCTTCAAACATTAATACTTTGATTCCATTAAGAGATTGTGCATTAAATAGCTCAAGCATCACCTGCTTGATGTGAATTTGAGTGTGAAATGATCAAGATTAGAGTTTGGAAGGTGGGGAAACCCAGAGGCAGAACTAGCTCCAGGAGGCTATCTGTAAGTAAAATGATGAAATTCGGCTTGTTAGTAATTACTAGAATACTATTACAGTGTCTGGCGAATGCAGTTCCAAAAGGGAGGGTGTATATTCAGAAATGGAGTTGTTGATTAGGCATTGGCTTTTGAGATGGGGCTCCAAGGCCAGATAAGTAAAAGATATAACGAGGTGTAGAGCTAGATGAACACAGCAGGCCAAGCAGCATCATAGGAGCAGGAAGGCTGACGTTTCGGGCCCAGACCCTTCCGGCTTTCCTGCTCCTCCGATGCTGCTTGGCCTGCTGTGTTCATCCAGCTCTAAACCTTGTTATCTCAGATTCTTCAGCATCTGCAGTTCCTACTATCAGTAAACGGTATGATTCTTTTGTGAAGTTTAGTTGATAACATTACCATGATATTAATGTGTTGGGGGCTGGGGTGGGTGGAACGAATTTGCTGACAAATCTGTTGCCATAATAGCAAATACCTTCAAGGTCTGATAGCTCCTGCACCGTATAGACTGCTCCCTGCTCCCCTTGGACCGTTAGTTACTGTGTCGTGTAAAGATGGCTGGGCTTCGTGTCATCAATCTTGCAGTTGTAGCTAGAAAGACATTTGGACACAAAGCTGGTGATGAATGGTGAACATGTACATATGCATGTGAAAAGATATTTACAATGAAGCTTCCTGCGTGCCCTTTTCCTCCTCTCCCTCCCACTTTCTCTTGGTGCTCTCCTGGAGTCTGCAGCTGGTTAGGAGGGAGCCTGCCCTCCACAGGACCCTGATGGTCTGGTGGTTTTGATCAGGTGACTGTGTAACCATTTGTAGTTAGAAGGCCCAGGCATGCTGAATGTGCCCTGGCCGAAGCGGTAGCTCACCTTGACCTCCCACAGGGTTGACGGTCGCCGGCAGGGTGGAAGTGGAAGTCCCAGCCATCACTGGAGTGTTCTAAAAGGAGACTTTTGGAGACCGTGTCTCAGGTTCCCCCTCCGGCTGAGTTTCTATTGGTACTGCTCTGCTTCCTGTGAGGAAGGAGCACCCAGAGTTAGGTCAAGGTCCACCGCCAACCCCTGTTCCTCCAGCCCTCTTTGATGAGCATCAATGGCTACAGCAAGAGAGAGTAAAGATCTGTGTGCATTTGCAGCACTCACTGAGACTGCTGGACCTGACTCTCCATGGCAACTGCCAATATGTTCATGGAGGCAGTTGGATGTACCTAAATCCGAAGCAGCATAGACCAAACCGCATTGGAGGACTTCCAAAGTCTATCAGTCTGTGCAATCCATTTATCTTCTGAAATACAACACCTTCTGGTCCTAACCTGCCTGGGCCTCAGCAGGTGCCTAGTCTCTTGCAGTGTTGAGTGCCAGCAACCTGGGCTGTTTCTTCCTTGGTCAGCTATGGAGATGTGGCTGAGACTGTTGGTAGCAGTCAATGAAAGTTAAACATCAATCACTGAAAGTAGACAGGCAGTTGCAGGAAGCAGAGATAGTAGGAACTACAGATGCTGGAGAATCTGAGATAACAAGGTTTGGAGCTGGATGAACACAGCAGACCAAGCAGCATCATAAGAGCAGGAAGGCTGACGTTTCGGGCCTAGACTCTTAAAGAGAAAAGGGTTTAGGCCTGAAACATCAGCCTTCCTGCTCCTATGATGCTACGTGTCCTGCTGTGTTCCAGCTCTACACCTTGTTATCTTAGTTGCAGGAAGCAGTTTGGAAGACAGATGGTAAATTGGCCTTCATTGCTGAGGGATTGGATTTCAGAGTAAGGAGGTCTTATTGCAGGTATAAAGGACGGTGGTGAGACTACAACTGGGGTATTGCATGCAACTTTGGTCTCCCACCAAATAAAAATATACTTGCCATAGAAAGAGTGCAGCAGAAGTTTACTTGGCTGATACCAGGGATGGCAGAACTGCCCTATAAGGACAGAATAGTTTGACTGGGCCTGTATACACTAGAGTTTCGAAGAATGAGGGGGATCTAATTGAAATGTATAAACTGCTAACAGCGCTGGACAGAGTGGATGCAGGAAAGATGTTTTTGCTGGTTAAGTAGTCTAGAACAAGGAGTCTTAGTCTCACGATATGAGTTAGGCCATTTAGGACTGTGATGAGGAAAAAATTCTTCACTCATAAGGTAGTGAACATCTCAAATTCTTTACCAAAAATGACAGTTGTGGCCAAATCACTGAACATATTCAAGAAATCGATATATTTTTTAGATTTTACAGGCAGCAAGGGAAGAAGTTGGGAATATGGCATTGAGATAGAACATCAGCCCTGGTCATGTCGAATGGTGGAGCAGGCATAAAGGGCCAAATGGCCTAACATGCTGAACAGCAGATGCTCTAACTTTAGTCTGATTAAAAATACTTGAACTGGTAGAGAATGCCGAGTGCCAGTGAGGGATCTGTGGCTTCTTGTCAGATAGAGGGGTGATGTCTTGACTGCAGAAGCTGTGCAGATGCCATTTGTACCAAAAGGAGACAACTGACAGTCACAAAAACAAATTGAAGTTCAGGCAAGTTAAGAGGACATTCACAGTGGCATTAATAAGAAAGCAGCAAAGTTCTGGATAATGATTCTTACTTGGTTACTGGAACATGGAGGTCTCATCATCACCACACAAACAGTAATGGTCTTCACCAGCCGGAACCCACATCCTCTCCTTATGGGGGGGAGGGGCTGAGAGACAGAATGTCGGGCACCTCACCACCCACCATGGATCTCTCCATGGATCGTTTTCTCTGGGAATGCAACAAAGGGAGGGACTTAAAGAGATGAAAGTGGTTGGCACAGCTTTTAGTATTGGTGCAGATAGAGGGGGAAGATGGTGAGACATCGGGAGCTGGTAGTGCAGTGGGTGCGCTGGTGTGCTTAGGATGTGGGATATTAGGCCAGTGACAGTAGACGATGAGCCTTGGTGGGAAGCCTGTGGAGTAGCAGAAATAATGAACAGACAGAAGATGGTTGCACTTACTCTTGCAGAGGCCATTGACCTTCTTCCTGCATTGCTGAGCATTCCTTCGGAGTGTTGACTCTACACTGAGCCAGGTGGCAACCTCAGGCCAGGTGGGCAGGTTCTGGTGCTGTGTGCTGTGTTGTCCTCTGCCAGTCCTGGAGGAAAAGGATGGCACTCCTCTGCACAACCCTGTCTACCAGTATCTCCAGGGCCCTGTCTGCAAACTGGGGTGCCAATTTCCACACACATGTCAGGATCTGTACTGGGCAGCTCCAGACTGGTACCTGACCTGATACCCATCTGCAGGTTTAATATGGCGCCCAATATCAGAATCTTGGTGAGTACTTCCACCTGTTTTGAGAGGGAGGATGTGACGAGCAAGGTGCCATAGGAGCACGGTGCACAGGTAATGAGGTGAATTTTGGAAAGGAGTATGAGAAATCTCCTTAGGTCTTATGAAGAGAAACTTTAACAAAAGAGTCAGAGCGAAACTCAACAAAATTGACACTTTTACAGTTTCTGCTAAAATTCTGGCCTAGGAAATAGCAAGAACTGCAGATGCTGGAGTCAAAGGCGATACTGGGTGGAGCTGGAGGAACACAGTGGGTCAAGCAGCATCAGAGAAGGAGAAGAGTCAATGTTTCAGGCCTAGTCCCTTCCAGAAGGCTCTAGGCCCAAAACTTCGACTGTCCTGCTCCTCTGATGCTGCCTGACCTGCTGTGTTCCTCCAGCTCCACACTGTATTGACCAAAATTCAGGCCAGTATTTTTGGGAACATTTCTTAAATGGGTGTGTGGCCTCGTACTCTAACAATTTTCTTCTTTGACCTATCTCATTTGTCAAGACGTTTAATAGAGATTTCACCATGACTACTGTCCTGTAACTTCAGGCCTCCCGCTGAGCTGGGTGCCACCAAGACTGTGTAACATTCTTCCAACAAAGCAGGTCCCCTGGAGATGGAAACAATGGTTCATTCTGAAACAATGTGGCCATTAGCACTTGGCAGGCAGTTCCAGGCCCGTCTGGTTTTGGCAGGAAGTTGATTCTCCAAGGCCTGGCTGCATGAAAACTGTGTGCTCCGGCTCTGCAGTTTGCAAACTACAAAGTCCGGCTAGCTTTAAGCTTAGCTTCCACAATTCAAATTTTTTTATCCATGCTCAAGAAAAAAAAAGAATATTTCTGTGCCAATTCTGGAGGTCATGGGTCACCTGACCACCATATGCAGGAGCCCCATTCAAAGGAAGGAAAGGAGGAGCTTAAATCAGAAAAATCCAAACAGTCTGTGATCACAACCAGCATAGGAATGCACAGGCACTACATTCAAGGACTTGTGAACCAGTGATTCAGCTGCCGAGCTACAGGAGAGAATGGTACATCATAAAGCTGTAAATGAGTCATTGCCAGGGGCCATGCTCTCTTTCCTACACTGTTGGCACCTTTCAGACCACAGCTGGAGCATCAACAGGCAGCAGTCTGTTGGCAATATCCAAAGTCATTTCTCAAATCACAGTTGATTTGCTCTGGAGAAGTACATTACTTTATCAGATTTCTATCATCCCAGCAGCAATGGCAGAGAACGAGGCAGAGCTTCTTTATCAGTGTTGTTTTCCTGGGTGCTACTGACAGCACACAGAGTCAGCTCTGTGACTCCTGGGAATGGGAACCATTTTCTTCAGCAGGAAAAGACTCCACTCTGTCAATGTACAGATGGTGTGTGATTCTGGGAATGTCATCATAAACATGGGTGGCAATTACCACAGCTGCACCCACGACTCCTTTACCCTTGACAAATTGAGAGAGTGCAGTGGATTTCTAAGAGGAGAACCTAACAGTATCTGGCTCCTATCTAAGGAATGTGAATGTCAGTGTCTGTATTTTCTTCTATTTATCACATTCTCATTTTTTTAAAGACCGCATCCTGGGTGTAAGTAAACTACAAGGTTGCAGATATGAACAATGGCAGTAATGGAAATCTCAAATCTTTCAAGACCTAATTTCAAAGATGATAAAGCATAAGATCAGTCTAAGAATCCTCTGTTACCCTTTGTACCTTCACAACATGGCAACACAAGGTGAGCAACAACGATGAATGCTGGAGACAGAGCAAGGTGGTGTGTTGGAAGATAATTAAGTAGCTACCTGGGGTGTGCGTATTGCCTTCATCCATAATCAATCTTCATTGATATGACTGAGAATAAATGCCACACAGAGCATTCCGACAGAGGATAGCAATGAAAAGACATGCGCAATCTTGTTCTGTATGGCCTGAGGAGATGGATAATCTCTTTGATCACCCACTTAGAGTTAACTATTGTTGCGCTCGCCACACAGTGTGTTTAGCCGATATATCCCGCAAAGGACTGTGAGCCGACTCTTAATAGTAATATGAAATGATCTTTATTGATTATAACACCATTAATACTACAATAACGATTATGCTACAAACTAACAATTAATACTATAAATCTGACAAAACTCTAAGTCTAAGTCAGTGTCATGTACTTTAACTTAACTTGAAATGATCGAACATCACCACACTAGACCTTGGCCTTTATCCATGTGGTAATGGTCATTTGGTCTTCCTCTCCCGGTGGTCCCAGGGGCGCTTCTTCTTATGGTGGTTGGTCTCGAGTTACCGCTCCTGAGGTTGCTGTTTCCTTGGAAGCTTCTGCACCCTTTTGGGAGGATCTTTGATTCCCACCAATGGATCGATCAGGAATTGATTACCCTAATTGATCAGACCCAATCAGGCAGGGCCATGCGGGAAAGAAAAGTTCTGAAGAAGGGTCCTGACCCGAAACTTCAACTTTCCTGTTCCTCTGATGCTGCCTGGCCTGTTGTGTTCCTCCAGCTCCATACTGTGTCGTCTTAGTCAGTTGTATATTTTACTCTCTGCAGCTGCAGCCTGCCTTTCTGGATCTGCAGCTTGTTTATTTCAGTATCTTGGCAATGCTTGGCTTGATTTCCCAGCATGCTTGGTGTACTATCTGATTCTGCCATTTTGAGTGGCCCGTCTGGCTACACTGGTCACACAATTATGTTCTTTTTTGCAAGTTGTTAGTATAAATTACTGTAATTAATTTGTTGGGATGCCAAAGACAAATTTAGAACGAATTTTCTAAACCAATCTCCTTAAGACTTTTTGCAGCTGGCAGACAAGAAAGATTGTCTTCCTTTCATGAGATTCGCTGCTAAACCCCTCAATCATAGATTGAATGGTCAATTTCCTAATCCGCAAATTATACAGATCGTCCAAGAGTTAGTTTTACAAATTCAAGTTGTTATTTAAGGTGCACATTTCTGTTCAGAGATTGACTTTCTGTTGTTTGAAAATAAAACATGGTCATGCAAAAGTAAAAGAAAATTTCGGTTTTCCAAAATATGGGATAAAATAGCAAAGTCTTCACAAACAACAAAAGGCGTTTGATTAAATTGTGCCTTTGTTCTGAGAGTCCTCCGAAGGCGATAGACAGAAATAGCTGAAAATGAAGTAAGAACAATAAATGGCAGAAATGCGAAATATAAACAGGGAATTTCTCAACTTCATTTGATCCAGTGAAGGCTCTAACAAAGGGACTTAAGACGTGGACTTATTTCTTAAGAGGTATTTGAGATATTTATACCATTTTCTGCTTTTGAAAGGTCAAACCAAACAGAAGATCAGGTCATTAAAAAAAAGCGCTGAGTCAATGTGGAGACGAACATAAAATATTACTATTGCTAATGCAAGTGGTACCTTTCTTTGAGTTTTGAAGTAATTCACACCTTACTGCTGAAATAAAATAACCTGAAGATTCTGAATAACGCTGCTGATGATGGTACCATTTGTGAAATATCTTGCCAATGAGTCTGTTGCTTTTTATGCAGAGCAAAGTATGGAGGCACATTTTGACAAAAGTGTTACGAAAATCACGAATGAGCCCAAACCTGTCTTTGTTCAATGTCAAAATATGTGAACCTTTCAGCATGAGATACTGGATCTCCACATGAGGGAGAACTCTGGGTGATCTGTTCCATCTGTAGCCTGGGGCATAATTCAACGTCTGCCTATCCAGCATCAACTGATCAGTGCATTTAGTTACTGGCTTGGTCTGTGGGGCTCTGTTTCATGTGAGATAACAGTGGCTGAGACTTTGTTTACAAAGCCACACTTTTTATTTTTTAAGACAACAATATACCATGTCTTTGTGAAGCTCAGTACATAACATCTACAGCTAATTCAATCACGGCCCAAACTATGAAAATATTTTTTGCTAATTGCACGACAGAGAGATAAAAGTAACATACTGAGATAACATTAGTTAACATGGCCCAAAATCTTCTGCATTATTATAAATATTAACATCTGTTTCAAAAGTCAAAACTACTTTTTGTGTGCTTGTTTCATTCCAAGATGTGAGCAGATACACAGTCCAGAGTTGCCACTATTTGTTCTGACACTTAGTTCTGTTTTTTTTGCTGTCTAGCTGAGATGACAAATGGTGATTCTGTTTGTTGTGAAAGGACAAAATTAACAGATGGGCATTGTGAGGCAGGTAATATTTTTCACTGTTTGTTTGTCTTAGATGTGACTGCCAAAACCTACAATATTGCAACAATGTGTTTAATATACTGGCTTCCCAGGACTGGACTACATTAACTACTCATGTTTGGAGTCACTGTTACTTTTCTTCCCTGCTTTGTCATTTGGGACTGTTTCAAATGTCTGTGGTTATCCGTTACAGATAGTGTCTTGGGCATTGGAGGTTGTAAGTGTCAAGAAAGATTACTTCAATATTAGTCGTTTAATTAAAACATGTCCTGGGGACCAATCGTTCGACAGCATGAGTAATGTAGGGGTCAAAGCTAGCAGCTGCCCAGAGACATATGGACCTGCATTTTACACAAGTTGGCAATTTGTGAAAACACATTGGGCCAATCAAACTGCAATATTTGTTACGTTAAGCTCTCGGGATTTGCTCAGTAAATTCAAACCATAAAATTTAATTTTCTTCGGAACTTTGTCATGCTGCCTAATATAAAAGTGCTTAAATCCACAATTAAAACATTTCCAAGCTGATGGTTAAGAAGACTTAGATAAAGGAGAATTGATACAATGGCTATGCATGAGATGCAGATTCTTACTTGTGAGATGAAGAGTGATAACATCAATCCCCTCCCCTTAGCTTGCATACCCATGCTTCTCTTGACTGGTTTTCTGATGGCCATTTTTGAACATAATAACCTACACAACCAGGGCCTGGAATCTTCTTTGCCTGTAATTCACTTACTGGAAGTTCTTCATTCACTCTTAAGGGCAGGTGATGCACTTGTTGGCAAAAGTTGCCTCTGGTATCTTCATTTTAGATAGGTAGGCTGTAAAGGAAAACAACAGACAATGGCTTCCAGGAGCAGTCACTGTCTCTGTCACTGATGAGGCATGCAGGCAGATCCCGCGCTGGAGGATTTAGCATGATAGCAAATGGACTTCAATGCAACACAGCTATTGATTTGATAGTTAATATATTGTCCCCTTAGGTATATATTCTATGGACAAGAAGCCCGTGTGATAAGAGCAAAGTATCTAAATCAGCATTTCCATTGTGTACAGGTGTGTGCTGTGTAACTATGCACCTCTGATTGGCACGGACTCACATCTAGAATCTCGCCTTTATCTAGTTTCCCAATGTGTTTAATTGTCTTCAGAGTTATATTACTGTGTTGTGTGCTGAAACTTCATGGCTGCCAAAAGGATTCTGAATGTGTTGATTTTCCATTTTCTTTCTGCACTCTGATTACCAACAACATTAAAGCACATTACTAAACATCAAAGCAATGTATTGCTTATAATATGTTATGAAACAGCTGTCTTGATTTTAGCTTTATATTTTTCCAAAACGTATCAGTTCACTGAAGCACTGAGGTACAAACCATGTTGACAATTTCTCACAAGTTGCTCTCATTAAATGGAAAGTATTTATCCTGAACCTTGTCTTCACTGTGCAGAATGAATAAGAATATGAAAGCTTCAGGAAATTGCTTCGGACAGGATTGCTTGTGTATGAACCCTTTGCATGCTGTGCGTAGGTTGCTGCATTCAGATGTAATCCAACCTCCTGGACCATCCAATAGACCTGCACATGTAGCTCTTACTGGAAAATTATCAGTATGACAACAACAGGGGTACAGGCATCTGCCAGTTTAGGAAGTGTCTTTGAAGCTGAAAGTCAGCTGATACAAAATATTGCCATGAGACTGCAAAATATCTTAAGATAGTGACTGGTTCAATCATTGTTCATTTTCCAGAGATAGTAGGAACTGCAGATGCTGGAGAATC
>NC_063358.1:31686577-31695654 GCF_021869965.1 Rhincodon typus | reverse complement strand
AACGTCAGCCTTCCTGCTCCTCTGATGCTGCTTGGCCTGCTGTGTTCATCCAGCTCTATACCTTGTTATCTCAGATTCTCCAGCATCGGCAGTTCCTACTATCTCTGAAGCTCATGTTTGTGCTGTTTCTCAAGAGAAGTAGCTGTATACTGTACAAATCTGAGCAATACACAAGATAAAGAGTTCAGAGTTGCCATTGAATTATACAATTGTACTGCAAAGGAAATGAATCAGCATATTTTTGTTTTTGAAAAAGAAATTACCCACCAGTGTTAGTAGCGAAGCATGCTGAGGAATGTGGTAATTAGTGGAACTGCTTCAAGACTGTTGTAAACATCATTGGCAGCACACTCTGACTGTGGATTGTGTGACTTGACACTTACCTGGCAGCAACCAAAAGGCAGGTTCCATAAATCCCCATTTATTCAAAGGGCCTGCAGATTATTGGTGAAGTGCCTGAGAATAGGTGATTCTTGCATCAAGAGATTGCAATAAGCACAGCCCCAGTGCCTCAAACAGGGCTAACTCCTGCTCTTTGAACTATGAACGTGTCTTGAGGTGCTTCAAAACCTGAGCTAAAGTAAAGCAATCGCTAGATTAAATTTTCACCTTGCATGCAACAAAGAGCAAATAGCATTCAATGCAGTGATAGAACAATGTTCTAACATTGTCATATTCGGTGTGGTTCAGATCACGTTATATTTACTAAATCAAATTTATTTTTCCATATGAAGTTGCAGTATTTGCCTAGTGAATCCTAATGCATAAGGTGTCAAAATGCTCAATATTTGTTTCAGGAAGAAGACTCTTTCCCCACCTTACATGTGGATATTATTCAATTTGATCAGTGTACGTGAATTTTCTGTTTCTTGCTTCTGGCTTCAAGGGATGTGCATCTATGTAACTGTGTGTGTTTCTTTCAACCAGATAAGTGTACAATACTCACTTGGCTCTTTGTAAAACACAATGTAAGCAGATCTGGGGAGTGTTGAGGAGTTATGCATTACATGGAACAACAGTTCTCAGCGCTCCAGGTTGTCATTGAGCAACCTACTGAATCAGTGCCATCTGCAGAGGAGATCTCAGGTACATTGATAGCTCATTCAGTAATTATGTCCCTGGGGACTGCATTCACTGATGCTATGAAGCATTGAAACCAGTATGCTTGGGAACATATTCAGCACAATGATCAGGGAGGGTTTAAAAGGTCCCAGAACAGTCCAGTTGTGTAAATCACTAAGTGATTCAAGAAGACAATGACTGCATTGTTACACAGTGAAAAAGCTGTTGGCAACATGAAGTGAAGGTTAAAAATTTCTCACGAGCCATATTATTTGTCTTATTTTTCTTACTGAGCAGCAATGCGGGCATGAAGTTGGGGTCAATCCAGACAAATGTGAGATAATGCATTTTTAGGGGATCAAATTTGGGTGTGAATTATCCTGTAAATGGCAGAACTCTTAGAAAGATTAACATGCAGACGGATCTGGGTGTGCAGATCCACAGTTCCCTAAAGTGGCAACACAGGTGGCCAAAGTGATTAAGAAGTGATTATGGCATGCTTTCTTTCAGTGGCCGGGGCATGGAGTTGGCAAACCATGTCGCAGCTATATAAAACCCTTGTCAGGCCACATTTGGAGTATTGTGGTCACCACATTACCAGAAGAACGTGCAAGCTTTGGAGATAGTGCAGAGAAGATTCACCAAGATGTTGCCCGGTCTCAAGGGCATTGGGTATGAGGAAAGATTAAAAAGACTAGGATTGTTTTCACTGGAAAGATGGCAGCTGACAGGAGACCTGATAGAGGTCTACAAAATTATGAGAGGCATAGATAGGGTGGATAATCAGAGGCTTTTTCCCAGGGTTGAAGTTTCAATTACAAGGGTACACAGGTTCAAGGTCAGAGGGCAAAAGTCTAAGGGAGATGTGAGAGGAAAGTTTTTCACACAGAGACTGGTAGGAGCCTGGAGTTACTGCCAGAGGAGGTGATGGAAGCAGGCATGCTGGCAACATTTAAGAGGCATCTGGATGGTTACACGAATAGGGAGGGAATAGAGGTATACGGACTGAATAAGGGCAGAACATTTGTTTTTTAGTTTAGTCAGGGCATAATGATTGGCACAGGCTTGGAGGGCCGAAGGGCCTGTTCCTGTGATGTACTTCTCTTTTGTTCTTCCCTTTGTCCTTTTGTAATTCTAACTGTTTGGCTGTTATTGGTGTCAGTCAGGGGCCAAGCTGTCATCCCATGTATTTGTATTCACTTCTGGATTGAAATGCACAATATTGGTGACGGTATAGACATGGGCACAGGAAGTACCCAGTTAAAGCAAGCAGAACTTACTGATCATGATTTCAAATAGTTGGCATCAATGATTTGATTCTGCCAGCAGTGAGTATTTTGAACCTCAAAACTCTCTTAACTTACAGTTGGTTGTGTGAAGTTAAGTGACAGGGCAGAACACTGACAATGCTATTTAAAGGGACAAAGCTCCACTTACCAAACTTTTATTGGTTGATTTTCTTCGGGCTGCAGTTACAATTCTCCAAGTCTTTGGTGCTTTCACCAGGAAGCCATGTCTTCACTAGCCATGACATCTTTCTGACTTTGGTTTCTGCACAAACCTGATGTTCCCAGCATGGGGATGCTGTCAGCATCTTCCTTGGATTACAGTAGGACTGGGAGAATGGGTGGAGGTCATATGGGCAGAACAAGTGCAGGAAAAGAGAAGGGGAAGTAAAGATTCTCAGCAGGAGATCATAAGCAGCCAATGTTTTCAGGGAGCAAATTCCCCATGCAAACCTCAGCAAAACAGAACAGCTGGAGTTTTATTGTGATGGTGGGACCACTACGATGTGCTCCAAAGTTTTGTGGGACCCAGCCTTGGCTGTTTGTGAGACCCCTGGTTGCATTTTATAAACAGGATTGGGCAATAATACATTGATTGCCATTGGGAGCTGCATCCCTCTAAAGGATAGTCACCCCTGCCCAAGGATCCAGCAGCCAATCAGAGGACCAACAACTCAGCAGTGCAATAGGAACAATTGTTGTTGCTGGCACTCGACCTAGTAGAAGATGATACCAGAGAAGAATAGCACTATTACAATGAGAACAAGTCAAGCTGGCCCCAAGCACAGTGGTGAAGTCTGGTGGTGGTAGCCTACAGTTGCTAGCTGCAGGGATGATCATTGCTGTCACTGGGTTGCTCAATGGAGCTTCACCAGCAGAAAGCATTTAACAACGCCTCCTACTATCCCATATCCACTAGAATTACCTTGACAGTCTTCTCACACAGCAGAGGGAAGCGGCAGTGAGAAGAGGTCCTGAATTCATCACCAAAGGTGGCTCAATTTGTCTCTGGTCAGGGTGGGCATCCTCCAATTGCCCTACAGATGGCAAAATGCCTTCATAAGGTAATATGGTGCATGCTCCTGCCCAGCTACCCTCCACACCATTTTAAGTAACCCCGACCCAAACAACCAGCCTACCCAGTGGGATGGTAAAATCCATGATAGTCTGTCAGACAGCAATCCTTCAAGCAGTTTCATCAACCTCAATACAATTTGTCATATCATATTCTTGTTTTCAACCTCAGGATAGAAAAAGATGATGCCGGTGTGAAGGTGTTTTTGTACATGGTGTTATGTATCTGGTCTCTTTCACGCCGGAGATGAAGTTATATGCCATTGACTATTCAGATGGGGAGTTTTCTAAGTATTACATGGTGCAGGGTATAATTAACTGCACGCGCATCATTTTGTGGGTACAGCATGTCAAACATGCCCTGTAGTAGAACTGAAAGTGACTCCACACTCCCAATATCCAGTTGGCCTGCAATCATAGACAACAGATCATTGCCTTCCACACTGGCATTAGTAATGGTGCCATCATTGTAACTGGCACAATGGACACAATCAGGCCACCACATAAAACAAGAGATTGGCTGCTAGGTGACAAGGAATTTCTAATGACTTAATTTGGCTTATGAATCCAATCCCTGACCCAGGCACACATGCCCAGCTTCCACAAGCCATGGTGCCAAACAAAATACAGTCAAACAGATCATTGGTGTAGTGGAACTATCCAGACCACCTCTGGGGGAGCCTGGCAAAGTTCAGAAGAGTTTATCATGATACACAAACTCACCACGATGAGGTGACATCTGCAGCAGCTGAGAAATTGAGGATTACATCTGACAAAATTTTACTGCAAATGCAAAGCATTTATTTGCAAAAAAATTAAACAAGCAATTTTAGAAAACTTAGTTGCCCACCAGGTATTCAATCGAGCTTGAGTGAATCTAATCTAAGTATCCACTTTCATCCATCCACTTCTCCATAGTCTTACTCTGAAGGTTTTGTGCCATCATAGATTCCTAGCTACATTTTATCCTTTGGCTACATGACAATGGTCCTCTTGTTAATCCTTCTGGACCTCAATGGGTTTCTCAGGTACAAAAGACCATAAGATTTGGAGCAGAATTAGGCCATTCAGCTTTTCAAATCTGCTTCCCCCATTTGATCATGGCTGATATGTTTCTAGTCCCATTGTCCTGCCTTCTCCCCATAACTCTTGATCCCCTTCCTAATCAAGAACCCATCTATCTCTGTATTAAGAACATTCATTGACTTGGCCTCCACAGTCCTCTGCTGCAATAAATTCCACAGATTAAACGACCCTCTGGCTAAAGAATTCCTTCTCATTTCTGTTCTAAAGGGTCTTAGGGTGTGCCCTTGCATTCCAGTCTCTCCTCCTAGTGGAAAATTCCTCTGCACATCATTCTATCCAAGCTTCTCAGTATTCTGTAAGTTTTGATGAGATCCCCCTCATCTTTCTAAACTCCATCAAGAACAGATTCAGAGTCCTTAACTGCTCCTCATATTGCAAGCCCTTCATTTCCAGGATCATTCTTGTAAATATCCACTGAACATCCTCCAACACTAGCATAGCCTTCCTTAGGACAGTGCCCAAAATTGCTCTCAATATTCGAAACGTGATCTGACCGGAACCTCCTACAGCCTCAGCAATATACCCCTGTTCGTGTATTCTCACCCTCTTGAAATGAATGTTAATTTTGCATCAGCCTTCCTAACTGCCATGTTAACTTTAAGAGAATCTGGAACTGGGACTCCTAAGACCCTTTGTGCTTTAGATTTCTGAAGCCTTTCCCCATTTAGAAAATAGTCTATGCCTCTCTTCTTCCTAACAAAGTGAGCCAACCTCTTTCTTTCCCACATTGTGTTCCACCTACCATTTCTATGCCCACTCCTTTAGCTTTCCAAGTCCTTCTGCATCCTTCCCATTCTCTTGACACTAACTGTCCCTCCACCTATCTTTGTGTCATCTGCAAAATGAGCAACGATGTTCTTAGTTCCTCTGTCCCAATTATTAATGTACAAAGTGAATAGTGGTGGTGCCAAGACAGCCCCTGCCAAACTCTACTAGCCCATCCTGAAATAAAACCTTTTAATGTCTACCCTCTGCCCTCTGCCAGTCAGCCAATCCTCTATTCATGCCAATACCTTATCGCTAAAACCATGAGCTCTTATATTATTTAATGCCTCCTGTATGACACTTTGTCAAGGCCTTCTGTAATTATAAATAGATCACAACTACTGGCTCTCCTTTGTCTAACTTGCTCATTACCTCCACAAAGAATTTGAATAGATTTGTCAGGTGTGACCTCCCCTTGACAAAGCCATGCTGACTCAACCCTGTTTTACCATGTATTTCCAGGTACTCCACAATCTCATCCTTAATAATGGACTTTAAGATCTTATCAATGACAAAGGTCAGGCTATAATTTCCCATCTTCTGTCTCATCTCCTTCTTAAACAGTGGTTACATTAGCCTTTTCCAGTTCTCTGGTACCCTCCCTGACTCTGATGATCCTTGAAAGATCACCACAATCTCCTTGGCTATCCCCTTCAGAACTTGTGGTGTAGTCAAAGAGGCATAGAGTTGTACAACATGGGAACAGACCCTTCAGTCCAAGTTGTCCATGCCGATCAGATATCCTAAACTGATCTAGTCCCATTTACCAGCATTTGACCCATATCTCTTTAAACCCTTCCTATTCATGTACTCATCTCGATGCCTTTTAAATGTTGTAATTGTACCAGTCT
Organism: Rhincodon typus; assembly: GCF_021869965.1. NCBI lineage: Eukaryota > Metazoa > Chordata > Chondrichthyes > Orectolobiformes > Rhincodontidae > Rhincodon > Rhincodon typus. The sequence goes on along the minus strand of NC_063358.1, from coordinate 31,689,530 downwards.
CCACCTCTTCTGGCAGCTCTTTCCATACAAGCACCACCTTCTGCATGAAATTGTTGACCTTAGGTCCCTCTTAAACCTGTCCCTTCTCACCTTAAATCTACATCCTCTAGTTGTGGACTTCCCTACACTGGGAAAAAGACTTTGGCTATTCACGCTATCCATGCCCCTCATGATTTTATAAACCTCTATGAGGTCACCCCTCAGCCTCTGATGCTCCAGGGAAAATAGCCCCAGCCCATTCAGCCTCTCCCTATAACTAAAACCCTCCAACTCTGGCAACAGCCTTGTAAATCTTTTCTGCACCATTTCAAGCTTCACAACACCTTTTCTATAGCAGGGAGACTAGAATTGAATGCAGTATTGCAAAAGTGGCCTAACCAATGTCCTGTATAGCCACAACATGACGTTCCAACTCTTATACTCAATGTATTGGACAATAAAGGCCAGTGTACCAAATGCCTTCTTCACTAACCAGTCAACCAGTGATTCCATCTTCAAGGAACTATGAACCTGCACTCCAAGGTCTCTTCATTCAGCAATGCTCCACAATAAGTGTATAAGTCCTTCCCTGATATGACTTACCAAAATGCAACATCTCACATTTGTCCAAATTAAACTCCTCAGCCCATCAGGCCATCTGATCAAGTCCATCCGGTCTGGGTGATTTATGCAACTGCAGACCTTTTAGCTTCCCCAACAACCAATCCTTCATGATGGCCATAACTCTTACCTCTGCCCCTTGACTCTCTTTTAGTTCTGGGATGCTACTGGTCATCAGTGAGGCCTGATACAAAGTACAAGATTGCTCTCTGGCCAACATTGCACTAAACTGAGTCTAAAATATCAAATGTAGTTAGCTATCCACGCAAGTTCCTCCTGAATGTAGTTATTTAAATATAGGGCATCTGATGCTTGCCGCCTGTCTCCTTCAATCTCAGCCAATTATCAGGTGGTGTGCATTGTCCCCAGGCTATACTAAATCAACGTTTGAAAAAACGTGACTGTGCTTTAAAAATGGCAGTTTAACAAACCATAACATAATTTTGAGAATTGTAACACGTTCCAAGACCTGACAGTTTGTTTCCAGCGCACCGTTGCAGCATCCTTAAGCATATCCTTAATATCATACTTGGCTACCTGATAACTGACAGGTAGTCGAGAAACAGAACTTAACACACAAACTGGACAGTTTCCTTGTGCCTGGACTCTGTGATTCTGTACTGTCCAGTACAGAATAATATGAATAGAATAACAATAGTGCATTGCCAGTCCCCCATTTACCACAATCCACTCCTGATCTTTCCTCTGCTACGGAGCATTGCGAAATCTGCTTGGCCACAAAGAGAAAAAAATGATTCTCAAACACTATAAATATTTCTAGGCAGGTTTATGAATAAAATCATGCCAAGATGCACCCAAACTTAATCTAATCATCCTTTAACAGCTGTTTTTCACTTTCATTTGCCTGACTTAGTATACATATATCATGCCAACCCAATGCATTTAGACTGTTGATATTCAGTGATGAAAATTGCAGGTACCTTTACACCTTGACCACAGGCATTTCTGGGCCTAGAAAGCCCAGTTCTGACTGATAGTGTGGCTACAATCTGAGCTCATCAGCAACAACACGGGCACTTTTTTTTTGCTGAAAAGGATGGGCTCAAAACTCCGCGCAAAAGACCATTTCATCTCCTGCTCATATTCCACAACCACAGAATATTTAAGAAAAAAATCAACAAATTATTAAAAGAATAATGACAGAAATTTTAAGTATTGAAGAATGCAAGCTGGAAATAAAAAAAAAGAGACTGGGAGTTTTTGAAGTTATTTCAAAAGGAAAAAAGTAACTACATTGAACATCAGTCCTCAAGAGAGAGAATCCATGGAATCGATCATGGGAAATAAAGAAATGATGAATGCACTGGAGAGATCTGAGCAAACAGTTGTGCAGTCTTCACTGTAGAAGATAAAATATCCAATAAGTAAGGATGAATCAAGAAATTCTTGACACGGGTAGCTCAGTGGTTAGCACTGCAGCCTCACAGCATCAGGGCCCTGGGTTCAATTCCACCACTTGGGCAACTGTCTGTGTGGAACAAAAACAAAGTTGTTGGAAAAGCTCAGCAGGTCTGGCAGCATCTGTGAAGGAGAAAAACAGAGTTAACGTTTCGGGTCCGGTGACACTTCCTCAGAAAGTGTGGAGTTTTCATGCTCTCCCTGTGTCTACCCGGGTCTCCCCTGGGTGCTCCAGTTTCCTCCCGCAGCCCAAAGATGGGCAGGCTAGGTAGATTGGCCATCCTAAATTGCCCATGGTGTTCAGGGATGTGTAGTTTAGGTGCATTAGCCATGGGAAATGCAGGGTTACAGGGATAGGGTAGGGTGATGGGCCTGGGTGGGATGCTGTTCAGAGGGTCAGTGTAGACTTGTTGGGTTGAATGTTCTGTTTCTACACTGTGGGGATTCTATGGATTCTATAGATGAAGGGTTGGAAGGAACTCGAATAACTGCAAGGGAAGACATACTGAGAAAATTATTGGAGGTAAAGACTAACATTTCCCAAGGTCCTGACAGACCTCACCCTCGACTTTCAGTAGAAGTAGCTGCTGAGATAGTAGTTATATTGGTTTTAATTTTTCAGAATTTGTGGATTTCATTCCCCGATAACCCATGGAGTGAGATCACAGTCTTGATGCTGCCTGGTTCTCATCATTTGCCAAGCTACCTTCTCAGCCAGCAGTTATTGCAAAGAATAAGTCGTGGTAGGGTCAGAGATGTAATATTTTATTCACTCGTGGCATGTGGGCATTATTGGCTGGCCAGCAGTTATTGCCTATCCTTAGTTGCCCTTGAGAACGTGGTGGTGAGCTGCCTTCTTGAACCGTTGAGCCAATATACTGTACATCGACTCACATCGTCCTGAGGAAGGGTATTCCAGGATTTTGACTCACAT
>NC_063358.1:31667738-31686567 GCF_021869965.1 Rhincodon typus | reverse complement strand
TCGTCCTGAGGAAGGGTATTCCAGGATTTTGACTCACATCGTCCTGAAGAAGGGAATTCCAGGATTTTGACTTTAGTGATTGTGAAGGAACAACAATATATTTCCAAGTCTGGCTGATGAGTGGCTTGGAGGGAAACTTGCAGGTGATGATGTTCCCATGTATCTGCTGCCCTTGTCCTTCTAGATAGAAGTGTTTGTGGGTTTGGAAGGTGCTTTCTAAGGAGCCTTGGTGAATTGCTGCATTGCGTCTCACAGATAGTACACACAGCTGCTACTGAGCATCTGTAGTGGAGGGAATGGGTGTTTGTTAAAACTACACTATAAAACAATTGTTCTGCAAGTGAAACAAGCATTGAACTGTCTTTTTTTAAAAAGAAACTAGTAACACATGGAAATGAATGTTCTGATTGTACTGGACCTCCATTTTGATGTACACCAGATCAGTACATCTCAGTCACTGACTTTACTGTTTTCTTCCCCTTCTTGAAAGTATTTGACAACAACGTGAACTAACTTGATTTTACATTTCATACATTACCAGACACATCTGATCTGAGTTAGGAATCACTCTGCATGCCCTCATCATAACGCGTCTATTACCATTTCTCGCTTCCAGCACAATCATAATTAAATGGGGCTGCTTAATATTGGCCCCAAATATTTGGTTAATTTATTATGTCATATTATGGGACCTCATAACCACACCTGTTTCAAAAACCTGTTTGGCTTCTGATGCTTGTTACAATATCTGCATAAATATAATAATAAAACATTAACTTTTTTGTTGGATCCCTCAGGAAGTTTTTTGAAAAGTATATTGCTTTGGTAAGTTCTTAACTGGATGTGAATGATATTTTCTTAAAATTAACTCCCTCTCCCTGGAGTTGCGATTACTCACTGAAACAAGCTTTTGATGTTGCGTATTTTGTAATGTTTCACTTGCCAGAAACTAGAGCCTGAAACTTCTTCTCAGCATTAAAGATGATGTTCATTTTTTGTTCTCATGGTAACAGTTATTATATGAAATTATTTTCCCGCTGGTGATAATCACTTAACTCAAAATGAGGTGAAATAACATTACTTAGAGCAAACTAATAACATTAGTGATCCATCTCCTAACACACTGTCTTTATATGGCAGCTGTATCTTTTATATTTTAAGATTATTCTTCTAATAGGAGAACAAATCTTGGAGTCTTTTCCCAAATGCTTAAAATACAAAAAAGGTTGACATGAGAACTAGCACTGCCAGTTTTACATGCCCACTGAATTTGGAAGTTACACCTTTGTTTTGCCTTAAGACCTCTTTGAATTAGAATGGGCTCCTTTCAATCAGAAATATGCCCTCAGCTTCCTGAGTGAGGCTGTAAAGAGAGAGGCTAGTTGAGGGTAGCAGTTGGGAGATCTAAGCTACAACCATTGCTAGGATGAAGCCATAGAGTCATGTTAAATTAAATAGTGTGAGCCAGACGAAAATTCCTTTACACAACCAGATTTGCATTTAAGAAGCCAGACACGACTGTAAAATAACTGGGACATTGGAAAGAGTTGTAGACATCAGAATTGCACACAGATGGACTATGCTCTGTGCCTTGTTATAGGTAACGTTGCCAGACAGCATGATGATTTGATCTAAAGATGAGCATTTCTGTTTTGTAGTTGAAGTAGCAAAGTTGTGCCCTTCAATGATGTGAGATTATGTTTGGTAACACCAACAAAATTTACAGATGTAAGAGGGCTTCATGCAAACGAGATAGTGAATACATTTCCAGGTGAACCCATTATCACGATATATGACTATAATCAAACTATATTTTCCATCACACTGGAAGAGTTCATCTGTTTTATTTTTCACATAATCTCGAGGAAGCAAATAACCAGTTTTTATCACTCTGCATACAGAATTATTTTCTCCAAACGACTTTTATGAAACATTGAATTGGCTCTACGGTATAATAGTCCTGCTCTGTTATTTTCCACATGCCTTTAATTAGCAGCCATCTGTTACTCCAAAAGTGCTGAAAGATGTATGTTATTACTAGTTTTCAGTGCTTGTGGAGGAGTGAGAAGTGCTTATTAGGTGAAACTGTCTCCAGAGGATCATACATTTTCGATTTGTTTCCACTTGATAGATTGCAATACTATCTGTTTTCTCCCTCATTTCTAAGTGCGTTAGCATTTTTGTAAAGCTGATTATAGAGTAACATGGCAGTTCAGCATTTGTGGATTTCATTCTCTGATTACCCACATAATGAGATCGCGACCTTGATGCTTCCTGGTTCTCATATTTGCCAAACTGCCTTCTCAACCAGCAGTTATTGCAGACAATATATAGTGGTACAGTCAGAGATGTGATATTTTATTCACTTGTGGAACGTGGCCATCACTGGCTGGCCAGCATTTATTACCCATCCTGAGTTGCCCTTGAGAAAGTGGTGATGAACTGCCTTTTGAACCACTGCTGTCATGTGCTGAAGGTCAATCCATGAGACACTTAGGGAGGGAATTCCAGCATTTGATCCAGCAACAGTGAAAGAACAGCAATATATTTCCAGGTCAGGATGGTGAGTGGCTTGGAGGGGAACTTTCAGGTGATGGTGTTCCCATGTACGTGCTGCCCTTGTCCTCCTAAATGGAACTGGTCATGCATTTAGAATGTGCTGTCTCAGGAGCTTTGGTGAATTTCTACAGTGCATCTTGCAGGTATCACACACTACACTGGTGTTTGGAGGGACTTGATGTTTGGTCAAAAAAAACCTTGCGTTCTGCAAATGAATTAAGCATGGAATAGCTTTTTTATAAAAAATAACATTTTTCAATTATATTTCTGAAGTACTGAATAGTCTAATTTTAATGCTTCATGAGTACACATCATTGTAGCTTGGTATTTCAGTTTACACAGTGCTTTGATCTTCAGTCTGCATTAGTATAGAGCCAGTTGCACTTACTTGAATATCTGCACTATTTTTGCATTGGTGTCTTCCTATCATCTGTCATTTGCATCTCAAATATTGTTTTAGCTGCTGTAAAATGTGGTTTTCAACTATTTTATGGACTTGTGGTCAGAACTGGTATTGAATTGTTCACTCATCTTAGAGCAGCGCTGACAACTGATGGTCAATTGTTGCATTGCACTTAATGTTGAGACTTTAGCTAGGGCCTCTGAAGAATGATCTAGCAAATTTAATTCTGCCTCACTAAACAATTCATACATTGATGCCAACATGAAATATTGGATCCAAATGACTTTAATCATTTTTTAAAAATGTGCTTCATTGATTGTTATTTTATTTTCATTGACAAAATGCCCTGGAGTAACTGTTTGTTTAATTCCAGCTTCGTTCCCCATGTCACTTGTTCATTAAATGTTAGGTTTTTAATGATCAAACTATTGTCTGTGTCCTCTGCAACATTGTTGGTCCAGTCTTTGGATTAGATAGCAAACCATCATCTTAATAACTTAATGCATAACTTTGTGTCTTCTATCTTGATGTGTACACTGATGCCACTCAGTTCAAACAGTGATGTATGTGGGTCTGAAAGGGTTAACACTGAGGACTGTCTTAAGCCCCTCCCAATATGGTGTTTTTGTGTTGACTGAAAATCTTCCAAGACTGAAACCTAATATCCACATCTTCCTCATTGATATGATAGTCTCCGTATCAATGTCTGTAACCTGTAACATGCTGTTCCTATGCATTCAACAACTTTCTGTTAACCACAAGAATTTGTATTAGTTAAACCCCAGCTAGTGGTTATCCACTTCCCCATTAAATCAAACAAGCTCTGGAGATCCCTATACTTAAAGAGGATAGTAGCGACAAAGCTATCACATGTTGAGGTGCAGACACAGTTTAGCAATACGAGCAAGACTCACTGTCGTCTGTTTCAAGTCCTCCTCTATTGCTAAATTATTAGCCTGTTTTTCTGACATAGCCTGGGAAGAGGAGAAAGTTCCTCCAGTGAAATATTGGGAAGGCTGAAGCAATATTCTGCGATCCCAATCCAGTCTCTACCCTTAGCTACTGAATCCCTTTCCCTGGCAACTGCTTCATGCTGTCATTGACAGTTCATAATCTGGATGTCATATCTGACCTCTCAGCCACAGATTTGCACCATCTATTACCACCTCTGTAACACCATCGAATTTTGCCACTGTCTCAGCTCACCTGCTGCTGAAACGTTCATTTGTCTATTTTTAGCTCTAGATGTGATGATTCTAACACACTCCTGGCTGCTGCCTCATATTCCACCCACCATAAACCTGAGGTGATACAAGACTCTGCTACTGTATCTTGGAGCAAGTGGCATTTGCCTATTGCTCTTGTGCTCGCTCACCTATACTTTGCGGTCAAGCAACATGTTGATTTTAAAATTCTCATCCCTATTCTCAAACCCTCCATGGCCTTGCTGCTCCCGAAATGTGTAATCTCCTGCAGTTGTACAACCCTGTCAGATAACTACAGCCATTACACTGGCCTCATCTACAAACCCTAATTTTAACTGTTTTAGCTTTGGTGACCTTGGTTTCGGTTACTTAGGCTCAAAGCTCTGGAGTTCCATTGATCCACCTCACTAAGCCAATTTTGAGACTCTCAATAAAACCTACCTCTCTGGCTGTTCTTTCAATCACCTGACCTAATGTCTCTTTTGTAACCTGGTGACATTTTGTTTTATAATGCTCCTCTGAAGCAGCTCAGGGATGTTTTATCGATCAAATGGAACTTATACGAATACGGAGATAGTAGGAACTGCAGATGCTGGAGAATCTGAGATAACAAGGTGTAGAGCTGGATGAACACAGCAGGCCGAGCAGCATCGGAGGAGCAGGAAAGCTGACGTTTCGGGTCTGGACCCTTCTTCACGAATACAGTTGTTTTTGTTTTCTCTTCGATTAATGCATCTGAAAAAAAAATGAACAAATTAATTCCCACAATATTATTGCACAAATCAGGAGCTATTAAGTTGTTGAGAAGACCTCCTTGCTGACATTGCACCCATTACTACATATATCTGCATAATTTTAAGGTAGCTAGAATAACCGCAGTTGGTATTTACTTTCTCTTTATCTTCAATTTAGAAAATCACTCAGAAAGTGAGGGCACAGGGCACTGTTCTGAAAGCCACGGTGATGTATCTTAGAGCCTTGGCCTCATGCACACACAATTTAACACCCAAACAGGCATCTTTTGCAGGAAGATCGTTTTTCTATTTCCATGTTGGTCTCAGATCATAAGCAGCAGCGGCACCCTCAGTAATTCATTGGGTGAGCCAAGTTGAGAAACAACCACCTGCAACACTATGATTTTTGAGCAATTTTAAAACGACAAACCAGCAGGATATTGTAACAAATTGTGGCAGACTATTTATTCTGACAAGTTGGAACCATTTTCAGGGAATGCACCATTCTGTAAGGTGAGGACTCCATATGGGGAAATCAAAAATATCATATCTAATTACTTTCAAAAGGATGCTTTTGAAATTGTTTGTTTAAAAGAAACAGGAATAATATATCTCAGTATAATTATTAACAGCTTAGTAACTGGCAAGAACTCTACTGTATTTTGAGCCTAGAGAATGAGAATACCAAGGCCAGAAATTGGTTATTTCTAAGTCAGAACTGAATTTTGCAAGCTGGTGTCAAAACTACAACGAATTTAGTTGTTCATTAATTCCAATCATTTAAATCAAATTACATAACAATTACAATACAGAAATAGACCAACCTATCAGCCAGCCTCTGCTGTCACTTATCCTTTTTTTTAAAAGGATCAGAACAATCTCAAGACTCCCCAAACAGGTGTTCTACGCCTGGCTCTGAAATGGCAGGTGATCTCCAGGCAGACGGAGGAAATGCTTCAAGGGTACACTTAAGGCCTCACTGGCGGAGTGCAACATTCCCACTGACACCTGGGAAGCACTGGCCCAAGACCATCCAAAATGGAGGAGGAGCATCCAGGAAGGCGTCAAGCACGTCGAGATTTGCCGTCGGAGAAAAAACAGAAGCCAGACAGAAACAGCGTAAGCAGCATGCTGCCACACTAATGCCCCACCCACCCTTTCTCATGACCACTTTCTGCTCAAGTGTAATAGAGCCTGCGGAAGCAGCATTGATTTGTACAGCCACCTACGGACTCACCCTGAGAGTGAAGGAGAGCCATCCTCATCTGTGAGGGACCGCCGCTGATGATGAATGATGACCTGTTCTCTTATTCCTTTATTCCTCTATCCTATACCATCTATGTATAACCGATTCCTAAGCATTGATATTTTGGTTCAATCAGCATGAATCTCACAACCTTACAATCCTCAGTGCTCAATGTTTTCTCTTGATGTCTCTTTTAAATCTCTTGTATTTAATTTTTCTGATCTATCTACCTTCATTCTAAACACATCCAACATTGTAAAGTATCAGATTTTATCCCTTCTGTTTCATTTATCCATCATTGCAAATATCAACACGAGGTTACTTTATAATCATCGTGTTATAATTAAACGGACATCATTCTTCTAGTCTTTGTATCTGTATTTCCTCCAACCTCTGAGAGCATTCTAATGAATCTGTATTGTCTTTTCTCTCTCATCTCAATGCTAATTAGGAATGGACCATAACTACCTACCCTGCCAATAATACTCAAATCCCAGAAAACTAAAATAAATCTTCAACAGATTTCCAGTAGAATGAAAATCAAAACTGAACTAAATTGATGTGTTTTGTCATTCTCAGCCACTTAAAGGTACTGAATATCTATCAGCTTTGACAGCAAATGAGAATGAATGCAATGTTAAATTCATCCATGGAAGGGTAACATAACCTTTGCTGCTTCTCTGCCACAAGAAATGGGAGTATTAGTAGAGGGAATATTCACTGGAATGACTGCATCTGAAGAGCTTGAGATTCAGAATTTGTTGTCAAGCACATGATATATAAAAAAGATCATTTTTTTCCCTAAGTAGGCTAAGAATCTGTATGATTCTGAGTTAGGCGAATTTTGACTCTGAAGTCTTTGTGTATAAAGAAATACTTGTAAGTAAAGTGGGAAAAAAATCAATGACCTATAATATTTGGTAAGATGTAAATTGAAATGCAACAAAAGGCAGAACATACATCATCTGGACACAATGATCAACAAAAAAACCAATCTGTGTCAGAAGAAATAATTTCACAGATGTTCTAAGTGCCATGCACTTCAATATCATTTCTCCTTCTGTGAATAAAACTAATTTTTGCTGAGACATGAGCTATACAGTGACTGAAGTTATGCAGGTCAGTCTGGTGTCTCCGAATAGAATGGCTACCTTATAATTTATATTAATTGAAGTCTGTGGAAAAGAATTTCATGTTCTATATATTGTCTTTGAGGGAGTGCAACAACATTTCACTGATTCCTGGACTGAAGTGTGAATATACAAGGGGAGTTTAAGTGAATGAGACTTTTATTACCTCGAAATTAAAAGACAGAAAGCCGATGTCATTGACACACAGAAATTTCTTGAGGAACTAAAGTAGATGCTGAAAGAATGTTTCCCTTGGCTGGTAGGCTGAGAACTTGTGGACACAGTCTCAAAACACTGGAAAGCCATTGAAAACTGAAAAAAAGAGAAAATTCTTCACTGAATCTTTGGTATTTTCTGCTCAACAAAGACGCGGAAGTGCAGAGGAAGTTAAAATTTCTATTCAAAATAGATATCACTAGGTTTTTGGATTCTAAGGGATATGTAGAGAAGCAGCCACGATCTTCTTGAATAGTGAGGGGGCTCCATGTATTGACTGACCTACTCCCAATTTCACACATAATGCATTTGCCTTCCATAGTCACCAGTTCTACTTTCATGATTGCATTTAAAAAGAGTAGGATTTTTTTGTTGTTGTTGCCTGGGTTATAAGTATTGCTTGTGTGGATCATAGAAAGAAAAATCTGTCAGAGCATTGTTTCAGATCTTGCTTCCATTGAAATTAATATTTGGCATCTATGAAGATAAGGCTATAAAATTTACCCAGGATTTTGGGGTTTCCTTGGTTAGAGACAAAAAAAAACTGCAGATGCTGGAATCCAAGGTAGACAAACAGGAGGCTGGAAGAGCGCAGCAAGCCAGGCAGCATCTGGAGGAAAGGAGAAGTCAATGTTTCAGATATTATCCTTCTTCAGGACTGGATCCAGTGCTGAAGAAAGGTAATACCCAAAATGTTGACTTCTCCTTTCCCCCATATGCTGCCTGGCTTGCTGTGTTCTTCCAGCCTCCTGTTTGTCTGTTTTGGGGTTTCCTTGCCTTTCTTAGATACTCTGACGGAAAAAATAAAAGAAACTGCTGCCACTATTTATGCACAAATGCTCCAGCAACTTTGAATCAGGGGAAGTGTGTGACTAAATTAAAAAGTTTCAACATTACTGTAAACTGAGCTGACCTGATGTTGGCTGCACAGATAAGGTATTTTGTTGTCGTACTTACCTTCATCAAGTCCTTCCATTGTGAATTTGCTGCACGTGAGTGATCAATACCATCCAAAACTGGCACAGAAAGTTAATTATTTTGTTCATTTCAGATTGAGTACCCTTTTACTGATATGATAAATTTGAATTATAGTTAGTCGCAAGCACAGAAAATATATTATTATGGATGTGAAGTCTCATTCTTTCGGGTTCTATATGCTATTAGAAATTTTAAAAATGAAATATTTTAACTTTTATATTTTCTTTCATGTCATATTTGAATCTGTTTCTTAATCATTTGTTCTCTGTTTCTCTTTGTCTCTAATTTAGCTTTTAATTCATTCTAATTTACATTTGTTTTCTCAGTCCTTGCCCTCCTAATTGCATATTTCTCTGACCTAATTTACATGCTCAAATAAAAGCAAAATACGGCCAATGCTGTAAATCTGAAACAAATGCAGAAAAAGCTGTAGAAACTCAGCAAGCCTGGCAGCATCTGAGATTTTCATCAGCATGGACTGATGAAAAGACCTAACAGTCTGTTTCTGTGCTATATGACTTGATGACACTCTGACTCTAATTTAGCCAATCAGATCTGACAGTAAATGATGGATAACCATAAAAGGATGATTTTCCTGTTCCTCTTTGTAGGAGCAGTATTGCCTCTGCCGAGCCCCAACTAAGACTTCCTAACAAACCAATATCAACGTTTGGAACATCTCTTCAGTGGGTTACCTTCATTGTTGCTGAGTCAAAAGTCCTGCCGATGGAAGAATCTTCACAACACAGCTTGCAATGTTTCATGTTGCACAAGGAAATTGTTACAAAAGGGTCAATTTGGTGAACACATTAAGCTCCAGCCAATCTAATAATGTCAAAATGACCAAGGTGGGGAAAATTAAAACATTTTAGGATCTTTGAGAGTGAATATTTATATCCACAGATCTCCTGTTTGTCTGAGCAACAGTGTCTAACTTAGATTGAGATTCATTTAATATTGTCACTTGTACCTACATACAGTGAAATGTGTATAATGTCACCAGGTTTTGGCACCATCTTGGACTACAGAATAAGTTACTGACTAAATTGTACAAGTGGTAAAAAACTGAATAAAGTAATATTACATTGATAATGACTACGGCTGAAACAGATTCAAAAGGTCATCTTTCCCCTTCTGTGGATTTCACCCTCTTTGCTCCTCCAGTTGATGGTGTCTGACATCGTCCCCAGGGTCCTGGCAATGTGCTCCTTTTCTGCTGCCACTGTCGCTTCTAGGTCCGCTGCCTTTGAACTGGAGATGGTCACACAGTGTGGGTCCCACACCTCCTCCGACACAGGACATCAACCGACAAGATCCTGGCTTGTCTTGCAACGCCTCTACTCAAAATGCAGTGGGGATGAGAATACACAGGACTGCAGCCTCCTGCAGGAGAAGGTCCCAGGGCAACCAAAACCATAAAGAAATATTACTGAGCTGGAAAGACAGCATTGAAACTGCATGGATGTGGCTGTCCCTGTCGCCAATATCTTGGGTTGTGATTAAATCGCATCTGATTGCTATTGGTATAAAGCAAAGGTTGAACCCTCTCTGTGAACTAAAATTGAAACACCCAAAAAGGAGCACCTCACTCTATATTCTGTAAAAGGAGTGTGAAAAGTGGTGTAACCTGCCTTTCAGCAACTTCTAGCAGTTAAATAAAATAAATCCCTGACACTCATTTTACAATCAACAAGTAACAATTTGTCAAACTCTTAACAGTGAACAAATTAACTAAACTATTAACAAACCAAATAAAACCCTGCTAACTACTTACTATTCCCAAATAAAACTAGATTCTAATAGTATACTGTTCCAATAAATACAAGCTCCACATTAATGAAGTAAAATTTGAAAAAAAAAAGTAGAATTTAGTCTCTCAATCACTGCCAGATTACATGTCTTCCAGAATGCTGTGTGCCTTCTCCATCGAATGCTGTGTCCAGGAACTCCTCCTCCGTCAATTCTTCTGTCAGGAATATTAACTAGTTGTGCCATTAGTACCTTTGATATGTGGATGGTACTTTCTCTAAGACTTATAGGAGTCACTGAGCGCCATCGATTCTCTCTTGAGAGCTGAGAGCTGTTAACTCCAATAGATGGCAGTTAGTTCTCCTGTCTTTGTCCAACTGCCAACTTCTTTTAAACCCCTGATGAGATATCAATTTCTTACAATTGAATTGGCCCGAGGTTGTCAAAAGCATCAGTTTCAAATTTGATAGGTTTTTGGTATCTAAGTGCCAAGTTCAAATTGATTGGCTAAATTCAAAAAACAGTTGACTTGGTCAAACCGCTGTTTGGCCTGCTAACTGTATAGACTTTTGATATAAGTGTTTCAATTTGGCTGCTCTCTGTACTTGCAAACTTTCAAGTTGCTCACAGTTATCTCCAAGCATAGAAAGAACACAATTTTTTAAAGCAATCAGACAATGCCATAATCCCCTAGAACTTTACAAACACCAATATTTTGCAAACACTCCAAATTCTAATGTTCTGCCTCCCAATCCACAAATTCTCTACCCAACTTCACAACACCTCCACCCTTAAGAAAGAAAATGAACCATCATTAAGAAAAGATGGATTCATTTTTTTCTAAAATCTTAAATCCATTATATTGCTAGATCCATAGCTCATTAATATAGAGTTACATAGTTTGTATTATATTCATTTATATTTAATATAGAAACAGTAGTGTTCAATCTTATATCAACATTTTTCTTTTAAACCTGCGATAAAGCATCTGCAATAACATTTTCATGGCCCGCAACATGTACGATCTATAAGTTAAATGCTTGTAACGTAAGACTCCAACAAAATAGCCTGGTGTTCTTGCCCTTAAATCTTTCCAGAATTGTCAAAGGATTGTAATCGGTATACATAATCATCTCTGATGCATTGTTTGCAACATAAACATTAAAATGTTGTAAGGCCAGTACCAAACTCAATAACTCTCTTTCAATGTTTCAGTATTCTTTTTGGTGAATGCTGAGTCTTCTTTTTTGAGAAATAACTGATTGACATTTTAAAATCACAATTATCCCAAAAATCACAACACAGCGTGAAAACTTATATCACTTGTGTCGATGGCAAATTTAAGGGGTTTCAAAAAATTTGGCATGGTTAAAACTGGTATTGTGGTTAATACTGCTTTTAAATTCTCAAATGCCTCCTGTTCTGTCCACCAAAACTATGTTTTTTTTAAAACAAATCTGTCAACGGTGCCATTCTGCTACTAAAGTTTTGTACAAATTCCCTGTAGAATCCGCTCAATCCCAAAAGTTGTAGCACTTCCTTCTTTGAGCACTCTTCGATGACCTTCATCTTCACATACCTCAGTGTCAACCGTCCATATCTGATGTTGTGGTCAAAGAATGTCACTTCTGCCTTCGCAAATTCCGTTTTTGCCAAGTTCATGGCCAACTTTGCCTTCCAAAGTCTCTCAAAGAGTTCTGCCAAATGCTCTATGTAATCTTTCCATGAATGGCTAAAGGTCACTAAGTCATCTATGTAGATGGCACAATTAATCATTCTTGAAACAACTCTTTTCATAAGCCTTTTAAAGTGGCTGCTGTGTGTTTCATTCCAAAGGATATTACTTTAAATTGATATAGCCCATTTGGGGTGACAAAAGCAGAAACTTCTTTCACTTTCTCTGACAAAGGTAACCGCAGCATAAGTCCAAATTTGTGATGTAAGTGGCTTGTCCTACTTTTTCCACACAGTCCTCCAGCCTTGGAATTGGGTATGAGTCAGATTTGGTCATAGCATTGACCTTCTGATAATCTATGTGGAATCATTAAGTACCATCAGGTTTGGGATACAGCATGATTGGTGAACTCCACTCGCTTTGACTCAGCTCTATGATGTCTTCTTTGAGCATCACTTCCATTTCCTTCTGAACTTGCACTGCTTGGAGAGGATTATGCCTGTAGGGGTGTTGTTTTATTGGAACAGCATTCCGTACATCATCCTCATGTACTATGGCATTAGTGCTTCCTAATCTATTTCTACATACGTCCTCATAGCACTTCAATAACTCTTTCAATTCAGTTCTCATTTGCTGGGACAGATAGCTCACTATCCTATATCATTCCTTAAGGACTTCCTCATTATTCAATTTATTCTGAGGCACATCAAAATCTAAATCATCTGGATTTGATTTCTCACTCTGAGTCATAGTAACTAATATTGTTTCTTTGGTTCCTGTTCCCTCTCATAGTAAGGTTTCAGCATGTTCACATGACATACCCAATAATTTTTTTCCTTATCTGGCATCTTTACCCAAAAATTCACCTGACTTAACTTCTTCTCAATCTGATAGGGGCCACTAAACCTTGCTTTGAAGGGATCTCCTACCACTGGTAACAGCACCAATTCTTTATCCCCATGGGCAAATGTATGAAGTTAAAGTTTCCTGTCTGCTTCTTGCTTCATTAGGTGTTGTGCCACCTTCAAATGTTGCCTAGCTAATTCAGCTACTCTGCTTAATCTTTCTCTCACTTCAGATACATAATCCAATTGTGATATCTCTGACTTTGGACCTATCAGTTTTTCCTTAATTAATTTTAAATTCAATTCATTTGGAGCATCTCTAATGGCAAATAATATAAATAGGATACCTTTATCCCAATCATTTGGATAACCCTGATAGTAAGCCCTCAGCATGGTCTTTAGGGTCTGATGCCACCTATCCAATACTGCCTGGGATTCAGGATAGTACACGCTTGATTTACAGTGTTGGATGCCTAAACTATCCATGACTAACTAAAATAATTTGGCAGTAAAATTAGACCCTTGGTCTGACTGAATCTCCCTGGGTAGTTCATGATGGGTAGAGAAAACAAGCAACTCCTCCACAACCTTTTTGGCCTTGACACTCTGTAATGGAATTGCCTCCTGCAACCTGATGGACACATCAATTATGGTTAGCAAATATTAGTTCCCACTTTTGGTTTTAGGGAAGGGCCCTACACAATCAAATCATAACTCATGTAGAAGGTTCTTCAAATGCAGGAAATGGCATTAAAGGCGTCGGTTTTATTACTGCCAGTGGCTTTCCTATCATCTGACACATATGACAGGCATGGCAAAATTCAACATTTTTATGTAATCCAGGCCAATAGAAATGCTTCTGTATCTTAGCCTGAGTCTTCCTCACTCCTAGATGACCTCCTACAGGTAATTTGTGTGCTACCTGCAATACTTCCTGTCTGTATTCTAGCGGCAACACAATCTGGTGAACTTCTGCCTATTTCTTATCTGCATTAATCTGCCAAGGTCTCCATTTCCACCTTAAGATTTTATCCTTAAGGTAATAGCATTCTAGAATACATTCTAATTCCTTTACTGAGTAGGCATTGTGATATAAATCCTTTATCATCTCGTCTTTTTGTTGTAACTCCATTAATCCTTTGGAACTAAACAGCTCTGCTTGATCCTCTATCTGTTTAAGTTTTTCCTTTACCATCATTTCCTTTATCATCAGGGTGTCAACTAATTGAACTTCAACCCTTTCATCTTTTTCTTTTGTTTTCCCTTCTTGTTTTAACTTATGGATCTGGGATTTTGTCACCACACAGTCTGGAAAAATGCCAGGGTGTTTCCTTTTAACTCCTCATTTCCCTGGCTTTCTTTTGGCTTCTCCACTACAATGGACATCATTCCCACCGGTGATCCAGTTATATCACTTCCAAGAACAAACTGTATTTCTGGAATAGCCAGTTTTTCAAACACTCACACTATCACTTCCCCAGTCTTGATTTGGCTTTCTAGCCTTATTTCACACTCTCTCATTCTCTCGGACAATATTTCAGAAGGAATGCAAATATTTTCATCTCTTACTATTAGAGACTGACCAGCTCACTTATCTCTCAATATTTTAACTTCTTTACCTACTCCCCCATTCTACCTGAGTAAACCTTACCCACATAGGTGAAGTCTTTGAAAGGATCGGGCACTATCTTACTGTCCAGCCAGTGACTAGGATGTGCAGTCTCCTGCAGCTCTGATTTCTTTTGGGATTTCCTTTACTACCTCAAATAATCCCAATGATTTAGCTTCTTTTACCACATTCTTTTGCCCGTGCATTTCTTAAACCACCAGCACTGTGACTGTGTGTGTCCCACCTTATTGCAGCAAAAACACCCGAGGTCTTTCAGAGATAGTATGAACTGCTAATGCTGGAGTCTGAGATGACACAGTGTGGAGCTGGAGGAACACAGCAGGCCAGGCAGCATCAGAGGAGCAGGAAAGCTGATGTTTCGGGTCAGGACCCTCTTTTCCACCCTCTTGGGTTTCTTTTATCACCTGTGGTAACTGTTCCCAGTGTGATCTCTTCTTCTTTTTCATTGAAGAAGATCTCTTTCTTTCCCAATATCTATCCCTCACAGAATGAAATTGCTGTTGGAAGTTAATTTCGATTTATGTACTAACGTGTATCTCCAGTATCAGTAGAACAGTATCACCATCTCTTTACTCCTCTCACTGTTTTAACTTTTTGTTCCACAACACAAGTTCTTACCACTTCTGGAAGGGAGTTTTTAAACTCCTCCAGCAGAATAACATGTCTAATATCATCATATATCTTTTCTGTCCTTAATGCTGTCACCCTTCTATCAAAGTTGCTCTGTTTAATTCTTTCAAACTGAATATAAGTCCGACGCGGTTCCTTTCTTACATTTCTGAACCATTGTCTAGGTGCTTCTGGTACCAATTCATAGGCACTCAAAACAGCCTGGTTTACTTCTTCATATTTTCCTGACACTAACTCTGACAGCGCTGCAAGCACCTCACTAGACCTGCTGACCAACTTGGTCTGAATTAACATTATCTACACAGTCTCTGGCCTGTTCATCTGTTTAGCCAATTTCTCAAAGAAAATGAAAAAGGCTTCCACATCTTTTTCGTCAAATTTTGGTAATGTTTTGATAGTTTTGGATACATCCCTACCAGGTCTTTGGTATGATAGGTCGGCTTATCATCACCCTCCCCCTCACTAAGCCTATATTCTAATATTTTTCCATTATTTTAATTTGGCTATCCTGTCTAATTTGCAACTTCCAAAGTTCAAACTCTCTTTCTTTCTCCCTTTCTTCTCTCTCTCTTTTTCTTTCCTCTGCTTATAAACATAATTCAAATAGTTTCAGTTCCCTTTCTTTATCTTCTAAAATGACTCTTCTCTTTCTTTCTCTTCTAACTCCAGTTGTCTTATTTGCTATTTAGTTTTTTTTCTAACTCCATGGCAGTTTCTCTGGTATACCTAAATGCTTCACTAATTCCTTTGCAATTTCAGCTTCCTTCTTATCCATAGTTAAACCCAATTCTATCCTGTTTGCTAATTCTAATAGTCTTCTTTTTCTGTCTTTCTAAACTTTCTTGGCAAATTTAGGAAGCATCTTCGACCCCCAGAATCTCTTCACCAATGTTAAGAGCCATTTCCCTACTTTTGATTTAACCAACAAGAAGCAACCAAAATTAAATACTTCTCACCTAAATTTTATTTCAAGATCTAGGACACTAGTCCCCAAGTCTGTTTAAATCTCCTGGGATCTTTCGTCTACATCTGTCCAAATCCATCTATAATCCAGGATCTGTTCTGTCCCAACCTGCCCAATTCCCAGACCCGAGCCCTCACTCTGGTTTAAAGTGGAAGTTGACCTTCCTCTGTGAACTCAAGCTGAAACACCCAAACAGGAGTACCTCGTCCTATAATCTGTAAAATGAGTAGGAAAAATGGTGTAACCTGTCTTTCAGCAACTTCCAGCAGTTAAATAAAATAAACCCCTGACACTCACTTTACAATCAACAAGTAACAATTTGTCTACCTCGAACAGTGAACAAATTAATTAAACTATTAACAAACCAAGTAAACCCCTTCTATCTACTTTGCCCAAATAAAACAAGATTCTAACAGTATGCTGTTTCAATAAACACAAGCCCCATTTATATGAAATAAAATTTGAAAATAAAAGTAAAATTTAGTCTGTCAAAATTACAGCCAGATTACTTCTTGCAGAATGCTCTGCCCCTTCTCCATCGATTCTTCTGTCAGGAATATCAACTAGTTGTGCCATTGCTACCTTTGATATTTAGATAGTACTTTCTCTGAGACTTATAGGAGTCTGTGAGAGCCAGCGATTCTCTCTTGAGAGCTGTTAACTCTGACAGATGGTAGTTAGTTCTCCCGCCTTTGTCCAAGTGCCCACTTTCCTATACCCCGATGAGATATCAATTTCTAACAATCAGATTGGCCCAAGGTTGTCACAACCATCAGATTCAAATTTGATAGGTTTTTGGTATCTAAGTACCGAATTCAAATTGATTGGCTAAATTCAAAACCCTGTTGCCTTGGCAAAACAGCTGCTTTGCCTGCTAATGGTAAAGCCTTTTGATTCAAATATTTCAATTTGGCCGCTCTCTGTACTTGCAAACTTGCAAGCTGTTCGCAAACATCTCCAAGCATAGAAAAAGCACAATCTTTTAAAGGGACCACACAATGCTTTCCCCCATAGCACTTTACAAACACCAATATTTTACAAACACTAAATTCTAACGTCCTACCTCACAAACCATAAATACTCTACCCAACCTCACAACACTGTCCTACAATAAATTATATCTTGTTCAGACAAAAGCCTTTCCTTGTTAACCCTCACTAATATATTCCCATTGAAAACCAAGTTGGCCCTTTCACCCAGTCAAGGAAAGGGACTGGTGACAGCAAACAACACGCTGCCAAAAATTAATAATTATTGGCATCACACCAGACACACCATGGCAGCAGTGTTGTGAATCATTGATTAATATCACAAAGTTTCAAACATGAGAATTCCAAGTGGAGCTATGAATAAAGAATTCCAGTGGGTTCAGGAGCATAACTGGATATTTACAGATTTAAAGAGTTTACATCTTTAAGAACTACACCTAAAGAAAGTCATCAACTGCAAAAGCTGAGCAATAGAACAACCTACAGACAAACTTGCAAAAGATTACCAAGATGAAGCAATACTTATTGAAAAAGGATTTACTTCAGATCAGGTAAAAAGGCGAGAGGCAAGAATGAGCTAGAAATTAGTCACTGCTGGCAGTTACAGATTCCAATAGAAAGTGAGAATCTACTGCAACAGAGAGGTTTAGCTAGGAAACAAACAGATCAGAACCCAACCAGTAAGGTTAAAAATCCCAAATGGCCAAGGGGAAAATAATGTACAACTAATTGACCAAGTTAAGAGTTAAAAAAACAAGTGCTTACTACACACAAAGAGCATTGATACCATAGGAACAAACATCACACTACAGTAGGCAAATCCAAATCCTTAGAAATAGTTTAAACTGAAGCTGTTGTGCTTCAGAGTCTCAAAGCCACAACTAAAGTAGCACCAGGGCAACATAAAAGCCTAAACAGATGGAGTCTAACAGAAGGAGATAGTAAGGAGACTATTGAGGCTGCAAGGAGAGAGAGAGAGAGATTGATAATTTAAACAGCAATTCAGGCAGCAAAAATTCATTAAGACCAAAGGCACCAGGCTATATTGGGACATTTGTGAAAAAGGATAGGCATCATTTATTAGACCAGGATATGTGGGAAATTATCTATTTATCATGCAAGGAAATAAACAAATCTGCATGTTTGCCTGTAGAAGGGGATGAACCTCATTTTGATCAGAAAAACACAGGAAAAGTAATCACATACAAAGAAATGGTAGGATAAACAAAACTGATTGACAGATTTAATATCAGTTGGGCTCAATAGAATATGTGATTGGCCATCTTTGTGATAAATGTTAAGATATGGGATTGCTTCCAAACTAGACGCTATATTACAGGCTGAACAAATCATTACATTAATATCTTTAATGGGACATGCAACATGATGTAGCTCATCAAGTCATGAAGGAAGGAAAAGGTTTTTTTTGATGGAATTCTGCAATCTTTTGCATTATATTTCCATCTGAGAACTAATATAATTCTTAAAAGAGCACAACTTAACATCAGAGGTGAGCATTCAGGGGTACCTACAGATAATTTCATTAATGATGTTGAATAATGGAAAATCATGACGAAGGAACTTTGAAATCAGAATTCCTAAGGAGACAGAATTGGTGGAAATACTAATGAGTCTTTGTCAGATTTATTGCTACCCAAAGAAGTTTTGACTTCTTTGCAAAAGGAAGGTCTTCTAGCAAAAGATATTCATTTTGTTCTGAAAGCAGGAAGAATCATTAGAGAAAACACAGTGTGGAGCTGGAGGAACACAGCAGGCCAGGCAGCATCAGAGGAGCAGGAAACGTGACGATTCGGTTCAGCATACTTCTGAATGTCAGCTTTCCTGCTCCTCTGATGCTGCCTGACCTGCTGTGTTC
>NC_063358.1:31608917-31667338 GCF_021869965.1 Rhincodon typus | reverse complement strand
GAACACAGCAGGTCAGGCAGCATCAGAGGAGCAGGAAAGCTGACATTCAGAAGTATGCTGAACCGAATCGTCACGTTTCCTGCTCCTCTGATGCTGCCTGGCCTGCTGTGTTCCTCCAGCTCCACACTGTGTTATCTCAGACTCCAGCACCGACAGTTCTTACTATCTCTGAGAATCATAAAGAAGTTCTGAGAGGAGCAGGGTAAGGTAATCCATTCAGTTTATAAAACTTAAAGTGGAGAATTAATAATAGTAACAGGAAATAGCAGGAGATTTAAATAAATATCTTGCATTGGTCTTCACAATGGGGGACATTAATAACATTCTAAAAATGATGAATAATCAAGAGCCCCAAAGGAGTGAGGAACTAAATACTGCAATGATCACAAGAGAAAAATGTACTAGGGAAACTAATGGGGCCAAAAGCTGATCAGTCCCCTGGACCTGTTGAATTGCATCCTATAATTGCATCCCAGGGGACACAGATGGTGAAGTGATAATGTCACTGAATTTTGGAATCTAGAAAACCAGGTAACATGCTCAGCGTCATGGGTTCAAATCCCACCATCGTAGCCAGTGGAATTTAAACTCCATTATAGGGCGGCACGGTGGCTCAGTGATTAGTGCTGCTTCCTTCCAGTGCCAGGGACCTGGGTTTGATTCCACCCTCAGCTGATTATCTGTGTGGAGTTTGCACGTTTTCTCTGTGTCTGCATGTGTTTCCTCCTACAGTCCAAAGATGTGTAAGTTAAGTGGATTGGCCGTGCTAAATTGCCCTTCGTCTTCAGGGATGTGTAGGTTAGGTGCATTAGCCATGGGAAATGCAGGGTTACAGAGATAGGATAGTGGGATGGGTCTGCGTGAGATGCCCTTCAGAGGGTCAGTGTGGACTTTTTGGGCTGAATGGCCTGTTTCTATACTGTAGGGATTCTTTAAAAGAAAATTTGGAAGAAGAACCTTGTGAGATAGTGGAACACTGTAAGTAATCATTACAAAATCCTTAAGTTTGGGGAAAAGTCAAGAGCATCGAAAAACCTGTCAAATATGATGCTCTTGTTCAAAAAGAAAGGGAGACTAAAATAATTCAGTTAGCTTCACATTTGTCATTGGGAGAATACTAGAGTCTGTGATAAAGGATGTTATAGGAGCTCATGATGTTAGAGGGAGTATTAAGGCATAGAAAGAAGATTGGTTGGCTAATAGAAGACAGACTGGGAATAGAAGAATGAGTAATTTTCAAAAAGCAATCCGTTACTAGTGTAGTGCCAGAGGAATCATTGCTAGTTTACAATTATTTATATATTAAATACTTACATTTATTATATTAATAACATAGATGATTGAAGTGAATGCTCTACCACCAAGATTGCAGATGAAACAAAAATAAGTAGGGAAGATGATGCAATTAGTCTATAGATGTCTGTATGAGTCTAAAGGATTATCAGACCAGCCATGATCTCATTGAATGACGAAGCAGATTTGATGGGCTAACTGGCCTACTCCTGCTCCTACATTTCATGGCTTATAATCTTAAAAACTCTAAAAAATACTCATGATAAGTCAACATAATAAAGGCACCAGAAAGCAAAATCAGTATCAATAAGGGACAGGGAAGCCTCACAGGCAGCAAAAAATGCTCAACTATTCAAAAAGAATGCTATGTCTGTGTAAACATGTCAAAGTAGCAAAGCAATTGAAAGTCAAATGGTAATGTGATAGTCACCCACATTAGAAGAAATAATTCTAGCAAAAATTGCAGATCTGTTGTTCATGACAATGGACATCTCACTAATTTTAAACTAGATAAGATTATCAGATGGTTTGCCATTGGTGAAGAAACCACCCAAATGAAATGAGTAGAAACTCCATAATTCAGGTGGAACAGCTCTTAAGATTAAAGGTATGCTACAAGCAAGACTATAGCACAAAGGGTGTAAGATGGTTGAAGATGTATATGTCATTCATCATCAAAAAATCTCACTCTTGAGCATGAACAAATGTCTTGACATTGACTGACATTAGGTAGATGGAGTTCAATTAGTTACAATTGACAGAAGATAGGTTAAGAGAGAGTATATAAGCCTAGTCTGTCCAAAGAAAAACCAGTCTCAAAAGAATGGCCTAAGATGAAATAATCATTGAAAAAACAGTCAGGGGTTAACAACCGGAATATTTCACTGGGTTTCAGACAACAAAAGGAAGCAAGAATCTATGGAGGCAAGCTAGAACAGCATAAGAAATCAGTTGCATCTGGCCAAGAGTAACTGGTCACTAACAAGCCAAAATAGAACCAAAAAAAATTCAATGAGGACACGTGTCTGATTGAGAATATGCTACCATTCACTGGTATGGCGTTGAAGGGTGGCTTGCTCAAAGTCCAGCAGCTCAGCCAAGAATCCATGCTTTGAGCATTGTTGACACTTCACAATCAGAGATGACTTACTATTGTTTGACAGAAGATGAATAACTCCACTTCCTTTCTTGATGTTCAAGTAAGCATCATGACCTTGTGCTATTCTCCTACATTAATCTCACAATCTTGCATATTATTTATATTCAAATAAACATATAAGAGCCTCTTAATTGCTTTGATTGAAACTGCCTCCATGACTTCCAGGCAGTACATGCCAGACCCTAACTCCTCACTGTGTGACAACATTTCTTTTTACAGCACATGTACTTCTCTTGTAAGTCATTTTAGATCTGTGCCCTCTCCTTCATAATCCATTTACAAGCAGGAATAGTTTCCAAAGTATTTGAGAAGATTTGTAGTCTGGGTTGTGGATGAGGTTGTAGACTTGCTCGCCGAGCCAGTGTATTTGATGGCAGACGTTTTGTCACCCTGCTAGGTAACATTGTCAGTATGCCTCAGGTGAAGTGTTGGTGTTCTGTCCTGCTTGTGATTTACATGCCTCAGTTTGCTGAGGTGGTTAGCATCACTTCCAGTTCTGTTTTTCACTGGTTTGTATATCAAGTCCAGTTCAATGTGTTTGTGGTCGGAGTTCCAGTTGGAATGCCAGACCTCCAGGAATTCCCTGGCATGACTCTGTTTGGTTTGTGCTATTATGGATGTGTTGTCCCAGTCGAATTTGTGTCCTTCTTTGTCTGTGTGTATTGAGATCAGTGAGAATTGGTTGTGTCTCTTGGTGGTTAGTTGGTGTTTTTATATCCTTATTGTCAGTTTTCTTCCAGTTTGGCCAATATAATGTTTCTCGCAGTCTTTGCATGGTATTTTGTATATTACGTTATTTTTATTGGTTGTGGGTATGGAATCCTTTACGTTTGTCAGTAGCTGTTGCAGGGTGGTTATTGGTTTGTGGGCTACCCTGATACCTAGGGGTTTGAGTAGCCTTGGGGTCATCTCTGATGTACGGGAGGGTGACTAGTGCGTCTGGCCATGTTGTAGTCTGCCGTGGAGGTAATGGCAGATTGTGCTTTTTGGATACTCATTCCTTTTAAAAACTCCGTATAAGTGCTCCCGTTCTTTTTGCGCGATTCTGGGTTGCTGAAGTGTGTTTGGCTCATTTGAACAATGCTCTGATGCAGCTCAGTTTATGGGTGTTGGGGTGGTTGCTGGTGTAATTAAGTATCTGGTCCTTTTCTGTGGTCTTTCTGTATATGCTAGTCTGTTCTTCCGTTCTACCATTATGTCTAGGAAGGGTAGTCAGTTATTGTTCTCTTCTTCTTTTGTGAATTCTATTCCAGTGAGGAGGTTGTGTATGTGTCGGCTGGTTTCTTCTAGTCTAGTGCATCAAGAACAGGACATTGTTTAAACGTACCAGGGAATTCCTGGAGGCCTGACATTCCAACCGGAACTCCATCAACAAACACGTTGAACTGGACCTGATATACAAACCACTGAAAAACAGAACCGGAAGTGATGCCAACTACCCCAGCATGTAAATCACAAGCAGGACAGAACATCGACGCTTTACCGGAGGCGCACTGAGGATGTTGCCCAGCAAGGTGACAAAATATCTGCAATCAAACACACCAGTTCGACGAGCAAATCTACAACCTCAGGAATGGTTTCTCCCTACCTACTTTGTTCAGGACCCTCATGGTTTTGAAATCAGATGTTCTTTTAGCCTTCTCCTCTCAAAGAACATGTTCCTAAATTCACCAATGTCTCTTCATCACTGAAATTTTTCATCCCTAGTACCATTCTCATAAACCTCTTATGCACCCTCTCCAACATGTTCACACCTTTCCTGAAGGCTGGCACCCTGAACTGTACACAGTACTCCAGCTGAGACCTGACTAGAGTCTTATATACTTTACTGGAGTCTTATATACTTTCAGCGGAGCCTGTCTGCTCTTAAAATTCATGCCATTATTATTAAAGCCCATGACAGGGCCTGCTTTATTGAATGCTCTCCCAGCTTTACAGACCATGCAGGTTCAAAATGTCTAACTTACTAATGTAACTTGCAACAGCTTGTTATATTGTCATAAATTGCATCTTTAAGACATAATCCTCATCTCCTTAAGACTCACTAGTGCAAAAGAATTACCATTATAAATAAATTAGGCTCTTTGACTCAGCCAAAAAAAAAGGATTGCAACTGTAAATTAACACAACCACAAGCTGCTAACAGTTGGCATCACAGAACATACAACAATTCGCACCATGACCTTAAAGGCATTTGAAGATGGATAATAACTGTTTGTTCTACCTGATGTTACTCACATGAACAGGAAGAATGGGAAGACCTCTATGAGAGACACCTACAACTCTGCTTTGTAAAATGATTAAAATAATTGATTTTTTTAATGAATGTTGGAACTTTACAGTAGGCTTGACAACCAGTTACCAAACTGGTAACTTGTTCTTACCAGTTTCCACTAGCTTTACAAGGATTTCTGTGAGCAGGGGAATGAACATTATGGGAATTCTCACCAACTTGCTATATCCCCTCATGATCAACCTGCGGAGCAAAGGCACTTCAATCCCAAAAAGACCAAGTGGGAGCTTTGACATTATGTCATTAGGATTGGGCCTGCATCTGGGACTTAGCCAATTTAAGATCTATCACTCTGTTATAGCATGAAGGGCCACAAATTTCTGCCCTTGTGCATCTTTACGAGAGATTGTTTATAATAATGACTTGAAAAGAATACGCAGGCGTAAACCATTCCATTTATTGGGGTTTCTCAGAGCCTTGTGTTAATATTTGACAGCGTCTCATTGATCTTGTTAAAAAGAAGTCTCAAAATAGAAGCAATCTGTTTGGAATTTCTGGTGATTTATAGCAGATTCTGTCACAAATGGCAGCTGGGTGCTGTGACAAGCTGTTGGCTCCAAGACAATCTTGCAGTACTTTACAATTTGACATAAAGGTATTGTACACAGTAAATTGAAAACAAAATAAACACCTGTTCATTTGGACATATTGCAACAACTATTTAAAGAATAAGAACATTTCTGGCACAGATCTTGTTTATTGTTTAAGGGGATTTTTAAATTCTTCTTTGACATTTAGTTGTACTGTCCTTGAATCTTAATTTTTTTTTAAATGCAGTAATCCCAATAGCTACAACCTCAAGGACAATGTTCCCCAGATTTTTTTAGCCACAAAGATGCCTGCAATGTAAACAAGGCTCCGTTTTGGTAATTGAATGAATGCTTACCAGAAGAATGACCACCCGCTGAAACATTCACGCCTTTGGCTGTTAGCTTTAATTTTTTTGGCTTCATCTTATTTTTGATAGTTAAGGTTTGAACCATAGGATTCTGCTAACTGTAACTAGCTGAATGAGAGTACATTTGTTGTTTTATTCTGAATGTTACCAAAAAGGGGTATCATTATTTAGCGTTGCAGTTTAATAATTTTTGAAATACTTTGTGAAATAATTTTGGGACACAATTTTCCTTTCCCTCAACATGGGTAGAGGGGTGGCAAGAGGAGGAAATAATGGGACAGGTTGACCCTAGAGAGAAACTCAACCTCCCCTCAACTGGCTACCTTTCTAATTGCGTTCTGGGTGTTAAGGCCCTCCATTTTCTACCTCCCAGGCAGGTGAGATAGGCGGATAGTTTCCAAAATGGGGAAACCAGGATGTCCTGCTTATTTGAAGGGATTTGAAGGGATAGCCTCCAAACATGCTCACCACCCACCACCACCCCACCCCCACCAAATTCTCCCTGTGACACCCACCCAGCAGGACGGGGATAAAATGTATTTCATTTCTCACTGTTGAATCTGGAGCAAAAGTCCAATTGGACACTGGATTTCAAGATTCTCTGATTGGCCTGCAGCTTCTCGTGACTGGAATGTCAGTGTTGAGGTTTGTGAAAAGACAGGACGCTCACTCCCATTTATGTGTCAACTCTTAAAGAACTAATCGACAGGATATACCATGTGTTTTCTCACACTGAGGGTGCTATGTTAGTAACCAAGTAACTCACTGATCCCCACACCCTTTTTTTTAAAATTGGGGAAAACTCTACCCTGCATCCTTTTTTACCATTGGAAATTCTGTGAGGGCTGAACCTGATAAGAATTATAGATACACTACCTAATCCTGTGCATACTGGACTGCCTTCTTTCTCTGAATGCCTTCCACTTGGACCTGCTGGGACACATCTGCGAATCCTTATCTCCTTTCACTCAGTTTTTCATCCACCCTGACATGAACTGTTGTATGCCAGACAGCATAAGTCACATCTTCAGTGGAAGTGAATTCAAGCCAGAATCCTACACAGAGGCAATGACTCCGCACGCCTTGTCCCCAGTTCCTCTGACCAATCAAGTGGCTGACAGGTCTCTGTCCCTAACAGTGTCACAGGGAACAGTAGTCACTATTCACTTTACAGGCAGGCCTGACTAATGACATTAGCACATTTTATGAATATTCCCACAACTGATAAAATACCAGTGGTGGCTGAAGGGCTTCAATTATCTCTAAGGCAAATGGGATGTCCAAAAATACTCATCTACTGACAATTTATCACCGGAAATGGGTAGATGATGAGCGTGTACCATGGAACATGATTTTATCATCCTTCCCCCACCCTCAACCCTGCCAGTCTGGTCCTAGTTTCCAAAAATTGTATCAATTATAAACCAAGTTATTGATTACTGTAAATTGAATTTGTTTTATGGTGCTGCATCAGACACCCACAGGTTTAGCAGTCAAGTGCTGATTAGATGCACAATGTAATGCAGAAAACCAGAGGTTGCAATTAGTTTTACATGTCTCAAGAGGGTGCACTGCTGAGAAACCTCTAGAACTTCTAATTAGTGTGAAACCTTTAAATTGATGTGAACTTGTAAAGGGATTTATGATGGTCAAGGAAAGGGACAAAATATCTGGTCTTTATGTTGCTATGAGGCTTGTGGCTCAGGGTTTTATTCTGCACATTGGAAAGATGTCTATCCCTGTCTCTGTAGGTAATTTGCAGCCTGTAATGCTTTCCCCTGAATCTAAGATTGACTTCTGTCTGACCCCGTTAGGTTTCTGTAGACTCTTTTATTTACATCATTAGATGCACTACTAGTCTCTGGAAGCAGCTCTCTCCTCCGTTTTTCACATTCTATTGTGCATGACTGCCAAATTTATCATTACCTTCTGATATATACCACCATCTCATTATTATCCATTCTCATTTTACCAGATGGAGGAGGTGTGAATGACAACATTCCCAGTATATTCCCTCTAAAAACAAAGTGAAAAAAATATGTGAAAAAACAGAGAAAATAAAGCAGCAAAATAAAAGAAAGGTGGCATTTGGGGGTAGACATCCTACCTCAAATTGTTGAACTCAGTGTCGAGTTCAGAAGACCATAAAACGCTGAGTCAATAGATGAGGTGCTGTTCCTCAAGCTTGTGTTAAGCATAAGTGGAAAACTGCAGCAGGCCAAGAACAGAGAGGTCAGAGGTGGAAGCAAGATGAATAATTAGAATGATAAACAATTGGAAGTTTGGAATCATGTTTGCAAGACTGAATGAAGGCATATTGCAACAGTCCCATTCGGTGTTTGGACTCCCAAAAAGAGGCAAGTGAAGATGTCAGAAAATTTTTCTATTAACAGCAGTGAAATTATGGAACTCAATTGAAAATTTGGAAAATTAGATTCTTAGATTTTTATTAACTCTTTGTGTAAAGAGACAGAGAACTAAAGCAGATAAGTGCAAGTAAGAAGTGGATCACAATGTCTTAAGTGAGTGGCTTGAGTCACCTACCCTTGGTCCTACCTTTCTTGCTATGCAATTCAATCAAGAGACGAAAAGCAATACCAGCCAACCTACTCAGATCAATGGATTACAAAATGAAGCATTTATGATGAAATTTAATAATGCGCTGATTTCCACACCTATATTATTTTGCATTTGTGAATGGAAAAATAAGGCTGGACTTGGAGTATTGCAACCATGTTTACTTGTCAATGCTCAAAAGAAACATTCATGTTCTAATCACTCTGGATAATATTGTTGTGACTGAACTTTTTCATCTTGAGAGTGAGATTGTGTATAAAAAGTGCAGAAACCAAGGTTTAACAACGTTGAACTGTGATTAACTAAAGGGATCTATAAAATTAGTAAATGTCCTGTAAAAGATGAGTTCCAAACATTAAAACAGTGACATTTCTATAAAGGGACTCATGTCTAAAATGGTAAAAGGTAAATATAGTTGAGAATATAGGACTGAAATTTGTCTAGGTAGTGATGGCTCTAATGGTGTGCCAGAAAACCAGGGCAATCCCATTTATCCAGGAGCTCTGATCCAAATCTATGTTAATCATCACTTAACTTCATGGCTTTAGGGCTCTCATCCTTTTAAGAGCAGCGATCTTATCTCCAAGTGCTGTTCAGCTAATTGGAGGCCTAGCAGGGCGTCAGTCCCAGAGAGCCGACAAGAGCGATGCTCACTGAAAGGACAACCCTAGGACTGCAACAAATGATGGTGTGTGTATCAGAATCATTGGGGAATAGTCAGTCAGCTCCAGCATCCCCCAAACCCACATGTACATGTATCAGAGCTCACAGGGAGGCCTCTGTCCTCCATGCATGAATAGGTGACCTCTCCACATGTTTGAGAAGCCTCTATGTCAACCAAAAGAACTGCGGATGCTGTAAATCAGGAACAAAAACAAAAGTTGCTGGAAAAGCTCAGCAGGTCTGGCAGCATCTGCGGGGGAGAAAACAGAGTTAACGTTTCGGGTCCGGTGACCCTTCTTCAGAAGTAAATTCTACCTTCTATGTCAACCTTCCAACTCACTCCTCAGGAAACCATTAAATTCTGCCCTAAGAGTAAGAAACAAATAGAATTAACTTATGATATTGTCATGAAGCCACAACATTTAAAGTGATTTTTAATAAAAGTTGGCTGCAATGGTGGCGGCAGTAAGTTTGCACAGAGAAAAGTAAAATTATTTTGTTGCCTCATGGTCTTGTCGCTGAGGGTTGATAGAAAACCCAAATAATGAAGGCATCATGCTCAGAGGGCCTAATATAATATTGTTAAAGAAAACAGTTATAAACACATGGATCTACACTAAAACAAAATGTATTTTAGTAAAAGAGAGTTTAAAAGACTGCAAATCAGAAATATATTCATTATCTTTCATTGCCGAATTTATTTGCTGATCTTTTAACAAGACACATACCATTGATTCACTTCCACTTTGACTTTTGAATTCAAGGATTGTGGGCTGACTTATGGACTTCCAATGCCACTTGAGTAGTATATTGTAACTGCAAGGAGCAGTTTGAATTAGTGTCAACATTCAGAGCAAATGATTTGAACCAAGTTTTAATTATTTGTTTATATTTTAAAATAATTTTCCTGGTAAATTTTTGGCAACCATGAAATCTCATATTACAACACAGTCACTACTTCCAGGGAGAGAAACTTGAATTTAATAGTTTGGGGGAAATAGCATCTGTTGTGGTATAATGATGTGGCTTGTAGAAGGAGAAACTGAGAGGTAGAGCATTTAGTGAGAGGTAAGAGAGAAAGTCCGGAACCCTTGGTGTATGCCTGTGAAATATAAAGAGTGGTGACTGGAGTATTCAAGAAAAAGACAGAAAGGAAGAGTTGGAGAGAATTTGGAAGTGAGCATTCAGATAGTCCAATATAACAGAAAGGAACACACACAGGTAATGTGATAGCAGAATCATTATCCGTGCGTTCAAGGTCCTCCCATGGCTCTGCAGTAAGAGGTTGGATTCATCATCTAAAGACCATACTGGTATTGATTCATTAGAGTGAGAATGGAGGCACTTAGAGGGAGCATTAGATTAGCCAATACTGGGCAGTTTACAGGGGTAATTAATGGTCAAATGTACCATTCTTACCAGATTTCCGGTGCCAATATGTGCTCCATTATATATACTTTTCATGAATATCTTAAAAATATAGGAACTTAAAAGCAGGAGTGGACATATTGGCCTTTTGAGCCTTCTCCACCACTCAATTACATCATGGTCGTTTATCTAACTCAACAACATTTTCCTGCATTACCCTTTCATTCCTTGGTATCTTCTTTAGCATAAATCTGCGGATGTCTGAAATAAATATACTCAATGTCACCTATCCTTCAGGTATCTTATTAGCCTTTGGGCTTTCATTTTTGGGGAAGAAAAAGGTACTTTCAGAACATTGTGCTAGATATATTGCAGTTATGAATATGATGTCTCTTTAACAGGCATAATAATTGAGGCATACCTTAAATTAGTCTATTATGACAGGTGTGTATCACCAGAAAGGATGTGTTAAGTTTTTCATGAACACATAAGGCAGAAGATATGAGCAGTCTTAGAAATCAAACGTAAAATCAAATATATTATCTAGCTTCCCAGGTAGTATTGAGTGTAAGTCTACTTCAAGTGAAAAAACACTCTGAATTGAGGTTTGTTTGTATAAGTTGGGAAAACTCAATAACAGTTACTTGGGGAGAAATGATGTACATTCTTTCTTCCAGCAACCAAGGTTTCTCTCATTTTTCTAATACACTGTTGGAAGAACTCAAGCTAATAGGAAAATATCCTGGTGGAGAGTTGGAAAGATCCAGTGAAATGTAAATTTAGGTGATGGGTTATCTTTGTAGTCATTAAAGAGACAGTGATGAAGGGGCTTAATCAGACAATATAGTTTGGCAAATAAAAGCAAAATACTGCAGATGCTGGCAATCTGAAACAAACACAGAGAATGCTGGAGTAACACTGAAGGTCTGAAGAACCCTGAAGAAAATTTATAATGAACATTAATTCTGATCATCTGTCAATGCATGCAGTCAGACCTCCTGAATTTCTCAAGTATAATTTAGTAAATGTCTTCCCTATAGAGTGGAAAGCAGGTCTCCTTGGAAACCTCTCTGCTGGTTGGAGACAGGCCTAGCACAATGTAAAGTGGTTGTTGTTGTTGGAAGTCAGTCATTTCATTTCCAGGATGTCACTGTAGGAGTTCCTTAGGGTAGATATTTTTCTAATCAACCTGTTCAGAGATGTTATTATATACCTCAGGAATAGGTGGGACTTGAATCTCGGTCTCCTAGCCCAGAGGCAGGGGCATTACCACTATATCATAAGAACACTTCGTTTCCTAGGATAGTGTCATAAGTCCAACACATTCCAACTGCTTTATTAAAGGCCTTCTATCTGTCACAAGTGGGCATGTTTGCTGATCTTTACACGATGTTCAGCACTATTTGCAACTTTTCATATACTAAAGCAGTTAATGTTTAAATTCAGAAAAATCTGGACAATATCCAGGTTTGAGCTGATATGTGGCACGTAACTTTTGCACTACACAAAACAGCCAGGCAATGACATCTGTAGCAAAGAGAATCAAACCAACACCTTTTGACCTTCAATGTTATCATCATCACTGAATCTCCCACTGTCAATGTCCTGGGTGTTACCAATGACCTGAAACTGAACAAGACAAACCGTATAAACGCTGTGACTACAAGATCACGTGCTAGGAATGCTTCAGTGAATAGCTCACCTTCTGACACCCCAAAGACACAAGCCAGGAGTGTGATGAAATATTCTTCACTTGCCTGATGACTGCAGTGCCAATAACACAAGCTTGACATCATCCAGGATAAAGCAGCCCACTTGATAAGCACCATAGTCAAAAACATTCACTCTCTTCACCGCTGACGCTCAGTATCAACTGTGTGTACCAGCTACAGGTGTACTCCAGTAATTCACCAAGGGTCCAGAACAACACATTTCAAACCCAACACCACTACTCTCAAGAAGGATGAGGGCAGCAGGTACATGGCAACACCACCACCTGCAGGCGTCCTTCAAGTCACTCACCATCCTGACTCAGATATATATCACATTTCCTTCAATGTCACTGGGCCAAAATCCTGAAACTGCCTCAGAAATGACATTGAGAGTCTATCTACACCTAATAAACTGCAGAGGCTAAAGAAGGAAGTTCACTGCCACCTTTTCAATGGCAATTAGCGATGGGCAATAATTGCTGGCCCAGTCTGTGATGTTCACATCCCTTGAATCGATTTTTAGAAATCTCAATATGTTGTTGCAACAACGTGGTAACCAGATGTAATTGCACCAATTTGAAAAAAGTAACCTTCCTATCTAAGCATTACTCAGGAAGAATATATTGTCCTTGGACAGGTTTTGCCAGAATGATATTAGTACTTTGGTGTTTAATTAAGATGTGAGGATAGGTTGTCTAATCTTAGATTATATTCTCTTGAGTTTGGAAGATAAATGTGTGATCTAATTAAGATGTTCAAAATGATGAAAAAGCGGTGTTAGAATTCCATCAGTTCTAGAAAACACTCAGCTCTTGAAGTAAAACAGATGTAGAGTTTTCCTCGTAACCCTTGCACATTGCAAATAACAAGCTGTATTTATTAGCTTCTGAACAATATGCTTTCCAAGTGAGTCCCTGAATATTCTGTCAACTGGTTTAACTCCATCTGGCAGTAAAGTGAATATCTATATAGTGAATATCTGATTTAACTCAAATATAAGTGAGTGTTGGACACGTGTTGCAGAAGTTAAGTTACGATTTTGGCCAATTATGTAACAAAGGCGATATTATTCAGTCATTCTTTAAGGATCTCTTCTGATTTTCATTGCTATTCAAAAAGAAAATTGCAAAGGATCCATAGCAGTGTCTGAATCAATATTGAATGTTTTACATTATCTCCCAAAGCCAAAATTTCCCAATATGATTTTGAAGGATTACTCCATTCCATTGAAAGTGATGGAATTTTTTATTACCAGCAATAAATTGGAGGTGTATAATTTTAAAGAAATATGAGTACCATTAATATTGAAAGTGGTCAGATTATTATCAAGAAAGTGATTCAAAAAATATGTCTGAAGTGTATAGATCAAAAGTGAAAGTGTTCTTGGACAACATTCTATTTCATTGACATGTTAATGACAAGAAAACAAAAACAAATTTTACATCATTAAACTTCCCCAAGACCTTATCAAGAAGTTTATTAAACAAAACGTGACACCAAAAGATATGACATTTTAGGTTGGACGATTAAAGACTTGGTCAAAGTTTTAAGAAATGCCTTAAAAGGATGAGCAAGTTTAAATAGCAGAGAAAATATACAGAGGGAATTCCAAAGTGTAAGGCCTTGGTGAATGAAAGCACAGCTAACAATGATGGAGCATTTGAAATCAGGAATGCGTAAAACAAACACAATTCGAAAACCCTATTCTAATGAAGTTGAAGCTTATTTCATATAGAGTCATAAAGTCATACAGCAGGAAAACAGACCCTTTGATCCAACCAGTCTATGTCAAACATAATCCCAAACTAAAGTAGTCCCTCCTGCCTGTTCCTGGCCCAGATCCCTCCAAACATTTCCTCTTCATATATCCATCCAAATGTCTTTTAAATATTGTAATTGTGCCTGCATCCACCACTTCATCAGGAAGCTCATTCTACATGCAAACCACCCTCTATGTAAAAAGTTTGCCTTTCATGTCTTTTTTAAATTTCTCTCCTCTCACCTTAAAAATGTGCCCTCAATCTTGAAATTCCCCATCTTAGGGAAAAGACAACTACCATCAATGTTATCTTTACCTCTCATTACTTTATAAATTTCTATCAGGTCACCTGTTAACCTCCTGCACTCCAGTGAAAAAAGGTCCCAGCCTATCCTTATAACTCAAACCTTTCATACCCAGCAACATCTTCATAAATCTCTTCTGAACCCTCTCCAGCTTGATAATATCCATCCTATAACTGGGCAACCAGAACTGGACACAGTATTCCAGAAGAGGCCTCACCAATATCCTGTACAACCTCAACATAAAATCCCAACTCCTATACTCAAAGGACTGAACAATGACGGCAAGCATACCAAATACTTTTTTAACCATCTTGTCTGTTAGTGACACAAACCTTAAAGTATTTTGGATAAGATAGAACAGTTCAGGAAGAAATTTTAAAAAACAGAGGTTGGATTTTATTGTTTAATCAGGCATCAGTATAGCTCAGTGACTATAGGCATGAATAGAACTTTGAAATAAAAACATAAAGTACAGGAGAAACTCAATAGGTCTGGCAGTATCTGTGAAGAGAGGAACAGAATTAATGTTTTGACTCCAGAATGTCTTTGGGAATCATGCAAAATCAGGAACAGGCTTTAGGCTGTCACTTCTGGTCCTGAAAAGTACTCAGTCTACCTCAGAATCCCCTGAAAGAGTAAATTATGACAAAAATTTGACAACAGGTGAAGCTAGCTGTTTGTGTGCAGCAGCAACATGAGTGGTATTTACTATTGTCAGGATGCTGCCATCAAGCAAAATAACATCAGTCTATCCCACAAATAAGTAATGCAGTATATGAATTTCACTGCCAATGTGATGCTGCTGTACACCCAGAAGACTGGTGGATCATATCAAATATCACATCCCTTTGGCTAATCACAACAAGAAAAGTAGATAATGAGAGAATGTAGACTTACTGGACGAGAGGTCTGGGAAGTGAAAGCTGTTGGATGACATAGCAGCCAAGAGTACGTCACAGTGTTTGCTTTTATGGAACAAGGAAAAACAGATTTTCCTAATGTCCCAAAATATTTTATCAGGATCCTACATCCTGCATAGGTTCCAAATTTACAGAAACATGGAATAACTTATCTGTACCAGGACTGAGTGTGGATGACCATTACAAACTCACCAGAAAAATCACAGAAATAGGTTTTTGAAATTGAAAGGCCAAATGCTGTTCCATTGTTATCTTTAGCTGCCTGATACCTTCTTAACCGGATGATTATTAGTTCAAATTCTCCCTCTTTTTCAGAAAATCAATGCATCACATTTATCCAGCCTGCGTTTGGAAAACTCATGGCACAGTGTCCAACATTAGGTATGATTATGCAATGGAATAATAATTGCTGCACAATCCTGAGTGGAGATTATGTTTT
Organism: Rhincodon typus; assembly: GCF_021869965.1. Classification (NCBI taxonomy): domain Eukaryota; kingdom Metazoa; phylum Chordata; class Chondrichthyes; order Orectolobiformes; family Rhincodontidae; genus Rhincodon; species Rhincodon typus. The sequence continues at coordinate 31,651,952 of NC_063358.1, read as the reverse complement.
CAAGTAATTTAGGATCTCAGCTGGTTCACAGTAAGGCACACTTGTGGATATTTTAACTATGCTTATTGAACGACAGGGCCCTGATCTTTGTAGATATAAGGAACATGTACAGACACTCTGCCTATTTCAAAGCTACAAGATAAGTGACAATCATTCTCTAGTTCACTTCTCAGGAGAATGCCTTGACTAATCAGAGTCAATGTGCCTTGTTTAAAATTTAAATAAAGCTTGGCTGTTACCAATCAGTCATCAGGTGACACTCAGTGCAGCTGATTGGATTGTAAATCTAGCTTCCAGCCAATTAGCTTATTTGCATTTGTATTTGTATCTCCTGAGCCTGAATTGAAAGTCCGGTTCTTAAAAATTCTTCTTTCGGTTGGGCCAATCCAGAACAAAATAGTACAATTTTAAGATTGGAGCTAGATTAGTCAGGAATGAAATCACAAAACAGTTTTCCTCAAAGGATCATAAAATTGTGGAATTCTGTATAAGCCTGCGAATACATGCTCTATTGAAGTTTGGGAGACAGAGATCAACACACCTTTTTTTATTAGTTAGACTTATCAAGGAATGTGGAGTCAGGGAATTGAAGTACAGCTTAACCACAATTGAGATGACAGAACAGGCTCAATGATTTGACTAGTCCATCCCCATTCCTATTTTCCAGTGTAATGTGTTCTGCATTAAATCACATTTAGGCTTATATTTGTTTGGTGAAGCTCTTGGATTTGTGCTAATATATTGATGGACTCAGCAAGGAAAGAGACTCGAACATTTGGGATTTCCTTTCAAAGTATTTATGTATATTCATGTGTGCTCTCCTAGTCTGTCAACCAAGTTTTGGAAACATCTGTGGACTCCAAGGCTGGTTACTGTCACTGGCAGACTGTGAGATTTCAGTCATGAAATCTCTTGAGCTTTCATTTTTGATTATTCCACAGCAGAGGCCCACAGCTGATTTACAAAACATTACAGGGTTTGAATTTACTTTTCTGTAGAAAATAAATTCCTCTTGGAGCTTGAGATTATTTTGAAAGTCTAGGGCAAAGCAATTACAGAATCCTTAGAAGATGGTCTAAGAGTATAATTAGATAACAGTAATTGCCCATGGAATGATGCATTATTCAGGCTAAACTTCACCATTACAGTACCTTGAGAACTCTCCTTTTTTATTCTATGTTGTTTCCATTGTCAGTATTAAAAAGATCAGCTATTTTGACATTGCTTGTGTAGGACGGATATCACTAGTGTCCATCACCATCTCTAGGAAATCCCACACACTAAACAGTTTGAAAACAATTGTTGTCGTTAATAACTAGCTATCCAATTAAGAAGCAATTATGTTTGCATCTGAACTTTAGCATCAGAACATCTGAGACAGAGCCTCCAAGCACAGACAGCTTTAAAAACTGACTCAAATTAAAAGGAGGGATGAAATAATATTTTTTGGAAGAAGGAAACTGTATTGAAAGCTATCAGCTGAAATCATTCCCTGGAAATGTATCCTGAACAGCTTTTAAGGATGAATGTCCAAATCTGAAACTTGGATGTTAACCTGCCAGCAAAGTAATTGGATAAAAAGACCGCAACATCCCCCACTCAGTGGTCAAGAACGCCCTCAACCGTATCTCCCGCATTTCCCGCAACTCATCCCTCACACCCCCTCCCCGCAATAACAACTAAAACAGAATCCCCCTTGTCCTCACGTACCACACCACCAACCTCCGGATCCAACGCATCATCTTCCGACACTTCCGCCATCTGCAATCTGACCCCACCACCAAAGACATTTTTCCCTCCCCACCCTTACTTGCTTTCCAGAGGGACCACTCTCTCCGTGACTCCCTTGTCCGCTCCACACTCCCCTCCAGCCCCACCACACCCGGCACTTTTCCCTGCAACCGCAGGAAGTGCTACACCTGCCCCTACACCTCCCCCCACACCCCCATCCCATGCCCCAAGAAGACTTTCCACATCAAGCAGATGTCCACCTGCACATCTGCTAATGTGGTATACTGCATCCGCTGTTCCCGTTGTGGCCTCCTCTACATTGAGGAAATCAAGCGGAGGCTCTGGGACCGCTTTGCGGAACACCTACGCTCGGTTCGCACTAAACAACTGCACCTCCCAGTCGCGAACCATTTTCACTCCCCCTCCAATTCCTCAGACAACATGTCCATCCTGAGCCTCCTGCAGTGCCATAACGATGCTACCTGAAGGTTGCAGGAACAGCAACTCATATTCCACTTGGGAACCTTGCAGCCCAATGGTATCAATGTGGACTTCACAAGCTTCAAAATCTCCCCTCCCCCTACCACATCCCAAAACCAGCCCAGCTCGTCCCCGCCTCCCTAACCTGTCCTTCCTCCCACGTATCCCCTCCTCTCACCTCAAGCCCCACCCCCATCTCCTACCCACTAACCTCATCCCGCCCCCTTGACCTGTCCGTCCTCCCTGGACTGACCTACCTCCCCACCTACACCCACCTTTACTGGTTTCAACCCCACCTCTTTGACCAGTCTGTCTCCTCTCCACCTATCTTCTCCTCTATCCATCTTCTATCCGCCTCCCCCTCTCTCCCTATTTATTTGAGAACCCCCTTCCCCTCCCCCATTTCTGAAGAAGGGTCTAGGCCCGAAATGTCAGCCTTCCGGCTCCTCTGATGCTGCTTGGCCTGCTGTGTTCATCCAGCTCCACACCTTGTTATCTGCAACTTTTCCAGTTGTCTCTTTCCATTGGCTTGCTCAGGATGAATCAGTTCAATACTGTCAGATTTCAAAAAGGGCAAAAATTCTGAGAGCTTTGAGAGCAATCTTGAAACTGAAAGGAGAGAAATATCTTGCATTTGCAGAATGTCTTTCATTTCTATAGCATGCATAAAGTGCTTCACAGACCATAATTTCCTTGATATGTAGTCATTTGCTTCATAGACCAAGGTGACAGTTGAGTTACACTGAGCAAGGTCCTGCAAACAACAAACAATCTCACCTGTTTTTCAGTTTTTGGTTGAGGGAAAACAATGGGAGAACTGGTTACTCTGCTTTTAATAATTGTCATAAGACATTTTATGTCCACTGGTGTAGACCAAATGCCATAATTTAATATTTTATTTTGTATGTTCCATACCTAAAAATGGCGCTGTCATTTTACAGTGGTGCTTGAACACATAACCTTCTTGTTTTGATGTATGTACAAGTATCTTTAAGGATTCATATCTTAAAACTGCTGTCCATCACCACCCACCATGGGACAGGATATAATGTATGATCCCATGATTCTGTATACAGAATGCAACAATCCTACAGATGAAATATATTGACATAGGTTCCCATTTACCATTATCTATGTCTTGTTTAATTATCAATTAATAATGCACATCATAGCTGTATGATTGATACACTTGGGATAACCAGAAGCACATAACATCTCGAACATATGTTGGAGTATTCTACCAGGGTATGGTTTGATTGTCCCTGTTCTGTTAGTATTGGACCTTGTCTCCCTTACTCACCTAGTAATCTGAACATTGACATGGTAAAATAATTTCAACACTTTATTTACACTGTATTTATTATTGAATACCTGGTTAAAAACTGACATTCCCCCAACAGTGTTGCTTCACTCTTCCTCCCAGTGTTGGTTTGTCATGAGAACATCATTAGTTAGATCATTGTCTCATTTTCATTAACTCAGAAGCTGTCAATAAGCCAAACTAAACAAGAATTCAATAGAATAAGAGCATTGTATCAAAAACATTTTTTTTTAATGGACGTAAGGATTGTGGGTCAGATAAACAGCACCTTTGGAGTTTAGAGATCCTAGGAACTGCCAATGCTGGAGAATCTGATATAACAAGATGTAAAGCTGGATGAACACAGCAGGCCAAGCAGCATCAGAGGAGCAGGAAAGCTGACATTTCGGGTCTGGACCCTTCTTCAGAAATTTCTGCAGAAGGGTCCAGATTTGAAACGTCAGCCTTCCTGCTCCTCTGATGCTGCTTGGCCTGCTGTATTCATCCAGCTCTACACCTTGTTACCTTTGAAGATTAAATGTTTTTTGAGATACTTTCAGACGCAGCCCAAGACCTGAAATTGAGGCTGTGCCATTCTCTGTTATGAATACTGGATTCAGATCAATCAGTGACTTTTTCCAAAATGTCTAGAGGCAATCTATGAAATTATTGCTGTTGAAATTTGACATGTTCAGAAAAGACAAGGGGTTCTGCTGTAACACGTGTTCTGGCAATGCAAATTGGCTATAAAGCGATTGACAGATAGCAGAATGCTATTTCTAAAACGTGAACTTGTGTTGGCTATAACACGATTCAGCATTATTTAAAAATGCAGTTCATTTAAATAGAAGAATAGACCCCAATGCCAAATTGATGGTATAAGTAAAAAATGAAATATAGTTCAAAATAATGAGTGCAGTTAAAACATGCACCTTTTTGTGCAGTATTTTTGCCCAGATTTTGTGACATATTTAATACATAAGAATTTTTGAATTTGCTCATTTATACCAAAAGTTGTCTGCGTTACAACCTGGTCTTTGCTCGCACAATTTTGAATACAATGTTATTCAGGTTTACAAAGCATTCTAATCCTACAAATAACTTCAATGCCAATGGGCTACGTAGGAAAGATACGTCAGATTCCTCTGCTTCACTTATCTGAAAATTTATCCACAAGACTGCGCCAATGGAATGTCAGGTCAGATCAGCATTTAAATGGAGGAGGGAATTTTACTAAAAATTGCCGACATCAATTTGGGGGAGTTTCATGAAGGGTTGCTGGCTGTGAGCTCCATCTCACACAATTTTGCACTGCTCACCCCTTTTTGGATCATGCTTGCGCTATCGTGCAGTACTGACCACTGCAGGGATTTCCAGTGGCAGAACTCTATTTAAAGCCCAGCTGTCACTTCATTGCAAATACAAGGTCAGATTCATAAATGTATTGCCTCTTTACATCATCACCTGTCTGATAAACTGTTCTAACTGCAGCAAAAGAATGAAGCTACAGAGGTGAGGAAGAATTTTGGAAAATATATTTGTTATGTGTCCTTTGTTCCCCCAACCCACTTTTCCCATAGGCCCCATTATTTATGTAACGCAATTTTCTAAAGCGCAACGTTGTACTGGAATGCAACCGTCATGTTGTAGCAGGACCCCCGGTCTTCCAGTAAATGGGGGTATATTATATCTATAGGAATTGGAATTGTCATTGATATTAAGGCAAGGATATTATTTCAATATTCATTTTAACACAATTTCCCCATCAGTCTTCATTGAAAAAAATCACATACGAAGAACTAAATCGAATTTAAAAATCCATATGTTTTATTCTGACGCTTTATTTCGGGTTAGTCATTAATGATTCGACTGTTACATTAGGCTAGCAAAAGATTTGAGGGAAAATCTGTGTCAAGACTGAATACAGGTGCCTCCCAGCTGTCAGTTCTGTGCAGTACAATTGCAGAGGTGCGAGCAGGCTTTGTCCTGATGTAATCCATGATCTGAGAAAATTGAAGGGACAGGAGGGAAAAAAAGGAATTTCTTAACTGTTTAAATTAAAATACACTTTAGAAAATAAATTAGTTTTTTTTATTCATCCACAGGACGCGAGCTTTGATGGCTAGGTCAGAATTTATTGCATATTCTCAATTGCCCTGGATAAGTTGACAGTGAGGTGCCTTCTTAAGCCACTGCATTCCAGAGTTGGGATGATAGTCCTTGCCAAAAGGATAATACAAATAATATTCAGAAGTTCCGCTTCACTGGCATTGAGATGATTTAGTTCAGGCAGCAGATTGGTCTTCACAAATCCCAGAATTTTGTTGTATCTCAGAGATGAAGATAATTCAGAAGTTGGATAATCACAGCACAAATGCACAAGATTCACAGCCACAGTTGCTGTCAGGAAGGGAATTTCAAAATTTTGACCCGATGACAGTGAAGGAAGCTGATGTATTTCCAAGTCAGGGTGATTTGTGGGGTTTGGAAAGGAGGTTGATGGTTGTGGTGTTTCCTTGTATCTGCTGCCATTGCCACCCTGCCTCCATTACAACAGTTCGTATCAAAAGCAGTTAACTGGCTGCTAAGGATTTGAAGTGCCCTGAAGTCGTGACATTTATTACATAAATCTAAGGTTCTTTTTTCTATTTGGAATGTTTGAGATAATTATGCAGTCAAGCACTCCCAGTGAATAGCAAAAGTTTCAGAAAGTACAGATCGGATACTCTCAGATTGTAGACTAATGATTTCTCAACCTATCCTCAATAAACCCTCAAATAGAGAATCAGCTCTTATGCATTCACTATTCATATTGCAACTTATTATTCAAGCCATACTTTTGTTAAAAGGAAAGAAAGAAATGTAGATGAAAACAAGGGATCATTTAATAGCAGGGGAATCTTGTGCATCTGTGCTGCGATTATCTAACTTCTGAATTATCTTCATCTCTGAGATACAACAAAATTCTGGGATTTGTGAAGACCAATCTCCTGCCTGAACTAAATCATCTCAATGCCAGTGAAGTGGAACTTCTGAATATTATTTGCATTGTGCCTTTGGCAAGGGCAAACCATGATCATGATTGTCCGGCAAATTTGTAGCAAATGATCAATTTCTTTGCAAATCAATTAGTTTTATTCAAACATATAATTGTTTTACCAAGTTAGACTCTAATCTATGGCCCAGCATGAAGCTGCAGCAAGGCAGGAGTAGAAGCTGTTTGCTAAATGAGTGATCAAGGGAATGCCTTTATTTTTGAATAATCGTTGTTTAATATGATCATCAAGTAGATGAATTACCCAATGTTTTTCATGAGTCCGCTCATCTTCAAATGAGCTTTATTTTGTCTCTGGAATCCCATGGCTCACACACCAGTTTGTTGCTATTTAGCAGATCCTGGCCCCAGGAACAAATGACCAGTTTATTTTAAATCTTGTTTTCTGAGTTTTGTGCTTTTATGCATTTAACCCCCAAGAGAGTATTTGAGAGAGTAAATGAATTTAAATATTTAAATTATTTCTTGCCCCGACATCTCAATGGTTGTTTATTAGGATGTGAGGAAAAGCATTTTTTTTTCTCCTTCAGAAAATAGGTTATTTTGGAGAGTATGATTAGATCAGGAGAGGCCCCAAAGGAAAAGATACGTGCCTCTCAGAATTTCAAAAGGTTCTTCCTTATCTGCTGACTACAGTGAGAAGAATGTATCCTTTTAGAACAGTTTTAATGAATTTAGTTAAGCAAATCACTTTTAGTTGTACTTTAGTTAAAAAGTAGTACAACAGCAAGCAAAGAAGGTTCGTAAGAGTTAAAAGCTTTGATCAAATCATCGAAATGGAATATAATGCATAAGTGCATTGTATTCCCTTGAGTGCGGGACTTTGAGTGGTAGCATGATTGTAGTGTTGGAATGTTAAAAATACGAGCTTGAAAAGGAAGTGAAAGCTCCAAGATATTCTTTACTTCTCCAAATTCTTTGAACAAGGGACATCCCAAATGCTTTACCTATTATTCTTGCAACTCCATATTTAAATTCTACTTATCAGGTTTCTGTTTGAACACTGAAACAATCCTCAGCAAAGTCACAAGCATCATCATGTGTGACTGTGGTAAACAATTCCTCTGCAGTCTCCTCATCCTCCATGCAATTTTCAACACAGTTGACCACAATATCCAGCTCCCTCGCCTCTTCTCTATTGTCCAGTTGGATAAGACTATGCATATTTCTATCTACCCCCTAGCTAGAGAATCTCATATCATGGCTTCTCTTCCTGCACCTGCAATATTGTCTTTAGAATCCTTCATGATTCTTTCCTTCAGCCTCTCCTATATCTTCTTTACATCTTGCCCATTCTTAGATTTCATATGAGTGCTGATGACCTCAAACTCAACCTCACTGCCACTTGCCCCCTTTGCTCCCTCAGAGTTATCACACTGCTTATCTGACATCCATGAGAGGTAAAGACAGGGTGGATAGCAAGAAGCTTTCTCCCCAAAGGGGGGGACTCAATTACTCGGGGTCACGATTTCAAGGTGAGAGGGGAAAAGTTTAAGGGAGATATGCATGGAAAGTTCTTTACACAGAGGGTGGTGGGTGTCTGGAACACGTTGCCAGCGGAGGTGGTAGAGGCGGGCACGATAGCGTCATTTAAGATGTATCTAGACAGATACATGAATGGGCAGGGAGCAGAGGGATACAGATCCTTGGAAAATAGGCGACAGATTTAGATAGAGGATCTGGATCGGCGCAGGCTTGGAGGGCCGAAGGGCCTGTTCCTATGCTGTAATTTTCTTTGTTTTTTATTCTATCCAGTATTAGCTGAGCAGATACTTCCTCCAATTAGACATTAGTAAGTCCAATGTCATTGTCATCTGTTCCTACCACAAGCATAGTTCCCCAGTAATTAATTTCATCACATGGCCACTGGCTGAGGCAGTTTACATTCTCAGAGGCCTGGCTGGCCCTGAACTGAGCTTCCAACTTCATATCCTTTCCAGTACCAAGACTGCTTACTTTCAACTCTGTAACGGTGACACTGGCAGATTTTTGAAATCAGAATGTCTAGGAACATACAAGAAAAGGTATGGAAAAGGAGTTAAAATGGAATTGAATTGAAAGGCAAAGTCAGCTTAAAAGGCTGAATGGTCTATTTGCGTAAGGAAGTGATGGCCTTGTGGCATTATTACTGGACCAATAATCTAGAGGTCCATGTATGTTTTTGGGGATCCAGGTTCAAATCCCACCATGGAGGTTGTTGGAATTTAATCTAATGATGATTATCAAATTACTGCCAATTGTTGGGTAAACCACTGAATCACTAAGGTCCTTTAAGGAAGAAAACTGCCATCTTTACTGGGTCTGGCCAACATGTGACTCCAGACTCACGGTGGTGTGATAGACCCTTAATTGACCTTTGGGCAATTAGTGATTGACAACAAATGCTAATTTGGTCAGTGATGCCTTCATCCTGTAGATAAATATTTTTAAACAGTTCCAAAAGTAGACTACATTCTGTGAAGTCATTTTGAATAATAATGATGTTAGGGTGTGGTCTTTACAGGCTGACATAATACCTGGGGCAATCGTTTTCAACTAGTTTAATGCTTGTGCTAGAGTAATTTTGCACCTCAGCATTCGTGACACGTAATGTGAAGATCCAGTGCACCCATTTCCAACCTCCATAAATATGAGCTCAATCAAAATTCTGCTTCACAGATCTTAACACACACCAAGTCTGGTTCACCCACCATTTTCTATTAACTGACACTGGATTCCAATATGGCAGCATCTCCTTTTTAATTTTTTTTTCCTTAACAGGTTGAGGGCATCACTGGCTCGGCAGAATTTATTGCCCATTGGGCAGTTAAGAATCAACCACATTGCTGTGGGTTTGGAGTCACATGTAGGCCAGACCAGGTAAGTTTGGCAGTTTCCCTCCTAAAGGACATTAGTGAACAAGATGGTTTTTTCCCAACAATCGACAATGGATTCGTGGTCATCATTAAATTCTTAATTTCAGATTTTTATTGAATTCAAATTCCACCATCTGCTATGGCAGGATTCGAACCCGGATCCCTGGAATGTTATCTGGGTCTCTGGATTAATAATCCAGCGTTAATACCATTAAGCCATCGCCTCCCCTCTTTTCTCATCCTTTGTTCAAATACCTCCATGGCTTTGTTGTTCACCTCTTCCAAATTTACACACTCTTTCAGTGGTGGTTGTGTCATCAGCTGTCAAGCAACTAAGCTTTGGAATTCCCTCCCCAAATCAATCTTTCTCTTTTTTCCTCCTTTCACACTAATTCGTAAAGCCTACTTCAAGGGCTAAGTTTATGATCACTTGCTGTAAAATTTCTTGTGCCGCTGTTCAATTTTTTTTAATGATAATACTTCTATGAAGCATATTGGGAAGTATTACTGTATTAAAGAGCTATACAAGTACAAGTTTTTGTTTTTGGAACAGATATTATTTTCTCTAGTATGAGTGTGAACCGTAAGGAGACATGCTGCGGTTGGTTCGCTCACTGAGCTGGTTCGTTAGTTCACAGACGTTTCATTACCTTGCTGGGTAATATCATCATTGCAGCCTCCAATGAAGCTCTGTTGTGTTTTTCTGCCTGGTATTTAAAATCTGGGGTCCATTGGAATTGGTTACCTCATTTCTGGTTTCTCTTCGCAGTGGTGTATATATAGGGTCTAATTCTATGTGTTTATTGATGGCCTTCTTGGTGAAGAACCAAGACTCTAGAAATTCCCGTGCTTGTCTTTGTTTGGCCTGTCCTAGGATCCTGACGTTGTCCCGATCAAACTGGTGCTTCTCCTTATCCATGTGAATGGAGACCAGTGAGTGCTGGTCATGTCATTTTGTTGCTAGTTTGTATTCATGTATTCTTGTGGCCAGTTTCCTTCCTGTCTGTCCAATGTAATGTTTGTTGCAGTCTTTGCATGGGATCTTGTATATCACGTTAGTTCTGTCCAAAGTGGGTAAGGAGTCTTTGGTTCGAGTTAGCCATTGGTGTAAGGTTGACGTAGGTTTGTGTGTCACTCTGATGCCCAATGGTCGTAGGATTCTTGTGGTCAGTTCAGATATGTTCTTGATGTGCGGTAATGTGATGAGTGTGTCAGGGCGTACTGTATCTACCTCTTGTTGTTTGTGTGATCGGCATTGTCGGACCCAGCTGCTCGGGTATCCATTGTTCTTAAATACTTGGTAGGTAGAAGACATAATTATGAATTAGAGCTTGGTAGTTCTAGGGCAGATTCAGCAAGCATGTCTCTGGATGCTCAGTCACTGTGTTAGGTGCACTTTATATTGGTGTAAGAGGGCCAAGACACATATATTTAAGTAACAGTCATTCATGTGCAACAGCTAACCACCAATGCCGCCACCCTGCTCCAACATTTGGCTAAAGAAATCCAAGCACTTCCCTTACTACTTACCATCTACTTGCCATTGAAGCATTGAAGTCAAACTTGCTCTGGTGCAAACCTTCTCATTCAAAGGTGCAATCCAACTCCTTATGTCTCTGTACATCAACATGTGCTGCCAATGTTACAACCTCACTGCTGTGAGTCATGCTCCTGCCAATCCTGACCTGTAATATGGAATCAAGAAGGAGCAGCAGATACACAGCCCAGCTCAACCCCAAAGTTGCTCAGATTGTAGAGCAGACAAATAATTGTGCAACAGTGAGAAAATTTAATATTTCAGAGAGGAGTTCAGGGATTGGAGGACATTCTCAACGCAGCTTGGGCAGATGCTGTAGAATAAATGCACAAACAGACAAAAGCCTAGTATGTGGTTGCAGTCAGAAAATGAAGTTGCAAGACATTGATGTTGATGAAAATTGCTGTGAATCTATCAGAACTTTTGTTCTGAAAAAAGCAAGAAAATTAGGCATTGCAGATTTCAAAGCCAGCTCTGGACGGTACAACAGGTTATGAAGAGAATGTCTGTTTCCATGGAAATTGTTGAATTTTTATTCGTAAAATAAGAATGATAATTCATTCTGGCTTGTTCTGCATGAGTTTTGCAATGAGGCAACAATCTCTTACCTGGCAACTCTGATCAACAGATTGAGCATTGTAAACAGTTGGTGACAAGGTGATGATCGGGGGTGGATTTGAATAATCTGAAAATATTATTCATGCATAAGTCAAATCCCTACCTATTGCATCTCAGCAGCTCAACCTTTACAAGAGTATATAGCACTCTTCACTCTATTTAATTACATAAAAATAGGTCGATATCACAGTGGAGTGCTTTCAGAATGAACATATTCCTGGGACAATTGGTTAAAGAAGATTTACGCTGACTGTTGGAATAAGTTTACATTTGTGTACGGTCACATGGAATATAAGAATCTCGGGTGTGCTTTTTCAGATGTGTTCTTGTCTGAATTTTCAAAGTGTTTTTTGTTTGGCATCAAAATTATGATGGATACAGTCAGGAATATGTTGCTCCTATTGAATTATCAATTACAGATAAACATACTCCTTGATTTGCAAACTTGACTATTTTCACAGACAAACTGTACATTTATAGCCATTGCTAAAATTGTTCCTCTGGTCAATCAAGTTTCTCTCAGCTTGGCTTACCCAATTTACATTTCTAAGAGATTCAGTTGTTTGTGTTTCCTCTATTGATGAAAATAAACTTGCATAGTTCCAGTGATTCAGCAGGGAAAAGAGACTGCCTGCATTAGTTAACAGCAGCATTGTCCAACATGTGAGGCTCTGGCCACGTCTGGGATTCAGATGTGGCTAATTTGCTTTTCTGATAAACATAGAAAAAAGAAATAGAAGTCTGTTAGGTGCATGATCTCTACATGTACGTATTCATACTCAAACAATATGTACATATGAACTTAAGCTTTAACCATACCTGTGATAAACCAATGAGCCCCATTAGACAACATAATTCTACAAAGAGCTAGCATGGGGTCAACTGCTTTCCTTCTCTGTTATAGTGACATAGATGGAATCATCTACTTCTCATGAGCTTGGTGATGGGCAACGTACTTAATTAGAGGGGAGTGGTGTTGTTCCTAAACTCTTCCACCTTCCCACTCTGCCAGATTACACACTTGGTGAGAAGACCCATTGTTGAACATTTTTTTCCTTCAGCCTATTTTCCTAATCAACCTGTTCAGTGACATTATTACACATCTTTGGAGCAGATGGAACTTGAACTCAGGCCTCTCAGCCCAGGGGTAGGGACACTACCACCGTGCCACAAGAAGGCCCTCCCATGTCAATCTTTCCACCCTGTTGGTGATTGAAGCCTTAAGTGTCCAATTACGAATCATTAGGGCCACAGCCTGTTGTTGCTGGGATTAACTCAGAAGCAGGAGTCTTTCTGACAGGTCAACCTCTGCAAGCAGCTTGTCAGCTGAGAGGAGGGGAAGGCTGTGGTAGATGCTCCTTGATCAAAGGCACTCAGTGCCTGATTGAGGGACTGAACATGGCAGGGACGGAGGGAGTGCCCAGGTAAAGCCAGGCTTTGTATGTGCTTCTGATCCCCCACCCCAGTGTTCCGCAACATGCGAGTTCCTCTGCCCTCTTTTCACAAATCACTTATATTGAACAGGATCTACAAGGCTGCACTTCCAGTTGATCGGCCAACAGCTCTTGATTTCTGATCCCAGGCTCTTGATTCCAAGCAAAGGTTGAGCAAGAGCTTGCATCTGCGTCTGATTAGTGCGCGATTCGGTGGGCCTTTCCTGGAAGAGATAGTGCAAGTCTCTCTACTGTTCCAGTGGCATGAATCATAGAATCATAGAATCCCTACAGTGTGGAAACAGGCCCCTCGGCCCAACAAGTCCACACTGACCCTTGGAGCATCCCACCCAGACCCATCCCCCTATAACCCACACACCCATTAACACTATGGGAAATTTAGCACGGCCAATCCACCTAGCCTGTACATCTTTGGACTGTGGGAGGAAACCGGAGCACCCAGACGAAACCCACGCAGACACGGGGAGAGCGTGCAAACTCTACACAGACAGTCGCCCAAGGCTGGAATCAAAGCCAGACCCCTGGCGCTGTGAGGCAGCAGTGCTAACTACTGAGCCACCGTGCCGCCCCTAATGGCAAGATTCCATCCTGTGCCTCTTTGATCTGATCAAATTCTTTCAGTTACTTAAGACTCTGGAAGTATGTCAGAAATATTTTGAAACAAATCTTTTCAGTGTTTCACGATGAGCCAGTGTGCCATAAATACTTCAAATTCATGGTTTCATCATCAGCTTTACTAGATTCAATCATTTGTCTGTCTAGCTATTAGCCCGCTGCAGTGCAGATGTGTAAGATGAATTTACAAGCGTAGTCGTGGTAAGGTATTTTTAAAAAATAATATTTTCCTCATTGCATTTTGGTCATTTTCATAATCAATTCAAATACAGGTTGTAAGATGTCACTTTAGGTATTTACTTTCAACTGAACAGTGTCTTGGAGTCATTTAGTATGGAAACAGACCCTTCAGTGCAACTAGTCCACGCCGACCATGTTCCCAAACCAAACTAGTTCCCACTTGCCTGCATTTGGCCCGTCTCCCTCCAAACATTCCTACTCATTTAGTTATCCAAATGTCTTTTAAATGTTGTAACTGTACCTGCATCCATCACTTCCTCTGGCAGTTCATTCCATGCACGAAACACTCTCTGTGTAAAAAAAGTTGCCCCTCATGTCCTTTTTAAATATTTCACTTCTCACCTTAAAAATATGCTCACTAGTTTTTGAACTCGACCAACCCAGGAAAAAGACCCTTGCTATTCACTCTATCTATCCCCCTCGTGATTTTATAAACCCCTATAAGGTCACTCCTCAACCTCCTACACTTCAGTTTAAAAAGGTCCCAGTCTATCCAGGCTATCTTTATCACTGAAACCTTCTGTTCCTGGCAACATCCTGCTGAACCTTTCCTGAACCCTCTCCAATTTAATAATATATTTCCTACAGCAAGGTGACCAGAACTGTATGCAATACTCCAGAAGAGACTTCACCAATGTACAACCTCCTACACTCAAAGATCTAAGCAATGAAGGTAAGCATGCTAAATGCCTTCTTAACCACCCTGTCTACCTGTGATACAAATTTCAAAGAATGATGTACCTGAACCCCTAGGTCTCTCTGTTCTACAATATTACCCAGGGGCCACTGTTTATTGTATAAGTCTTGAATAATTGTTCAACATTCAGTACATATTTTGTGAAGCCTGTGGGCATTACAGACTGGGATCTTTCTTTGTAGCATAACCAAATAATGCATTCTGATGTTATGTATGACTTCAATTATTTTTAAAGCAATTCTGTGACATTTTTCATGGCTGTTACTTTTCACTGCACTGATATTTTGAAGTATCAAGTTGGGTGATTCAATTATATTTAAAGTATGAGATAGATGTAATACTCAGAAGTAACCAGAGAAATACGGTAAAGTTATGAAAGAGCAAAGTACTGGAAATCAGAAATGAAAACAGATATTGGAAATGCTCTGCAAATCTGAGAATTTGTTTGAAGACAGGCACAGAATCAGCATTTGAGATTAAAACTTTGCTGTGGGCTGGTATCTTGCCGAATAGAGAGAACTGAAAAAGGGTCATCAAGTTGAAACACCAGCAACATTATTTGATGCTGTCAAAAAGAAAATCAAAAATTCAGGACGCTCAATTGATTCTTGTTATACAAGATGAAGAATGAAAACAAGAAGGATAGATTTCAGATTCACTGAAAGCAACAAAGAAGTGAAAAAAAACTGAGTGACACTTGGATGACCTAAAGGGCGCAGTATTGTTGCAACATTTTTATTATGCAGAAAGACTATGTATAAAAGTTGAAACATTGAATAAAAGTATAACAGCAGAAAAGCAGAATGAAAACCAATGTGGAAACAAGTACTTTCCTTTCTACAGCATCCTAGACTTCTGAGTCAAGTCATTTCTTCTAAATGGTGTCCTGAATCCGAGGAAGTTGTTCAAGTTTCTATGGGGGCTGTATGTAGTTCATCTCCATTTGGCACAAGCAAATCTTCACTCTCAATCTGCTGTTAGATTTGTGTCAAAGTATGTGAGCACCTCAATTCAATGTGTTGAGCCAGTTGAATGTATTCCTGGTGAACTGTTTCCACAATCTCAGTCGTGTCACTGGAGGATTGCTGCATACTTAGCATCGTCTCTGACTCTAGTACTGTTGGCTCATCTTTGGAAGATAAAAGACTGAAGTATTGCTCTTTAACTTCTGCCATCTCATCATCTGACATCAACATCAAATCTGCTGGATTGATTTATTCGCCATAAGAAATTTACTGTCTGAACAACTTCAGTTAATATTTTACCAATGATCTCAAATGGTCATACCATTGTTTCCTGCTTGCTGTATTTATTTATTTTGATTTTTATCTGATGGGCTTTCTTAAATTATGATAGAGCTTGTTTTCTAAAGCTGACAGTCCTGTATAATTACAGATTTCATAATTAATCAATTGATCTTCAATCCCTTTTGAGATCTCTGGCCTTCGCATCACTGACTGAGTCCCAACTGTACACTTGGTTAAGTGTCGGATTGTCCTCTGTATATCTTTTCAAAGACATATTCCTGCAGTAAGCTGGAATATTTAGTCTTTAGTCATACATCAGTAGCCTTTCACAGTTTACTGTTCAAAGTATTTATTCTTGGTCAACTTGCTGTAACATTGGTCTGGCCATCCTTCAATGCAATTGTAGCACATTCTTTGTCACTGTACTGTTCTTTGAGAATTTTCCTGTGTTTTTTTTGGCTTGCTGGCCATTGGCTCTTCACAGTCATATCAAGCATTTCTTTTATGCCATCATTCATAATCTCAATCAATTCTTTCTTCTTTTGGGGCTCTGTCATGTGCCGAGGCAGTCCAATGAGTTCTTCTAGCAGTTGTCCTTTGGTTAGTCAACAATGAATAGTTCCTGAACCAACCCCTCCTGCTGCATTAAGAATATTGAAGTCAAGACATGACAAGACATAGGACAGTGCAGGGGCTCAGTGGTTAGCACTGTTGCCACACATCACCAGGGACCCAGATTTGATTCTAGCCTTTTCTACGTGGGTTTCCATCGGTACTGTGATTCCCTCCCACGGTCCAAGTTAGGTGGTATGGCCATGCTATATTGTCCCATGGTCTCCAGGTTTGTGCAGGCCAGGTGGATTAGTTGTGGTAAATGCAGGCATTACAGGGATAGGCTAGGGGGGATAAGTTTGGGTAGGATGGTCCTCAGAGGGTCAGCGCAGATTCGATGGACCGAACAGTCTATTTCCACACTGCAGGGATTCTATGATTCTGTGAGAATAGGCTCAACAGTTGGGCCATACGACACTTCTTTGTTCCATAGTGCTGACACTAAACACTTAATACTTGCTGTTTCTCAGTCTGTTCTGTTGGCTTGTCACTTGTGTTTTGAGGAGTGCTTATATCTTATAATGTGAAAGGACACTGTTGCTGTCCTGTAATTGGGGTGTCCTTCACCTCTCTGGATTTGTGTGAGGGACTTCCATGTTCTGATAACCAGCACAATTTTAAATAGCTTTCTCCAATGTAAAGTCTTCTTTAATCAGCAATAATTTTCTTGACTTTTGCAGCCTAGATGAAGAATTCTTGTGGTTTTTGTAGCCAAAGTAGGCAATTTCCTGCCTTTCAATGCCTAAAACACAAAGCACGTCCTTTTTCACGATTTCCAAATAAAAATTAAATCTTCCCTCAAAAAAGCTTTAAATTATTACCCTCACCATCATTTGTAAAGAGATGAATCATCGTTCTCTGACCGCCCCTTAGCAAAGTAAGATTACCTGGCAATTTAGTTCATTGCTGCTCTGAAGTATTCCTTTGTCACATTGGTTGCTACATTTCCATTCATTGCAACATTAACTAAACCAAAAAGCACTTTAGAAAATACTGAATTGCAAAAATAACTTAATAAATACAAGTTCTTTCCTATAGCCGGGCAGCTATATTTTGCCTAAAGTGACTTTCACTCTGACCATAAGGTTCTAAGTGAATTAGAAAGCCTGTCATCTTTCAAAAGCTGACGGTATTACTTGAACATTTCCATCAAATCTCTCCCTAATCTTTTCTGCTCTGCGGTGAATAATCCCAATTTCTCCCATGTGATTTAAGTCTTAACTTCCTGGTATTTTCTAATCTCCTCTCCAGTCCTCTCAAGGTCTTGACATCTTTCGGAGAATGTAATTCTCAGAATTAGGCACAATCCTCCATCTGTAGCTGATCCAATTTTTTAGAAAGATTCAGCGTACAGTACATGATGCCTTTATTCACAAAGCAATGTGTTCTATATGATTTTTCTACAGGTTTCTAAAGTTTCCCATCACCTGCAAAGATTTTGAAAAAATGCATCCACTTTTAAATTGTGCAGTTTGGCATGTATTGCCCCTTCTTATTTGTCCTGCTGTTCAGAGGAAACCTTACTGTGTGGCTGAGCTGAGATCTAACAATAATGTTAATATTAGGCACAATCATGTCAATAATGTAGCTCTTCAGCAAGGGCACTCTTTCCTGACCACACATGACAACTGTTTCACTCACCCCACACCCAACACCACCCCGGAGAAATCAGTACACTTGATTGACATCCCATCCACCACCTTATGCTTTCACTCCCCCACCAACAGAGCCCAGTATGTCCAATCCACAAAATACACTGCAATAACTCACATGTGTTTCTTTGGCATCACCTTTAAACTCATGACCTTTATCATCAAGGAAGACAATAGCAACAGACACATGGGAATACCACCAACCTCTCTAAGTCATACATTATAATGGGGAGGTGATGGACTAGTGGTATCATCATGAGGTTATTAATCTAAACAGCAAAGTGGAATTTGAATTCAACAAAAATCTGGAATTAAGAGTCTAATGATGACAATGAATCCATTGTCAATTGTCGTAAAAACCCATCTGGCTCACTCATGTTCTTTACAAAGGAAACTGCCATCCTTACCTGGTCTGGCCTACATGTTACTCCAGCGCCAAAGCAATGTGGGTGACTCTTGCCTTCATCCCATGAATGAATTAAAACAAAAAATCCTGGATTGGAACGATCTTCCAGCCTAACAGCACCAGAATGTACCAGCTCCACCAAACTGCAGCAGTTTAACAAGGCAACTTGCCATTGCATTCTCAATGGCAATTCAAGATGGACAATTAATGTTAGCCTTGCCAGTGATGCTCACAACCCACGATAGTATGTAAAGAAAATAATATTTAGAAGTTCTAAAGAGACATGGCAGTTGAGGAGTGTTCTTTAATTATTGACTATCTCATAGAATTATGACTACAAAAGCATTAAACAGCATTTAATTCTACCTTCCACAACCCTCTGCCATCACTTGCAGATCCTTGTGAATTGGAACATAGTGGGAATTAATATTGCTTTAATTGTCCACTGCTATTTATTGATACCATCCTGAGAATGTCGCAAACACTGCATCTATAATTAAAAACAATCTAAAAAGAATACACATTTATCATGCATGAGTCTCCATTCCAAAGTACTGTTGTCAAATTTCCACTGGTGTGTTTCAAATCTATTCTCTGCATTATTACATGTTTGGCATTTATTCTTGGCTTCAAAGAATTTAAAGATGCATGAGTGAAAAGATAATTGGCGGCTGTCTCTTGGGAGAAATCACCATTTCCAGTTTTAGCATCCAATAGTTTAAGTTACCCTCAATTGAAAAGGATGCAAAGAACTCATTTTTGATCTATGGCACTTTCAAAATACAGCAACCATTTGTGTAAAGTCTTGTACTTACAAGTATTTGATAAAGTCCCACATAAGGGACTGTTAACTAAGGTTGAAGCACATGGAACTGAGGGGTAATTACTGACATGGCTGGGAAATTGGTTGAGTGGCAGGTGACAGAAAGTAGGGATAATGGGTAGGTACACAAAGTCATAGGACATGACCAGTGGTGTCACACAAGGATCTGTGTTGCAGCCTCAATTATTCTCATTATTAAGAACTAGGAAGGTGGCATAGGAAGTCATATATTCAAATTTGCTGATAACACAAATTTTGACAGCGTTGTAGACAGTGTGGATGATAGCATAAAATTGCAAATGGATATTGTTGGACGAAATGAATGGGGAAAACTGTGGTGGAAGAAGTTCAACGTAAGCAAGTGTGAGGTTATCCATTTTGGAGCAAAAAGAAGGATAAATCAGGGTATTTTCTAGATAGTATGAAATTAAATATAGTGAATATCCAAAGAGTATTCGGTGCTCAGGTGCATACATCTTTAAAATGTCATGAACAGTTGCAGAAAATAATCAAGAAAGCTAATGGAGTGCTGGCCTTTATATCTAGAAGACTGGAGTCCAAGGATGCAGAAGTTATGCTGCAGTTATACAGAACCCTGATTACACTCCACTTGAAGCAGATCTGGGCACCACATCTTCGGAAAAATATATTGGCATTGGGTGGAGTACAAAGTAGGTTTACAAGAATGACACCTGGAGTGCAGGGCATAAGTTATGAGGAGAGAGTATTCAAATTGAGTTTGTTTATTTTTAGAATTTAGAAGGTGCGGGGTGATTCAGTCAAAGTCTTCAAGGTACTAACAGGAAAAGTCAGGTTAGATAAAGAAATATTATTTCCATAAGTTGGAGATTCTAGAACTAAAGGGCATAGCCTGATAAATTAGGACCAGACTGCTCAGGAGAAATGTTAAGCATTTTTACACACAAAGGGTAGTAGATGTTTGGAATTCTCTTCCACAAACAGAAGGATCAGTTGTTCATTTTAATTCTGGGATTATTTTGTTTTTAAGCAAAGGTATTAAGGGATATGAGCCAAAGGCAGGTATATGGAGCTAGGCTACAGATCAGCCACAACCTCATACAATAGTGGAACAGGCTGGAGAGGCAGAATGGCCTACTCCTGTTCCTATGTTCCTATGTATTTGTCATATTTGTTTCTGTACGACTCTACCCTTCAAAGCAGCACAGGTGGTTGTGCAGGTGTGATACATCTCCACTGCTCTCAAGAACTGTGGTGGTATTGGTGTTTTGGGACTCAGTGTGAATTGACACATTTTACTGATATTGCTCAGAACAAGGGTTTTTTTTTTCATTTTCCCCTTTAGAATTAAGTTTGCAAGATTCACCTTTATTAGTTTGAAAAATCCAGATTTGTGCATCCATCTACATTGATTTTTTTTTATATAAAAAGGAATTAAGGAATGCAGCCTTTACTAATTTCTGCTGAGAATACTTCAGGAAAAATAATAGCCTGTATTCGTGACATTTAACTGACAGTGGAATATTCACAGAAGAGCGGTAAACTTGTTACAAAGGCTACCCGCTATGATTCATGAAATTGTATCATGAAATAATTTACAGTTAATTAGCAAATATTCTGTGCTCAGTACATATGCTAAAACAGTTTCATGATGCACTGAGGACCACATGGTATAATTTAGATCATGTCTCCGCTTTAAATCATTGCCTCAGGACTACCTACGATTCTGAATTGATTTCAATAAAATCATCTCGTTCAGTCATTCTCTAATGCTTTGCCACTGCATTTTAATTGACAATCTGATTGACAAGAAATGAGGAATAAAAGAAGCCTTCAGGTATCTCCGTTGTTCTTGTTTTCTCTCACAAACATTCCTATCCTCCGTTCCTTTCCTGAGGGTGTAGAAAAGCATAGAGACATAGCAAAGTTATGGCAGAGAAAGTGGCAGTTCAGCCCATTGTATCCGTGCTGACTGGAAAAATAACTAGCTGTTCATTCTTATCCCCCCCAGGCCATAAACCTTAGGTTACAGCACTTTAGCTGTAGATCCCAGTACATTTTAAACATGTTGAGGGTTTCTGCCTCCAACAACAAATTTAGTAGTGAATTCCAGACACACTCAACTCTCTGGATGAAAAGGTTTTTCCTCATGTCCCCCTTTACGCCTCTGAACAATCACGCTTAATCTACATAACCTCGTTCTTAATTGCATTACGTTCCGTGAACAGTGGATACTTCTATACCATTGTATCAGGGACGATTACTCAGATGTGAGCTGTATCAATAAATGCTGGCAAGTTATTCAAATGTCCAATCAGTTCTTACCAAGAATCCAAGCAGCATGTCTATCAGCAATTATAAATTTGCACCGAGGAATCCGAGCGTTGCTCAATTTCTCATTTCCTAGTGCAAGCCCGCCAAGACCAAATGTAACAATTTACCACTTAGTGCAATTGAGATCAGTGAACACAGCACAGGTAAGGCAGCCTTAAACCATTCTGTATTGTTTGCAGCAAACATTTGACAAAATGTATCTCTTTGACTTATATTCTAGCCTTTCAGTTTGCCTCGAACTCACGAAGATGCTGGTCATTTAGGACTGAGATAAGGAGATATTTCTTCACTCAAAGGGTTACAGCTCTTTGGAACTCTTTACCATTGAAGGATGTGGATGCTCCAACACAGAATACATTTAAGGCCAAGATAGATTTTTGGTGGTTTGGGGACTTGAGAGATATGGTGAACGGGCTGAAAAGTAGAGCTAAGGCAGATTAGCTAAAGTCTTAATGAATGTTGGAGCAGGCTCAAGGGACTATATAATCTACTCATCCTGTTTCTTATGTTCTTATATTCAAATCATCCTTTTTCTTCTTCCTCATTCATCTGCAATTCTTTCTATCTTTTATTCTATTTGTATGGCTACACCCTTTTATTCATTGTTATTTATCTATCTTTGACTCATCACTTTCTGTCTCACAGAACCAGATTTTTTGATATTGAGACAGGTAGCTCATTTTGGGAAATTTCCTGCCTTGGGAGACCCACCTTCGTTTAAGGGTCAAAAACATTTGATTTTCATGTAAGGTTTCAATTGTCCTCATTGACAAACAACCCAAACCAATAAAAGCATGATTTCAGCAGGAATTCTGTTTTTACCAAATGAAATGATTTAATGACTTGGTTGGCACTTTTAAGCTATTCTAGTAAGTTGTCCCTTCTGTGATGTCAATGCCTCAATATTTATTTGGTAAGATTAAACAGGTTTTAACTGTTTGAAGCCCTTGTTATTGCTCCTTTATTGGTCTGTATGACAGACAGTCTTGAAGGGCTATAGAAACAGCAGATTTTTTTTGTAAAATTTCTGGATAATTTTTTCCTCAATAGTTTCAAATTTACTTTTTTTTAAACAGTTCATTGACTCTGTACATAGTACATAATGAGTGAATGGAAATGGAGGCAATAAGAGTTGGCTTTAAGTTATAATGGACAGGATAAGGATCATGTAAATGTCTGACACAGAGAGAATGAGAGGCTTTGGGGAGTGGCTAGGGGCCATCCACTGAATCTTTTGAACTTCAAATGATTTCCAAGTCTAGGTTCCTCTGAGAGGCCATGAAGCCCCAATCATGGGGAAATCTGACTGCATGGAAATTGTAGGCAGCCAGGAAATACCAACCCTAACAACAGAGCCAACTGCATTGGACATGCAGGGTCTGCGCTCACAATCAGTGCTCTTAACCATTGCTAATAAAAATGGGGAAAGGAATCCAGAAATCATGTTCCACTGACTGTTTTGAATGACTTTGTTGTCATCCCAAATTCAGCAAAATTCCTGCCCCAAATCCTTCCTTCAAATTGGTTCCTATCTCTTATGTTTGGCTCCTGGTCCTGCTCGTGCTCTTTAACGTAGGCCTATTTTTATCAATCTTTGTCTCTCTGTTTGTGTTTCAGTATTCCTCCCATTTGCAATTTATGTGTAGGTATTTTCTTTATCTCCATCTTTACATACATCTGTGACTCTTTCATTCTCAACTACAATCATTGACTGTGACTGGACAAGGGCCTTTGACATCGTCTTCCACATCAACACCCACCTCTGAGTGTCTTAATTGATCCCTAATTGCAGTGGATTGCATTTTGCTTCTCCTTTGGTTTGAAACATTCACAGAGCAAAACTCCAGGCAGGGGCAAGAAAAGGGATTAGGCTTTGACTGAGTGTTGGGCTCAAATTGTGATGCAGTGAACAAATTAGGGTAGGATATATTCTAACAAGATTATTTCATCTTTTAATCACTGTTGATCCAGGATCACATTCCTAATTGTTCTGAACATTTGTAGGCAAGGGAGAAATATCTTAAAGATGCAGTCTAGTGCTGGAAAATAACAGAGATGCTGAGATTCAACGTGGAAGAGAATAGACTAGAGGAAGCACACAAATTTAAGACACAATATAAAGGCCCTAATCTGAGATTAAATGGATCAACTACAATGAGGATCAGGCTGGGAAGGGAGCCTTAATTGGAAAAAAGCAGGAAGAAATGGTTTGGACTTCTGATCACAGGAGCTGGAAAATTCCAAATGCATTTCTGAGAAACTGGCAAACTCTAGCTCACAGGGAAAAGTTAGGGCCGACTGAAATTGGACTCCACTCAAAGTGGGAATATACGTTGCTCTCTGGGTTCAGTTGGGCTGTGGCTGAGATAAGATGTATCAGCCAAATTGCAAATAAACTCTGAAGGATTGGAAAAGCTAATGCCCTGGCTAGCAAAGGAACATGCCTCATCCTAGGCCAAACTATTTACATATTTGGCTAGAGATTTATATTGTCTGGTGTAATGCAAAGTAGAAATAATCAAATCAATCATCCATTATATGTGCCATCCAATATTCAGCTCTGTCATCGAGTGCCTAATTTGTTCTCATTGTTAAAACGGTTTTCTGCCATATTGAGTCCTTTCAGATCTCACAGTGAAGAATGAATGTTAACTTGTTCAGGTTCATTTTTATTACGTCTTATTGGAAAATATAATGTTAGGAAATCTAAATTACTGGGCACACGAAGTATGATTATTACTCATTTCAAAATACTTTATTTGTTTTCATCCTCCAAATGGCATCAAGACAGGCATAAAGCCTCTGTTTGCAATTTGTAACAAGCATGGATAGCATGCAAATGTGATTCATTTTACAGCAATTACCTAGAGTAAAGGTAATTGCTAATTGTTGAGTTAAAAATACAATACATTAGAGCCAAGTTAGTCACATTCCTAATAATTTTCCACGAAAAAATTTGGAAATTGGTTTTGCTTTATCATCTTTTAGAGCATTAAATTTATGTTGATGAGGGCAGTATGCCTTACATAAAATTTTCAAAAGGTATACATTCTACAATCTTGCAGTGAGACCATCTAAATATCATAAAAATGAATGTAATCAATATACGGCTGATTATAGAAAAAAACAAACATTGATATCAATGAAAATTCAGATTGAAGCTGACCGATGCAGAGCTCTGATGTGTTATGTGTGACTGTTGTTTGCATAAAAGTAGCCTAAATTCTTTTCCTGATTTACTTTATTGCATGAAAGGACAGAAGTTCATTAAGCTTGTTAAACTTAATGGAGGAATGTGTAGTGAAAAATCAATCAGCAGCTCTTTGGGTGTTTAAAGCAATTATTTCTGGTCCAGCGGTTTAGAAAGAACTAGTAAATTTATATACATAATGTAAAAAGCCAAAGTCCTCTATTTCCTTCTGTGGGTGGATGTTTCTGTGCATTTGTTGCCAAGTCATATTGACCTGGTGGCTATGTTTGCAGCATCTTCTCACTGTGAAGAGAAGAATATTCATGTAAAACTTACAAAAGCAAGAATGTCAACCAAATAATTCAAGACTGGAAAAATGTGAAGTCCAGAGCTGCAATCACCATCCAGATCCTTCTGCCCATTTTCTGATATGCAGGAATGCAATGACATATATCTGGAACACATAGGGCACTGTCTCTGCACCATCCAGTGTCTAATGTATGCAGCTATTCAGGGACGATGACAGAGGAGCACCTAACCAGGGCCAGTGCTAGCTATCAGACGACCAAAACGGTCAATTCAAGCATCTATCATTAGTGGTTGGGAGTTTAACCAGCTTTGAACAACACCATTAATGTAATACTGTATGTATGTCTTACTTCTAGGGAGGAGATAAACAGAAATATTTATGGTTCAGTGTCGTATCTGAGCCTTTTGTTGATTTTATAATGCAGAATTACTTATAATACAAAAACCTGACTGCCCCACCACACCCTGCACTTTCCCCTGCAACCGCAGGAAGTGCTACGCCTGCCCCTACACCTCCCCCCTCACCCCCATCCCAGGCCCCAAGAAGACTTTCCACATCAAGCAGATGTTTACCTGCACATCTGCTAATGTGGTATATTGCATCTGCTGTTCCCATTGTGGCCTCCTCTACATCGGGAAAACCAAGCGGAGGCTTGGGGACCGCTTTGCAGAACACCTATACTCGGTTCACACTAAACAACTGCACCTCCCAGTCGCAAACCATTTCAACTCCCCCTCCCATTCTGCCGACGACATGTCCGTCCTGGGCCTCCTGCAGTGCCACAACGATGCCACCCGCAGGTTGCAGGAACAGCACCTCATATTCTGCTTGGGAACCCTTCAGCCCAATGGTATCAATGTGGATTTCACAAGCTTCAAAATCTCCCCTCCCCCTACCGCATCCCAAAACCAGCCCAGCGTGTCCCCGCCTCCCTAACCTGTCCTTCCTCCCACCTATCCCCTCCTCCCATCTCAAGCCCCACCCCCATCTCCTTCCTACTAACCTCATCCTGCCCCCTTGACCTGTCCGTCCTCCCTGGACTGACCTATCTCCTCCCTAACTCCCCACCTACACTCACCTTTACTGGCTCCATCCCCGCTTCTTTGACCTGTCTGTCTCCTCTCCACCTATCTTCTCCTCTATCCATCTTCTATCCGCCTCCCCCCTCTCCCTATTTATTTGAGAACCCCCTTCCCCTCCCTCATTTTTGAAGGAGGGTCTAGGCCCGAAACGTCAGCCTTCCTGCTCCTCTGATGCTGCTTGGCCTGCTGTGTTCATCCAGCTCTACACCTTGTTATCTCAGATTCTCCAGCATCTGCAGTTCCTACTATCTCTGAAACAATTTCTACCCTCATACATTTGTTGCTTCCTTTGTTTAATTTACAACAGTAGTTTTGGATTGGAATATGTCACTGCCTATCTCAATGAAGAATTCTATTGTATAATAGTTACCTCTTCCTAACGGACCTCTCATGAAAAGATTACGAACGAACTCCTTCTCATTGCACAAACCATATCTAGGAAAGCCTGTCTCTGAGTTGATTCCTCAATGTGTTAGTCTAAAAAACACAACTTGTATGCATGCCTATAATTCATCAAGCACTGTATTGTTGCAAATATGGTTTGCCCTGTCTGTATTTAGATTAAAATCCCATGTGATTACTATTGCATCCTTCTTGCTTGAGTCATCACTCAGGCAACAGTGACCTCACCACTACTGTTCAGAGGTCTATAGACAACTCCTACTAATGTCTTCTATTCTTTATAGCTTCTTAGTTTCATTCAGATTACCTAAAACTAGTCTTCAATATTCTTTCTCACTATTGCACTGATTTCTTCACTAAATGCCACAGCACTTCATTTTCCATTTACCTTACCCTTAAAGACTGAATGTTCAATTCCCACAGTCATAATCATAATCATATTGTAGCTGTTCATAAATGTTTGCATTGTTCATTTTTCTATCCCATTGCGAATGCTCCATGCATTCAAGTGTAGTAAGTTAGACTTGCCTTTTTGACATTTTTACACGTTTTGATTGTACTTCAGCCTCATTTGCAGCAAGTATTTGTTTCCCTTGATTTCTTCTTTTACTTTCTATTTTTCTATCTTTCATTTCTATGTTTTGTTTCCCTCGCTCTTTGTGTCCCTGCTCAGTCTCCCATCATTCTAATTCAAACCCTTGCCCACAGTACTAGCAAACACTCCTGGGAGAATATTGGCCCTGGTTATATTGGGGTGAAATCCATTTGACTTGTATAGGACCTATCTTCCCACAATTAATTCCAGTTCCTCATGAATCTAAATCCCTTACTTCCATATCAACTATTTAGACACACATTCATTCAGTTTATTCTCCTATTTCTGATCTCTTGACTTAAAACAAGGAAACAAAAAGACGTTTTCTAGTCCTCCAGCTTGTATATGCTCCCTGTGGCATGTCTACTCCAACCTGTGTCCTCCAATCAGTTTTCATGTCTGATCACACCCATTACATCAGGCTGGTGTCTACATGCTGAGACACATACTGAGCATGTCCATTAAAGACATCAGTACTGGGGGGAAAAAGCACTCTGATTGAAAAAATGTCACTATATTTAATTTCATGTAATCCAATAAAAACAAAGCATTTATATCAATTGTCCTACTTCAAAAGCTTAATAACTACTTGAATCTGTCAATCAAACAGTGAAATGTCATGCACCCCACTGTGATGAGATGAGGTTGTGAAATTGGTTGTATGGCATAAATCCTGTGATGACATGCCTCAGGATTAGTTCAACAGACAGAGTGAAATAGAAAGCACTTTTTTTTAAAAACTGTGGACCTTTTCTCAACTTATCGAACAGAAGATACAAATGACTTGACAGCTTCAATGAGCTTATCTAGTTTTTATGCATTTTCATATCTACTTTCAAGAATTCCAAAGGACAGCTCATCTCTTTCAAAAATTGTCCCCGGACCTATCCAAGAAATGATCATTTAACTCTACAAAGGGCTATTCCCTTTCTCCAAAGACCTCCAGTAAGTTTAAGCCTCCTATCAAAGAGTGTCGAGTTCACAACTGGTGATTTTGACATTCCTCCAATACAAATTGGATCTATCTGAATTCTGCTGCACTTTTGAGTTTTTATTTAAAATCAAAATCAACTCTGATTGGCCAAGCCAATGCCATTGACAATTGGTAATGGACTGATTGTCCCCAGTGTTCTTCAAGGAGCCCAGTTTTGAGTTATAACACATTCAACGTTGACTGTGTTTCTCTCTCTCGACAGTTACTGCCAGACCTGCTGATTTTCTCCAGCATTCTGTGTTTATGTCCCCAGCCTTCTGTTTAGTTGAGGAAAGGTATGGGTCTGGGTGTGATGCTCTTCGGAGGGGCGGTGTGGGCTTGTTGTGCCAAATGGTCAGATTCCAAACTGTAGGGATTCTATGATGATTCTATGAAAGGTGCAATGCATGTTATCAAATTTCTGTTATCTGTTATCAAATAACAGGTCCATGTGTGTGAATATATGTGGTTTCTAACATGTCTATATGAGTTGTACTGCAAGTCCATTGTTAATCTTAAACAATTTTTCTTATCATACTTGTTCAGAGATGTTATTACACACCTCTGGAGCAGGTGGAGACTTGAACTCAGGCCTCCTTGTTCAGGGGTAGGGACACTATATCTGTGCCAGTTTAATTATACTTGGCTATTCATGAAACACCAATGAAATCTGAATGATCTGGTAACTGTTGTCTAATCATGGAATCACGTCTAATGTTGGAGACTATATTTTGATTTGTTCACACATGGGTTGGCTAATTATAGTAGACTGAGCACTTTTAAGAACTGACATTGGTGGTCATATGGCTATTAACATCTGCATGAGGAATGGTCTGATTAGGGTAACCACTATCCTACAAGATAGCTTTGATGGACTATGTTTTGGCCTCAAGCTTTCACTTCAGTTAAGTCAGTCAGTCTGACTGATTGTCAAACAATCAGAACCCTCTTCTCAAACAACATAAATTGTTTTTTGCCTTTGTGATTTGGCATTCTGGCAAATCTTTCCTGATGAAAGTTGAAACGCCTCAACAGTATGACTCTTCTTTTTTTCAGAAAACCCATCAATTTGTCCACAATTTTGAGAGATTGTGTCATTCCCACAGTTCATTTTATTTCTCCCTCTATATGTCTCCAGTACTTTTCTCCTAAAGGTGCATATTCCCTTCCCCCTCAGGCACATCTCAACATACCAGGTCACAATCATCCAACCCCACCCTACCCTCGACCTCATTTCATGTCCACTTTGTTCAAGTGAGTAAGAAAGTTAAATATATAAGCATGTTTCTTCAGGTGTCAGTGATAGATCATTAGCTAAAACAGAAGGTAGTGTGTTTAGATAGGCTTAGGTAATGCTTCCCAGGCCAACAACATTTTAATAATGTTCATCGAAGTCAAAGTCTGGACATTTGTTAAGATCCCGATACAGAGCTGAAAAAAGCCATATTTTACTGAAGATTTTCATCCTGCACTCATCAGGATAATTCACAGGAATGCTAATTAAAGTGGAAAATCAATATTAAGATTATATGACAGGAAAGTGCTGATTTGTTAGCAAATTAAATCTGATTGGTAAATGCATTCCTATGGAGAATGCACAAGTTAATAATGACTAACATTTAACTGCCAAGCTTTGTTTACATTTTAAGTCGTTATGGGCAGCTTCTTAAAAATCAGGTACTGGTACAGGTGCTCAATGTTGGATCAACCAATATTCTTGTTCAATATCTGTTATACCTCTGATTACTTTACTGCCAAAAACAGTAACTTGAATTCCCCTAAATCATAGCAGGTCTGAGATTACCTTGTGGATGTTTATTGAAACCTTTTATCCACTTTAATTCCCAAGTATATCACTTTGAATAAAATCAATATCATTATCTATGCTGCTTTGTTGGAATTCAAGTAAAAATAGTTTACGTCAAAGCTGATTTTATTTTTGGTAATGCGATGAGTTATGACTGCCTGGGACTGCATTCTCTTAGCAATGCAACTTCTATACATTTTTGAAAATAGCACAAAGATCACTGGTTAGATATACTCTGCAGAATAGAAGAGAAAAATGGCCACTGTTGCAGCTGTATTTGATTTTATGAAAAATCATTACTGTTAAACTTTACACTGGCTTTTCTCTGAGCAGTTCACTCCACAATTTCTGAGCAATTAGTGATAAGCATTTTTAAGGTTGTGATTCACTTACGAAAACCCCAACCTCTCAAAAACAAGGTAATTTTGCCTCATTTATATTAAACATTTTAATCTAGTTGTTAATATTTTTAATATTATTTTCACCTGTTTTATTAATACATATGTATCAACTTAACAACCTACTTCATTTTGTTGTAAACAAAGATTTTGGAATTCTTGGGAACATGAAACTGAGTTAATGCTTTAAGTAAGAAATTAAATGTGAAACTGCATTATGTTGAAAGAATTTCTGTGACCTTTCTTGTGACCTCAGGAGTCTCAACAGTTTTAGTTTTTAAAAGTAGTCACTGTAGGCTGTTGTAACAGAATAAAATCCCATTCATAACTAGTCAAATAAATCATCATTTAACCTTTCCTTTGGTGGCATTGATTAGTGCCGTAAGAAAATACCTTTTTTTTTCCAATAGTGCCATAGGATGTTCCAAGATAATGTCTCATCTAACAGTGCAATATTGCCTCATTTCCACACAGAATTATTAGCCAACATTCTCTGCTCATAAACTGGTGTGAGATTCAAACTATGATGTTTTAACTCAGAGGTGGTGAAAGAAGCCAGTCAGCTCTGAGTCAGTTCCTGGAGTGAGGAGATTCTGAATCCCCTGTTTCATCTGTCACCCAGGGGTTCCTGATTGGCTCAGGTTAACAACCCCAGTCAAGGATCTCATAGTCAGCAAGATTGATCAGGTTCCAATCACTACACCACGACAAACAGCTCAGATTAAAACCTGATGGTCTGTCATATCCAGGTATATATTTAGAGGGATATGGGCCAAATGCTGGCAAATGGGACTGGATTTATCCAGGATATCTGGCTAACATGGACTTGTTGGACCAAAGGGTCTGTTTCCTTGCTGTGCATCTCTATGATTCCAACTTACTGAAGAAAGCTCAATAAAAATCTCCATCTTTAACTATGGTAATGCCCAGTACATGTAAGGAAAAGGTAAAACATTCTTAGGCATCTTCTGCCAGAAGTAATAAGCAGACAACTAAAAGCAAAATACTGTGGATGCTGGGAATCTGAAATAAAATCAAAGCTCTGGAGAAATTCAGCAAGTCTGGCTGCATTTGTGGAGAGAGAAAGCGAGTTCATGTTTCAGGTCAAATATTAGTCTTCTTCAGAACCAAAGAGTCACATGAAACTTGACATATTATCTCTCTTTCCCTCTCCACAGAAGCTGTCAGATCTGTTAAGTTTCTCCAGCACTTTCAGTTGAAGCTAACAACTCAACTCAATCTTTTCCTCACATCCTTGCCATCACAAATGTGGGTCTTCATCCAATTTGATTCCTTCTATGTGGTTTAAAGATATGGCTGAGCACATTGAACAGCCAAAGCTACCAGGCTCAACAAAATCTTGGTTCTAATTCTAGAGGGTTCCAGAATTCTCAGACCCAATTTGATCCAATACATCAACAACAATAGTAACTATGCTATAAAGATATGCACTGTCCACAAAACACAAGACAAATCCCAACTGGACAATTTCTGTCTTCCAGCCTACACTTAATCATTAGAAAAATGAATGAATATGTTGTCAAAAGTTCAATTAAAGCACACTTACTCATGTCCTCCCTATTATGAGCACGGTGGCTGTTATCAACATCAAAGCAGCATTTGAGTAAATGTGGTTACACAAGGTACCATAGTAATATTGGAATCCATAGAGTTCAGAGAAAAATTCTCCAATGACTAGAGTTATACCTAGCACAAAGGAAAGTGGTTATTGGGTTTGGAGGTCAATCATCAAGACATCACTGTAGGAGTTCCTCTGAGTAGTATCCTAGGCCAAACATCTTCAACTGCTTCAACAATGACCACCTTTCCTGCACCATTAAAGGTCAATGTGGAGATATGATTGCACAGTGTTTATTTCAAAAGTCATTCCTCAGACAGTGAAGCAATCCATACTGCATGCAATAAGACCCAAGCCGCATCCGAGATTAGCCTAATAAATAGCAAGCGTCCAACAAAGAGTATGATCACCTCTCCATGATGTTAAGTTGTAGCATAACTGTCAAATCGCACATCAGTAAGATCTTGGATGTCAATATTGACCAGTTATATAAATACTGTGGCTGCAAGGGCAAGTCAAGGTAGGTCAGAGATTCACAACTTGAGTCTTCAAAGTCTTGCCACCTCTAGAATACTAACACAGGAATGTCATTAAGTGTTCTGCATTTGCTTTAGATAAGTACAAGTTGAACACATGAAGTTTAACACCTTTCAGGACAAATAATAGGACCATTTGTAATCAGTAATATGTTTCCATGGTGTGTTGGTTATCACATGTACCTCACACGTGCAAGGTCCCCAGTTAAAAACAGCAAGCCACAAAGAAGTGGCCTACATAAATATCCCTGTATGTTGATAAAAGCACATGGAATTTATTACATTCTTGGATGCTTAGCACTGCTACCCCACAGCACCAGGGACCCGGGTTCAATTCGAGCCTGAGGTGACTGTCTGTGTGGAGTTTGCACATTCTCCCTGCATCTGCGTGGATTTCCTTCAGATGCTCCAGTTTCCTCCCACAGTCCAAAGATGTGCAGGTTAAGTGGATTGGCCGCGCTAAATTGCCCCGTAGTGTGTAGGTCAGGCGGATTAGCCATGGTAAAAAATAATGTGCACAGTTATGGGGTAGTGTAGAGGGAGGGATCTGGGTGAGATGCTCTTTGGAGGATCAGTACAAACTCAATGGGCTGAACGGCCTCTTTCTGCACTGTAGGGATTCTATGATTCATTCGCCAGTTTTAATGAATCTTCGCACAAAAAATAAGCCTCCTTCAGACCACTAAAAGAAATGATGGAATATTTTAGCTAACTCATCTTTGCAAAAAGCAATCTGTAGATTATTTGTTGGCTGTAAAGAGGGAAGAGAATAAAAAAAAAGTTAATTTACACTTTCTGGAATTATCTACCAAGACAAATAAAGGACAAAGGGACAGTCAAATTCATATCTGCTTAATCTTCATCTACTAGCCACTGAGTTGCTGTCAAAGATAAGAGACTGAACAACGTAAGCACCAGCCCATGAGTGAACCCAAACTCTCACAAGTAAATTCAAAGTATTTATCTTGTTGTCTTCAATCTATCATGTCCAAGAGATAGGGAATATAGGAAATAGTTTGAACAGTAATGATATGAGACAGTCTCATATGCACCTCATTTTGCTCTAACATAAGTTCAATTACTTAATACAGATTATCACTTTTACATTGTCATTTAATGATAATACATATCTGCATGTACTTTATAAACTGCTTCCAAATTCAATTATAGTACCCTCTAAATTTACAACATGTGCAAATGAGTTGGCTAATATATGTCAAATTTTTCTTATTAATTCATAAGAGGTAGGTGTTGCTATTAGGCCAGCATTGATTGCCCATCACCATTGTCCTGGAGAAAGCAGTGGTGAATGGTCTTCATGAATAATTTGCAGTTCATGGAGTGAGAGGACCTCCACTGGTTCAAGTCAGACCTAGCACAAAGGAAGGTGATTGTGATGGTTGGTTTTGAATCATTTCAGCCCCAGGTCATTTCTGTGGAAACTCCTCAGGATAGTGTCCTAGGCCCAAACATCTTAAGCTGCTCCATTAATCACATTCCCTTCACAAGATCACAAGTGGGGATATTCGCTGTGAATGCAGTACCACTGATGACTCTTTAAGTACTGAAGTATGCCATGTCTAAGTATAGAAAGATGGGCAGAACTGGCAGCTAATGCCCATCTCTAACAATAGACAATCTAACCACAACGCTTGACATTCATTGATATTGCCATTACTGATTCTGTCACTATCAGCTTTGGAGGTTACCATTGACCAGAAACTGAACTGTACTGGCTATATAAATATGATGGCTTAAGAGCAGGTCAGAGGCTAGATGGTTAGTAACTCCTGACCCCCCCAAAGACTATTCATCACCCATGAGGCATAAATCAAAAGTGTGGTAGAATTGTCCCAACTTGCCTGAATGAGTCCAGCTCCAACAACACTCATGAGGCTTGGCATCATCCAGGACAAAGCAACACTCTTGATTGGCACCGTATTGACAAACATTCAAATGCTCCACTACTGACGCACAGTAGCAGCTGCGCGAAGCATCCTCAAATTTCACTGCAGAAATTCAACAAAGGCTTCTCAGACAGTACCTACCACATGCATCGCCATCTAGAAGGACAAGTGCAGCAGTTAAATTCAAATAACACCATCTGCAAGTTCCTCGCCAAGCCAGATATCATCCTGACTTGAAAATATAACACTGTTCCTTGATAGTTGCCAGGTCAGTATCCTAGAATTCCCTCCCTAATAGCAATGTGTTGCACCAAATGGACTGCAGTGGTTCCAGAAGGCACCTCAACACCAGCTTCTCAATTACAATTAGGGGTGGGCAATAAATCCTGTCCCAGTCAGCAAAACCCACATCTCCCGAATGAACAAAAAGAAAACTGCCTTAAAGTTGGTAGCATAAGGCTTCACCAATGTATTTGATCAGATTTCCTATTGAATTAATGACCTGTCTGCAGCCTATCAACCCACCATAATCTGTTCCAATCTCATGGAAGATATTGGTGGTGGGCACTTAATTGCCTAACCCTGTTCCTGCTACCATATTACCTACCACAGCGGGAGATCCATGCCAAGCAAGTAACTTTAGTTCTATAGGTTAGAGCCAGGCAAGGAGCAAGACCTCATTTTGATGTCCTGTGTTCAGTTGAGACACCCGTTCAACCCTCATCCTCTCAGCTGGTGAGTGCCAATACCCTGAACTTGTTTTCATCCATTAGTTCTTCTTCACAGGGATCTGGCTGTAGCCCAACGGTGGCTACTGCTCAAACCTGGCATTGCTGGGATTACAGAGCTGCCAGCCATCAGATTGCCTAGACAATCTCTAAAGCAGGACGTGCTCCCAGTTCAGGGACAGATGTCTCACTGAACTGAATAGCACTCAGTTGAACATAAACTGGCTGTGGTGCACCTGGTATCAGCAGTGATATATACCCCTCTAAATCTTGGACTGCCAACTGAAAACTCATGGCAATGCTCCTTTGCCAGATGAGATTTCATTGAATACCCATTTTTGTTTAGTTTGCAAGATGTAACATTCATTCCCTGGAAGTTCATTTAACACTTAATCAAGCTGATAACATCTCCAGCATCCCTGAAGACTTTTTAAGATTGCTTGCTTATCCAATGACTAACACTTTGTTTTGATTTGTTTTTCTCTAAATCATTGCGATTTGCCAATTTTCTTCTTTGAATATGGAGTCTAGATTGGGATTAATTTTGGAGTTGTATGTTCCTTAGGTTCTAATTTGCTTTGCATTGCTTTACAATCTAAGTTTGCAAATAACAATTAAGTTTCTGCTTCTTCGCAGCCATTGATACAATTGTTTATAAATTCTAGGTACAACATTAAGTGGGCATCAAATTACTGCACTGGTAGAACAGGACAACAGTATGTCAGTGAAAGGGACAAGACAAAGTAACAGAAGGGGATAAAGAGGTATAATATTTTGAAGAGGATGTAAAACAGATTGACAGATCAACAGTAAAGAGGAAAGTGCAGCAAATTGGAAGGGCACTAAGTGAAATAGCTTCACAGAGACCAGTAACCCGTCACATCATCCTTTATTTACATGTAGAGAGTCTATGACACTGATCCATCTCCCCCAGAGATGAACAGAATTCCCTCAGAATGAACAGAATGTCTGACACTTCTGTTCTCATCTGTCAGTCAGGGCTCCCTGATTGGACCAGATTAACAGCCCTCATCAGAGGACTGACCTTATCATACTACTGATTACAGTTATTACACTAATTACATCAAGTCAGCATGCAGACTGTTGAGTGAACTAGCTGAGGCTTGCTTTCCCCAGTTGAAGATGCTTGTGAGAAGGACATGATCTGTTATTGAACAAGGGTAAGTTCAAAGCAGCCTGAAAATTTTAACCAAGAAAACAAGTGGGGCTAATTCAGGTAAGGAGTTCAAATCTCAACAGTCAGAAGCCTACCCAAGCCCATATCCAACTGGCATATCTCTGGCTTTTAGAGAGGTGAGCATGTCCCCAATGTGCTCCAAGGAGACAGGCTGTCAAATGAACTATCACAATGCTGTAAACCTCATTGCTCTTCCAGTTATTCACTTTGAACAGAGATGGCTGGGTATCTTGACCGTCAGCAAATCCAGCAGCTACAACTGGGTTGAGGGCTGGTGAATTCACAGGGCAGGCACTGTTACACCTGCTTGCTGGGTGCAGTGAGCCTGCCTCGAATATTACTGGGATTAGGCATTCTCTCTCCAGTACATTGCACAGGCACTGAAAACAAAAAATGCTGGAGATCACAGCGGGTCAGGCAGCATCCATGGAGACTGCAAGCTAACGTTTCAAGTCTAGATGACTTTTCATCAGAACTGACTTGAAGTGTGGAGGGGGCAGCATTTATGCTATTTTGGAGGGCTGGGGAGGTTAGAATGCTTGCGGAGAAGGATGTTGACAGTTCAGATTAAGTGATTTTTACAATCTTCTGGTCTAAATATGGAGTTCAACACCTTCAGACTGTGAACACATTCCTTCCCTTGCTTTCAGCTTTGCTTGTTGCATTCTGTGCCACCATGTGTTCCTCCCCACCCCAACCCCTCCCTCCACCCCAGTGGGACTATCTGTTCTTTCCAGTCTGGTTATTAGACACACCATTGTTCTGCCATTCTCACATTCCAATCACTTAATCTCAACTATCAACATCCTTTCTCCCCCAGCACTCCAACCCTCCTCCCCCAACTATTGCATAAATGTTGCCCCACCCACACTTCACATCAGCTCTGATGAAGTCATCAAGGCTCAGAACGTTAGCTTGCTTTCTCTCCATAGATGCTGGCTGACCTGCTGTGATCTCCAATACAGACTCCAGCATCTGCAGTAATTTGCTCCTACAATGTTCAGACACACCACTTTTTATGGTCTTCACTGATAATTTCCCCAAACCTACAGAAGACAAGTGCATCAATGGCTTTTCTCAACAACTCCATTATTACGATGCCATGTGACTAATTGGGAGATAAGACAGTACACAGGAACGTGAGTAGGTCAGTCAGCTCTGAGAGCTGGTGTTGAACTTCAAACAGACAATCATTGATTCCCACCTCAGCTCCATTTACCTGTCTGGATTCTATATCTTTATCCCTTGCCAGGAAAATCAAAAGTCTGTCAATTTCAGTTTGAAGTTTCAATTTAATCTTCCAGAATGGAAAAAATGATGATAATTGAAAATGAACTAACAGGGCGTACAGGAGCTCCATTTTAATATGCAGGGTGAGTCAGACCTAGCCATGACAGTTTATTTTTAGTGGGGGGGCAGAAGAGAAAGATGCAGATTTCTATAATGAGTTGCTCCCAGAAATCAAAAACCTCAATTAGATCGGCCTTGATCTTCTCAACTCCAGGCATCACAGGTTCAGTTTGGCTCTTGCAAACCTGTCTCATAGCGAATCAAAGCTACACATCCCCGTGGACCAATATATCCTTCCTGAGATTTGGTTCTCTGGCTAAACTCAATACTGCAGAAGCAATTGAAGCAAATTCCATACAACTGTAAAAGAACAAAGAACAAAGAACAAAGAAAATTACAGCACAGGAACAGGCCCTTCGGCCCTCCAAGCCTGCGCCGATCCAGATCCTCTATCTAAACCTGTCGCCTATTTTCCAAGGGTCTGTATCCATCTGCTCCCTGCCCATTCATGTATCTGTCTAGATACATCTTAAATGACGCTATCGTGCCCGCCTCTACCACCTCTGCTGGCAACACGTTCCAGGCACCCACCACCCTCTGCGTGAAGAACTTTCCACGCATATCTCCCTTAAACTTTTCCCCTCTCACCTTGAAATTGTGACCCCTAGTAATTGAGTCCCCCACTCTGGGAAAAAGCTTCTTGCTATCCACCCTGTCTATACCTCTCATGATTTTGTAGACCTCAATCAGGTCCCCCCTCAACCTCTGCCCTAATCTACTCAACCCCTCTTCATAGCTAGCGCCCTCCATACCAGGCAACATCCTGGTGAATCTCCTCTGCACCCTCTCCAAAGCATCCACGTCCTTTTGGCAATGTGGCGACCAGAACTGTACGCAGTATTCCAAATGTGGTCGAACCAAAGTCCTACACAACTGTAACATGACCTAACTGTAAACTCTTTGTATTTCAGTTCCCTCAAGAAGGCAGCTATGTTCCATTAACTTTTTAAATCAGCTTTTGTACCTGTGCTCCAGCTTCAAATGGTTTCGACATGTGTATCACTAAATCTCTGCTCCTCCACACTTCCTAGCTTCTTACTATTTAGAAAATACACTAATCTATCCTTTTTGGACCCAAAGGGAATGACATTACACTTCCTAACAATGAGTTCCAATTGCCAGAGTATTTTTTTTCCACTCAATTTCATAACTAAAAGATGATTAAATGGATTTCTTTTTTTTAACCAAATTTCCTATGGGTTTTTAATGTCATTGCACGCTACCCAACATCATAGGTAAAAATTGTTTACTTATTTTTATTCCAGATCTAACTACGACTGTGTGCATATGCATGCTGAATAGTCACCACAGTTACTTTGATGGCAAATGGCACATATTCTCACGGCTGTTCTTTGGTGGGCTGCAGAAATGTTCAGCATCTTGGCAGAGGATAGTTAAAGAGAAAATACTGACAAGCTTCCCTTAATGTTGTCATACATAAAATAAAACATACTACGATTGAGGTCGTTCTGAAAAACTGTCAAGCTTAACAATTCATCGGGTATTTAATCTCAAAATGATGCCACCCAGGGTCTGTTGATATAGTCTCCCATGGAGTTGGAGCAAAACACTGAACAGTGAAACACCAGTTAAAGCATAAGGCCTGTTTCCAGGCTCTGTACATGTGTGGTTGCTGTTGGGAAGCCACAGAACACCCCCTTTGACAATGTGACCTCCCAGACGGTCTCACTCTTTCTCTGATAATATCAGCAAAAGCAACCTCTCTGGGAAAAAAAAATCATTTAGCTTATTCCAGTTTCGTGATTCTTCTGCTGGTTGCTGTGGGAACAAGGAAAATCAAATGAAAGATCTCCACAGTTGAATCAAATTATTTAAGTTGCAGTAAAATTTGTTTCTATGTAGACTGTCAACAGGCAAGATGAGCTCAAGGAGTACTCCCATGAGTAATTCTGATGTATATGAAAGTGACATTTTACAAATGAATGGAGCTATTTTAAAAGGCGACAAAATGTTCCATTATCATCTATTCTTCTGGTGATCGTTGTTGTCAGGATTCATATATCTTGATCATTGAGACTGTTTCCATCATATACCCCAGAGAAAATTCCAGTGCAGTTTTGGTTAGAAATTGATAAATACTTGCTTTGTGTGTTGTACAATCCCTTGAGTCAAAAGCGGTACTCTTAACTAAATCCTGGTGTCTATCATTTTTAAATGCAAAATACCAAGATTAGCCGACAGCAGAGTTTTCCAAGTTTTTTCACAACATCATTACTTCTTCCATCTTTCAGTAATAACTTGTTATGTCTTAAAATAAATTTAGCTAACAATTTTCGATAACAAACATAAATATATTACCTACAGCATTTCTCATATATTAAGGGGAAGTTTGAGCAAGGGTCTGGCAAACTGCAATGATATGATTTGAATGGAAGACAATATCAAGGCTTGCATTTATTCTTTGGATTTGGATTCTCTGGTCAATATTGACCGAATTAAGGTATTGCATTCCATCAATATTATTAGTTTGCATCTAGTAATGGTTCAGATCAAGAATGATGTCTCACTTATTGTTTGTGTGTGAAGTGGACATAATTGTCATGATGAAACTGTCTTACTTAATGTGGCAGGCCAAGTTTTATGAGAGTTAAAGATTTGAATTGCTTTTGTGTAGTTCAAATGCAAGGAGTGTGGTTAGATTTCCAATCTAATAAGCAATGTTTGAAAAAGCAGTGTTGGCAAGCACTGTAGTGTGAAATGAATTAATAAGATTTGCAATCCCCCTCATTTTCATTCCCTCTGTCTACAACTTTAGTGAAGCATCAATTCATTTCACAAAATTAGTTAGAATCCTTGCAAAAAAAAAAGTCCCACACTTCCACACATTAGCAAATGACTGATGAGAACAAAATCTTGCTCCCAGTAATTGTAACAAGACCCATCTGGGAAGTAATTTCAACTGTGAATGGCCAATACTTTGAACATCAGTGTGAGAAAAAGTAGTGTTATAGAAATCTGAACGTGTTAGCTTTAGAAACATGGAATATGCTAAAAGTAGACCCTTGCTCATATTACTACAATGTTATGCTGGTAAAATTTAGGAATATGCTAAAAGTAGACCCTTGCTCATATTACTACAATGTTATCCTGGCAAAATTTAGGAAAATGAATGCTATTAAAACACCAGATATTTTTCTCTGTTACAGAACATTACAGAATTTACATTGGGAGCACTTCTATATATCTGACTTGTGTTTATGTGTTAATTGAATACTGTTACACTGTCCAGTACAACGAATCAACTTTGCTAATTGCCTTTGTGATATCATCAACACTAAGCTCGTAATTCTTTTTAGCTTTTGAGGTGTGTCTGGATATTCCTTTGTGTTAAACTAGTCAACTTGGTTAGATGCACAATCTCATTGGCACTGTGCCACAATCATGAATTATGCTTTCCCCCTCTTTCCTCTGAACGTCTGTAAGATTTCCAAAGCATACATATTAAAATAGGAAAATGAGAATTAACCAGAGTATAGGCATTCATGCTTGAACCTTCTCTTAAAAAAAGCATTAGCGGTGACTTCATTTGCATCATCTTAACCTTAAAGATTATTCTTACAAAATATGGGGCTAAAGTGACTTCACTGATTAGGATTCTGCACTAATTAGGATTCTATCCAGCGCACAGTTTGAGACTAATGATATCCTCTTGAAAGTATGAACCATTTGTGAATAAGATCTTAAAAATAATAGATTCAAAATTTGTTCAACACTTGAAGTTAAGTATTTTAGGACAGCACAGTTGAATAATACTCCCCATGGTGGGTGAATGTTTATTTTATTTGATGAGGAAAATTGACTAATATCAAACCAAGCGAGATTCTTAATTAAGTGTAGATGCTTTTCATCTCTTGGCAGACAGTTGTGAACCTAGCAGGATTTATCTGCCATTTATACTTCTGATTATTTTATGCAAAAAGAGAAAGAAAGTTAATTCTAGCCTCCTGGTTCCAAGATTTCAAGATCTGTCTCCAGGTCAGTCACGAGTGGCAACTCCTATAGAAATAAATTGAATTTCCTCAGAATATACATTGGTCATCCTATGAGAAACCCTGTGGATCAGGGTGTAGAACCCTGAAATAACAGAAAAAATAAATTTCAACAAAAGTAAAATATTTCCTGACAGATTAACACACTTATAAAATAACATTTGTGGGAATGTATTTACAGACTGTAATTTTCACCATTTCCTTCTCAACGTTCTGCTTTAAACTAATCTACTCTTTTCTGTCATACTACAAATTCAGCAAAGCACATTTCTATTCATGCTCTTGATTTTTTATTTATAAAAGCTTGAATTTGATATACTTTCTGTTAATTGTTAACAGATTTTTAAAATTTGTATGTGTTATCACACATGAAGGATGGGATAAACTGACAAGTAAACCATAAAGCAAACATGATCCATTGCCTTAAGCTCTGATTATACACTCATACCCCTGAAGATTGTTAGACTGCAATCAAGCTGAATGTAATTTCTCCCAGGCACTTTCAATGCCTGTATTCTGCAAGTCAATTAATGCAGCAAGGTTGCAGCAAGGTATTAGAGGTTAAGCTTAAAGTTGGATGTTATGAATAATGGAAAGCTTTGAGTAAATAACTGAGCAAAATGCAATTACAAAGTAGTCATAAACTTCTCATTTGTTACAGCTCTTCCAAGCCTTCATAAAAAAAGTGAGGAAATTGATTCATTCAGAACAAGTAAAGTTGTTGAAGGTCTGTCATGAGCAGAACTGTGTAATGTTGCATCGGGAGAAGTAAAATGAAAAGTAAGTCCTAAACTTGCATTCAGCATGGATACTTTAGTGACTGAAATTCTTAAGGGGCCATACGAACTTTATCCAATAAAGCAAATAAAATGTAGCAAGGTCCCATCATTTTTGGAATGTGGCTGAACAAGAATCTAAACCCTACAGAAACAGGAGAATGTTAAGACTCCAAAATGTGTGCTGTTAAGAATGGCCTTACATTGTCATGAACATGAACTAGAATGCTAAAATACTGCAGGCATTTTTAACTTGTAATTCTAAAACGTGTCTTTTATAAGAAAGATGAGACAGCCAAAAATGGTTGCTGGTGTAGATTAAGTAGCTGATCGGAGAGAAAGATTGATACAATTTAAAACCTAAGATGTCGAAGAAACTTCAAACTGGACGGTGATGCTTTGTAACTGCAAAGATATAATGAGAGGCTGACGAAGGCCCTGTTCAATAGCTAGCTGCCCCTTGTGGATTATATCCCAAACTGCAGGTACATTTTGTGTTAACAAGGTGTAGAGCTGGATGAACACAGCAGGCCAAGCAGCATCAGAGGAGCAGGAAGGC